>NC_136057.1:1733568776-1734168776 GCF_964261635.1 Lissotriton helveticus | reverse complement strand
AGACAGTTTCTGTGCTTTGTGAGGGTATGAACCCAGATTTTAAAGTGTCCAGGATCTTATTAACCTCTAGATAATCCATAAGTTGTTTATTTATTTGACCTTCCAGCAACTTGCCCAGAAGAGAAAGCAGCAAAATGGGTCAATAGTTAGTGAGATTGTAGGTGTAATGTTGGCCTTCTTTAGTATTGGTATTACCTGAGCACTTTGCAGGCCGAGGGGATTTCCCAGTGTCAACTGATAAGGCGAATAGGAAGCATATTGCAGAGGTGAGCCGATTAGAAAGGATAACTGAAATCCTAGAGGGACATATGTACAGAGGAGAGCCGTATTTGGCTGTTACAAGTGCTCTCTGAATTAGCTCAGGCAAGAGAGCATTAAACTTTCCTAAACTGGTGACACAGTTGGAGGGGGAAAAGTTAGAATAAACTTACTGTAATTTCAGTTTATAACACATAATGTAAAATTCCGGAAGTTCAGCAAATTACACCCAGGTAATGTAAATTTCACTCAGATCTAGTTATGTGGCCATGATTTAAAGAAGATCGTTGCTTTATAATTTCACATTGATTTTTGAATAACGCATGGCTGTCCAAGATGGAATCTTTAATTTGGGAAGGTAAGAGATCTTATTATTTCATTGGTTTGAGAACAGTTCAAAGATTACAGTAATGTATTCACTGGTCCTCTTTCAAGTAAAGACTTTGTTTAAATATTAGCCCTTGATCGTCTAAGGCATGTCATAATTTATTGATTTCAAATCATTTTCTTGATTTGAAATAAACAGTTAGACAAGACATTTGAATAGCTTCAAATCACAATTCATTTTAACAAAGCACAAGAGAAGATCATTTGTTAATGACTATGGAAGATTAGTCTATTTTTTATTTCAGCTAATAATGAAAACTCTTAATTTCCAACATCACATTCATTTTGAAGTGAGATATCAATCTGAAAATTTGAGATTTCTAATTCACCAGTAGAGTAGAGGATTTAGTGGTTTGAATTTACATCATACTCTGATTTCAAATTACAGAATTATTTATTTACCAAATCCTGATTGAATCCATGATTGTGAAAGCAAGGGGATTCATATTTGCATTTCAGTTCCTCAATTTCAAATCATTCATAAGAGTAAATCATGTAATGGCCTAGTTTCAGGCAAATCTGTGATTTCAAGTCACTTTTACTTTAAAACATTCTATAATTTAGAATATTGACTTCATGACCGCAGAAGATACATCCTAATTTTGATTCTGTTCTTTCATTTAATGTCAATAGTTAAAGTAAAGAATTGATTGGTTGATTGATTTATAAGGTACAACAATGTACATCTCAAAGCCTGTGTCTGTGAGTCTAATGATAATCACTCGGAGTTCAACTGATCCATCTATATCCAAGTAAATCTCTGATTTAAAAACACTACCTTTATTTTTGAATGAAGCATGTTTGCGGACAACTAATCAAAACCTGTGTGAGATGAGTCCTTACCTATTTTTATTTTTTTTCAGTTTCCCAAATTCAAATCAAAGGTTAAAATAGATAGATTAGTGGCCTGACATCAACCACTCAGCTGGGGATGCACAACCATCACTGGGGATGATGAATCCAGGAATGTGAAAGATTGTTCCTGATTGTAATTAAGTTATATACATTTAAATGAACAATTACAGTACAACATTCAGTTGTCTATTTTCAAGTACATCCTTGATTTCAAATCATTGAAAAAATCAAAATCACTAATTTAAAGTACCTTTACAGAGAGCTTAGAGCACATTCATCCAGGACGTTGTGGGAAATTAGTGGTGAACAGTATGTTTTAAACATTTTAGGGCTGGAAACAAAGGTAAAAATAAATAGAATTTAAATGTCATTTTACAGGGGATGTTGGGAATGACCCACAATGATTTTCACTATAAGGTTGTGATTAAAGATGGATAGTTCAATTACATTGGATCAAAAGCAGTAGTCGAAACTGCATGTACTAAAGCATGCTTTAACATTGCCATACACCCCGCATAGTTACAGGCAGGTTGTGCAAAATTTTATGTACAAAAGGAGACTTTTGTCAGACATCGAACAGCAAGATAGGTAGGCAAGGTAAAGGAGAGGTGCTTTCTGTGACTCTTAGATTGGTCCATATGAGGCCTGTGGCCTGACTGAGATCACAAGTTCCATCTCCTGTTAGAGTACCTGTAGATGACCATCCAGCAGCTTTGCCTGACTGACTCTGAATGGCTGTTTCACAGTTTGCATATAGGATCCTGCTCCGTGATGACCTCTCTCTTTGGTGCTGTTTGCATGAAACCTCCCATTTGGATGATACAAAGTCATCCACTTACAGAATTATGGACATTCCCCTCTCTTTCACATTCAGTAGACTTCTTGTATATAACCCTCTATTTGCCCAACGTTCTTTGGACGATCATGCCATTTTCTGAATGGTAGATATAGAAAGTATGGGAGCCTGCCATGTGCACTAGAAATGGGAACTATTTACTTGCGTAGCGATTGTTAGACATTACTACAGGTGCAGATGAAAGTCAAACTTCATGTTATGAATCAGTTAAGAGAATGTCATATTTATAGGTACACTAGAAAGCCAAAAGACCTCCATAATAGAACATGGCCTTTTCAGCAACTGGGCTGTACTTTCCGTGGACTACACCAGCAATTGTAGATATGGCTGATATGCAATAAAAGAGACGTCGTCAGCACTTCTCACCAAGAGCATTTAGTAACAAATATCAATGGGTTGCCATTGTTAAGCAATTTGTAAAAACCAATGTAGATCTCATAACAATGGTTAGACCTTAGTAAAGTGCAAAGTGATTTGTGATATGCAAAGTGATTTGTGGAACGTACACTAAGATCCTTTTTCAGAAACTAAGTGCAGAATTGCGCATTGAAATCGCATTGGGCTAGCTACATTGGTAAAAAGATGATAAGGTATAAATTTCACTTAAAACTCTTATCAGTCAGTCATAAAAATCTTTATTTCGATGTGTATATCATAAAAGACAAACATATTAAAATGGGAGACATAACGTTCCAAATAGTCAATTCTATTGCAGAGTAATACAACAGGGGATTTGATTGCTAAGTTAGTCCAACAATTTAAAAAAAGAATTTAGCTTAAAAACATCCATAATATCACTAATACAAAAGGATAAAAAGAGAGTCTAGGGTCAAAGTACATTTAGCATCACAGAATAGATTCATAGCTACAATAGATTAAAATATTTCTAAAACACGGGATCCTAATGTAGGCTTAGTTTGCATGCCTGTATTACCCACATCCAATGTAAAAATTTGGTAACAGCAATAGCCACGGGCTCAGAGCAATTGGTTTTTCAAATACTTAGGGCCTCAGAGCCAGTGGTGATGCCCATCTGCAGACAGATTGGCTTCAACCACATGTGCCTCAGGAACATATACTCTGGGCAGATAAACAAAATATGAGCTATGCTTTCCTGCTGGGAAGGGTAAAATGGGCAGCTTGGATTGTCATTAGTGTGCCATTTGGCAATAAAGGAATTTACAGGAAGCGTTCCCACCCTAAATTGGTGGTTCCGCTTCCTGTCTCCGGGAAGCGTGATAAAGTCCCAGTATCCCTCGTAGGCCGCTTCATGTTTAAGCTCCAGGAAGTCTCTTGAGAGTGACGGGCCAGTACAATTCCTGAACCTTCTCAATGAGACCATACTCCAGTATAACTCTCTAAAAACCTTCCTAGGCGGGAAAGAATTAGCAGTAGGATTTTCCCACAAGGAACTCAAGCCCATGGCAATATACACCGCCCTTGCCTCCCTCATCCACGGTATTTTGCGGGCACTATAAGCATCTCTGACTTCGAGGAACGCCCAAGCATACTGCGAGAGCTCTGGGGTTACCCACAGTCTCCTCCAGTATGCCACTGGTCTGTATCGAGCTAGATCCTCAAGTCGTTGGCATCCCAAGTCGTAAAAAAGGGGCATTAGTGGAGTCGAAGCTGGGAGGCCAGTTATACCCATTAAGAACTTTTTTTGGGCATTTGTTAGTAAGACAAGATTGCTGAACTCCCACAACTCTGCCCCATAAAGAACTTCCGCGCTAGTTTTAGTGCCATAGATTTTCAACGCTGGGGCAATTGGTTGTGTGGATGAAAGGTGGAGCTCCTTAATTAGGGCACCTGCTAGTTGTGCATGTTTGGTAACCAGCTGGTTGGTGTGGGGTTTCCAGTCAAGTTTCGAGCCCAAAGTTATGCCAAGGTAAGAAAAAACTTGGGTCTGTTCTAACAGGGCACCATTCATAACCACCCTCCCTCTTACACACTTGTGCTTATGAAGCACCATAAACTTAGTCTTACTCACATTAATGGAGAGGCCATAGTCCCTGCAGAATACCTTGAACCGTTCAATGGCCTTCTGAAGGCCTTGCTGTGTTTTAGAGATTAACAAGGTATCATCCGCAAACATTAGCAGAGGGATCAGTTTGCCATCCAACTTTGGGGCATCTGTGGGATGGTTCTCAAAATACTGAATCACCCTGCTAATGTACAACGAGAAGAGAGTTGGTGCTAGTGCACATCCTTGGCGTACCCCCCTTAAAATGGGAAACCTGTCTGTTACTTTCCCTTGCTGACTCCACCGAACTTGGGCAAAATTGTCGTCATGAAGTTTGATTAAGAAGGCCAGTATATCTAATGGCATACCCTGACCTGCGAAGACATTCCACATTTTGGCCCGTGGTACTAAATCAAAAGCCGACTTAAGGTCGACAAATGCCGCGAAAAGCGTGCCTCCACCGAGTATTACCACCCACCAGTAAATTAATACAAATCTAAAAACTTGATCTATTGTACTCGTGTGAGTACGGAACCCTGCCTAGAGGGGTGACAATATTCATTCCTCCTCAATCCAGCCTTGGATTCTCTGCAGAACGCGCCTAGCTATCACCTTCTGGATGCAATCTATTAAACTTATCGGCCTATAATTTCCTGGGTCGGAGCGCTCACCCTTCTTAAAGATCGGAATGATCTCAGCGCCCTTCCAGGTATTGGGTATGAGAGAGCCTTTGGCAATAGCATTGGCAAGGGACTGAATGTAAGGCACCCACACTCCCTTATCATGCAAAAATAAATCGGCTGGTACTTGATCCAACCCGGACGCTCTGCCCTTTGGGATAGTATTCAGCGTTCTGTCAACCTCGTTTTTACTGAAGTGTAACGGAGTAATATCATTAGAAATAATCACAGGGTCTCGGTCCGACTCAATATCGGAACCCGGGAGGGCAAACTGTGTCGCAAAATGCAAGACCCAGAGATCGGGTGAAATGTGGTTACAGGGTTTTCCCCTGGGAATCCCCCTACCCCATTTGACCAGATCCCAGAATGTACCCATGGTACTTTCTCTACTGGCACAGTACACCTCCCTCCAGTGCTCTTCATCCCAGGCCCGTTTGGCATCCTGTTGCGCTTTCTTATACGCCAACCGAGCATTCTTAATGCCGTCCCTGTTTTTTAGTTTTATAGCCTTTGTCAAGGCTTTATACGCGTCCCTACATATTTTACCATACCAGGTTTCTTCCCTATTTTTGGGCCTCTTCTGCAAGTCTGATGCTTTCTTCGTAAAAAAAACCCTGAGTTGATTAAAACGATTTGTATGGATAGGAATAACATTAGCTACCATATCCTCCTGTGTAATACATTTCTGGAGATCAATTGTCGCCTCTGCTGTTAGCTCCCTCATTATAGCTAAATTATCCTCTTTCAAAAGGCAGTTTGCCCATTTTACTCTCCTTGTGTCATTGGAGAGAAAGGTGTCAGCCCCTTCTAAGCAAGCCTCTGGGAGATCACATACAGACAACTGGAATGTTAGTACTAACAGATTATGGTTGCATTCCACTCTTTCTACTACGGCCATGTCCTTGATGGAAGACCAGTTATCTTTGTTAATGAAGATATAATCTATGCGACTCCTACGCAGTCTATTGTTAAAGGTAGGAGCGCCCTGTTTATCAGTTTCCGTTCTACCATTCACTGCCCTTGAACCTTGTTCAAGGCATAGCACTTTGAGCTGAAGT
Source organism: Lissotriton helveticus (assembly GCF_964261635.1). Classification (NCBI taxonomy): domain Eukaryota; kingdom Metazoa; phylum Chordata; class Amphibia; order Caudata; family Salamandridae; genus Lissotriton; species Lissotriton helveticus. The sequence continues at coordinate 1,734,162,719 of NC_136057.1, read as the reverse complement.
GCAGCTTCTGTCCACTTTTTGATTGGGGGTAGGGACAGTTGTGGAATATTCCAAGAACGGTCTTCTTCCAGGGTAAGGTCTATATCATTACTATCAAGAGGTTCAAAGCAACAGTTAAAATGTCCAGTTACTAAAATGTTCCCCTTCCCATTATAAGAAACAAGGTGCGATTCTAGCAGGGCAATGATATCCGAGGCTTTACCCCCCGGCTTGCCCCTTGCATAGATGTTAAAGATAAAAAGGTCCTCGGACTCAGGACTCTGAATTTGTATTAGTAATATATCATTACTTTTGGAGTCCAACTGTTTAACTGTGTATCTATTATCCTGTCATATTGGTAGGCCCCCCTTTGATCTGCCCCGCTAGCTAGGAGTAGCTGGTATAAAGAAATTTAAATAGCCTAGCCTATACTCCGGATCAATCAACCACGTCTCCTGAAATAATACAAGGTCATTACTATCTATAAAAGTAAGCCAATCTTGGGATGTTAGCTTACTTCTTAGCCCAGCAATGTTCCATGAGACCAGGGATAATACACTAGAACCGGGGTTAATAGGAGTGCATCCCAAATGCCTACTATCACCCGGCACCCAATTAGAAACAAGTCTCCCTGATTCAAGGGGTGTAAAAAGAGGACTTGGAACTATATTTGGGCTATTTTCCGCCCCTGAGCGGTCATTCATGTTGTTGGTAATGTTACTTCCTAGTGGGGCATCCTTTATCAAGGTTGTAACCTCCTTAAAATTAGTATTGAGTCTTGCGGCTGTATCCTCCCAGTAACCTTGAGATAACCTTGCCCCTAGACGTTTCTGATCTATTCTAGGGGGCAGTCAGTCATTAACATCCAGCATGCTCAATGCCTCAAATCTATTGCTCTAAAAGATTGGACTATTTGTAAATCCTTGCTGGCTCCAGTGTTGCCTTCCTTCGTTGCCCCTTTGGAGCATGCCTGGTCGGTAAAAGTATCCCAGCGGTAAAACATTTCTGCCCTCAGTACTAGTCATGAGCGCACCCGCCTGCTCCAGAATACAGCCCACCATTTCCTGGGGCCTAAAACTTAACACAACACAGTCTCCAGCCATACCTTTTTGAGATTTTCCAACCCATGCAACCCTTCTCACCATGTTAAACTCCTTCAATAAATGATCCCCAAGCCCTGTTTTACCATTCAAGAAGTGTAGTGCCTTATTTTTAAGTGAAGACCAATGCTCCTCTTCTTGGTCTGGGAGTTTCGGGACATTTGCTAGGATGATGGTGTAGGGGCATGCCTCCGGTGGGAGATGAAGATACACTCCCGGGGGCATGTAGTTTCCCACTCCCTGTAATCTCCCTGTGGGGCCCTATGGCCCTATCCTGCCTCTAGGGTCAGAATGTATTGGAGGGTTCAGATAAGTTGCTGTTGGTATTAGTGGTGGACGCGTTGTGTCTATAGTAGATGTTCTAGATACAACAGCACTCCGCTTACTGACAAATTGCTCATCGACAGGTCGAGTCCCCGAAGGGATGGGATGTTCTTTACATAAATGCTTTTTAGTGTACTTTGTCGGAGGTCAATTGCTTCCAGTTTCACCAGGACCGGATTGATCAAAACTAAAAGCCTTTCCTCCAACTGTTTAATAAGATAAAAATTATCACTAGGAGAGCTATGGCCTGTCGTGAATGCAGGATGATTATTACCGCCCTTAACCCTCTTGTCACTTTGAGGGTCCGTCGGTGTTTCCGGTTGCGCCCCTACCCGTGAGCAGGGTTTTTATTCCTAGCCTGTTTGGAGATCTGGTGGCTTGTTTTGGGTGCACTACGTGCTTTCCTTTTCATGGGCTGATCTCTCCCTCTAAGGGCTTGTGGAACCCTTGACTGCCTGGTACGTGTGGATGGAGGAGAGGTAGATGGAGATGGGCAGGGTGGATTATCCGTCTGTATAGGTTGTAAAGAACCCTGCTGTGGGATAGATATTATCATACGAGGAGTTAAAGGGCACACTGGCACTACTGCAGTTTACTCCGACGCAGAAACAAGGTTTACATGCGGGTTTAGTGGGTCTAGTGAGAGCCTCCTCTCAGTGAGCTCAATCTCGTGTTTTAACACGGATTCAGCCCATAAGAGGAAGGCGTCTAAGGTCCCCACTACCCCTGCCCCAGTACCCCCCTTACATGTGATTTTACTCATGATGTAAGGTGTATGCTTAGGTAAAAGATGGATTTAGGGGGACCGCAAAGGAAGCCCCCAAGCTGAGGCCACTAAACTGTAGACTATAGACTAAAGTATGCCTCCAACACAAAAGGATTGCAGGCCAGCTAGTCAACTTGTCCCCCCCAGTGTCCAAAAGGCAAAAGTAATCGCCGGCTTACTTTTAATAAACTTTAGTCCCAGTCCGTTGTAAGTAGTTAGAGGGCTAGCCCAGCCCAGCCTCTGTCAGCCACTGACGGGCACGGACGGGCCCGCGCTTGGGCCGGGCTGCGCCGCGGGAGCCCCCCGGTGGATTTAGGGCACCTCCTGGCGCTTCTACGATGATGTGCAGCTTGCGCCAGAGAGGTAGGATCTGGAGGTTGTAGTCGCGGTATGTGGCAAATGTTCGGTGCAGTCTCTCCTGAGGCTGTTCGAATGGCAGCCCCAAGCAGGGATCACTGGGCAGCTTCAGTGGCGGAAGGATCAAGAGAAACGAGGGACCTCAGGGCAGTCAAACATGCATGGCAGCTCAGGTGAAGGATGGCAACGGTGTGGCGAGGACTTCCATGATGCCTGGAGTATCAGGAGAAGCGGGAGGCAGTGACCCCAGCAAAGAGAGATGTAACCGGAGGGGATAGGCAGGGGAAAAGTGGTGATTTAGCGAGGAAAGCAGTGATCTAGCGAGGAGAGACCGCGTCCTCGCTCTCGTTCTCCGCTCTTACTCTGCTAAGACGTGCAGGCTGGTCAGCAGGTCAGTAGGCAGAATTTGGTCAGAATTGGCCGAATGCCACTGCCCACGCCTCACCGCACCGCACAACACCTCCCTATGAGTCCGTGAGTCTGTGGATCGGGGACGCCGTTTACTGCGCTCCACTGCGCTCAACTCCGGCAGGCAGAAATTGTCCTCAGGTGCACGCGGCAAACTTCACCGCCGCACCGCTGCCCCCGCTGAGGTGTTGATGGTAGATGGTGACAGGGGGCCGCAGCAACGAGCCAAAGGAACGAGCTGGAGGAGCCCCCTGCCTCTCGGCCGACGGCACAGAACAGCTAGCGGCAACAAGAACAGGAACGGGATACACAAAAAAACAGGACTCTTATCACTTTCTTTCTATGTGTCACTAGCTCTCATTTTGCTCCTTGAGGTTCTATTTTCCTTTCTCTGTTCTCTTCTCATTGCTCAACGTTGCCCCCGCTGCTTCTCTGCTACCCATTTCCATTTTTTCTGTTATATCTGTCTATCTTCTCCCCCCACAGCACATGCCCTCATTCCCTCTCTCTCTGAGTGAACAAATGGCTAATCTAGCCACGAGGTACTCTAACATACTTCTCATAGGTGATATGAACTATTGGTTCAATGACGCCCTCGGAGGGCCGCACTCCGCTGAACTATCGGATTTACTCTCCAACCTTAACTTAACACAGTACATATCCTCGCCACCTCACATCAAAGGGCGCATACTGTACCAAATCTGGTCGACCAATTTAACCTTGTCGGTACCCACAATCTTACCATGCATATGGTCAAACCATCATTTAATAATATTTATGGCAACGATCCCCCTCAACATTAAGACCCCACGGCTGAGGGTGGCATGATAAGGAAGTGGGGGCTCTCAATAAACAAGATTTCATCGACACTTTGGTTAGCTCAATGCCTGCTCCTAGCCTCGATATTAACTCCATGGAAGAGAATATCTCTACCTAGCTACTTGCAGCATGTAACACACATGTCCCGCTTACTAAACTCAATTGTGCACGCCAAGCCGGTGCTCAGAAATGGTTCTTTGAGGAGCTAAAAAAGCAAAAGCTAGCTCTCCGTCAAAAAGAAACGAGATGGAGATGTGGTTCTGTAATTCTCAAACCTGACTGCATTTTAGTTTTGCCCTCACGTAGGCCAGTGAAGTAGGCCCAAAACAAGTGGCCTTGCCTTCTGAGTTTGTGCATATATTAATTTGGGTTTCTCTGACTCTGAATGAACTGCAGAGAGAGTAACCCTTTTCACCTGAAACTGACATTTTGCAAAACCAGTTTCACTAGCTGATCGTTGTCTGAGTTTTTCAATCACTGTTCAGGACCTCGTTAACCTTTAATTTCCTTGCGCATATCTTATCTTAAACAATATCTAAATGGTTTCTTTCCTTAAAACTTTCTTTTCTGAAACATGGGTTTTTGCCATGTGTCGTGACTGCCATCTGGTGTTACTTTTCATGTAGGCCTCAGAAGTTATTCTGTGAACAAAGCAGTCTGACCTATTGTGAATATTATATATATATACGTTAACCATGGATTCCTTTGTGCATTGGAGTTAATTTCAGAAGCTGGCCTTTCACCTAGGAATTGACCCTGCCAAGCCAATTTCCCTGCAAGATCGTTATTTACTTTTCCAATCATCATCCAAGACATTTGTTAACTTTTAAGTTTCTTTACGTATCTGTTATCTTGCACATTATCTGAAACTACTTTTCTTGACTGTTACTTCATTTCATGGGTTACGCTTTCAATTAAGGGTTTGTGCGGGCCTTCCAGATTATTATTTAGATATGCCTAAATATTAACTTGTGGGTTGGGCCACTGTAAAATGAGCTTTACTGTATGATGCTCTGTGATGTCATGTATTTTCTATTGGTTGAATTTTGGTGCAGGGGCGTGCATTTTAAATGTACCTTTTTGTGTATAAATAGGGATGTCTCACCTTAGTAAAATTGAGCAGTTTCTTGAGTTGTACACCGTGTTGTATTACTGGGATTTCTGCTACTGGCTGCAGCTAATAAATTTGATCTCTGACGCCACCTAGAAGTTTCCGTGTCTCTGTATACCAAGGCAAGGGAACCTAGAGGACTTCGGGCGTGTCCCTGACGCCGCTGGGTACTTGAAAACCCGGTTCTTCAGTTGGCGCCCAACGTGGGGTGACTTCAGTGGTACTGGTCCAAGCCCGAAGATTGCGAGGAGCCACGTGAGGAAATTCTGGAGGAGGGCCACCACTTCATCGACCCCTGCATGTCGACGTGGACCGAAGGTCTTTTCTGCGAGGCTTCCCGCTTTCCAATGGCTGCGAAGGACTGCTGCCCTGACTGTCGCCTTGTCTTGGACCCTCCGATTGATGTTTGTAAAGCGAGACGATAGATGGTCTTCTGGTGGCGTGACAGATATTTAGTTAAGTATAAGTGGGTCGCTCCCACAACTTTGTTTGATTCCTTGGTTTTGATTTGGTTGCTGCAGTACCCAAAGCCGAAGGGCTTGTATATTTACGAGTGTATCATTTTTTGATTCCCTTTGAAGTTTGAAACCAGACTAGTGAGCAAGATGCCTGGTCTTGGTAAATTTGGTAATTGGTTTGTTTGTGGTAGTAACAGGGATTCCCGATTGGAGGATTCATGTCCGATACCTCCGGTTGGAACTACGACTTATGAACTTTACTCAAAACACGGAGTGGGCCCTATTACTTATAATGAAGTATGGGTCCACTACACTAAAAAGGATGGTGTTTTGCAATGGCCCCAACATGGTAGTTTTGAAACAGAGTTTTAGACAATCTAGAAGTTAAGCTATTTAAGAAGGAAGCCCGGCCGGCAATGTTTGACTCTTTCCGCCTTTGGCGTAAGGAAGCCAAACAGACAGAAATTAAGCAAGCAAAGAGAGATAGGAAAGATAAAAATATGTCAGTACTACAAGCTGCTAGACAGTTTAAGGAAGATGGAGAAGAGCGTGCGAGTGAAGTCTTAGATAGACAGCGTTATATGGCCATAGATAAATGTTATCCGGCCTTGCCGTCTTCTCCTCCGAAAGTGATGGAAGACCCTGAAAAAGATCCTTTGATCTCTCATTTACTGAGATTGCCTCCTCCCTATGTGCAGGGTGCTACTGCGCCTCTATTACCCCCGGTTGTTCCGCCCTTTGTTGTTCAACCTCCTGCTGTTGTTCAGCCACCCGGTGCTCCACAGATGGTTTTGCCTTCTCCTGCGCAACCCATTCTAGGGTCGCCAGCCTTGCTATCAGCTTTGCCTCAAACTCCTTTGCCTTCTGCTTTTGCATCTTTGATTTCTACTGTTCTTGTTCCTACACCTTCCTTGCCTCAGAATACTTATTCTCCTGTTCTTATGTCTGCTTCTTCTCCTTCTGTTCGAAAACGAATGACAGAAACAGTTTCTAATTTTTTGTCACCATTGTTTGGGTCACTGAATATGACCCCTGTTTCGGAACGTAAGCAGAGTGGTAGTCAGCTTCCTAGTTCTGAAGAACGGACAGTGTTGGATTTGTTGGCTCGTAGGTGGATTTTAAATGCTCCGAGGTATAATTTACCAGCAGTTATGGATGTTTTCTTGCAGTGGGAACCGCCTAAGCAAAGGTATGTTTTTGATGTAATGTGTACTTTTCTGCGTCAGGAATGGGAAGATAATGAGTTGGGTCCGATTCCGCAGGATGTGCTCGATGTTCAGTCAGATTTGCTAAAGGGATGATAGTGGAATCTGATGTTACAGATGCCGTAGAGACGATACTTGCTTTCAGATCTAGACTTTCGCCTCAGACATTGTATGAACCTGATTCCTCTGTTAGGAGGAAAGTGAAACAGTACCCTATGAGAGAAGTTCCTCCGGTATGGAACGAAGCAGTTCAGGCTAATGTAAATCAGGGTATTCAGGCCGCTCCGGCTCATTTTCAGCGAGTATGGGTACATGTCCCTTGGAAGAGAGCAGAGGTCTTGGCTCTTAAGCAGACCTTACCTGACCCTCGTAAGAATCCTGCTGGTTATTATAAGGAGTTGTCCCAGACAGTTGAAGCGTGTATTATGAATTTAGCTGACATCGATATGTTGATGGGTAATGTAGTTCCTCCACCCTTGTGGGCGAAGATTCGTCATGAGAATCATGCTGCTGAATTAGGTGATACCTGGGCGAATATTGTTGCTGCAGATGGTAGACAGGAGGGAGGTGCTAAACCTGAACCTCTAGTTTCAGAATTACCAGGTAGAATTATTAATCTGATGAAACCGATGATGCCCGCTTTACGAGTGAATTGGGATAAGTTAGCAGCATGTAAGCAGAAGAAAGACGAGAGTGTATCTGATTTCTTCACTAGGTTTGAGAGACGTTTATTGATCATAGTGGTCAGGATATGAGTACGGAGTGTGGTCAAAGGTTGCTTGTGGATAAATTTGTCTTTAATTTGCTTCCCGAACTTTCTAATAAGTTAAAGGACTCTGAGAGTTCATGGGCTGTCTCTTCATCGGCCCAGATATTGGCTACTGCACAATATTACGAGAATAGGGATAAAGATGAGAAGGATAAAGAGTTGAAGACGAAAGTTCTTTTGCAGCAAGCTTATCCGCCTCGTCAGAATCAGCCTCAGTTTCAGCAACCTCCACAATTTCAGAGACTGTTACAGAAGCCTGAGCCTTATGTTCAGCGATTCTTTCCTGGCCCTAATCAGTGTGCTTATTGCAGAGAGGAAGGTCATTACAAGAATAGTTTCCCGGCCTTGTTACAGCGTGCAAATGGTGTATCTGGTCAGAGAGGTTGTGGTAGTTTTCAGCAAGCTCCTAGGGGTAGGGGACGTGGTGTGATCCCTCAGAATGAGCGTTCCTCTTCCCTACAGAATTCTGCGAATTATTTTGACAGACAGAATGCTCCGAGTGGTCAGTCTGCCCAGTATTATGTTGAGGATTACTATGTCGAAGGTGAGAGTTCTGGTTATAACGATAACTAGGACAGCCAAGGACAAAGTGAGGGAGTAGTGTCAGTTCCAGTAGACCAGAGTGGACCTTATGTGGTAAACACACATTACAACGCATTTTTTACAACGCACTACCATTACAACGGGACTTTTACAACGCAAATACTATTACAACGCATGTATTTACAACGCAGTTTTTTACAACGCAGGTACTTTTACAACGCATACCATTACAACGTAAGTATAAGTAAGTATATAATTATATTTAAAATGTTATATGTTAGTTTTTTTTTAAAGGGGTATTTTTAGGGTTCAGGGTCATTTTTGGGTTTATGGGTAAAGGGGTATTTTTAGGGTTCAGGGTCAGTTTTGGGTTTTTGGGTAAAAGGGTATTTTTAGGGTTCAGGGTCAGTTTTGGGTTTTTGGGTAAAGGGGTATTTTTAGGGTTCAGGGTCAGTTTTCAGTTTTTGGGTAAAGGGGTATTTTTAGGGTTCAGGGTCAGTTTTCAGTTTTTGGGTAAAGGGGTATTTTTAGGGTTTAGGGTCAGTTTTCAGTTTTTGGGTAAAGGGGTATTTTTAGGGTTCAGGGTCAGTTTTCAGTTTTTGGGTAAAGGGGTATTTTTAGGGTTCAGGGTCAGTTTTCAGTTTTTGGGTAAAGGGGTATTTTTTGGGTTTAGGGTCAGTTTTCAGTTTTTGGGTAAAGGGGTATTTTTAGGGTTCAGGGTCAGTTTTCAGTTTTTGGGTAAAGGGGTATTTTTTGGGTTTAGGGTCAGTTTTCAGTTTTTGGGTAAAGGGGTATTTTTAGGGTTTAGGGTCAGTTTTCAGTTTTTGGGTAAAGGGGTATTTTTAGGGTATAGGGTCAGTTTTCAGTTTTTAGGTAAAGGGGTATTTTTAGGGTTTATGGTCAGTTTAGGGAATTTTAGATAAAGGGGTACAAGAAAAAATAAAATAAAATTAAATATAAATTAAATTAATAAAATTAAATTAATTTAAATTAAATTAAATTAAATACAATTACATTAAATAAAAATAATTTTAAATAATATACAATTAAAATAATTATATATACTTACCAATACTTACGTTGTAATGGTATGCGTTGTAAAGGTACCTGCGTTGTAAAAAACTGCGTTGTAAATACATGCGTTGTAATAGTATTTGCGTTGTAAAAGTCCCGTTGTAATGGTAGGCGTTGTAAAAGTATGCGTTTTAACATCATATATCCACCTTATGTTGAAGTGAATACATCAGGTGTGGTAGAACCTTTTCTTTTGGATACTGGTGCGATGAAGAGTGCTATTATGCACTCTAAACTTCCTGGTGCACCTTTGTCTGGCTTGACCAATGTTTCAGTAGGATTTTCAGGTGCCCCAGTTCGTAATCCGGTTTCTAGTCCTTTGTCCCTTTCGATTGGCCCTTGTGAATTGGAAGCTCCACTTATTTTAACGACTGGTTGTGGTGAGAATCTGTTGGGTTTGGACTTGCTGAAAAGATTGTATGCGACATTGCATTGTTCTCCTTCAGGAGTACAACTTACTCTTGGTAAGAAAGTGATTTCTCCAATGTATTTGTCTAAGGATTGTTTGCCACTGGAATTGCGTTCGCTTCCTGATACACTTTGGGCTACAGGTCCAAATGATGTTGGTCTTTTGCGGATTCCACCTTATGTTGTCACGCTTAAGTCGAATGCTAGGCTACCTCGTATTCCACAATACAAGATCTCAAGCGATGGTGAGAGAGCTCTTTTAGGGATTGTTTATGATCTGGTTGAGAAGGGTGTAGTTGAGGAAACAAGAGGTAATGTTTGTAACAGTCCTGTTTTGCCTATCCTTAAACGTACTGATGTTTCTCAGCCACCTGTGTATCGGTTTGTGATCGACCTTCGAGAGGTAAACAAGATAGTCGTGCCACAGTTTCCTGTGGAACCTGATATCACTGCTTTGTTGACTTTGATTCCTGCTTCGGCAGCTTGGTTTTCCGTCATCGATTTGAAGAATGCTTTCTTCAGTATTCCTATTGCTGAGGAGAGCAGGGATATTTTTGGCTTCTCATTAGGAGGCCGAAGCTTCCGGTTTAAGAGAGCTCCCCAAGGTTATTGTGAAAGTCCCTCCATTTATAGTCAGGCGTTGAAAACTCAGCTTGACGGTTTTGTGTTACCTGTTGGTGCTACTCTTATTCAGTACGTCAATGATTTGTTGATTACTGCTGATGATGAAAAGATTTGTAAAGAGGCTACTCTTTCTTTGTTGCGGTATTTGTCTGACCTTCATCATAAAGTGTCACCTTCAAAGTTGCAATATTGTTGCCAAGAAGTGATCTACTTAGGTCATCTCTTGTCGAAGGAGGGAAGGAGTTTGACCCCAGAACGAATTCAAGCAATTACGCAAATGAATGTACCATCCACACAGAGAGAAGTGCGTACCTTTTTAGGTATTACATCGTATTGTAGACAGTGGATCCCCAATTTTTCACTGTTGGCAAAACCTCTGTTAGAATTGACTCTGAAAGATACTCCGCATCCTCTTCCTTGGTCTGACGAATGTCAGAAAAGTTTTTCTGAACTACGCGATGCATTGTGTTCGGCTCCTGTATTGGGTACTCCAGACTATAGTAAGCCTTTCACGTTGTACGTGCACGAGAGAGAAGGTTGTGCGTTGTCAGTGTTGACACAACCATTTGGGGACAAGCAGCGTCCTTGCGCGTATTTCTCCTCTACGTTAGACCCAGTTGCTAAGGCGTTGCCGAGTTGTCTGAGAGCTACAGCTGCAGCGGCTGTTTCTATCCGACAGTCTGCTGGTTTGGTATTGGACAATACGTTGATTGTGATGGTCCCACATGCAGTGGATACCTTATTGAACAGGACTAAGACACAGCACCTTACTAGTGCACGTCTGTCAGGTTACGAGTTGACATTGTTGGCTAGTCATGTGCACATTAAAAGATGTAATGTGCTGAATCCAGCTACGTTGTTACCGATCTCTACAGAGACGGATCCTCAGGAACAGCATGATTGTTTTCTTCGTACAGAGGAAGAAACGAAAGCTAGAGTTGACCATAGGGATACTCCCCTTAAGAATGTTGATGGTACGCTGTGGGTAGATGGTTCGTGTTTTAAGCTTCCGAATGGTGAAACGACTGCAGCGTATGCTATTACAACTTTACATACAGTTGTTGAGACAGCACGCATATCACAGAATTCTGCGCAAGCAGCAGAGTTGATTGCATTGACGAGAGCGTGTGTGTTGTCAGAAGGAAAGAGAGTGAATATTTACACTGACAGTCAGTTTGCGTTTGGAGTTGCCCATAGTTTTGGGCGTTTGTGGAGAGAGCGTGGGTTCCTTACTTCACACGGAACCAAAATACAGCATGGGCAGTTGGTGAATGAACTTTTGGAATCTCTCACTCTCCCAAAGCAGATTGCAATTATGAAGTGTAGTGCGCATAAGAAAGTTGTGGACGATGTTGGTCGAGGGAATGCGTTTGCGGATGAAGTTGCGAAGGAAACGGCGAAAGATATGATGAGCCGTATATATGTTGCAGGCCCAGCTAATTGGGTTATGGCTGGTGGAATGTGTGAAGACACAATAGAAAGTGTGAAAATGATTCAGGCTGAAGCGACCGAGAAAGAAGTGAGTGTTTGGAAAGAAACTACGGGTATGTTGGATTCGACAGGTTGTTGGGTTGAGTTGTCAGAACATCAGTGATGGCTATTGCCAGATGCGTATGTGCTCCCAGTGGTTACAATGGCTCATGGAATGGCTCACATTAGTTCGAAGGGAATATGCAAGTTGTTGGCTCCAGTTTGGCAGAATGCTGGAATTCCGAAATGTGCAGAGAACGTGGTGAAACATTGTATGATTTGTTTGAAGTATAATCCTGGTAAGGGAACTCCAACTCCAGCTGGTCATTTTGCTCCTCCGACGTATCCGTTTGAGGTGATACAGCTAGATTATATACATATGGAGAGATTCAACAATTTGAAGTATGTCCTTGTGGTTGTTTGTGCCTTTTCCAGGTGGATAGAGGCCTACCCCCTAAAGGATAATACTGCCTTGTCTACAGCCAAGGTTTTGTTGAGAGAGTACTTCCCTAGGTATGGTTTGCCGAGAATTGTATGGTCGGACAATGGGAGTGAATTTGTGGGTCAAATCATGAAGAAAGTGTGTGCTGGATTGGGAATAAATCAGAAGTTCCATGCAGCGAATCACCCCCAGTCTGCTGGACTTGTTGAATGTTACAATGGTACCTTGAAGCTGAAATTAGCTAAGGTACAAGCGAGCACTGGTCTTACATGGCCGGATGCCTTGCCGTTGGCTCTTTTGTCAACAAGGACGACTGTGCATTCTCGAGTGGGACTTAGTCCGTATGAAATTGTGTTTGGTCGTCCTGCGAATGTTTGGGGTGTGCCTCGTCCTAAAGAATACAGCAGTATTGAGTACCCTATGTTGGTGGATTACTTACATGACTTGACTGCTAAATTACGTGTTCTCCACCAACAGGTCTATGACAGTTTGCCGACAGCTACTACAGATCCAGGACATTCAATCCAACCTGGTCAATACGTCCTCATCAAGAACTTCCAGCGTACCAAGAATTTGGAGCCTAGATGGACTGGTCCCTATTTGGTATTGCTGGTCACTAGAACTGCTGTTAGAGTAGCTGGTAAAAAGAACTGGGTGCATACCACCCATACGAAAAAAGTTCCTTTGCCTTTACCGTATGATCAGTGGGTGAGGGATGGTATAGCTGATACAGATTGCGAGCGAGTCCCCACATTCGTGCCTTTTAGTGATGCTCATTTGACATGGACACGGTCAGAACGCGAGGATGACAATGTGCTGCAAGAAGCTGTTCCTCCACGTTTGAGATTGGACACTACCGAACCTGAACTTTTGTTTACGGACCAAACTGTGCCGACTAAATCACGTTACAACCTCCGATCTCTGAATAAATAAAGGGACTTTGAACATTATTTTTTTTCCACACTGAGACCAAAAAGAGACAATTTCTTCAAGTATTTTGCATTTGACTTTTTGTTTTTCTTTTTCTCTTGCTTTTTTCTGAATTTGTATTATGGTTTTCTGTAAAATTTTTGATTGGTTACCATTTGCCAGTTGCAGGGTCACGTAGGAGTACCAACGGTTCAGTTTGTGACCTGAGTAGTGGCAATAGGTCTGCAGGACTTGCAGTGTCCCCACGACCTGCTAATAATCACAGCTGAAGTACTCTGTCAAGATTGCGTGAGCGACATTAGAAAATGGAGATTGTATTGAGGAATGACGATAAAAGGCAAGAGATGAAAAACCGATATTATAGAATGTTGTTCTCCAAGTGTGGTATAGCTCTATCTATTTTAATACTTTTATGTATTCTATTAGCTACTATATTCTGGTTTGTTCCTTCTACACAATTGACGTCTGCACCAACTTCTCAACCTACTCTTTCTTTTTCTACTGTTTCTCCACATGAGTTTCGTACGTTACCTGAACATGAACAGACACGAAGATCAGAATTTGTGAACAATTCGTTTATACAGATGTTGCATCAGCATCAGCTAGTCATAAATACCACGAATTGTTGGGGGTGTGGTCTTATGCCACATACTACAGATAAGGGAATGCCATATTTGGTTTTGCCTTTTTCGCCTAATGGGTCAGTTTGGGCACTACAATCAATGTTTATCTATGCGAATGAAGCCTCTCCTGTACGTTCCGTCAAAGACAATGCAAGTAATAATGCCTTGATACGGGGAATAGTTGATATGATTAGAGATATCGATGCATATAACGCTATCCCTAGAGATGAGACGAGCATATGTCGGTTGGAATAAGACGACATATAGTGCTAGCTTGACGGAGAAAGAAAGGCAGCAAAGGTCTCCTCCTATTTGGATTGTACCCCACCGAGGTCATCTTTGTTTGCAAGGTAATGGTCAGAATCCGAGAGCTCAGCTTGGTAAGAGTGTGTGTGTTCACACATACGTTTATATGTCCCAGAAATCTCCTCCGTTCGTGCCAGCTAAAGGCACGTATTTTGTTTGTCACGATAGAGCATACACATGGTGGCCATCTGATTTTTCTGGCACATGTTATGTGGCATTTTTGCTTCCCCCTACATACACTGCTGTTTTCGACTACCATAAGACAAGATATGGTAGAGGTGTAATCGATGCGAAAGATACAGTCGCACAAGAAGCTGGGGACTTCTTTAAGGGTTTCCTACCCTTTTGGCGTCCTATGGCTAATAGTAGGAATATTCGTCAGCTTACGAGAGTGGTTGAGGCCACTATAAATGAGACTGCAGGTGCCCTTAGCAATATTACAGCTGAGCTTCAAGCGGATCGCCTTATGACATTACAGAACCGTTTTGTTTTAGATATTATACTTGCAGATAGAGGTGGGTATGCAAATTGATTAGATCTAGTTGCTGCGTTTTCATACCAGATAATGCCCCGACAGTGTACCAAGCCATCTCTAGACTACATAAGATCTCTGAGTCTATTCATGTGGACGAAGGAGACTGGTCGTTGATGGGATGGTTATGGGAGTCGTTGTCCAAATGGGGATGGAAGATTCTGACGTTTCTTGGTATGGCGTTAGCTATCCTTTTCTCGTGTTGTTTATGCATCCAGTGTGGTCCCGCCATTTGTAGTCTTTGTACTATGATCTGTGTGAGAAGACCAGTCCCAAGAGAAGTGAAGGATAATAAGATGACGTTACAGCAACACCTTGATGACCTGATGAGAATAGATATAGACCTAGATTCAGATTGACATGAGTTTAGGTTATTGCCTACGTAATGGCAAAAGGAGGGGCTGTGGTTCTGTAATTCTCAAACCTGACTGCATTTTAGTTTTGCCCTCACGTAGGCCAGTGAAGTAGACCCAAAACAAGTGGCCTTGCCTTCTGAGTTCCTGCATATATTAATTTGGGTTTCTTTGACTCTGAATGAACTGCAGAGAGAGTAACCCTTTTCACCTGAAACTGACCTTTTGCAAAACCAGTTTCACTAGCTGATCGTTGTCTGAGTTTTTCAATCACTGTTCAGGACCTCGTTAACCTTTAATTTCCTTGCGCATATCTTATCTTAAACAATATCTAAATGGTTTCTTTCCTTAAAACTTTCTTTTCTGAAACATGGGTTTTTGCCATGTGTCGTGACTGCCATCTGGTGTTACTTTTCATGTAGGCCTCAGAAGTTAGTCTGTGAACAAAGCAGTCTGACCTATTGTGAATTATATATATATATACATTAACCAAGGATTCCTTCGTGCATTGGAGTTAATTTCAGAAGCTGGCCTTTCACCTAGGAATTGACCCTGCAAAGCCAATTTCCCTGCAAGATCGTTATTTACTTTTCCAATCATCATCCAAGACATTTGTTAACTTTTAAGTTTCTTTACGTATCTGTTATCTTGCACATTATCTGAAACTACTTTTCTTGACTGTTACTTCATTTCATGGGTTACGCTTTCAATTAAGGGTTTGTGCTGGCCTTCCAGATTATTATTTAGATATGCCTAAATATTAACTTGTGGGTTGGGACACTGTAAAATGAGCTTTACTGTATGATGCTCTGTGATGTCATGTATTTTCTATTGGTTGAATTTTGGTGCAGGGGCGTGCATTTTAAATGTACCTTTTTGTGTATAAATAGGGATGTCTCACCTTAGTAAAATTGAGCAGTTTCTTGAGTTGTACGCCGTGTTGTATTACTGGGATTTCTGCTACGGGCTGCAGCTAATAAATTTGATCTCTGACGCCACCTAGAAGTTTCCGTGTCTCTGTATACCAATGCAAGGGAACCTAGAGGACTTCGGGCGTGTCCCTGACGCCGCTGGGTACTTGAAAACCCGGTTCTTCAGAGAGTAAGTTACTCCCTCAAAGAAAAAACTCAGTACTCCAAGGATCGTAAAGAGTATAAAAACGCTATAACAGCAGCCAAGGCCGCCCACTTCTCTGCCAGAATTCTGAGCTCCCACAACATGTCAAAGGAAATCTTCATGATAGTCAATGATCTTTGTAATGCGGAGAGAATTCTTCCCAAACAGATCCCATCTCAAGATTTATGCAACTCCTTGAATGACTATTTCATGGATAACATTTCCAGCATTAAAGCCAGCATCTCCACTCCCAGCCTGACAGTATGATAATCAATACAGTCACCATGGACCACTTTCTCGCCATTTGTTCACAGACCTTCTTAGACTTACAGGCCCGAGTCAAATCAGGCTCCCCTTGAGAATGCTGCCCCCATTACATCCTAAAAGATATCTTTTCTGCCCTACCACATACCGTACTGCCCTTCTTAAATGAGTCTCTCATGAAGGGCAGGGTACCGAATGCATTCAAGAATGCAATTGTGGTCCCTCTCCTAAAGAAATTGAGAGCTGCCCCCCTGAATCCTTTAAACTATCGCCCCGTCTCTTTGCCCCCTTCTTGGCCAAAATATTAGAGGCCCATGTTGCCAGGTGTTTATCCAATTTCATTGAACACTCAGAACACCTGGATCCTCATCAAGCAGGCTTACAACCCGCCCACTCTACTGAGACTGTAATCCTCACGGTTCTAGACGCCTTACAAGCTAATGCTGACAAGGGTATTCCTCAAGCCTTGGTGCTCCTATATCTGTCGGGCGCTTTTGACACGGTCGACCATAACGTTCTGTTGGGCCGTGTCAGACATGCCGGCATAGAGGGCTCAGCTCTCAACTGGATCAATTCCTTCCTTGAGGGCCACACCCAAGCAGTAAGCCTTGCCCCTTTTACTTCCCCCAAGATAGCTACCATGTGTGGGGTCCCACAAGGATCGTCACTGTCCCCCCACCTGTTTATTCTTTACCTCCTGCCCTTGATTCACTCTCTAAGGAACAGGAAGGTAACCACTTTAAACTACGCTGACGACCTTCAGCTTGTCTTTACTATTGACAACTTCCCTGACTCAATCCAGGAATTTCAAGATACCATGCTCCATATCCAGAGTTGGATGGACCTTAACCATCTCAAACTTAATCCGGGCAAGACCGAACTAGTCCTGCCCGGGAAAGGCCAGATCTTCTGGGGCCTACACTATTGGCCGACAGAACTGGGACCTCTCCCCATCACCTCCCCCCGTAAAAAGCCTAGGAACCACCATAAACCCTGATCTCTCAATTAGAGGCCAAGTAGGGGCAGTGGTTTCCACATGCTTGTTACATTTACGCGAAATCAGGAAGATTGCCCCTCTGCTTACCCACACCACTCTCATACAGGTAGTGATTGGCCTGGTACTCTCTCATCTCGACTTCTCTAACTCTATCTACCTTGGCCTTCCACTGTTCTTACTCAAACGTCTCCAGTTGGTACAAAACCAAGCTGCGAGATTAATCCACAAACAACCAAAATGGCAATCTGCCAGACCTTTACTATCTAAACTTCACTCGCTCTCAACGCACAGTCTTTAAGACGGGGTGCCTAATCATTAAGGCCCTTCACTGTAGGAGCCCTAAATTCATCAGTTGTATGATATCAAGGCATGCTCCCCCGCAACCTGCGCTCAGCACACCTTCAGCTGCTAACTGCCCCTACCTGTAAGCTCAAATGCCAGGAAGGGTGTAGGTTCTCCTATCTGGCTCCTAAATTTTGGAACTCCCTTCCACTAACGATTCAATCTTGCACAACCTCTTGGGGTCAGAAAAATGCTCAAGACATGGCTGTTTGAGCAGGCTCATGCATAATCCGTCCCTGCTTTGACACTGCCCAAAGTTAAGCGCCAAGAAACCTTTTGGTGTACGTGCGCTATTGAACTTTTAATTAACATAACATAACAATAGTACCCCACTTTTGTGGCTGGGCTATCACTTGTGTAAGGGAAGGCCCCAAACGAGATTCAAGGTTTTGCTACTTGACCCATTGTGGCAATATTTAGAACAGGGCTTAGTCTGCACTCAGGGAAACCTGCCCGGCCCAGACATTTAAAAAAACAAGGCATCAAGGGAAGTCCAGGATGATGTGGCGTACACGGGCCCCAATACATTTTCTTAACCAGAATGTCCTGCAAGCAACAAACTTCAGCTCGATCACAGAGTTTCCTCATATGTCTGTGAAGGAAAGTTACAGAATTTGTTTGGATCCATAACCCAGCATTCCCACACATCTCCCAACAAAATTGTACCACAAATGTTCACCAAGTATTATGCATTTAGTACATGAATTACATTGGACATCATTACAACAATGTATTTGCTATGACCATAAATTAGATAACCATAAAGCAGAATTTAAATTGAATCAATACATTTCAAAAAGCAGATTCATACTACACAGATCTTATATTACAATATATACAAATTAGAAATTGTTAGCTGAAGTTGTGTGCAGGGGTTTAGGGAGGTCCACTGTACTCCAAATAATTTCAGCCTCAAATGCTTGATTATAGTTTCCACAATATTTGGTTCACCAAGAACAATCCTCAGCATGTTGACCCTGGCAGGGTATCTAGATATTAAACCATTTTTGAAAGATAGCTATCATTATAACATCCCTTTGTGACATGGCAGGCTATATTGGGTCATTTCAGATCCAAACTACTGCTAGTTAGGGTTTTTGCAGGCCTCTGCAGAAGGCACATTAACCTAACAAACTATATGGCTCCTGAAAACAAAATAAAGATAGCTAGATCAGATACATTATCTCACAGGCTATATTTCCCAACAGGCTACTTTTCCTAGAAAGGCTGTAGGCTGGAGCAATGTCAGTGAAATGTAGGTCATACCTGACTTGTAAAGACTTTGCCCCAGTCCAATAAGCTAATCAAAGAACTATGCCATAGTGGAAACTAGAGATTTTCTGATTGGCCATTTACTTTTAAAGCAAAGAATAATGGGCAGCGGCTGACATTTCCCTTCCGTAAGTACAGTTCAGCTCATTATGAGAAGCTGAAGTTATCATCTAGAAGATAAACAGAAGGAAGAAGGGGAAATAAGACACAAAAGAAACCAGGAAGCAAAGCTCAAAGTCAAACCTCCCAGGTCAATATCTGGTTTACTATGACCATCTACTTTAAAATAGTAAAGAGAGGAAAGAAAAAAATCTAAAATTTATCTCTGAAATTGGTCCAAATCGGTTACGCTTTTCAAATGTTTTCCACCTTCAAGTGCAGTAACATCAGGGTACCTAGACCTGATGCTATTTTGTATGGCGAGTGGAGGCAAATTAACCGACGTTGACTTTTACTCTAAAGTGGTTGCAGCAAAAGGAATTGAGAAAAAGGTTGAATTAACAGAACATGGCATAATGATTAGTGATAATCAGGGGTCCCTGGAGAATTTAAAGACCAGCTTAAAGTGCCTCTTTTTAGAAATCTTGGGGTTCTTGCTTGTTTCTACCAAAATTGAGTTACCACACTTACCTAGGATCCATTATGATAGGAGAAAACGTAGGCATCATGATAGGGGTGCCCATTAAATTAAGGGCGTTGTGTTGCGCAGCGGGCAGAGTGGCTGACTCTGGACTGCGGGGCACACAACTCGATCCCCGGCACTGGTGGCAGCACAGCTTAGCACCATTTAACTCTGGTTAATAGCGCACTTAATCTCCCCAATGACCCCCAGCGCCTTGAAACCTTAAGGGGTGATATGTTCGCGTTTTACAAATATGGAATACTGTTATTAATATTAAATGTCATAGTAACTAACATTTATTAATGAAAAAGGAGAGGGTGAAAGGAATCAGGTTGAGTCATGACAAGGTGGCAAGCAAAATGTTGGGAATTTGAGTTAGTATGGAAACAGAAGGAGCGGATGACATTACAACATGCATCCTGCAGCAAGTACAATTTTGGTTTGGAATGTACATGGATTTAATACACTCGAAGACTCATCTATTTACAAGTGCATCTTAGAAGAATTCTCGATGTTAATGTTGCATATGACTTGGCTGCGAGAGAGCCCCTCTGTTGATGGGTTCATTGTAATTAGTAGTGATGCGATCCCTTCTTGAAAGTCAGGGTGGTTTTTGGGAGGTCAGTTGGCATAAGTGCCAGTTTTTAGCGCAAAAGTAGTACCTGCATTAGAGAAATTGTGTAATTGGCTTTTGTCCTATTCAGACTTACTTGCAAATGAAAGTAAAAAAGCTATTACTTTGTCGAATTATATATGGGTCTCACAACTGTAAGAGGTTTGGAAAATAATTGTTTAAGTTACAGGAGGATTGATCACTTTCCATCTAATCAGTTTGCATTAGCATTAGCTTTGGTCCTGAAGAAGGCCATATGACCCTGAGGAGAAAGAAAAAGCAGCTGCAACATGTAGAATTACAGACACAGTAGTAATAAATATTTCCATGCATCAATCTGTGTACGTTTAAGCTTGCCAGAGGACCCCATGATAAATGTACTTGACGTGCTTGCCCACGAGGCAATTTTAACACACTTGTTGGAGACCTTTTGACTGATATTATCAAGCCCTCTGTGATAAAAGTTGAGCCAATCCAGATGCATGGTCATTCTGGATGAAGGACTTTATAATGAAACAATGCACATAGATTACGTCTTTGTGGTTTCCAGCAGGGCTTCAATATGATCAGTCATATACAATCTAATTATTTCCTTAAGTAGGCAATATCTTGATTGAAGAATGGGCTGGTTTCAAAGTACACATCATATTCCAAATGTATTTTTAAGCAACTTGTAACAGAAGATGATAAATCTATGACTGGAGTAAATAGATGCTGATGGATTTAACATGATTTTAATTTCTCTGTATCAAAATTACAGTTTCAACAGAGAATTCAGTGGGCTGCTTCGAAGTAAATGTTGGATTTCAAAATGCTTTTTCCTACAAATATCAATCAATGATTGCTGAAGTTGAACACTGATTTTAATTCAGATCCCTGATTTCACACCAGCAATTATGGTAAGAGAACTCAGGGGCCTGAGTTTTGGTGAGGGTTCAGAGGCTCTAAATGTAAGACACTGTTCAATTTCATATCACTGCATGAGTTTAAAATGCAACATGACTACAGAAAATGTGTGATTGTGGAGCAGGAGTCATGATTTCGGCAGAGTTGTTTATTTTCAAATCAATTAGTTACAGCAAAATAATTTCCGCGAGCACTTGCAAGTAAAAAACTGTTTTGGAACATAGGTGCTAGATTTCAATTCAGTTCTTTTATTTCAGGTTGAACGTAACATTAAAAGATTCATTGGCCAGCTGTTATGTCGTGGGGCCCTAGGCCCACATGGTGGCAATAACTGCGACACGGACACCAGAACTGTAGTGGGTTAGTGAGCCACGAGCACGAGCGCTCGGCTCTTTTTATTAACTGTGTCACGTGATGTCGTGACATCAGTGGTGGGTGGGTGTTGAGTGTAGGCTTACAATTTTAACCCTAGCCTGTGTCTGCTAGGACACAACATTCCTCCCAAAATTTGATAAAAATTAAGGAAAGACAAAAGTCCGAATCTGTGGAAGAAAATACACAAATATACAATAATTACAAATTTACACTGAGTCTCTTCAGCTGCTTGCTTGATGACGACGGTGGAAATTGCTGCTGAAATTATTTCTTCATGGCTTGACGTCCTGGTTATCGGTGGGCGTGGTCTTCTTTACTTGCGCCGTGGACGTGTGTTGGTCAGTCCACTGAGAGATCTTGCTTTTGAGGATAACGTCAAACAGGATGACCAGATGTTAGACTTGAAGGATGTTGTCTTCTGCTGGTCCGTCGGTTCCTTCACTGTAGCCAGCTCGGCTTTACTTTACAAAGGATGGAGTGTTCGAAGGACATTCTTCTCACTAGGACGCCCCTCTCTTGGGTGTTCTCCTGCCACGAGATGTCCCGGAGGCCCTTTTCATCAGGTTTCCACTGGGCCGGGTATTATTCCACAGCGTTGCTCCAACTCCACAGTCTGCGTGTGATGGAGGAGACGACGGGGGTACTACCTCACAAAGTCCGTAGCTCCACCTGAAGGGTAGTTGTTGACTCCTGCCTTCGCGCACAAGTTCCTCATCTTCCTGGGACGTGCAGGTTAGACGGCGATGGATTCATCTCTCGTGTCGGGACCCTCTGCCACCGGTGTCCCTGAGGCCTTTGCCCCTTGGATCTCCACGGCCTGGTGTGGAATGGTCAGTTCTCCTTATTCAGGCCATCTGAGCTCCCTCCGCTTCCAGACTTCCGTTCAATCCCAAAGGTGGGTGTTGCCAATGGTCCGGCCTGTGCTCTCCTACCGTCCACGGGTCGTCGGGGTCTTGTGAATAGGTGCCTGTCCTGTTCTTGGTGTTGTCAGTGTTCTCCTGGACGTGCGGGTCACTGTACACGATGTTGTGGTGTGTCACCTCTTCTTCTTCTTGTAGGTGTGTGGACTTGTTACACCTCTCTTCACCTTTTCCAGATGTTCCTGATGGCGTCGTGCCACATGACTTCTTACTTCAGTTCTTTTCTTCATGGCATCGTGCCACTCTTCTCCCTTCTCCTTTTCGCGACACGGTGCGGTCACCTTTCTTCCTTTGTCTTGCTGACCAGGCTTCTTCAAGCAGCGTGCACTCTGTCTGGTCTTGTGCTGTCTTTAGGACACTGTCTTCTCTCCACTCTTCTGTGACTGGACCGGTCGTTACGTTCTTCTCTCTTGCCTCCTATTACTTCTAGTTATTGTGGGTGTTGCGTCCGTCTCTCCAGGTCTTCCATTCTCTCAGTTTACGGACGTCTTCTGGCAGGACATCTTCATCCTGACTTCTTGACAGAATTTTTTCTTTCTTCTCTGGCGACCATTTTGGGTGATCGGCTTTTGTTTGGGCGCCCCTCTGGCTTGTCGGATCATCCTTTTCTTCTTGGGCGATCTTCTTTGCTACCAGATGGGGTGGACAGCTTCCTCTTCGTGAGTCTTCTCGCTATCCGCGATCATTGGGATCGCCATGTGCTTCTGCTGCAGTGCTTTTTGCGTTGGCGCAGTTTCGCCTGCGCTCTTCGTGTGCTCTGCTGTTTCCGGAGGGTTACCTTCACCGCTCCATGGACCTTCTCCGGTGGGTGCACTTCTCGTGCGCGCTTCCGGTGAGGCTCTTTAGCTTCTTGGGGCGTTGACCGTGCTTGGTTGCTTCGCCTCCTTTTGGCTGCGGGGTAACTTTGCGTTACTCTTCCATTGCACGTCAGCGTGCATTGCAGTGGCAAGTTCTTGCTTCACTTGGTACCGTCGTGGTACATCTTCAGTGTAGCTTAGTTCCTTGCGGTACATTTGATTCTTTGGCGTCGTCGCTCTTCCACGTGCGTATCGCACTTTTCTTCTTCACACTTGGGTACTTGCCTCGCACGTCTTCTGGTACTTTGGGTGTGGCTCCCTCTCTGTTAGGCGCTGTCCTGTACTGTCCGCGTCCGGGGTACACTTGCGCGTTTCCAGTCGGTTGCCTTTGAATCTTGCTGCTTGCGATGGACGGTTCTGACTCTCCACTCTTGTGTCTTGTGTTGCTGTTCTCTTCTCTGCAGTTGCGGTGAACACCTGTGGCGCCCAGGCGTCACCTCACCTGTGATGATGGGTCTCCGTCTTCCTTTGCGTCGCTGCAGGCTTGTTCTCCCTCCGTAGGCTTTCCCTTCGCTTTGCTTGTGTGCTTTTTTTGGGGGGGGGGAATTAATTCCAGGCTGTGATTGCTGCATAAGGGCACTAGATGGCAGGGTTGCTCCACTTTGCTGGCAGTCCACGTGCTGGAGTGCTCCCCACTTGTGCTTTCGGTGCTGGGGGGCTTTATAGCACTCTTTTAGTCGGCGCTGGCCGCATGCAGCCTTTTCTTTCGTCCCCCACCCCTCGCAGCAGGCTCTTTCTGTTCACATACTGCGAGGGAGGGGAGGTTGCTCCGATCAGCTGTGGGCCGCACGCTGGCCTCACCGCCCCTTCTGCCCACGCGGTCATTTGTTGCTCTCCCCGCCCGCGGCAGCCTCGCAAGCTCACACGCTGCGCGGGGCGGGGCGGGGGAGGGTGGGGGAAAGTCAGCGCTACTGCCGGTGATTCCGGTCATTCTGCCTGGACGCAGGGTTGGCTCCAGCCTCTGAGGGGGGTATCGGGGCCCGAGGGAAGCGTCTCCTCCTACAGCGGGTGGGCTCCGCTTCGGTCTTTCACACCCCTCTGGCTCTTCATTAGCTGTGGCCGGCCGTGGCGGGTGGGCTCCGCCCGGTCAGCACTCCATGGCTCTCCGCATGTCTTCTCACACCGGCGCTCCCTTTTAAAGTTTCTTCACCGCCGCTGCAGCCTCACACCACACACGCTGCGCGGCGGGGGACAGGGAAGCTGCAGGCAGGCCGCGGGTGGGCTCCGCTGGTCTTGCCTTTACTTATTGTTTATCGTGTGCCGCCATTGCGTTCGGCCAGGCTCTGTCACTATGCGGGTGGGCTCCGCTTTCTGTGAACGTAAAGGGGGGGGTCGCTTCATGCTAGCGCGGCCCCCTAGGCATTTCTCGGCACCCGGGCTCACCTCCGGTTGGCGTCGCGGCCATCGCGGGTGGGCACCGCATGGCCTCATCGTGGCGGGGTCAGTGGCGGCCGGTGCAGGTGGGCTCTGGCCGGTCCGCTTTTCATCGACGGCTAGGCCCGGGGCAAGGCACACACCGCTCGGGCCTCTCGGCGGCCGGTGCCACCTCGTCAGGGGGTGCCCGTCACACGGGCGGCATTCTCCCCCCTTTCCTGTTAGTAGTGGCTGCTTCTCGTGGGGTTAAAATCCCATCCTCGTCGCCAATGTTATGTCATGGGGCCCTAGGCCCACATGGTGGCAATAACTGCGACACGGACACCAGAACTGTAGTGGGTTAGTGAGCCAAGAGCACGAGCGCTCGGCTCTTTTTATTAACTGTGTCACGTGATGTCGTGACATCAGTGGTGGGTGGGTGTTGAGTGTAGGCTTACAATTTTAACCCTAGCCTGTGTCTGCTAGGACACAACATTCAGCTTCAAGTAAACCAGAGATTTCAAAATACACCATTATTTTCAACACAGACATGTTTATGATCCCAAGTCCTGCTTCAGAGAATCTCCTTTACATCAAATAACAATAAAATGAATTATTCCGTTGACCTTTTTCAAATAAATCCTTGATTTAAAATCACTTTCTTTTGAAATAGCATAGGTATTAAATCTTAATGCTCCAGATACATAATGTATATTACTCAATAAAATATGTTTTCAAGAAAGCATACCTTGTGAGAAGAACGCATAGTAAAGAAGACTTATTGCAATAAATAGGACAAAGTTAGCTAAACTAAACACAACAGTTTTACAGTACAATAAATATAGATGTAAAAAGAAAACTATTGTTTCTGAGAAAGGATCTTAAGCCTAACTCCAAAGACAGGAACCTCCTCCAAATATCAGTAGCTTCAAACCCTTGGTTAAACATGAAATGTTATGCACTTTCCCATTAAATGTCCATAAGAGAATCACAGAGGTCCTCCAATAATTGTAGACTGTGCCAGCATGTGTTTGGGTCCCTCATTTATATTGTGCTTATATGCCCAGAGCTAGCAAATGAAAGAAGCTTTTTGAGACATCTGTTAAACAAAATGGGCATGGGGATTTCTGGACATGTTGTGACAGTATGTTTAAACATCAGAAACAACATTTTAAACACAGAGTGCCTCTTTTATGAGGGTTTGGCGCAGGGCAGTGCCACAAGGAATCTTGCTGTGTTGCCCTGTGGCACATGAAAAGGACAGGAATTTGCTGTATCTATGAGATATGGTGCATTCCTGTCCTTTTCCCATGCGCTAATGCACAGTGGGCTGCTATGCACCAATGCAGGCACCCTTGTCCATGGTGCAAGGGTGTCTGCATTGCAGGGGAGATTGTTATTGTGCAGAAAGGGACACCTTCCTGCACAAAAACAATCACAACAGGTGTTTTCCACTTTCTCTGTGTGCTGCAAAATGCAGCACACATAGAAAGAGGTACAAACGAAGAGAAATAAGGATATTACAACTCCTTGCGCCTACCTAATGCTACCCATGGGGTGGCCTTGGATTTCTGGTGCATTCACAAGTTTACGATTCCTCATAAATCTAGTAATGCTTCAGAATCCATGGATGTTGCATGGCAACACTCACAGCGACACCCATGGAACGCCCCTTTCACGCAGTGTTCTACATGAAAGGGGAACATATTTGCAAGGCCATGGAAACCAATGCAAAGTGGCTTTGCGTGGCCTTGGATATATGCTGTGGCACATGGGCCAACGGGGAGTCTGAAAAAAGATGCTCCGGCTACGCAAAAGTGCAGCTGGGCCCTCCTCATAAATGGGGCCCACAATTTTTAACACTTATATCCTGTAGGACTTGACCCTTTTTGGCTAAAGTCCCTAAAATGTTTGCTTTCCCCCTAGACCCTTTTGCCTTACTAATAATGTCAGTCAGTCAGTAAGAAAACTTTATTTGGTTAGTTCCAACCTTAAAAGTATACCCTATACATAAAATTCTATAAAAACATAAGCAGGATCATATTAAAAACGTGGCATATGTACATCACATTGAATAGCACTTTCCTTCATACTATATGCAAATGTCCCCCTTTGGGTAATTAAGTCAGGTAATTTTCCATCAGCATCAAATCCTTTCCAAGAGGTTCCATGCCGTATCGTTAACCTTTACATGCACAGCCTCATCTTGCCCCAAATGCGCAGGATACGATATTTACTCTGTACACTTAAGGAACGCCTTGACTTTGCTCATAAATTTGCCCACAGCACAAGCAATATCTAAATTCGTCATTTCAACTATAAGACTAGCATCTTGCATCCTATTTCTGATCCTGTATTTTTTAAATATCGGGCATAAAATCTCTTTCCGTAGATCTAAAAACAACATACAATCTAAAAAAATATGTACAATATCACAATGAGTACCTAACGCACAAGTACAGGTCCCATTATTTTTCAACATAACATTTTTAACTCCATTATTCCCATAACAGGGGTTTATCCCCATTCGCAATTTTAGTACCTCACGTCTTAAATGGAAGCTTGGCAATCTGTCTAAATAGGGATACTGTTGGTTAAGTTCCCAAGCCAGGGTCATATGCGATACCGAAACTTTCCGCGAGAGATACTCTCTGTCATATGTGTGGGACATCACAGCACCCAGTGACCTCAGTTCATTCTTAGCTATACCTGGATGACCCAGTTGCGGGGATAGTTTTAAACCCAACACTCCATAAGCTTCACTTAGTAAAGTGCACTATGTGTGCCAAGGCTGGTAATGCAAATGTTACTAGTGGGCCTGCAGCACTATTTGTGCCACCCCCACAAGTAGCCTTAAAAAGGGAACTCAGGTCTGCCATTGCAGGGCCTGTGCGCAGTTTGTTAAACTGCCATGTTGCTCTGTTAAGTGCACTCACTTACCAGTCATTACCCTTCCCTTTCTAAGCACATCAGGCACCCCTATGGTAGGTCATAGGTACCCCCTGGGCAGGATGCAGTGCATGTGAGAGGTAGGACAAGGACATGTACTAAGGTGTGTGACATGTCCTGACAGTGAAATTATCTCTATTTTCGTTTTTCACTGTGGAAAGGCCATCTTGCCCATAGGATAGAAGGGAAGGCTGTGTAATATGTTTTCCATCCTATCTTCCCAAAGGCTTAAGATGGAAAGGTGAAGTTTAGTATGTCTGAACTCACAATGTAATCGTACATCTTTTTATGAAGGTGGTTTTTGCATTGTGTGTTCAGAAGCCACTCTTTTAAAAGTGGCTGAGTTTTTGTGTTCTAACATTTCTGTGTGTCTCTGGCTGGCTGTTGATTGACTGTCTGGATTTGAAAGCGAGAGGGTCGGGGGAATGTCTTGACCCAGGGGAGGAGTTGAGACAGCAACAGGCTGCCCTGCATCTGGAGTGTAGAGGGGAGGAGAAGCCCCTAGAGGCGAAGAGGCATGGGTTGCTGCTCTAAAACAATTGGCTCATCTCCTGCTGATTGATTGAGAGTCCAGAACCCCACTAATCAAAGTAGGACAAATGTCACTGGCAGGGAGGCACCCAGAACTGGTTTGAACAAGGGTCAGTGCCCCCTGAAACACAAGAACCTCAGAGCCATTGAGGGGTATAACTATGAAAGCTGAAGCCCCTGAACTTTGGACAATGGCTTGATCAAGTGTGAACAAGACTGGAGCTACTTCGTGGTCAAGAGGGCCTTTGCCAAGGAAGAAACAACTGAATAGACTGAAGGATAGGACTGACCCTTGCTGTGTGTTCTGGGGTTGGCCTGCAGTTTGCTGTTTTAACCAAGGAAAGGCTAAAGGGACTTTGCTGTGTGCTGTGTCCCCCTGCTTGAAGGACTTTGCTGTGTGTTGTGTCCTGAAGTAACTTATCCCCAGGGCCTGTGGTGAGCTGGCTCCCTGTTCTGAAACACATTAACAAAAAAGTTTCCAGGAGAGTCTCAATGGCGCTGTGTAAGCATGCCTGTTGCAGTCTGAGACCCTCGTAAGAACTGACCTGTTATCGTGGGCGCCTGGAGTCCAAGTGAGTCTCAGCGATGCTGTGTGCATGTGCTTAGTGCAGCTGAGATCTTCAGGAGGATCGGTCCGTGATCGTTGGAACCTGGAATCCAACCAAAGATCAGCGATGCTGTGTGTGTGTGTGCTTTGTGCTACCTGAACCCCGTTGTGAGGATTGTCTAGTGATCGTGTGCATGGGAATCCAAGTGAGTCTCATCGACACTGTTAGCATGTGTGTTGTGCACTGTGAGACCTTCGTGAGGATTTGCCTTGTTATCGTGTGCACCGGAATCCAAGTGAGTCTCATTGCCGCTGTGTGCGGGTGTATTGTGCACCATGAGACTTTCGTAAGGATTTGCTGTGTTATTGTTTGCACCGGAGTAAAGTGAGTCTCAGCGACGCTGTGCATGTGATCTTCGTGCAGTCTAAGACCTGTGTGTGGAGTGCCCAGTGATCGGGCACCGGGAGTGAAGGAAGACTTAGCGACACTGTGTGTGTGTGCTTTGTGGCAGCCTGAGATCTTCGTAAGTGAAGCGGCCCGGACCGGCAGTCCCGGAGGAGCTGAGTTGCCGGCCCGAGCTGCCGTTGCCATTTCACAAAGCTGCATTGGAGGCCCAGCCGCTGGACGAGGGGAGGAGAGTGGGTTTGCGCCCCCCAGGTAACGTACGTCGACTCGAGGGGCGGGCGCAGCCTCGGTGGAGACGCTCTCTGCCTCTCTCTCGTGTTGGCAGCGCGAGCCTCTGCTTCGGCTAGTATCGTGGCCCGTATTGCCAAGGGAGTGGCGGTACAGGGGCTGGAGTGTGAAGCTGCACATTGGGATTACATCGTACTGTGTTGGGGGCAACTGTGAGAAGCTGGCTGAAGTTCAGAAGGAGAGGCAGAGAGACCGCCTAAGTGATAGGGCCCTGAGTGTACTACATAGTATTCCATTCCTGCGGAACGGAGTACCCGACTGACGTATCACACATTACATAATTTCTGTTTAACAAACTACCTGATTGTCGTATGACGAATTGCCTTGTTTCTGCATAACGAATGCACTGATTAGTGTATTGCGCATTGCATTATACCTGCATAACAAATTACCTGATTAGTGTATACGCATTGCCTTATTTTTGCAGAATGACATATCTGGTGGTTGTATTACCCATTACATTATTTTACCTTGCAAAGTGCCTGATTATTGCGTTACAGATTGCATTTTTTTCATTGCAGTGTGTCCGATTGCTACATTACGAGTTACAGTATTTTTACATTTCAAAAGTGCCTGATTCTAGCATTACGAATTGTATGACATGATAGTAGGAGTGCAGGAGAATGTTTAGAAGTGCTCATTGACCTCACCAGAACTTACAAGGGCTGACTGCCCTAACAACCGGCCAGGAGAAATATTATACAACCTCATATGTTGGTTTTATATCATGTGGTCTTATTGTATATCTTTTTAAATAAAGTTTATACTCGTTTTATAAAATTCGTGTGGAGTCTATTTGTGGTGTCATCATTGGGTTATTGTGAGCGTGGTTGCGCATACTTTACACATTTGCCTTGAAGATAAGCCTGGCTGCTCATGCCAAACTACAGAGGGGGTGAGCAGGGCTATTGCAGAAGGTTTGTTAAGAATTATTTATCATACACTCCAGAATTCCATCATTTGAAAAGCATGAAATCAGGGTACTTGGTAAAAATTTATATACAGAAGGAGAACATAAATATTTTGATTAAAATGTATTTAAGTAATGGCAGGAAGTACATTTTATAACTAATTTCCATAATGCCACATGTTTGATAATATTTGCGGAAGCTTTTCATGAAATTAAGCCAGTACAGAAAATATTTTCAACACTCATTACTAAAAAACTGATCTATTTTCAATAAAGACATAATTTAATTGAAAAACAAGTCTAAAATGTAGGTGCCTTTAAAGGTTATAGTGGAAAAATAAAACTCAGCTCACTATAAATGAGTAATGGCAAAGACCATTAAGTTCACTAAAAGACAAATACACTGCTTCCATATAGTCAACATCAGACTACATATCAATTATAAATAAAATGAACACAGACTAAAACAAATAGCCAGTAAGTAATGGGAATACATACTTAAAACACTCACTACTAACACTTAGCACACTGTAATCAAAAACCTGAACTACACATATAGTGACACGCACCACTCTGAGATGATACTAATATAACACATCACACATGAATCTTGAAATGCAAGCATGATTGCATGAAATTATTACTCTACAATATGAAGACACTGTAAGGGCTATGGGAAGTATTGATTGTCCCTTCATTCTAGACCATATCATTATTCATTAGCGTTGGTGGTTGTAACTTTAACTTTTAACAATATTTTTCATCAAAAATATATTTAAATATTCATTTATTCATACCTAGAGAAGCTCACGCATATGTTTGCAGTTATCATTCTCCACTCAACATGAACGATTCTGATGCAAGTTGTAGCCCAATATTGAACCTTTCCTTTCCCTAGTGTGTGGTATCAAAGAAGACTAAAGTTTTCCCAGAGTGTTTTCCAATATGTGAGCAGTATCAGTAACGGCAGAGCCAGCAGCTGAGCTTTGGGGAGTAACTGGCAACCTGCTTAGTCAGCAGCCTGCGGCAACCTGAGGCAGTAAGTGGTTACTCAGCAATTATCTAGTTGCGAAGTGTAGTTTTCTATTGGTGCACCAGGCCCTGGGGAACTTTTTAATTGCTCCGTTTTCTTATTTAGGTAGTGACTCTCCAAAGATAGGTGATCCAGCAGTCAAGGCTAACTTCCAGAGATGATGATGGTTTGAAATGCAGACACAATATGACACACAATAATGATGTTTAATAAAGGTCACTGTCCAGTAACTGTTCAGCCAGTGCTATATATTTATAAAGAGTATTGTTCTATACTCACTATAGTAAAAACAAAGACACACTGGAAATTTGAGGCCAGCACATGATCCAGTTTTCATTGCACGCGGCCAGACTGAGGCAGTATAGTTGGGAATAACATAAAACCGACGTGACAATGTTGTTCTCTGAATGAAAGATCTTGGCTTGGCTATCTTTAGAATCATTTGCATGTGAGCACACAAACCATGGCTTTTTCTGCAGGAGGTGGGAATGTCTTTGAGGGTAAAACTTTAATAGGTTTGAACCCAAGGGCTTATAATCTGCAAAAAATGTCACAACGCAAAAACACGTTTTAAGCACCCAAACTCCACTATCCAGAAACATAGCATGATCCATATCTGCACACAACAATGAGGGTGTTTAAGGTCCTGAGGTGACTTGTCTAACATTACATTTTAAGTTTATAGTTAATGTGACTTCTGGGGCTACGGTGTTCAGTGCAGGGCAAAGACTCTCCTGGTTAATGGGTTGTTATGAGAACCTGTCCTATCTGGGAATGCCCAGTAGTCTAGTCGACAGATCTAAGCCAATTTCAGTGAGTGCAACCTTGACGTATGCTTTGGAAACACCTGTCACTTATAGCACTTAGAAATGGCAAAAACATGGCATGTAGTTCAAGGTAAAAACATGTAATTTGTATCACCATTTAGTCATTTTGCCGGAGAACCCATGCAACCCTCAGAGAAAGTCTACATAGGCATTGTGCTTAAACCAACCAATGCAAAACTAAATTAATACATTAATAACTTGCAAACTTAACACCAAATATAAAGATCAAAAAATCAATAGGAAAACATAAAGCGAGAATGTTGACATGCACGTACAGTCAAAGCTGCAAGAAAAGGAAAATTACATCATCAGCTGAGATCACTAGTAAAATGGGTGACACATACACAATTGCAAACGAAAATGGACATGGTTCCAACATAGTCAGCTACATCTTGCGGGATCTGTCAATCAGAGACAGCTACGGGGGATGAAAACTCCAACCAACGCATGATTTCAAATAAGGGTGACCTCTTAAATGAACGTAGCTTAGTTGAAGATGCAGGGTCGCCCACATGTTGACTTAAATGAATGTTTTAGCTGAAATTGATCAAGTGAGATAAACTAGATTATGAGTAAGATTAATAACATTGATTCCATGTCCCACTTTACGTCCTAAATGAAATGATTTTCAGAAGTTCTTAGCTGTCTAAAGAGCTTTCTTGCTTGACTACTACACTATCAAGCAACCTCTCAGTTTTAAAAATAGAGGCTACTATTTCATAATAGAAGGCTCTTTTATCTTCATTCCAGAATTGTCAGGACAAGAAGCCAACATGATCCCAATCATCTTTTATTAACATTGTTAGGATGCTCTGTATTCCTTGGTATTTTCCTCTAGCATGCAGCATGCCAACCCTTGATAATTTCACAAATTAGTCCACGTCACTCTTCGCAAATGTCCTTTCCGATTCTCCGCACTTACAGCTGACTTCAAATCATCTAAAAGGTGTAGCTCACTCTAAAACTACAAGACCACATATCATGTAATAATGTCCAATTGGAAAATGTCTCCAAGAGATCAAACATGCGTAAAGAATGTGGGCGTTTTACAAACTCAAAACAAGTCAACAGAAGATTGTGCAGATGGCACGTTTTCATAGTTGTTCAGGTATTTCCTCAAGAGGTGGAACAGCAATAGACTCTAGGCATCCCCTTGTCTAGTGTAGAACTCCAAGAACACTGGATAAACAGGAAAATTAAATAAAAACCCTAATATGCCATTGATAGAAGATTTTTGCAGCAATTCTCACAATGCACATTCCAAATACTTCTATTGTTTACTATAATATGATGCAAGACAAGTCTTGGGATATATGGTTTTAGGGTATATTAATCTCAAAGAGAATCTGACAGAAAAATAAAAGTGGCTTCTTGCCTGGAAAAGTGATCTCCATACAAACTGAATCTTCCTCCTGTGAACAGAAACCTAAGAAGCCCACCAAAACTGCAAAGGTATTCTTCTGCTCCTTGCTGAAATAGCAGTCAAGCCCTCTCATCAATCTGAAACCATTTTTTTCTAGAGAGGGTACCTCATTAAAGAGATGGCTTAACAAAATGTCTTCCCACATGTTCCCGACACTCACAACTTGATCTCTAACAAAGTTGCTCTTTATCCTGCCCCCTTTGTCTAGCTAAACCTTTGAACTACAAGTAGTGACAACAATCCCTGCATGAATGTGGGCTAAATGGTGTCCTTCCTCACCCCAGAGCATTACGTTTCCACTAATGTATCTCTTACCGAAAAAAATTCTGAAAACATACATTTCCTATATTTCCTACAGGTAGGCACAAATGAAATTCGGCCTTTTCTTCTCTGGGTCTAAGACGAATCTATCCTTAATCAGCAAACATCATATTACAAGATTTTTCCTGGCACGAGAAAGTTATTTGGCTCCAAATTACTATTTTACTACACACACAAGTCTGTAGCTTGAAGTGTCTGGCAGACTGTATGTGACAAGATTTCTGAACTATGGAATAATGTATGCTACTTTGCACTTTCATAACCTATATCTGTAACTGTGCATGCCTTCTTTACAAGTGCATCTGCCTTATCATAGTGTAGTCCTAAATTTTGGACACTGCGCATCCTATCTAAGCCTGTGCCTGGGACTCAATAGTAGGTCTGCACCTACTCAGCAGGAGAAGATACCTTTCCAGAGATCAAGTAGTGTCAACATTTTGAATCACAGTCCTCAGCCCAAGAAGAAGTTAAAACATAACTGTCCGTAAAAATAGGAAACTTATGGATCTTCCTAAAGCAGATGGTATTTATTACAGAGACATATCCTTAATGGTATTTTAAGCATTATTACTTGATCATGGTAATGCAATAGATCTGGGCATGCGTAGCTAGCTACTTTCCTTAATAGCAAGCATCTGGTACTGAATGCTACTGCAGGCTTATTGTCAGGACTGCGGCAACTGATAACATCTCTGACTGGGGAAGCCTTACACTAGCTGCCAGTATTAAATTGTGCTATATTCTTATCTCAGTACGTTGCAGAAGGCTATCTATCAAAGTGAGCTCCCCTTCCTAAGTTTCCAATTTTCACTGTAAGCCAAGAGATCCTCTTCAGCTACGTTTCCAGCCATCCAAAACATTCCAAATACCAAGGCTGCAGAGACCTAAATCCACCTAATGCCTCTGTATTCCACTACCAGACACTCCCTGCCCATTTATCTCACTCTTGCAGGTTCCTGCTTTCCCTCTTTGTGACGTTTTTTCCGACTTTCTCTTTTACTGTTATTTGGGTTTATGTGTTTTTCCTTCTCTTTCACTCGGTAAATGTATGATGAGGAAAACTAAGAGCCGGCCTCCAAAAAAGAGTGCCGGTGACTCCCACCACAACCACAGCCTCACATTAATCACTGATTATTGTACCCAAGTATGAGAAGCGTGGAGAAGCGTGGCTCAGTGGTTAGAGGCGGCAGACCCGGAAGCTGAGATCGACCGTGAACCAGGGTTCGATTCCCCGCCTCGGCGGGTCTCAGGCTCAAAATTCCACGGACTCAACAATTCTCGCTCTGGTGCCTACTCAACTCACGGGGTCACACTCTGCGACTCTGGGCAATAGCTTGCTTAATCTCCACTACGGCCCCTCGCGGCGGGATGCCTGGCTTTCACCTTGTGGACACCCTGCCGGGGTTTCTCACAGGGGAATACCAGGACGGGTTCCCTAAGCAAGCGCCGGGACGCTTACGGGCAGCTGTGCGCTTTACAAGTCCAGCACATTTACATTTACATTTATACTTCAGCAGTTCATGGTAGGAGGATGGTTGCAGGGCCTGCACCCTCAACCCCCATGCCATGCACGGACGAAGATAGTGCAGCGGGAGGTTGGCCGGGCCGGACTGGCCATAGCGGGCACCGGGCAATCTCCCGATGGGCCGCACGGGTGGGGGGACCGTTTTGGGGCCCCTGGGGGTCGTTTTTGTTACAAGGACGTTTTTGCAGCATAGCTGCAAAATCGGCGTTGTAACAAAATCGGCTGAAAACCCGCTTGACGCCACCCACAACCCCCCCCCCCCCCCGTCCCCCCAACCCCCCACGGCCGAGCACTTTGCCAGGGCCAGTTTTGGTTCCCAGTCCGGCCCTGAAGGTTGGCCATAGAGAATATTATGTGGCAGATAAAATATGTCCTTGGTGCCCCACATCTGCTCATCAGCGGCCAATGACTGAAGAACTCTGATTCAGTATATTGTGTTGTCCTCATTCCTTACAGATGCGCCAGGCTTCACGGATGATGGCTGCCCAACTAATCAAACACTAAGAGAAGGGGAAGTAAACGTGGTTTTATGCAATGCTGTCGGAAAGCCTATCCCTGAGGTCAGTTGTTCCAAGGACACATTGACGTACCCAAAAGGAATATTGGCTGAAGTCAAAGGAAATCATTCTGGCAAATACACATGCAGAGCTAAGAACAAACTTGACATTGCAAAAAAAATGATCACCGTCTCAGTTCAAGGTAAAGTATGTTTATTTTATCAATATCTATCTAAACTTGTTTGTTTTTGTTCTCTTTTTGTAATGCATCTCTTGTTTTGCGATTCCTGACCTTTGAGGTCAAACCCAGTATGCCTGTTTTACATTTTTCTTTACTAACCTCTTTACTTAGTAAGAATCGTTAGTCTCAGTTTTCTCATATTAAGGATAATTGTCTTTCCCATTCAGTTTTCTATACCCAACTTCATTGGCATCCCAACCATTGATGCTTATATCTCAGATGTATTCCACTACCTATCACAAAGTACATTCATACCTTACCATTCATTCTGGGATACATGGAATCAATGTATTCAACACCATCCTCAACATCTAACACACTGTCAAATACTGTTCAACAATTGCCAGTCAGTACAGTTTCACAACTCTATACACCAGACTACATGCCACTGATTACAACTTTTAACATGGTACTCCAACACTCTACATAGAAGCAATCAAGCAAATCCACAGCCCATCATGCTAGATAATACGTCACATATTACCACAACATAGTAAATCACCCCTCCACAAACCATGCATCATAACCCTATATCTACAGCACCGTTCCCCACAACAAAACATCAACAAATTACCACTTAATCAATCTGTCAATCAATCACCGCCCACTCACCTCGCGGCCACGCCCCCCGGAAACGAGCCGCGCAACTTGCAAATTGCTTTTAAACACTCTCCTGGCCCCGCTCATGATCTTCGGGGTCCGGTCTGAGGGTGCCGCAGGTTTACAGAGGGTGCCTAGCGTCGAGGGCGTAAGTGTTCATACGGCTTCTGGCGGAATCCATAACGGCGGCAACATCGCTAAGATAAGTAGCAACCTGATTTCTCTTGACCCCGATTATATGTTTTTTCTCCCATGCGAAGGGTGTGCCAATTATGCTACCACCCCCCTCCCGTGAACCATGGTGTACGCTGAATACACCTAATGAGTGAGACATTTTAATCCTTACCATTCTATAAACATGATCACAGACCCTTGGTCCATTGATCCGGACTAGGAACACGCGTTTCCTTTTTAATTCACGGCTACCGCACTTCACTAGTTCACCAGTAGCCCACGACACTTCCTTAAGATAAATACGTGTTCGCCCAGGGACAGAGGTTGGTGTTAAACATATTGTTAAAGCGCCGCCCACTGTCCACCCACAACGAATGGAGCACCATAGATGTACCTATGAGAATGCGACCAACTACTAATTGTTTGTTCTGTCCTATGTGTATGTCTATGTCCCCCCTTTTTTCCACAGGTGCAGAAACCTAAATTGGTAAGCCTCCTAAACCAGGAGTAACTGGGAAGAGAATACCTCTTTCTTTTTGCACTTTTAACACCGTTTTTCACTATTCACGTCCCTAGGTGAGGGTGGGCCTTAGCGCGCTCATACCGCCAGGGTTTAGTCCACCTTATTAGTCCTGACGAATGCCTGGTAAATTCACACTGTTTTAAAGGCAGAAACATGTTGACTGACAGTAAAAACTTTTGGAAACAACCACACAATTAATTGTGGACCACTTTCCAACACTAATTTTAAACATATGTCCTAGTGATCAAATAATAAATATATTTTTTCGATACATTTAAGACATTTTTTAATATCTCACCACCACTTACTTTATTTCACTGCACGCCTGAACTCACAATAACCCGCTCCGCAGTAGACCTGGCGCTGCAGCACACTAAAGAGGCACTCGGCCTCTTTAGTGGAGCACGATGATGAAGCATGTCACCAACCAGGTTGGTGAGTGAGGGCTTTCCTAACTGACCTAAGTGAGGCCAGTCCTTTCTTTCTTGCTCCCTTTGTGGTCGTATGAATACCATAGGACACTCTTTTCTTGTTTATACATATCTAACCGGGGACTAAGAGTGTTCCCTGACTCTCCCTACCTCTCTTCTTGTTGTTACGCACTTAGCAGCGCAGAGCTGTGAGAGTTGTTTTTATTGAGTCTGACAGAGTTCGCTCTTTTTATTAAACACTTTGTCTCTACTTACTGTGTACACCATGTCTAACCTGGGACTGACATACTTGGAGTCAGAAATAGCAGCCATTCTGTCGGATTCTTCCCTATTCGCAGATCATGCTATCTCCCAAGTGATAGCCCACACTTACGAATGGGAGAAACTAACAGACTTGAAACGTGACCGAATAGGCACAATCCTTCACGGCACGATTCTCAAACAATATCTCCATACAAACACCGCACCAAGATGCCTCCTTGTCACCAATGCCCCGCGCATCTTCCTAAATGATGCCACCTTTCGGAAAGAATGGGCCATGATCGCGTGGCATTGCACTCGCGACTGGCTAGTGCTAATAATAAAAACAGCATTAAGACTTTCCGAAGCCCTTTTGGTTGAAATTCAGGAAACAGAGTCGCAGTTCAAAGCAACAGTCACTGGTTACAAGAAAAAACTCGATGAAATTAATAAAGAACTGAACGAATATAAGGAGAACCTCATGCAATCTAAGGCCACGAAGTTCCAGAAAGACCTGAAGAAGTTTGAATTTGAAAAAGTCTACCCCTACTCAGCAGCCTCCTATACCCCACCAACAAGGAACACTAGTAACACCGACTACTCAGATGAGGACTCATCTAACAGTAGCGGGTCCCGTAATGGTTCCTTTAAACAGGGCAAGAAGAGAGGCAACAAAGGTAACCGTAGCAACAGAGGAAGACCGGGTTATTTCAACCAACAACAAAGATGGCCACTACCCCTACAGATGGGAGGATCTGCGCATCAATTCCCCTTTCCCACTCATGGGCTGGAATCCAGGCTTTATGCAACCACCTAGCTTCCCTAACCAATACCAACAGCCTTTTTTAGAGAAGGGCCGGAGAGGAAGAGGGAAGAGGAGAGGGACCAACCAGGTGTCTTGGGAAGAAGATGATCCAGTGGGCAACCACACACGCAGCAAGACCCCAAGACCAGGAACGAGCGGACAATGAGCCTTACAACCAACCTATCGGACAAGACACTGACCGTGACGGAAGAACAATAGTTACTTACCTGTAATCTGTGGTTCTCCAGTATTGGTGTCTTTCATAGATTCACATGCCTGAATCATTCCCCGTCGTCGGAGTGGGAGTCCCACGGTATATAAAAAAGCAATAATATGCTATAAATACATAGTAAATACCAATAAAAAACAAACCAGGAAGTAAAGTAGCCAAGCTACAGAAGAAAAAACTTCCACATTAGTGACTATCCCTGTCATTTTGTGTAGCCCAAACTGCAGCCAATCAGGCGACAGCACCCACCAGAAGGTTCCCCCCAGAGGCTCAGGCTGTCAGATTTTGTCGCACGGAGTGATAGTAAACCAAAGTATGCTAAGAGCCTCTGAAGGGGAGGTGGGCGGGTGCATGTGAATCTATGAAAGACACCAATACTGGAGAACCACAGATTACAGGTAAGTAACTATTGTTCTTCTCCAGTATTAGGGGTGTCTTTCATAGATTCACATGCCTGAATCAGAGTAGATAGCAGTAAATATCCTTGCTAGGCAGACGCCATAGTAACCCAGCTTGTCAAACTGTGCACATTATATGAATTATATATAAAATGCCTTAGCATAGCCTGGAGCATGATAAAATGCATCTGGTGAAGAATGTGCACCCTGAAAACGGTAGCAGAAGCGTCTGACTGCAGGAAAAAAGGAGGTGGGAACAGAGGCTCCCCTTAGCTGAAAAGATTACATAGAACTGCTGGACACATGGAAATATCGGTCCTACTGGCTGCAGCAAACAGTAGTGATTGGAGAAAGCAAGGCTGCTAACCTAGGTTGCCGCTCTGCCGAGGTGCTGGAGAAGAACTCCATCAAACAGAGCAGTTGAGGAAGACATTGGCCTGGTAGAGTGCGTTCTAGGGGCTGCTAGCAAAGCTGTTCAACTTGTGCATGGCAAATATCGATCGGAGCAAAAGATCAATAATGCAACTGTTCGCCCGGACCCTGTTGGGTTTTAACTAATCGTACCTTAGTAATAAATTGATCAGATCTGCGAAAACCGAACTATCCCTTGTAAACAGAACATTTGAAACCTTTTCTATTATCAAGTGTATGGAAAAAACCACTTTGTTGATAGTGGTGGAGGCAAAGATGCAGTTGAATTTACCGGCTCGATCCGAAAGAAATTCCGGAGGCACGTTAAGTAGGAATTCCAGAGTAACTCGAACCACCATAGAGTTATAGAGAACTGTATGAAAAGGCTAAAGAATCGAAAGATCTGAACCTAACTGACTCTAATAGAGGACTGTTAAAGCCAAGAAAAAGAAAATGACACCTTTAAGTCATCGTAGATCATCACTGAGGAAAAGTTGAAAGGATATCACATGAACTGCCCTATTACCACACTGAGATGTCTCGATGGTAATGGACGAACTGGCGGAGAAAAAACAATCTGAAATTTTCTTGAAGGATTGAGTTATATTTTTTGAGGAATAAAAAGATGTGATCCCCTCTTGTCTGCATCTGGAGCCGCTGCCAGGTAAGGCACTAGTAGAATTATGAGGCAATCCTGAACTTGACAGCTAAATGAGAACAAACTGGAAGATCCTTTCCAT
The DNA here is from genome assembly GCF_964261635.1 of Lissotriton helveticus. Classification (NCBI taxonomy): domain Eukaryota; kingdom Metazoa; phylum Chordata; class Amphibia; order Caudata; family Salamandridae; genus Lissotriton; species Lissotriton helveticus. The sequence goes on along the minus strand of NC_136057.1, from coordinate 1,734,122,432 downwards.
TAAGAGTACAAGGATGAACTCTAGCCGAACAATATCAGATACCGCAAAAACATTTGCGTTGGAGACCTTGTCCCTGTTATGGCGAACACTCCCTTGCAAACCGCAGGGATGTTTAGATAGGCGAACCAAAGGTAATCAGGGGCTAGGCCACTGACCTCAAAAATGGCTGTTCCGAGTGATAAATGTGGCCGCTCTGGAAGAAAATAGATCCGGAGGTGGACATGTCCGGATTGATTCGCACTCCGACTGGAAAAAGGAGAAACTCAGTAAACCAGTCTTGGCGAAGCCATGAGGGGTGAAGAGGGACACTCGACACCACTCCATTTTGTTCTTTCGGAGAACTCTGGGACCCAAAGGTATCGGTGGAAAATGGAATCAGATTGAGATCAGTTGGACGACAAACGCATTTCCCTGTAAATTCTTGTGGTGTTGCCAACTTGAAAAGCACCAGTATGTGCTGTTCTTCTTGGTCGCGAAAAGACCAGATCTGGAAGCACCCTACTGCCGAAATTTGAATCCACATTCCGTAGAGGAAAAACTCAATCGAGAGTGGAAATTGTCGTCCTGCTGAGAGTGCCTGCCAGACTGTGTCTTGTACCAGGAATGTGGAATCGCCAGAAAGTTGTGTGCGTTCTATCGCTCATGCACATAGATCACCGGCTTCCTGAGGCAACAAAGCTGATCTAGCCCCTTGTGTTTAGTGACATAGAGTACACCAGTTGTATTGTCTATGCGCCACAATACAGTTGTCTCCTCGAAATTATTGCGTAACAAAATTGGAGGGCAAGGAAGATGGCTCTTCGCTCAGCAGGATGATGTACCAACCTCATATGAGGGCTCATTTCCCTAAGACCTTCAGCCCCTAAATAGTGCTCCCCAATTCCTGAGGGATGTGTCCATGGTGATTGTGCAATTTGATACCTTTTTGAGGGAAAAAACACACCTTGTGTATAAATTTCTATCTTGGATACACCCAAGAAAAAACCTCTCGCATCGAGGAGGGATTGTAATGAGATCTTCAAATGAATCAGAGACGTGAAACCAATGTTTATGCAGTTGCTGTAGCAGCGTTATCCTGTGCAGAAGGACACTCACAGGAAGCAGGTGGAGGTCATGGCCCGCTGAAATTTGGAGAATGTAATGAAATAGACTAATGTACTCAAAAGAAACAGCAAGAAAGAGCTGCAGGCTTCTCATTCGTAAGAGACAAACACCCTTGCTGAATTAGCATGGACTGTTGTTCCTAGAAAATCCTGTGTCGTAACTAGGAATAATTGGGACTGGACATGGTATATCGATAAAAACCAGGCATTGAAACAGTGACTACAAAGTCTGGGTGTACTGGATTGCTTATTAAGAAGAGTGATCCTCTGTAAATAAACCTGTCTCAGAAATGATGAATGCGTATGTATTGCAGACACAGATAGGCTGCCAGAATCTACATAAGAATCACGTGGAGTGGACCGAGAGTCCTGACAAGATAGGCCTGTGATATAACTTAGAGTATAGATCAACCACGTTCCGTGCTGTGGAAGCATTGTTACCTAAACCTTGACACTCTGGAGGTCGAGTGCACATGTTAGGTCCCTGGCAGGAATTTCAATTTATCTTTATTTCGGCATGAATACCATAAAAGAACAATACATTACAACAATAAAACATTCCTTTAAAATACATAGCATACTGTAAAATTCATTCAGTTTTCATGTCGATTCTAAAATCAAAGATTAAGAGTCTGAAGGTCATGATAGTTATTCTAATTCAATAGGAACAGGTGTGGGTGACAGAAATAGATTTCATCAAGTGCAGGCGACAGAAATAGGAATTCATCAATTGCCCCTCAGATAGTACAGAGAACAATTGTAACATGTCTACGACATTTTTGGTACATAACATTTTACAGTTTATAACCCAATTTTTTCCTTTGGAAAAAGATACTGTGCAAGAATCTACTAACACTAAATACGATAGGCTGGCTACTATCGGTCAAAAGGATCCTTAGGGTCTGAGAGCATGTTCTTACACCTAATGTTAGACATATGGGCTTAATCCATCTTCTCCTCGCCTTGACATATATTGGGCAGAAGAAGAGGATATGTAGCTCATTTTCTTGTTGGTTACCACCACACATGGTACATGATTCACCCTCTGCATGGTTCACTGAGTTAACACCACCAGACCAACGAACCAGTGTTGAACCAATTTGAAGGTTTCCATATCTGAATTTCAGAAATAAGGTCTTTGCTAGCGGTGGTTCTATTTCATCCAGAAATAACTCGAAGAATGGATCACCTTTAAAGTTAAGGAATCTTTGTACAAGCGACCCATTAGAAGGAGCGTTTGTGATCATACCTGAAATATACGACCAAAAACACTTTTTTACCATGATTTTTTAATTTGGTGGAAGTATATCTGGTTGTTCCCAATAATGTGACAATCCTATTAAGGTGAGCCAGAATTTAACATGTTTAAACCAGGGTATCACATTAAAGCTATCAAGCTCCATGATTTCTATTAGCCCATTTTTGTAAGCCTGCAACTCCGGTACGCGCCACAGCCTGATCCATAACAATAAAGGTCGTAGAATAATGTGGTGGTCCGTTCTACGAAAATTTAGGTCAAGCTGGAGCGGAACCAGAGGAGTACTCCTAGGGACTCTAACCAGACTTCTCAGGAAGTTGTTGTCCATGACCCTAAAAACATCTTTGGATCCTGGGCCCCAAATTTCCGAGCCGTACAATACTGCAGATTGAACCTTATATTTAAAGAGTTCAACTGCTGGAGACACGGCTTTGCTGGTGCTTAGACCTTGTTCTCTGATAATGGGTTTAGTGTTCTGGCTAAAGAGCATCTTACATTTTTCTAATTGGGCTTTCCATGAAAAAGTGGAGTCTAGTATTACTCCCAAATAACCAAAGTGCGGGACTGATTCCAATTTTGTTCCATTTAAAGTTAGAGAGCCCTTGTCGCTCTTAGTTGGATTTAGGACCATACACTTTGTCTTTTTCCCGTTTATCTCCAGTCCTTTCTTGTTACAGTAATCATAGAAGGAGTTTAAAAGAGACTGGAGGCCTTTTTTTGTCTGGGAAATTAGTATAGTGTCATCCGCAAACAACAGGGAAGTAACTTTTTCACCATTCAACTTGGGAGAATCATTGTTGCATTCTTCCAGGTATGACGGAATGTCATTCACGAATAGCGAAAACAGTGTAGGGGCCAGTACACACCCCTGGCGCACACCTCGTGCAATTGGTATTTTAGGGGTTAATTCGCCTTTTGGGCCCCACCGTACTCTGGCGAAGTTCCCTCTATGTAGCTCTTTTATTTGCGCTATCAGGGTTGGTGACATCCCTACTGAACTTAGTGTTTCCCACAGTAAATTGCGTGGAACTAAATCAAACGCCGCCCTTAGGTCGACGAACGCAACAAGTAGTTGTCCCTTTTTAATCTTAATGTATTTCCAATAAAGGCAACAGAAGCGGAAAATTTGATCGATTGTACTAACTTTGGATCTGAAACCCGCTTGATATTTTGACAAAATTGCCTTTTCGTCCAGCCAATCATTGACACGGAATAAAATGTGTCTTGTGTAGATTTTTTGCAATATGTCCATTAAACTTATCGGACGATAATTTGAGGGGTCCATCCTGTCACCTTTCTTGTAAATTAAAACAATTTCAGCCCCCTTCCAACTTTCTGGGAAGTCTAGAGTTCGGGATAACTCGTTACACAAATGGTTAATGTATGGGACCCAAATTTTTAGTTCGTGTTTATACAAGTCTCCCGGAATCTTGTCTAACCCAGGGGCTTTGCCAGATTTAATCTGGTTTATCGCCAATTCTGTCTCGCCTAGGGTGAACTCCAGGGTTTCCCCCGGAATGACATGGCTAGGAGTTCTATCAGTACTGGGTTCCTCATATGCCTTATAAAGTTCAGAAAAATGATTTACCCAAGTCCGTTCGTCTAGATAGACATCCTTTACCACTCTACCTTGGTGATTTCCGTTTGCTATCAGCCTCCAGAAGGCTACACTATCTCGTGTTTTTGCTGCTTGTAACAAGTCAGCCCATTTTGCTTCTTCCCATGCAACTTTACATGCCTTTTGGACCATTTTATAATTGTTCCTTGCTGATATAACATTCGTTTGGATCTTAGACTTGATTGCTGTCAGGAGTGTCCTCTTGGACTCCCTGCAGTCCTTGTTGTACCAGGGTTTGCTATGGGATAAGTTGTTTGTCTTCTGCTGGCTTTTTTTCGGCATCTTGGTGACTAGGGGCTTTAGAGCGTTAAAAAATTTATGGTGTAGTTCCATAAAATAGCTGTCGTGGCCTTCATTTGGGATGACATTTGGGTATGCTCCAAAGGTACTAGCAAAAAGCCTATAAATTTCAATTATGATTTCACCATCGCCCAATATTAGTGGCCATTTGAGAGAACGTCTGTTGCTACTGATGTGTAACTCAATTTGGTCACCACTATTTCCGTCTCCAATCAATGGAGACACTGTATCTCCTAATAGGGAGTCCTCGACATGTAGGGCCAGAGGGAAATGGTCACTCTCTAGTCTTTCAGTTACCTCCATGTCCAGAAGGAATTCCCATGAAGACACAGAGGCTATAATGAAATCTATATTGCTTTTATAGTTCCCTCTATAGAATGTGGGCTTCCTCATGATGTCTGATGGTAGCCGTCCATTACACGCTCTTATGCAGTGTTCTGTACATAATCTAGTCAATTGAAGGGCCAACGGAGAACATTTTACTGGTTTTATGATTTCTAAAGCAGGGATCCCATTAGCCTCATCTTCTTCTAGGAAGATGTCGCTGAGCCCCACAATAGGCTCGTAATTACAATTAAAGTCGCCTGATATAATGACATAGTTCGCTCTAGTATCTAGGTTACCCAATAAAAAATCAAGGGATGTTAATGTGAAAGATTCCCTAGTAATGGGGGTTGGTCTGTTGTAAACGTTAACTAGATACAGTTTTTTCTCTTTACGAGCATCAATTTTCAAAATCAGAATATCAGGGGAATTGGTATCCACCACTTCTATGTTCACTTTTAGATCTACCTTTACCCAGGTCAGTAACCCTCCCGAGGGTCTTCCACTCCTCGATGGAATTGCATTGACACCATAAGATTTATATCCCAGCCTATGAATAGTTTCAACCGCCCAGGTCTCTTGCAACATACAAAAATCAAAAGAGTCAATGAAACTTGCCCAGTCCGGGTCAATTAGATTTTTTGATAGCCCGGCTATATTCCAGGATACCAACTTTAAGGTTTGTCGAGGTTCCAAGAATTTTTGCATCAGGACATTTCCCCCCTCTGCAACCACTGAAATATGACCTTCTCGATTAATTGCATCATGCTCAATAGACATTAGGTCATTTTGGGGTGCAACACTTCCCAATGGTATTGAACCATCCCCAATTGTTGGAGCTAACACAGACAATATACTTACATTCCCCTCAGTTCCGGCTACATAAGTATTAACACCATCTGTCTGTAAACAGAAAACACCCCTTCCCCCCAGCAAATTGGCATCCAACAATTCGTTTCCGTCAACCCCCCTAGGCGCTTGGCATCAATCACAGTCGTCAAGCCCACTAAAGATGTCAAATCTGTTGGTAATTTCTAAAGGGGTGAACGGTTTTAGATGGTCCATTCTTCCATTGTTAGTGTTAGTTTGCCTATATGGAACACAGTTCCAACCAAAAGCATCAGGTGCCGGTGCATTATTTGGGGGAAAGAAAGGCTCCATAGGAATAGGCCTAGTAAATGGTGGCATCATGTGTTGAATGTTACCAGCCCTCTGCATGACTGGTGGATAGAAGCAGGGCATAGTTTGAGATGTAATATGAGAGGCTGGTTGTTGATGGGAGGGAAAAACCACAGACCTTGGATAGAAAAAAGTCAAAGGTCTGGGTATTATGCAGTTACTTGTGGTGCCCGGGGGCCAATTTAATATGAGTTGGACTGCATTAGGATCCCTAAAGTTTACAACCACCACGTCCCCCTCGATGTTTTTTTGTCGGCTTCCCAACCATTGAAGGCGTCGAACGTGGACAATATCACCATTTATATGGGGTGCTATTGGTCTGTATAAACTTAGCCAATGCATGATCTTGTTTTTTAGTTGTGCAAATCCCTCCCTCTTGCTTGTAGGTAACACTGGGACTCCGGTTAGAACTACCACAAAGGGCACTGCCTCTGGTGGTAATTCTGGGTTTGGCACCGGTTTTGACCTTCCCCATCTTGGTTTTTGTCCCGTTGCTTCAATTGATTGGCCTTCATTAGAGGAGCTAACTACCTTGTTAGATGAATTAATTTTGGTAGTAGCTGGCTTAGAGGCCAAATTAGTTGATAAAGTAGTTGGTAATGAAATTGGTTTAGGAGTAATTTTAGCATTCCCTTTAGGCACCGAGGTGTTAGGGATCGCCAACAAAGTAGGGTTGGCTGTTGTTGCTTGGGAGGCTGGATTGGACTTAGACACACTAGGAGCTTTATGTGTTACTAAATTCGATGATTTGGAATTTGCCTCGCCCTTGTTCCCCAATGCACGCTCAAGTAAATTTAGCCTTGACTCTATTTCAATCAGCCTTTCCAAGATTGATGCTGAATGGGTGTTAATTAAGTTTACTATCGAATCTAGGGAGGCAGAAGCGTGAACAGTGGGGAGCGATTTAGGCTGCTCAGAAACTACCATCATATCCTCTACAACTATAGGTGAAATACGAGGTAAAGAAGATGTAATAGTAACTGGCCCTTCTGTAGCAGTAGAAGTAATAATAACACTAGCTTCTGGGGTCTTGGCTTTTTTACCAAAATCAGAGTGGCTTATTTTTGGTTGCATTGGAATCCCCCCTTTTCGTCGTTTTTTGCATGGCGGAGGTCCATGTACCCTTGGGGCTGGTATGGATTTCTTTACTCTGCTTGGTACTATCTTTGATGGTAATGGGGTAATGGGTTTTGGAACATTAGGAGTACTTGTATGTGCGGTAACATCGGGACTTATAGTATCCAGATGGGGGGAGTGATTTATACAAGGGTTAGAGACATCTAATACCACAGGTTGGCTATCAATTGTATCAGTTGTATGTACAATAACATCAGTTAACTGGGTATTAACACTGAGATTCGCTGAAGGTGTGGATGTTGGCGACAAGCGCCGATGCTTTAAACTTTCAACAGAGCGGCGACGCTCAGCACGGCGCTCTGCCAAAACAATATCTAATGGCATATCCGGGGAAGCTTTAGTAAAATAGTCATCAAGGGTTTTGTTCATAGATGCACCCTGTTTTTCGGCCATAGTATATAAAAATAGAAATAAAATCCCACAGCGATAAATTACAAAGTCACGCAAAGTGTCAGTTATGATAACAATGGATCACAGCATAAATACCAGGGATTTGGGTCCAGTCCGGTCTCCTCGGTTCTCGGAGGGTCTCAGAGGGTCCGCCCTTAGTCCGGGCTTTGTCCCGGGATAGGTCCCGCACACGCGTCCCGCTAACGCGCGGTCAGACCAGGTTAAATACGATAGCAGGTATAGGGGGCGGAGTCGCGGGAAGAGGCAACAGGTGTGCTTGGTGGAACTCGCACAGCCTGATGGGCCTCGCAGTCCCGTCCTCCGTCGCTTGCTGGGTCCCACGCAGATTCAGACCACCAACGGGACTCCTAAGTGGCAAAGCAGCTCACAGTGCTCCCAGTCCTTGGCGCATGCAAAGTCTCCTCGGCGAGCGGCTCCCGCGGAGCGGGGGCCGCGAGGAGTTTTAAAGGCAGCAGACAGGCAAGCAGGCAAACAGGGGGGCGGAGGCGCGGGAAGAGGCAACAGGTGTGCTTGGTGGAACTCGCACAGCCTGATGGGCCTCGCAGTCCCGTCCTCCGTCGCTTGCTGGGTCCCACGCAGATTCAGACCACCAACGGGGCTCCTAAGTGGCAAAGCAGCTCACAGTGCTCCCAGTCCTTGGCGCAAGCAAAGTCTCCTCGGCGAGCGGCTCCCGCGGAGCGGGGGCCGCGAGGAGTTTTAAAGGCAGCAGACAGGCAAGCAGGCAAACAGGGGGGCGGAGGCGCGGGAAGAGGCAACAGGTGTGCTTGGTGGAACTCGCACAGCCTGATGGGCCTCGCAGTCCCGTCCTCCGTCGCTTGCTGGGTCCCACGCAGATTCAGACCACCAACGGGGCTCCTAAGTGGCAAAGCAGCTCACAGTGCTCCCAGTCCTTGGCGCATGCAAAGTCTCCTCGGCGAGCGGCACCCGCGGAGCGGGGGCCGCGAGGAGTTTTAAAGGCAGCAGACAGGTAAGCAGGCAAACAGGGGGGCGGAGGCGCGGGAAGAGGCAACAGGTGTGCTTGGTGGAACTCGCACAGCCTGATGGGCCTCGCAGTCCCGTCCTCCGTCGCTTGCTGGGTCCCACGCAGATTCAGACCACCAACGGGGCTCCTAAGTGGCAAAGCAGCTCACAGTGCTCCCAGTCCTTGGCGCATGCAAAGTCTCCTCGGCGAGCGGCTCCCGCGGAGCGGGGGCCGCGAGGAGTTTTAAAGGCAGCAGACAGGCAAGCAGGCAAACAGGGGGGCGGAGGCGCGGGAAGAGGCAACAGGTGTGCTTGGTGGAACTCGCACAGCCTGATGGGCCTCGCAGTCCCGTCCTCCGTCGCTTGCTGGGTCCCACGCAGATTCAGACCACCAACGGGGCTCCTAAGTGGCAAAGCAGCTCACAGTGCTCCCAGTCCTTGGCGCATGCAAAGTCTCCTCGGCGAGCGGCACCCTGGCAGTAACATTTGAAAAACTTTCTGGAGGTACAACCTTTGAAAAATGTTTGTGCAGAGATGACAAAAATCCGGCGCTACATATCTGACCAGCTAGTTGAAGAGGATCTGAGAGGAAAAAACCTAACTCCTTATTAGATTCAGAACCACTCCGACGGTCCCTGATGTATCCATAAGTCAATTTGTAAATGACTCGCGCAGATGAGTTGAATGCGGTCACTATGAAGGCGTAGCATACAGGAAATTGCCAAATTCTAGAGCATGCTCTTTTGACATCACAATTAGAATTTTCCATAGATAAATAGCAGTGGTGACCAAATGAAATCTTAGAGATATGCCACCCTTATCCCACTTGGAATGGAGTCATGATGGGCTTTAAAGTAAGTCGTAGTGTCCTGGAAAAATGACGTCCTGTATACGATTTAGAGTTGAATCATACAGTTGCATATCAGGTACTGGGTGGAACTTCTTGGATTAAATGCGAAAACTGTCCTCGGGCACCCCGAAAGAGTTGATCCCCGTAATGTGGAGAATCGAAGGCGCGGTATTGTCTGGTCAATATGATGGCCCAGAAATAACAACTATAAAAAGGTACGGCCATTATCTCAGTATGGACTTGTGGGCGAGGAACTAAGGGTTCCTCCAACCTTAACTCCGCAACACAATACTGCAAAACCTGGAGATGTAATGTACACTGCACGGTGTTTTGTTGATGATTATCTTTTGTCCATCCTTTTTGTTAAAAATTCTAGAAATGCCAGTGTAGGGGTATTCAAGGATACGCACATTCTGTGCCCCTATGTTAAAATTGATCCTGTCCAGAGAGCTAAAAGATTGCCCGAGAGTCACCAGCGTCGATCTTTTGGCTTAAGCAGAGCTCAAAATCACTGTCAATACAATATTGAAAGAGAAAGAAACCGTCCGCCTCTATCCTGGTGACAAGGGCTTGACGAAAGCGCGTCACCGTTCCTTACATGAGGAGGTTAAATCCGTCAACATCCGCCGGAGGATAGAAGAATAAAGAATCATGCAAGATCCCGTAACTTGCTGAAAGGAGGCTACGACTAATAAGTAGGGTAAAGTAACACTGTAATAAGCCCAACTGGACCAAGCGTCGACTAACCTGACCATGGACTGGGTCCAGCAACAGAGAGGTCAACAAGAAAACGTGACCCTCAGTGTCCGCGTAGGAAAACTGTTGCAGACTTAAACTACTGTGGAGGTGACTGCTGACGCTGTCAGTCTACAAGTCCTCCGTAGACGTACTTCTTGTTGGCAACGAAAACTGATCCTTAACTTGGCCAACATTCCACAATAAAACTCACCATCACTGAGGATGATTGATGAATCAAGTAGTTTGTCAACTTTGAAAGTCGTCGACGAGCCTGCTAGGGATTAAGAGAACTGTCGTCAATGGGCCAACTGTGTACGGACCTAAAGCCTGCGTGGCCACTGCCGATGTGCCCACTGTTAATGGCCCCAACTGCACTGTTTATAGGCCCACTGTTGATAGCCTAGAGATGCCAGGTCCACTGCCAATGGCCAAGTGCCGATGGATCACATGTCAGAAGGGCCACTGTCAGTGGCCCACTGCTATTGAGCCAACCGTCGCCCAAGCTTTCAGTTGACTATGTCAGCTGAATAGGCTCACAAACGCCGACGAGACTCTTCACCGTCTATGACTGCTCTTCAGTGTCGACGAGGGACACACTGCTCCGTCGACGAGGCACCTCATCTCACCGTCGACGAGGCACCCCTCCGTCGACGAGGCTCCTCACCGTCGACGAGGCACCTCACCGTCGACGAGGCACCCCTCCGTCGACGAGGCACCCCTCCGTCGACGAGGCTCCTCACCGTCGACGAGGCACCCCTCCGTCGACGAGGCACCCCTCCGTCGACGAGGCACCCCTCCGTCGACGGGGCTCCTCACCGTCGACGGGGCACTCCTCCGTCGACGAGGCCCCTCACCGTCGACGGGGCTCCCCACCGTCGACGATTGCTCTTCAGCGTCGACGAGGGACACCCTGCATCGTCGACGATGTTCCCCACCGTCGACGAGGCATCTCACCGTCGACGAGGCTCTCCACCGTCGACGATTGCTCTTCAGCGTTGACGAGGGACACATCTCACCGTCGACGAGGCTCGCCGTCAACGCGGCTCGCCGTCGACGGAGCTCCCTCGTCGTCGACGAGGCTCGTCATCGACGCAGCCCCCTCGTCGTGGACGAAAGGTTCCCGTCGACGATGCCACCATCACAGTCGACGTTGCTCGTCGTCGACGCGGCAAAACTCGTCGTCGAGGCTCAGCATTGACGAGGCAAAAGTGCATTTTGTGAAAAAGCTGTTGGTCAACGAAGCTCTTTGTCGGCTGCGCAGCATCCTGCGACTTACAACCAGTGCATTTGAGGGCTCTGTCAACAGGATCCTGTAGCCCTGTGACACCGTAGATCACCAGTGACGGCAGAGATTGCCGTCGTAGAATACCAAGAGCGTCTAGTCAACAAGCTGGCACCTCCTCAGAAGAAAAATGCACAGAACGAGTCTAAACGCCTGAGAGTAAATCTCGTGGGCGTAGATGTGGGAGGCAGACTCATAGCAGGTCAAAGACCCTTACCTTAGAAGCAACCTCAGCTGGTGAAGTAAAGCCAAAAACATCACTGCACAGAAAGGCGCCATATAAACATTGAAAATCCTCCCACATCAGAAGGGGGGTAGCCAAATCACAAGAACATCCCCTTCTATCCTATATTGTCAGCAACAGCCAGACAAAATGATCCATGGAAACGGTCTCAGCTTTCCACCAGTGACACAGGGTCAACAAATAGACTTCGTGTGAGAAAATATCACAAAATTTAATAGATATATATAATATATATGAAGAAACTGAGCAGAGCTCAGGGAGACTCCCTGCACACGACGTGCGGTAAAAAATCTGACAGCCTGAGCCTCTGGGGGGAACCTTCTGGTGGGTGCTGTCGCCTGATTGGCTGCAGTTTGGGCTACACAAAATGACAGGGATAGTCACTAATGTGGAAGTTTTTTCTTCTGTAGCTTGGCTACTTTACTTCCTGGTTTGTTTTTTATTGGTATTTACTATGTATTTATAGCATATTATTGCTTTTTTATATACCGTGGGACTCCCACTCCGACGACGGGGAATGATTCAGGCATGTGAATCTATGAAAGACACCCCTAATACTGGAGAAACCAAGGTCCTTGAAAAAGGCCTGGGATTCATCCCCATAGCCCGCCCAGATAAATTTAAGCTCCATTGTGAGCTGGCGGGTTTTTTCCGAAAACTCAAGTTGAAATCTTTCTTCGAAGGCAAGGAAGACCCCAACGAAGCGACACGTAAAGGAGACACTGGATTAAGACTGGACTCCACCTTCACCCCACCACCACATACTGTCCCTGCAGCCATTATTGCTTTTGAGCAGGCTGTATTCCAAGATTTGGAAACCTGCCAAGATCCAACCACATTTGGCAACTTCAGCACCGCTGAACACCAGGCCCTCCAGAATCTCCAGAATGACCCGGATATCACAATAAAACCGGCGGACAAGGGCGGTGGCCTAGTGATACAAAATACGACGGACTACGAAAAAGCTTGTAAGGTTCTCCTGGTTGACAGAAAGAACTACACCCCTCTAACTGAAGACCCTACCGCTGAACTCAGGACAAGAATTACTACTCTAGTTAAGAGAGCAGAGGAAGACGGACAACTATCTAAGAATGAGGCCGACTTCTTAAGTACCAGCGACAGTGTGATCCCCTACTTCTACACACTGCCTAAGACGCATAAAAACAGGATGCCACCCCCGGGACGACCAATCGTCTCAGGCATAGGCTCCCTGCTAGAGCCTTTGTCACGATTCTGTGACCACTATTTAAAACCCATTGTACAAAACACACCAACGTACCTCAAGGACACGAAGAGTCTACTCCAGCTACTACAAGATCTCACCTTCACGGAGAACACAGTGACACTTGTAACCCTAGATATCGAGAGCCTGTATACCAGCATCCCCCAGGACGATACCATCTGAGTCCTGGGGGGAGCTCTGGAAACAGTAGACTGGGACTATCAGACATCTAAGGAATTCATCATTGAATGTGCCACGATAGCCCTAAAAGAGAATTTTTTCTCATACAAGGGTAAACTCTTCTTACAATGCACAGGTACATCCATGGGGAGTACCTTTGCCCCTAGTGTGGCGGGTCTGTACGTCGCGGATTTCGAGACGAAACAAATCTTACCACCAAACGGGCGATTCACGCCCTCCATACAAATATGGAAGTGTTACATCGACGACGTCCTGCTGATATGGAAGGGTAGTGATAACCAATTGGAAGACTTCTTAACGTGGATCAACACACTGGATCCAAACCTGAAGTTCACCCACACCATTAGCAAAACTGAAGCTGTCTTCCTGGATGTGACGATCACCGTCACCGGCACAAGCCTGTCAACAAAAACATACTACAAGCCAACCGCCAAAAATAATCTGCTTGAGTTTATGAGCTTTCACCCTCGCCCATTGAAAGAAAATTTACCGTATGGGCAGTACTTAAGAATCAGTCGAAATTGCACCAATGTACAAGACTTCAAGGCACAAGCACTTGGTCTAACTGAGAAACTAAAGTCCAAAGGTTACCAACTGTCAACTCTGAACAAAGGCTACAAGAGAGCGCGCAATCAACCTCGTGAGGCCCTCCTGGAGGACAAGATCAACCAGCCCAAGGACATTCCACTCACTTGCGTGACCACATATAGTAGCCTCTCAAACATCATAAAAAATCTATCAACAAAAACTGGAGGATAATATCTAGCATCAAAAAACCTGGGAAAAACCACTTTTCTCATTTAAGAAGGGACGCAGTCTCAAAGACGCGTTGGTCCACACACGCCCCAGGGAGAAAGCACCATCTGAGGTACGCTCTGTGACAGATTCATGGGGTATACCAAGAGTAACAGGGCACTTTCCATGCTCAAATTGTAGCGTTTGTCACCTGACCATACCATCCAAGTCCTTATCACTTGAACATGGGAAAGTGTGGACGCAAAGGGGACACACTAACTGCAATTCACCTAATGCGATATATCTCATTACTTGCCCATGCGGCCTACGCTATGTAGGTATGACCACCAAGAAGGTCAAGCAGAGAATCTGCGAACATAGGAGCAACATTAGGTGCAAAAAGTCTTCCACAAAAATGAGCAGGCATTTTTTGGACAACAATCACACCACCAACGACATGCGGTGGACTGTGATAGAACAACTGAACACTGGCAATAATATTACCAACCGACTGTTTGAGAAACAGCAGAGGTGGGTTTACAGACTGGGGACCAACCTCACCGGACTCAATGATGAAATCCCTTGGAACTCTGTATTAAAATAACCTCACCGTTGGTGGGATTAGAACACTAGGCCCCCTGCAGTAGACCTCGCATAATACCCTCACCAATCTGTTCATAGGCCCTCTGCGGGGACCTGGCATGAGACTCCCACTTACCTGTTCATTGACTGTCGCCGCAAATCAAATGACCCAACCGCTGACTAAGACACTGGTATTTCTGGTGTCTAAGTGTACTCTGGTCAATCTATCCCAAACCACTCTTAGTCTGTGATACCTAGTGCAGTCCCAGTGTAATCTTAGATGTATTTACAAACTTGGGAATATAGAAATTGACTTTTCCATCCAGCAGCCTTTAGAAGAGTCAATGCGCCTAAGATAATGAGTTCCTCTGCTCAAACTTTAACCAGGCTCACTCGAGTGCCAGAATCCCACTTTGTCGCCTTAGGAGAAATATATTCCCCGGGCTCGCTATGGATTATTTGGAGCACAGCTACCGCCTACATTGCACTGCGCAGTAAAACCACAGGCGTTAACTGTATATCAGTAGCTGCTAACCTCGACTCACATTTTCACGAGCATAGTCTTGGAATTTATTCCAGATGAAACGCTAGGTGTGCTCTGTGTTTTGTGCGCACTCTAAATAAAGTTACCAAATCTTGAAATCGGTATCACGAGTAATCATGACGGCAACGCTCTAGCCTCTAAGCGTGTAATTCCCCCGTGACTCTCATCGTCACTGCCATACTGCTGTTACCATAGGCGTCATGGACTTTTCACCATTACTATTGGTCCATGAGCCGGGAACTCCGCCCACTCACCTCGCGGCCACGCCCCCCGGAAACGAGCCGCGCAACTTGCAAATTGCTTTTAAACACTCTCCCCGGCCCTGCTCATGATCTTCGGGGTCCGGTCTGAGGGTGCCGCAGGTTTACAGAGGGTGCCTAGCGTCGAGGGCGTAAGTGTTCATACGGCTTCTGGAGGAATCCATACCGGCGGCAACATCGCTAAGATAAGTAGCAACCTGATTTCTCTTGACCCCGATTATATGTTTTTTCTCCCATGCGAAGGGTGTGCCAATTACGCTACCACCCCCCTCCCGTGACCCATGGTGTACGCTGAATACACCTAACAAGTGAGACATTTTAATCCTTACCATTCTATAAACATGATCACAGACCCTTGGTCCATTGATCCTGACTAGGAACACGCGTTTCCTTTTTAATTCACGGCTACCGCACTTCACTAGTTCACCAGTAGCCCACGACACTTCCTTAAGATAAATACTTGTTCGCCCAGGGACAGAGGTTGGTGTTAAACATATTGTTAAAGCGCCGCCCACTGTCCACCCACAACGAATGGAGCACCATAGATGTACCTATGAGAATGCGACCAACTACTAATTGTTTGTTCTGTCCTATGTGTATGTCTATGTCCCCCCTTTTTTCCATAGGTGCAGAAACCTAAATTGGTAAGCCTCCTAAACCAGGAGTAACTGGGAAGAGAATACCTCTTTAGTTTTGCACTTTTTACACCGTTTTTCACTATTCACGTTCCTAGGTGAGGGTGGGCCTTAGCGCGCTCATACCGCCAGGGTTTAGTCCACCTTATTAGTCCTGACGAATGCCTGGTAAATTCACACCGTTTTAAAGGCAGAAACATGTTGACTGACAGTAAAAACTTTTGGAAACAACCACACAATTAATTGTGGACCACTTTCCAACACTAATTTTAAACTTATGTCCTAGTGATCAAATAATAAATATATTTTTTCGATACACTTAAGACATTTTTTAATATCTCACCGCCACTTACTTTATTTCACTGCACGCCTGAACTCACAATAACCCGCTCCGCAGTAGACCTGGCGTTGCAGCACACTAAAGAGGCACTCGGCCTCTTTAGTGGAGACCGATGATGAAGCATGTCACCAACCAGGTTGGTGAGTGAGGGCTTTCCTAACTGACCTAAGTGAGGCCAGTCCTTTCTTTCTTGCTCCCTTTGTGGTCGTATGAATACCATATGACACTCTTTTCTTGTTTATACATATCTAACCGGGGTCAAAGAGTGTTCCCTGACTCTCCCTACCTCTCTTCTTGTTGTTACGCCTGTGGCATTCTATGCCAGCTAGAGTCTCCTAAGTTGGTATGCCGGTAGGCCCCGGTAAAGGGAAAAGGGAGTTGGGCAGTCAAGTCAAGAAGTGGTAAGGGCATGTATTACCATCTTTTGATACTGCATATGTAACAGATACACAAATTTCTGTAGCAATTTTAGAAGATCGAAACAAACGCCCACCACGCCATCCACCTGTGGGCGAAAAAAAGGCCTGTTGTCAAATGTTACCCCTAGATTCCATGTTATCGTGGCAGAGGTTAGCAGGGTCAGGACAAGACTGGACCAGCATTCACCATCCTAAATGGGGGGGGGGTGTTATGCCAAATAGCATGATTTCTGTTCCGCTTGTGTGACACTGCAAATTGCAAGACACATACACTGGAACATGGGCATAAGGCAGACCTTGAAACTACTCTAGGCGTTTGGTACATTTCTGTTCAAAGTAATGATGCCTGCATGTCATCGGCGTAGGACACCACCTGGATGCCAAAAGATTCTACCAGTACAGCCAGAAGGATCATATAAATATTGAACAGTGTCTAGCTCAAAGCAGAGCTCTAAGGATCTCCAAACTTTAAGAGCTTGGGTTCAGATGCATAAGGTGACATCCAGACCAATTGGCTTCTGTCAGACAGAAATGATCAGATCCAAGCCAGCATGGGTCCCCTAATGCCTATATTTTCTAACTTTTGTAGAGGAGTGATATGAGACATCGCGTTGAAAGCTGCGGATAGATCTAAAAGCAATGCGACCTGTTTCCGTAGATAAACTGCCAAATTAATGGTGTCAGCGACTTCCACACAGGTGGATTCAATGCTAACACCTGGGTGGAAGCCCAGTTGAAGCGTAATTTAAAGCATGCTGCCAAAAGGAATAACATATTAAACAATTCTGGCTTATATGAATGGCAGTGGTGCACTGGGCAATATTGAAAGACAAAAGACCCCCATAGCAATCCCCTTAGCCGTCACATCTTAACATAATGCTCCTTCTAACTAGGCCGAGCTTACTAGACAGCACATGCGCTGTCAGTTGGGAAGTACCCTGTATTTTACCAAGAAAATAGAAGTGCTTGGAGCCCGCACTTTGCTTCCATTCGTGGTTCACTTTCTCACTCTCATTTGCCTGCTTCTTATTTGTGTCCCAGCATGTCATTATTTTGTTTGTCCCTCCCATAGAGAATTGTTTCTTTACAATCTGTTTGACTGGCTTGCATCACTGCTTCCACTGCTTGCTTTTCAAGTACTACTTTTAACATTTGTGTGAAGCACTTCATTAGAGTGTGTGTGTTTTCAGGCCATCTCCACTCATGTACTTCGCTCCCCCTATACTCCCTGTTGCTCTCTGCTCTTCGACTGTTTCTCCTCTGCCCTTCCCTCTTATGCTCGCCTGTTTGCGTCTCCCCATGCTTCACTGCACCGGCACTCTTTGTGTTGCTCTCCCTCTACCTACTTCACTCCTGCCCTCCATCAGTGTCAAAGACTATTGTGTTTTGTGTTTACTTTAGCCACGCTGCACAGCGTTGAGGAGGCTGTGCAGTGCGGCTAAAACATACAGGCAAAGCCAATGGGTCAAAAGAAGCAATTTATTGGCTTTGCCGCTGCTTGTTTTTTAAAGCAACCCTAATTACAGAAACTAACTAGAAGAGTCATATGCCTTCAGTATAGACTGGAATGAAGAAAGGCACAGCAAGAGAGGAAGTAACAGGGGAAATGCAAAAAAAGTGAACAGACCAAAAAGAAAGAGCGGGAGGGAAGGCTTCGGAGGGACAAAGAAGAAATAAATAACATGATAGGCATCCCCAGGGTGAGGCATCAGAATATTCCTGCTGTGTCGCACCTTCTATGAGGCAGCTATTTGGTTGAATGGGGCAGTTGGTCAACGTTAGGAGGAGGATCTGGTACAGCCCAAAGAGTGGCTATAAGAGTGTAATGGAGCCATCAGGCACCCCGATTGGCTCGTCTGAGAGGCCAGCGTGTGGGCCTGTTATCTGGCTGTTTGTGAGCCTGTTTTTATTGTTGCTTTCCCACATATTGAAAAAAACACATTGTTTGCAGTACAATCTTACAACCACAAGAAACGGAAATTGAGTGTCTCTACCCTTTGATTTCAAAAGGACCACAAAATGACTTGGTGTCTTGTTTTCTGTCTTTTCCATTTTACTTTGAAAATAGTTGATTCAAGCATTGCAGAACGATCTCATTGTTTCTCATATGAATTTTTTATACTGTTAATCTGTAGTAAAACAGTCAACGCGTGTTTCCGTCCCTGATTGGCTATATTGCCTGGGGCTTTCTCAAGGCTGCAAAGTTGAAGAAAGTGTGGATATAGTTATTAATTCTCAGATAGTTGTGTCCTCCACCATTTGTGAAGTAATTTTGATTCTGTGTATGCCAATCATTTTGGTGTGTGTAAGGTCCAACACCATGATTAAGCAATTTATTTTTCCCACATGGGAGTGTCCAGGCACATGTGTGCAATGATTACTTCATAGAACTGAGATAGTGGTGCATAGAATTGTGATCAATCAAAGTGCTAGGGGTCATATGAAAAGATTAGCATGTTAGTTTAAAAATTCTTTCTGATAGCAACTGGCACGCAACTCTTTTGTGGACGGTATAATATCACCGATATTGAAAGAACAGGAAAGAAACAGGAAATTTTAAAACTAACTAAAACTCATTTTTTGTATAGCCACTAACACTTTGGGTGATCACTATCTTATGCACCACTCTCTCAGTTTTATGAACTAATCATTACACACATGTGCCTGGATACTCACATGTGGGCAATATAAACCGCTCACTTCTTGTGTGGGATTTCACACACACCAAAATGATTGGCATACAGGGAATCAAAATCGCTTCACATTTGTGTTCACACCTATCTGAGAATTAATAACCATAGGCAAGCTTTGTTCAACTTTGCAGCCTTGAGAAAACCCTAGGAAATATAGCCACGCAGGGTGCGAAACATGTGTCGGCTGTTTTACTATACATCAACAGTATAAAAATATTCATATCAGAATGAGATCTTTCTGTGAACCTGGAATCAACTATTACCAAAGAACAATGAAAAAAACCACAAAAAACAAGAAAATAAGTAATTTTGTGTTTTTCTTGAAATCAATGGGAAGAGACACTCAATTTCCTTTTCTCATTTGACTGCAAAGAGGTTAAGTAGGTCTGAACCTCACGCGTGAACTACCCCCGCAACTGGGTATTTTTCCACAGGCTGGGAGTAATCGACCCCAATACACTATAAATCTTAAAACCATGCAGTCTCCCATACCTTGCAAACCATCAACACAGCATGTCTTTACAAGTACACAACTGACCAATTTGCAAAAATGGCCCACTTTTTAACTATCTAATGCAATAAGGTAGGTCACTTTTATTTTGGTGCCTGGACCTATTTTCTGTCCTAGTCAGACTCTTGCCATCACACATGTTCTTCCAAAAAACTGTTTGCCCACCCTTGCAAAGAAAGAATGTTATGTTGCTATCCCACACCAGTGGTCTCACAAGTCTCCTCAAGGTGGACATGATGCTCAAGGGACAAAAGTTCCTTACAGACCTCGTGTAGGCAATGGATTTGCACTTTTGTATCACCACTCACTCATCTAGAAAAAATAGAAGCCTCTTTTCCATGTATTGCGATTCCCAGCTCAGGAAAGCAGCTTTCTATGTCTCACCTACAGATAGGCTTTCAGTTGTATTTTGTCAAAGACCCATTGTATTCAACACCAAAACTTACAGTGGGCTTTTGGCTGACCCATCGCTTATCATTAGTTGGCTTACTTGTCACTCTCATTTGCTTGCTTCCTACTTGATGACTTTGCTACCTCTTCTTGTATTTGTCCCTCTACAGCAGCATCTATTTTACCATTAATTTAAAATAGATTATGCATATCCTTCCACCGCTCATATACTATTTTCTTTTTGGTTCAGCCGTCCATGAGAGTGCATGTTTTTTATTGCTCTCGCCCTCATTTACTGCTTTGCTATTCAATTCCAGGCTCCCCAGCGTGCTTCGTGTTGCTCACTTCTACTTCCACCGAGGCCATCTATTACTTCACCCATCCATCCCAGGGTTTCTAATTCATTTCTTCTTTGCCCATGCATCAAACACGTCCATTGCTCTCCCACTCCCAATGATATGTTCTTTTAAAAATGTTTATTTATATATTTTATTGAAAGGCCAGACTTCTCCTTAAAAAAAGAAAAATATTTACCACTTCAAGATGGGCATCTGTCATCTTGGAGAGCTAAATAGAAAACAATAAACCAAATGGCAGCTTTGAAATGCCTTATGTACATGCATGCATGGTGACACGCGTACACAGGCATACAACATCACACTGTGCATGCTGTTGTAGCAATATGATGCATGGAAGCCATTGGCAAAAGGCACTGGCAAAGCCAGTGTGTTGAAAAAGTAATTCTTTATTGTTTTTTGTCTCATTGCTCTCCCACTCCCAATGCCATGTACTTTAAAACCATTTTTATTTATATATCTTATTAGAGGGCCAGAATGCTTATTTTTAGGTTCTTGATTTCTTAGCATGCCTCACGTGGGAAGGCAGTAAGTACCCTGGGCAGAAGTCTGTAGGCCTTCCTTACCAGCGCCGGGTCGGAGCGCTCACAGGAGCAAAACACAGCGCAGTGATAGCGTGCATCACCTCTGTACAGTCCATATTAGCTGTTAGCTTGTGGAGACCTAACAAACCGACATTTGTTGCTCACCGTGCATTTCCCAAAGCCTCAAGTTTGCTCTCTTACACAAAGTCATGGCATTAAGACACTGTCATGACACCAGTAAATCATGCACCTCCTTCTGCACTGGCGCCATGTGCCCTTCTGAATCGGGTTGTTTGGGACTCCAGGTAACTCTAGACTTAACTCCCTTGAATATGTCAACTGTATGTTTCATTAGAGTCTCAAATGCTTTCAGTGACTGCATTGGAATAAAATTCTTCCTCAGCCTATTCGGCCATCTCATTTGGGATTGGAAGGAGCCTTACTTCTCCCTTTTTTAAGGTTTGTCCACCACAGTATGCTACGGTCACTATGCAGAAAATTCCCTGTGTGGTGCATAATGTAACCAGCCTATCCACCTGTGAGTATTGTTTTCTTTAGTTTTCTCTTTTTTCTTCTCAGACCTTGGACATATTTCAAAACTATCAACCAGGTTTAAGCTCACAGCTCCTTTCCAGGAATCAGGTACGCCCTTGAGTAAAGAAGAATACATCACAGAAGCATTAACTATCCGAGGCCCCATGGCAGACTACTCTCCCTAGGCCCTTCTAGGACTTACACATATGCCACTGCGCTATTGCCACTGGGGTGAGGTCTCATTGCGGTTTCATGGATCACTGGAAGTAGTGCAGAGATAAAACTCCCAACACACTCCTCACAGTTTTTCAGTGCAACCAGTTGACATCCCAAACACATAGTACATTACAGCAACATTAAATACATTATAGGCATATCATAACATTCTTGTACAATGCATAACCGTAACAACCACAAGATATCTGAATATACATTCCTGCACAAAGAACAATTGTTGGACAGAATGCAGAACAATGTCATACATTCACCCCAGTACAGAGATCTGGGCCTAAATACATGTTTTTTTTGCTCACCATGCCATTCCATTTTGGCCCCAGCCATATGCAAATTAGTCTTGACCCTGCGCCCTATGGGAACAGTCCAGCCCGAACTGCCAGGCCAGGTCCTGCCTGGACTGGAAACAAGCCGGTTTTGGGCACGAGCCCTCATCAGCAAGGATAGCTTGACTCCAGTGGCATGGAGACCACGGGACATTGCCTCATAGAAATGAGTGAGAGAGCTGCTCCACCGGAGGGACATGGACATTGATGCTCCAGCAGTGCAGTTCCCTTGTACATGTGGCCCACAGTGGTGTAGCCGGTGTCGACATTTCTGCACAACACGCCTTCAACACCAATCTACCACAGCAGCCACTAACATCACATAACCGTGTTGCACCACATCATCAGACAAAACACACCTTTAATACCACACCATAACAACCATTTGAGTTTCGTAAAGATTAACTCACAGAGGCCTGGCTAACGATGAATAACAAGGAGCACAAATCAATAGCTACTTGACCACAATGAAAGAAAAAAGACGTTATCAGCACTCATCTCTTACAGACACTTGTGGAGCATCAAGTAGTATGGGCCCATAGTTTTGCATGCAACGCCCCATGGTCGGTCACTACCTACCAAGAATACAACGAGGACGTTGGGTGGGGACACCAAGGGGCACTTCACTGTAGTTTGAATGGGCTAGATACTCCGCAGGGCTGGAAGCACGCTGCTCGCCAGCTGCATACAATTGTTTGAGTATCTCTTTTTCCCCCCCTGCCCTATGTCCCTGAGTGGGACTTTCACCAATGAGGAAAGGATGTGACACAGTCTTTGAGTGACAGTGGTGAAGCACATTACTGAAGTCCTCTTCTACTGAGTGTGATATCTGGCTGGAGAAAACAGGTCAGTTGAAGTCAGTGGCAGCTAGTGATCTTTGAAAGCGGTGAGGCATAATACATACCCTGAATTCCAGCAGGTCAGCATCAGAATTCTTCTAGGAGAGCTCGGGTGGTTCTCCCCAATTCCAAAAATTACCTATAGCATGCCAGAGTGAGCATTTTGCTGTCGATGTCCTATATGACAAGAATTACCTAGTGCGTACCTGTGACAGCTTTTGCCATCACACACTCACACACACATACTAACTCATGCTCACTTACATTCACATGCTCATTCATTCTCACTCATGTCAATTGCACGCTGATTCTCAACCACAATCCCACTCTCTAATTCTCAGTTATTTCCACTTGCTCAATCTCACCCAATTTCACTTGCACTCTTTCACTCATATATGTACTCACACTCCCTGAAGCACACAGCCGGAGGCTTTTGCTCAATTACACTCATTCATTCTCCCTATCTCTGTCACTTTCACTACACTTACTTGCACACACTCTTACTTTCAATATCTCACTAATTCTTACTCACCCACTTATTCTCCCTGAATTACAGTCACCGCCACTCACTCTCACTTATTCACATTCACTTTCCATCACTTACTTTCACACATACACAGACACAAAGGTTATCACAAACACACATTCACACACGAATCCACATGCACACATTTGAGATGTTTTCCCAGCATCTTCACCTACCTGCACTGGTCTTCTCCTAAGCAGGATAGACCCAAGGAGCAAACACACACCTGCCTCCTTAATCAATCATTGAAGTAGAAAACTGAGGTGCACATTTACAGGGAACAGACGCATAGATGTGTCCGTTTCCTTGCGCCAGCGTCAAATGTCCTTTCGCCACCATGGATGCGCTGTATTTTCAGTGCAGAGCTCCATGACACAAGGATTAACAAATGCATCAGAAATTCTGACGCATCTTTTGGCCCATAGGTCACGCATCGTTCTAGCGACACAACTCCAGCAATGAATGTTGAGGCCTATACTTACTGTAATGCGTCACTCTTTACGCCTGCTTCAAGCAGGCATAAGGTTTTGACGCAGTGGAATCCTAAAAGTGGAGCAGTGAAATCTGTAGATTTCACTGGGTCACTTTTACAATGCCTTCCTGCGTTGGAACGCCCACCCTACATACATTATACCTGACGCAGGTATAATGTGACGCAGGGCTTTACAACGTGACGCATCTCCCTAGATGTGTCACGTTGTAAATATGCCTCATTGTTTGCGCTGCCATTACATCAAAAAAGTTATGCAAGGGGCTTGTAAATTTTCCCCTGAAATCTGAAGCTTGTGCACGCGCTAGCTTTCAGCCTCTGTCTTCTCTATCTCACCTTCTCCAAATTCCACTCATGGTGGGGTCACTGAGGTTACTGAACCCACACCACTATGTGAGGAAATGGAGCAGAGTGAGAAGACAGCCTGATTGAAGTGTAGTCCCAGGCTTTAAAGCACAGAAGCCTAAAGCACCCAGCGTGCTTATTCTATATTTATGTCCTTAACCTTACAAGTATCAATTACACTACTGTGCACATGATGGCCATGAATTTCATGGATGATACAAAAGCACTTTTCTAAAGAGAATGGTCCAAGCTTGTGTTTTCCGTTTTATGGCTAATATGCAATAATGCAGTGGTTGTATCAGCATATTATCGAAAGCTAAAATACCCATTTAAAGACGAGAATAGAAATCACATGTATTTTTTACCCACTCTAACCGTCCCCTATAGATATTCTCGCAAATAAACCATACACCCTTCCTTTATTACCCGTGAAAGCAAAATACAATGATGTGCTTACCATACTTCAAGTTTACAAAATGGGCAGAACTGTAAACAACGGAAAGTGACGTTTTCAGGATATATGTCTAACATTGATCTCTATTTTTGACAAACAGCATAAGACCCCTTAAGGTAATCCAAGTCACTGATACAGTTTCTGTTTACATGTCACACGTTTTACTTCATGTTCTATGGAATGCCAGACCCTATTGCGTAAAAACATTTCTGCTATATATTTTCATTCTATGATGAAATTGTACATCTTAATGTGTTTTCTTCACATCGCACCCACCTCTCTTTTTTCTCTCATTCCCCGTTTCTCCCCCTGCACCCCATTTTTCACCCATTCTCACTTAGAACCTTAGGCTCAGAACGTTCGGGTGGTTGAAGGTTGGATGGGGCTCTCATGTCTGTTGGATGCACAACTTATTGATGAATACATCTCATTCTCTTACTTCGTGTCTGGTGTTACTTGCAATATTTATGATCTGGCAATGAGGGCAAGATCCACACCTGTTCCTGGTTGGTCCTTTGCAGGGTTGTTGTGTGAACATCAGGACGGAGAACATACCTGTGTCCAGTGGTGCATCATCTTATGAGAGCCTATAGTGCACCGCATCCCTTTGAAAGAGGACATACTATTATAGAGTGTAGAAGCCGACTCAGCAATGTTACTCACCAGGTCGTCAGGTCATGAGGCATCTGTATTCCATGAGAAACCCCCTCGAAGTATGAGGAGGTGCTGATGCTCTGTTCTGAGTTGAGACATATAGCAAGCCGAACAAGACCACATGCCTCTCCCACAGTGGATGGTAGATTGATTGAGGTGGGTTTGGGGTGTACTTTTTCTTTGTTGTCACACTAGAAGAATTTCCTCAAACAAAGCGGCGCTCTAAGACTCATTTTGGTTCCAGACACCATCTTGAAATGCTATTGCCATTGCCCTCCATTGGCTTTTGAGTGACGCTTCGGAGCATGAATCCAAGGTAAGTTGATTGCCAAAGGATTCTATAATTATTCAGTTTTCTTGGCCTGACATTTTATTGTTGTAGGGTCAGTCATTCTCCTTCTTTGCACTCACTCACGTGTGACACTGCGTGATGCTGATTTGACTATTTTTTTCTCTTCTCATTCTCGATTCAATTACCATATGGTTTGGTCAGATTTTTCTTCCACTTGTTACCATGCAGTTGAAGAAAAGGTAAAGTATGCACCCTTAGTAAACTGACTAAAGGGGACAATTGGAAGAATAAGAGAATGGGTTCTGAAACCAATTGTTGCCTCACTTGCAGCTCCTTCCATATCCAGCATCAAGATGAAGTTTCAACTCATATGGTAAAACCGGGCTTTTTGCTAAAGCTTGTAAGGAAAGCAAACGTTCTGTGGGTTCCAGAACAGTGTAAGTTTCAGAAGCAACTCACGTAAATAGTGAGATATTCTTTAAATTTGTAAAGCACAAGAGTCCCCAAAAGGAGCTTCCCAGTACCATATACCACATTTTCAAAGACCTCGAAAACATCATTAAGTGCTTTCAAGATCATATTTTAGTTTTTTTTTACAAAGAATTGGATAGAAAATGATCTTGTGCTCAAGGAAATAAGTACCGATTTAGAAAAGAATGGTCTAGTGCTTGCACCAGGAAAATGTAATTTTTACTGTTCCCAAATAGATTTGGACCACACAATTATTTTGTTCGGGACTTTTATATAGTGCGAACTTGACCCAAAGGTATCAGAGCGCTTTACATGAGCACCAGCTGCGTTACAGACAGACACATTCATTTTTGTTGGGCGAGATTAAGTGACTTGCCTAGAATCACAGGATGTTTAGCGTCCCTGCTGAGACTCGAACCCGGTTCCCCAGCCTCGAGGACAAACGCTCTAGCTGTAAGGCCACATCCTCACCCCAAAACATATCTACTAAGGTTATGATACCTAAGTGTAAGGGAGCTACTCGTGGCCTACCTGACTCACAGGCCACGGACCACCGGTCATACTACGTGCAATGAGGGGACAGCACACACAGCTCTGCAGGTACGGACCGGAAGTCCCGAGCGACTCCGGTCCCTTTATTTAAAGCCTTCTGGCCACGCCTGGCCAGAAGGTGCTACAATGTGTGGAGCTGTTTCCGGGTCTCAGCCGAGACCCGCGAAACACTAGAACGTTACATCCCATTCCAACTTGGTCCTTTGTTTATCCTTGGACAGGACTATCAAAAGTCAACACGCAAAATCAGCAAGTCTCACATTGGGTCGAGGGTTGGGTCTTAGATGGTGGCTCTCACCTCCCCTGGTCGCTTGTAAACCGGGCTCTGTTCCTCTCGCCGGTTCGGGTGCGCTCTCTCTGTTTTTTGTCTGGATGTTGCCATCATCTTGCTCCGCCCTCTCCGTGTCCTGTGTTTCACCACCTTGTCGGTTGTCCTGGCTCGCTGGGATGCGCTTGAACCATGATATATTTCTGGTCACCACTTCGTCATTTCTCTGTGCTGTCACTGCCGTACCTTTCGTCGTCTTGATGACCCACGGGTCGACCTCGTAGGGCGTACGGAATTTGCCTCCCGGTCTTCTGGCTCGCAGCAGCGCTGTGTCTCCTGGGCTGAGTTCTTTGTCTTGAGCCCTCCTCCGGTAACTAGCCCGTTCATTGGTCTGTCGCCGTCGTTCTTGGGTGGCCGCCAGTCGGTATGGCGCCACTTTCCAGTTGTCAGCCATGGGCAGTCGATCCCTCCTTGGTCCGGCGAACATCAGTGACCACGGGGATCTTTGGGTTGTGCTGTGCGGGGTGCTCCGGTATTCCCTCAGGAACAGTTGCAGCGCTACCTCGGGGTCTTTGCCCTCGACCATGGCAATTCGTATGGTTTTGTTAACTGTCCTCATAAAGCGCTCGGCCTCCCCGTTAGCCTGCGGCCATTGCGGAGTGATTCTGTGATGTTTTATTCCTAGTTCCTTTAAAAATTCCTTAAATTCAGTTCCTTGGAATGGCGGACCATTGTCCGTCTTAATTCTCCGGGGAATGCCAAATAGCGCAAAAGTCTTGCTAAGCAGCGGGTGGATGTTTGCGAAGCTGGTAGATGTTGCTAACTCCACCAATGGGTACTTGGTGTAACTGTCCACCATTACTACTGTCACTCTCCCGTCCGGGAAACTACCAAAGTCTAAGCTGATCCAGCTCCACGGAGATGGTGATGGCTCCTCCGTAATGATCGGGGCTGGCGACTCTGGGGTACTCGTGAGCTGACATGCCCGGCAGTTCTTTACCACGCTGTCTACCTTCTCGTCCATGTAAGGGAACCATACCTTTTCCCTCATTCTCGCCTTCATTCTTCTGGTCCCTTGGTGTCCCTCATGGGCTAGCAGGGTTGCGTGGTCTTGGAGCGTTACTGGGATAACTATCCGCGACCCTCTCAGGACTAGTCCATTGCTGGCTTTGCTCAGCTCGTTGTGCACTCTCCAAATTTGGGATAGTCGATTTCGATCGGCTTCACTCCAGTCGCTCACGTTGCGCAGGAAACTCTCCCAGGACCCTGAGTCAAGGGCCGCTGTAACTCTTACCATCGTGGCATCATGTTCATATTGACTCACAATATCTTCGGCCACCAGTGCACGGGGGCACGCCAGCTGTGATATCATGTCTACAAACTCCTCCGTCTGTGCCTCCTGATCGCTCCCATTTTCTTCCTTCTCTGTGGGATGTCGCGACAAGAAGTCGGCCGGGTTCTTTGCTCCCGGACGATACACCAGCTCCATTTGGTAATGTTGCGTTTGAATGGCCCACCTCTCAATCCGTGGTGGAGGGTGTGGAGCGGTCCCTCTGAATAGCGGTAGAAGTGGTTGATGATCGGTGACCATCCTGAAGGGCTGTCCAGCAATGTAGAGATGAAAATGATTGCAGGCCCACTTAACTGCTAACGCCTCCCTCTCTATCTGAGAGTATCTTGCTTCGGTTGCCGTGAGGGCCTTGCTTGCGAATGCCAACGGGACCCACACCCCCGGTCTGACTCTTGGGTGAGGAGTGCGCCCAACCCTACGGGGCTGGCGTCCACCAGAATTTCTGTTGCCCTGGCAACGTCAAAGTAGGCCATCGTCGTGCTGTCCAGTAGCGCTTTCTTGACTTTCTCGAACGCCTCCGCCTCTACTTTCGACCATCTCCACGCCGTTTCTTTCTTCGTCAGGTTTCTTAGCGGTTCGGCAATTGTGGCTAATTGCGGAATGAACCTGGCACAGTATTGTGCCATCCCCATGAAACTCCTCACCTCTGACGCTGTCATCGGAGCGGGGGCGTTTTTGATCGCTGATGACTTCCTGGGATCCACCTTGACACCTTCCGCGTCGAAGACATAGCCAAAAAACTCGATTGATTGCTTGAAAAACTGGCATTTCTCCTTATTCAAGGTGATTCCGAACTCCGCTAACCTTCGGAGTGTCGACTTTAGTCGTCTATGATGCTCCTCACTCGTCTTTGCATGTATCAGGATATCATCACTTATGTTCAATACTCCGCTCAACCCGGATAGGATCTCTCTGATGGTGTTCTGAAAGATCTCAGCTGCTGATGTTATTCCAAAGTTGAGTCTCTTGTAACGTCTCAGCCCCAAGTGTGTAGAAAACGTTGTGATGTACCGACTCTCTTCCGCCAGCCTGAGCTGATGATATCCCGCATTAAGATCTAATTTAGAAAACCATTGCGCTCCATTTAAATCGGTCAAAATGTCATCCACTGTAGGCGTGAGGTGTCTCTCTCGTTTTATTGCTCTATTCGGCATCCTCATGTCTATGCAAATCCTGATTTTTCCAGGTTGTCGGGGCTTCTGTGCGATTACCATAGGTGACACCCACGGGGTTGGCCCCGTCACTTTTTCAATCACGCCTTGTTCTTCAAGATTCTTCAGCTCCTGTTCCACCGCTGACCGCAGGTGGAATGGAATCCTCCTATGGCGCAGAGCTACCGGTTGTATTGCTTTGTCTATGTGTAGCCTGACAGGCGGTCGTTTGATGGTGCCCAGACCCTGGAATAGCGAGGGGAATCTTTGTAGGAGCTCCTCTGTGTGTAGCGCCTTCACTATATTTGCGAACGCTATCAACTTGAGGTCTTCTGCGGTGTGGCTTCCTATGAGTAGATCTGCCTCTCGATCTATTACATGAAACGTTGTAGTCAGCTCCTGTCCCTCTGCTCTGACTTGCACAGTCATTTTTCCTTTTAGGGGTAATGGTTTCGTGCTTCAGTATGTGAGGATGCGTGCTTTCGATGGCAACAGTTCCGGTCTTGGTCTCAAGGCGTTAAGTGCTGACACCCCATCACATTGATCGTTGCCCCAGTGTCTATTACACCCGTTACTGTTGATCCATCGATCTGTATTTCGCACTTGGGTTGCGGTCTCCGTCTTCTCTTCAACTCACTGACGAATGAGACGTAATAACACTCATCGTCTTCATCCGTTGACGGTTCATCTGGGTACTGTGAATATCGGGGTTGTGGTCTGTCCCCCGTTGCAGCCGATTTCCCATGGGCATCTTCTAGCGTCAGTTGTCTGACAGCTCTGTTTGGAGTTTTCTTCCCTGCTGACTCTCGACCTCTGAAATTTCCTCTGGCGCCCCCTCTGCAGACGCTCGCGAAATGATTCATTCTGCCACACTTGGCGCATGCCTTCCCACGTGCAGGACAGCCATTTTGGCCGTGTTCCTCATATCCACATGCTCCACACGGGGCTTGTCGCTGCGTCCGGGTCGGCCACCTTCCTCTGCCCCTGTTGTTGCTGCTTCTCATTGCGTCCACTCTTTCTGTTTTCACTGTCACTTCATGGCTGGTGGATGGATTTATAGCTTCCTCCATTGCGGTGGCACGAGCATCTGACAGTTCGTGTGACCTGGCGAGCATCAGTATTTCGTCCAGCGTAATGCGCGACTGTCGCAGAATTAGTGTCCTCAAATGCTTACTTCTACAGCCCTGGATCAGTTGGGCAGTCACTTCCTTCGTTTGATCGTCGTCCGGGCAGGTGCTTATCATTTCCCGGAGTCTTGCATGGAACGCATCCATGGTCTCCCCTTCTCTTTGTTTGGACTGCCTAAATTTGAATCGTTCATAATGGGGATTTAGTTGAGGGTCGAAATGGTCATTTAGCGCTTGTACTGCCGCGTTGTAGTCTGTTGCTGCACCTGTATTTGGTAGGTGTGTGAATAGCTTGTGGAGTTCATCTCCTCCAAAATGCAACAGGAGGGAGCGTTTCACCTCATCGTCCTTCTCGCGTGTTGCCGTGAAGTAATTGTTCAAACGGCGCAGCCACATTGCCCATCTTGGTGCGGCGGTATTTGGTTCAATGTGGGCACTAAATGGTGGCAGGGGGTTGATTTGTGAGTGCGGGGATTGTTGGATTATTGTCCCCACTGCTTGCTGTGCCACTGTTCCTGCCACTGCTGCTGGTTGTGCAGCCTGTTGTGCCCCCCCTGTCGCTGCCCCTTCTTGTCCCGACATAGTTGGGTCTTATTGGTGACGTAATCCCCTCCTGGTTCACCGTCTTTATGTATTGCCTTATACCGTGCTTTTACTTGTGCTATTGATTCATTTATTTAATCTTGTAAAAAAAAAAAATTTTTTCCAGTTTGGATTTGCCAATGTTTGTTATCCGACTTCTCCCGTTCCACACCGGGCTTCCCCAGCGATCCAGATGCTCCTTTCCTCTCCGCGAGGACACACGCTGCACTCGCAGCCCTCAGGGATCCTTTCGCGCCACACAAGCGCCGGGCCGTTCCAGTCGTCTTTACTGCGCATGCGCGCCTCACACGATGCTGGCGCAGGCCTTCTAGGCCCGACACACGCTCTGGGCGTCTCCACTGCGCATGCGCGCACCACACGAGGCCGTCGCAGGCCCTCCCAGGCCTGACACTCGCTCCAGACTCCACCACACGGACAGCGCCGGTCCCTGACGCAGCTCCCCTCACGCTGCTTACCGGCCCAACTCCGCGCCGCCTTCACCTTCCCGGCACAGCAGGGCCTCCGCCGCCGGCGCAGGCCGTCACGTTTCAGGTAGGCGCGACGCACTTGCTGGGACGCTGCTCCGCCGTAGGGCTCTCCACACCAGTGTCCGCCCTCGTCGCCAGTGTAAGGGAGCTACTCGTGGCCTACCTGACTCACAGGCCACGGACCACCGGTCATACTACGTGCAATGAGGGGACAGCACACACAGCTCTGCAGGTACGGACCGGAAGTCCCGAGCGACTCCGGTCCCTTTATTTAAAGCCTTCTGGCCACGCCTGGCCAGAAGGTGCTACAATGTGTGGAGGTGTTTCCGGGTCTCAGCCGAGACCCGCGAAACACTAGAACGTTACACCTAAGCACTCCCTCATACGTGCTATAAAGGAAGCCCTACCACCTGATAAGGAGACGTTGTTGTCCTTTCTGAGACCTTGAGAATTCTATTTTTAGTTTGTGCACAACTTTGCAACCTTAATGGAGCCTATGAGAAAACTCCTACATAAAGGGGTGGCGTACCAATGGGATATTTACCAACTAGGCACTTTTGATAAGATCAAAAACCAGAACATTTCTGGAACCACCTTAAAAACTTTCACTGTAGGAAAATAATGTCTCATTACAGTAAATGCTAGCACATATACGATTTGAAAGCTGTTCTTCCTCAGGAAACCACAATGTCAGATGGGTGATAGCTTTTGCCTCAAGAGCCCTGAATGAAACTGAGAGATGCTATGCAGTCATAGAGAGGGAGATCCTTGCATGTGTTTGGGTGGTGAACTATTTTCGTCATTTAATTTGGGGGAAGATAATTTTCCTTGTAGACTGATCACAAGCCCCTTGTTTATATTCTGTATCCAGGTGGAGGGTGTTCTGCTATGGCATGGACTGCAAGGTTTTGTTCTAAATTACAGGAATATTTTGTTGAGATTAGGTAGTGCCTGGGAAGATAAACTGCACTTCAAGTACATTTTTTTGCTTACCTTGTGCAAGTGAAGATGAGGAGGATGATGATGGTGGGGAGGTGGATGTGGTTGTTTTTGTGAGTGTGATAGATGCGTGTCCTAGATTGTCCTATTACTTACGGTAATCTTCATTACTCCGGGTCCCGTAGTCCTCGACACCTTCCAAACTAATGAGATGATACTATCTCTGTCAGAAAAAAGAAAAAGAAGGAATGCAGGACCTACCCTCCCCCTCCCGCCGGGAGTACATAAGGGTACATGTCCCAGCATTCCCTCTGAAATACCAAGCTAAAGGATGAAGGCCGGAAAACAGGGCGGGAGGGAGGGAAGTCAGGAAGGTGTCGAGGACTACGGGACCCGGAGTAATGAAGATTACCGTAAGTAATAGGACATTACCCCCAGGTCCCTACGTCCTCGACACCTTCCAAACTAATGAGACATACCAAAGCAAAACCCGGCATTCATCCCAAAAAACACAAAAAACAACCAGTACAGCAAAGAATCAGGCATTTAATGTGCACAGAACAGAAATCATGGGCGAACACAACCCAACACCCCCAAAGCAAAACCGCCCTCATCCCCCAGCAAATTGAGAAGACGGTAATGCCTGATGAAAGTATTGGAAGAAGCCCAAGTGGCCGCCCTACAAATCTCAGAAAGAGGGACACCCCGGACCTCAGCCCAGGAGGCCGCCACCCCCCCTTGTAGAACGACCCTGAACACCCACAGGAGGAGGGGCCCCAGAAAGAGAATAGGCCAAGGAAATGACCTGCTTCAGCCAGCGACCAATGGACACAGACGAAGCCTTACGCCCACGGGAAGCAGCCCCAAAGGAGACAAACAGGGAGTCAGTCAACCGAAAAGCCGCCGTGCGCTCAAGATAAACACGCAAAGCCCGGCACACATCCAACAAGGACCAACAGGTACCACCCGGGGAATCCAGAACAGAACCCAACGCAGGCAAGACCAACTCCTGGGACCGGTGAAACTGAGAAGCGACCTTAGGCACGAAGGAGGAATCAAGGCGGAGCACCACCCCGTCCTCCGAAAAGGACAGGAAAGGCTCCCGAGACATCAAGGCCCCCAACTCGCCAAGGCGCCGGGCAGACGTGATGGCCACCAAGAACACAACCTTCAAGGTCACAAACTTCAAATCCACCTCCGACAACGGCTCAAAAGGAGGAGCAATCAAGGCCCGCAGGACCAAGGGCAAATCCCACAGGGGAAAAGAAGGCCGGGAAACCGGACGAGAAAGAGAAAAACCGCGGAGCAGCCTGGAGACCAAGTCCTCATCATCAGACAGATTCCCCCACGGGGAACGAAAAGCCCGGACAGCCGCCCACTGGGCACGCAAGGTGGACACAGCCCAACCCTTCTCAAAACCCTCCCACAAAAACTGAAGCACAGCCTGCAAAGAACAGTGCAAAGGGGAAAGGTCCAAGGTCGAACACCAACGACTGAAATTACCCCAGTGGCGATCATAGGACAGGAGTGTAGAAGGTCTACGGGAACCCTGAATGGCAACAGCTAAATGTTCCGGGAACCCACGCCGCCGCCACCCCTGCCTCTCAACCTCCACACCGACAGCCGCAAGCGGAGAAGAGACAGGGGAGGGGAGGACCTCAAGGGAGACGGGGAAAGAGGGAGAAACCAAGGGCCCCGCACAGCCAGAAGACGAACCGTCGGAAACCAAGACCTCCGAGGCCAAAAGGGCAGAACCACAACCACCTCCCGATCCTCCAGACACAGACGGGACAGAAACCTGGGAATCAGAGCCAGAGGGGGAAAGGCATAGAGCAGGCGGGAAGGCCAGGGAACCGACAGGGCATCCACCCCCCAACAACCCTCCTGCCGAAACCTGGAGCAGAAGCGGGGAAGCTGCGCATTCAGCCGGGAGGCAAAGAGGTCCAGAAAGGGAAGCCCAAACCTCCCGCACACAAGCCGAAACGCAACCCGGGTGAGAGACAACTCCAGAGGCGCCGGAAAGCAGCGACTCAGGACATCCGCCGCACAATTGTCCACCCCCCTGATATGAATCGCAGCCAGAGACAGCAGATGACCCTCCGCCCACCAAAACAAGGGAACCACCACCGCGTTCAAGGAAGCCGAACGGGCCCCCCCCTGATGGTTGAGATAGGCCACTGACACCATATTGTCCGACCTCACCAGGACGTTCCTGCCCAGCAAACACGCCCGAAAACCCATCACGACACGGGACACAGCCGTCAACTCCCGCCAGTTGGAAGACCTGCGACTCTCCAGCCGGGACCAACGACCCTGAAGGGACCGAGATCCCAAGGTCGCCCCCCACCCCAAAGCGCTGGCATCCGTCGTCAAGACCAGCGACGGAGCGGGCTGCAAGGGGAGCCCCTGAGACAGATGGACCGGATCCGACCACCAAAGCAGAGCAGGCAGGACTACAGGAGACACGGGCACCAGACACTCCCAATCGCGGGACAACGGATCCCAGAGAGACAGAAGGTAACTCCACAAGGGGCGGAGGTGAAAACGAGCCCAAGCCACCGTAAAGACAGTCGCTGCCATCAGACCCATAAGACGCAACCAGAGGCGCACCCGAAAGGAACCCCCCGCTCGGAACCTTCGAGCAAGGGACAACAGGGACACAACCCGAGGATCCGGCAGGAACACACGGTTGAGGTCTGTGCGAAACCGAGCCCCAATGAACACCAGATCCTGGGAAGGAGTCAGCTGGCACTTCGGCAGATTGATCAGAAAACCGTGCCGCCGTAACTCCGCGCACACCAACTCTCTCGCCTCCAACAACAGGACCCGAGAAGGAGCATGGATCAACCAATCGTCTAAATAGGGATACACCATCACCCCCTGGAGATGAAGCCAGGCAACCAAGGGGGCGACAACTTTCGTAAAGACCCTCGGGGCAGAGCGAAGGCCGAAGGGCAAAACCCGGAACTGAAAGTGGCACCCCTGAACACAAAATCTCAGGAAGCGACGGGACCTGGGATGCACCGGAACATGGTAATAGGCGTCCTGCAGATCCAGGGTACACATGAAGTGACCCGGTAGCACCAAAGGAATAACCCGCTGCAAGGTCTCCATGCGGAAGGGAATCCGCAACACCCCCTGGTTCATGACCCTCAAATCCATAACCAGGCGGAAACCCCCGGTATTCTTGGGCACCAGAAAAATCAGGGAATAGAAGCCCGACCCCACCTCCGAAGGAGCAACTGCCTGAACAGCTCTCTTCCGAAGAAGATCCTCCACCCCTTGGACTAGGTGGGCCCTCTTGGACCGGCAAGCAGGCCAGGGAGTCGGGCGGAGGCCGGAATCTGGAGGGGGAACAGAAAACTCCACCTCGTAACCCTCCCGCAGAACATCCAACACCCAAGCGTCTGAACATGACTGAACCCAGGCATTCAGGAAGAAGCGCAGCCGCCCTCCTACCAACAACCCAGGAACCACAGCCAAAGAGTCAGGAGCGAGGCTTCGGGGGAGGAGGAGACCTAGCCTTACGGTCCCGACCACCGCCAGAAGAAAACTTCCCTCGGCCCTTCCCAAACTTCCCACGAAAGGAAGGCCGAAAGAAAGATTTAGACTTATAGGGGGCAGAAGAAGCAGCAGCAGAAGCAGAACCCTTAAAAGAAGAGGAATGCTTCTTCTCTTTAAACAGCTTGTGCAGTTTGGCCTCCAACTCCCCCCCAAACAGCATAGAACCCTGAAAGGGCAAACGCAAGGCACAAGCCTTCTGCGCAGAGTCCGTCTTCCAGTCCTTAAGAACAAGACTGCGACGAGCCGCCACACAGGCCCCACCAGAAAGAGCAGCAGCACGCACCACATCAAAAGACACATCGGACAGAAGTTCAACCTGTCGCTCAATGTGTTCAAGAAGACTCGAACAGTCCGTGGCATCGTCCATCGACTGGTAAAGAGACTTAATGTCCGCCAGCAGAGACTGCGACAAATAAGTACCATAAACCCCGGCTCTCAAGGCCAGATGAGAGCCAGAATAAACTTTCCTCAGAGCCCCGTCAGCCTTCTTATCCACAGGGTCCTTCAGCACAGCGTCCTCAGACAAGGAAGTGCGACCCACCAAACTTGCAACAAAGGAGTCAATGAGGATCGAATCAGGAAGATCCGTAGCCATATCCCGGAGGGGGTAAAGACGGGCCATAAATCGTGGAACCAGAATGCGATCTGGATCAGCCCACTCCCTCTTCAGGACATCCTTAATAAAGGGATGAACAGGAACATCCACCGTGGCAGAACTCTGGAACTGGCGGAGCAAAGAACCCCCCGAAGTACTGGGAACAGCGTCATCAGCAAAGCCCATATTCTGCTTCACGTGCTTCAGGATACCAGGAAGAGCGTCCTTGTCTATATACTTCCCCTTCAGCATAGAGTCCCCAGTCCAAGCCGACTCGTCAGCAGAAGAAGCAGAAGAACCGGAAGCCGCAGCAGGAGCCTTGCGTCCGGCACCACCAGAACCCATCTCTGAAAGGGTCTCCCTGATCAAGCGCTTCAAGCGCGCATCCCCACCCCTACCACGGCGTCTGGACCGGGCAGGAGAAGGAGAACGTGAGTCACAGGAAGAAGAAGAGGACCTCTCCCTGTGATGCCTCTTCCTCGAACTTTTCCCCATCCTGTACAGCAGAGGAACAACACAGGCTGCAGTAGCAAAAGCAAACAGCACAATGAATGAAAAACCGCTACGCGGTACTCACCAGCTGCCCTCGTTTATACCAGCAAAAAAACGACCGGACAGAAGCGCCTGACTACGTCCAAACCGGAAGACAGGCAGCGCCATGACAGGAAGGCATACCCAACCCAGCCAACCAAAGACGCGAAGGCGGCCGCGCCCCCTAACAAGCCCGGCAGGCAGGAGGGGCGGCCATCGGGCAGACGCGGGGCCCACGCGGTCCAACATCCACGCGCGGCCCAGAGGACCGTCAGACGCAGCCCGCGCCACTCCCCCCAAGCCCAGCAGGGAGGGAGAGGACATCCAAGCCGCCGAGGACAACGAAGCCCCAGCGGAGGTAAGTTCGGCGCAGGAGCCCATTCCAAGCTCCTCGCGCCCCAGCAATCCCTGTCAGAATGACAGAAAAAAGAAACAGAGGGAATGCTGGGACATGTACCCTTATGTACTCCCGGCGGGAGGGGGAGGGTAGGTCCAGCATTCCTTCTTTTTCTTTTTTCTGACAGAGATAGTATCATCTCATTAGTTTGGAAGGTGTCGAGGACGTAGGGACCTGGGGGTAATGACTCCCATCTGACTGAATATATGTGGAATTTAGACGATTTGAAAGATGGCATTATTAAGTTAGTTATGAAATATGTCAATGAGGGCTGGCTTCCAATCAAAACCTTGCAAGCCCCTTGACACCCCTATCACCAAGTTTCTGAGGAATTTAGTGTCAAGAATGGTTTCTTTTTTCATAAGGATACATGCATTCCTCCAGAAGGAATTCATTCCTTGATTCTAAAAACTTGCCATCATGGCCATATGGGGACGTCTGCTTTGAAGAATCTCAATAGATCACATTGTTTGTGGCTGCTAATGGATGCTGAGGTAGAGCATTTTGTTAGGGACAGTTAAGATAGTACAAGTTATGACAGATGTGTCAGGTGTCATACCTAACCAATGAAGCCTGACAGGTGGACTCAGAATCCTTGACAGAAATTTGGTCTCGATATAGTGGTAGCATTTAAAAGACTCCCTCCCTTCTTAAGATTTGCCATGGTACTGTTATCGATTTTTGAATGGAAATGTTTAGGTAGGAAGGTTGTCCTGAAACATTACTTACTGCCAATGGTGTGCAGTTTAGGTGGGGAGAGATGAACATATTTGTGTTAAAAGAACAATTGATCAGAATGCGGGGGGGGGGCGCTAGGTGGAGCACAAGCGGAATGGCCGCGTTCTGGTGAGGCTCCCGCAGTTTGGCAAAATATCCTCCATTTGTCCTCCTGCTCGTAATTGCAGATTCCGTGCTGCACGACCGCGAGCGTTTGCCTCTGTGACACCGGCAGTACCAAAATTGCGGACCGGTGCAGCGCGAACGTTGTGAAGAGCCCAGTGCGTGCTGAGGAGCGGCAGATCCCCTGGTGCGGGCTGGAGCGGTGTCCAGGGGGCAGCACCTACGAGAGGGTCGTGGCGGCCACGTGTAGTGTAGGCCGCGGGACCGCGACTGAGAGAGTGCAGTGCGCCTTGAAGGTGAGAGCCACGGGAGGTTGCGAGGCGTATTAAGGCACGATTGGGATGCGCAGACCTCCGGACCACACAGGACATTTATCGCATAGCATTTTGAGGCCGATATAGTGCGCTGGATGACTACCTAATACCTCCACCTCCTGACGGGACAAAATGGCGGCCGTATGTCGGACAGT
Organism: Lissotriton helveticus; assembly: GCF_964261635.1. Classification (NCBI taxonomy): domain Eukaryota; kingdom Metazoa; phylum Chordata; class Amphibia; order Caudata; family Salamandridae; genus Lissotriton; species Lissotriton helveticus. Next base: position 1,734,083,597 of record NC_136057.1, on the reverse strand, counting down.
GCAGTATTGCCACCGTGACCCTTGTGGAATAAAATATTGACAGTTCATGCGGAGACTTCACATAAGGGCTTCAGCTGTTGCATTTGAGGAGGCACAGACTGCATATGTGGACTTGGTGTGCGCCTTGCATTCAGGGCATTGCTCCGTATATACCTGGATGGAGGGCTGAGCTGAGTTGGATTTGACGTACAGATTCTGGGGGCTACCTGTACCTTGGGTATTCAGCGTATCCTGCTAGGGTGAGGCGGACTGCCCGTTTCTATTTGAGAGGCTGGCAGAACAGGCGACAGGGCCTGGGATGGTGAGGGCTTGGTGACAGGATTGGTGAACTGCCATTGGAAACTTTGCCCACGCTTTACACCTTATGCGCCATACGACATTTGGTACCGTGAGGGTGCCTTAGGACGAGGAGATACTGCACAGAAAGGTGCAAGCATTGTTTTGGTGGATTGACGTGCTGAGAGCCTTGGTGGTGGCCGGCTGTGTATGTGAATGCTGGTGAGTGACTCCTACTGCCACTTTCATAATTTAAGGAGACGTGTCGCCATGCACTGGGGCAATATAGTGGGGCCACATTGATTCTATCACCTGAACGTGTAATGGAATCTCGTCCTGCTCTACTGCGACAGGTCTCTGCAGGATGGGGAGATTGGATTCGCGACAGCCGCGTCTTACTTTTTAAGCAAAGGAATGCGCGCCAACAAGATGCAGAAGCGGAGAATGGCGTTTCCGAATCTGTTCATATCCTGGGTACAATTGCTGTACTATAAGCCTACTGCTAGGGTGTTGATAAATGGGCATCTGTCTACATCCCTTACCATATCGCGTGGCACTCGGCAGGGGTGTCCGCTCTCCCCGCTCCTTTTTGCTATCGCTATTGAGCCACTGGCGGCTAGACTACATCAGATACATCAGGACAGGGCGTTTCGATGTTATCAGCGACAAATTTTGATTTCCCTGTATGCTGACGACGTCACTTTGTACGTTAGAGATCCGAAACACAACCTTAACCCTTAACTTAATTTTTGGTGTTTGGCAGGATTTCGGGTGTCAATATCAACTGGGGGAAATCGTAATTTTTCCCACTTACGACTGTGGTACCTAGATTTTTATTCGATTTTCCCCTTGAGTGGTGTGATTCTGACCTTCGGTACCTGGGTATACAGGTGTCTAAAGACAAGGAAGAAACACTGAGGTTGAATCATGGAACAGCAATCATGCGGCTGACAAACAATATCACACGCTGGATCTCTTTGCCCCTGTCGATGGCGGGGAGAGCCTCTCTCAATAAAATGGTTGTCCTGCCCCAGTTTTTATATCTATTTCTTAATATTCCTTATTACCCCGGAGCTTTTTTCTTTAAAACTCTACGGACGGAACTGATCCGGTTATTGTGGGGAGGTAAACAACTGCACCTTAAATGGTCCATTCTTACGCAGCCCTATGAGAGAGGGGGCTTTGACATCCCAGACTTTGAGATCTATTATATTAGTGCACAGGCTCATTATGCCTATCATTGGTTACAGCCCACACCATATATGCCGCAAATAGCAATGGAGGATTGGTTAGCGAGGCCCCTTTCTCTAGATGGTATCATACATGGGCCGGTTAGCGCCATGGAACTACCGTCCACAACGGTGACATGCACAGTGGACGCCTTGAAAAGATTTGCGGATATACTGGAGGCTCCGGTATTATATTCTCCGCGGTTCCCTCTTTCTTATCACCCGAAACTGATGGTATTGTAGGAATCAGGATTCCGAGCTATGTGCAAAAAACTTAATGTTACAAATTGGGGTGATTTGTTTCATGACGGGAGGTTCCGTACCATGGATCACTTCTTTGGGGATATTTACCCACTCCCCTTGGAGTTTTTTTTGTATGTATGACTAAGGCAGGGGATGGGGGCAGTCCTTCCTGATTTCCCTGGCAAACCGGAGGTTCTTGACCCTCTACATATCCTGCTTAATTCCACTGATGGGAAGCACTTGGTATCGGGCATATATAGTAGTATACGATCACATTGTCGGGGTGGAGGGAACGGCCCGCAGACAATGGAGTGACGATTTAGGAAAGGAGATTTCAGAAAGTCAATGGGCTTACTGTTGTCGGATCACAGAACAAATCTCTGCTAGTTGTCAGTTTAAAATTATACATTATAAGTTCTTACAGCGTATCTACTACACCCCAGCTAAGAAATACAGATTTCATCTGTCTGATAATGATAGATGTGAGAGGTGTAAGAGGGCCGGGGCGGGCTTCATGCATCTTGCATGGTAATGTCTGGGGGTGTGGGAATTCTGGACACAGGTACACGGGGCCCGCGAAAAAATGTTGGGTGCCACTCTAGAGCGGGATCCGTTGGTCATGTTGCTGGGATACACTGCATACATACCCACTCATTGTAGAACATTTCTAGGTCTTGCATTACTGGCCAAACGACGGTTGGGTTGTAGATGGGGAGAGGCAGAGCTTCGAAGTTTAAGGAATGGATACGGGACGTAGTGTATTGTCAGGAGCAAAAAGGGGTTTATGCTGAAACACAACCCATGGCCTCTAGACCACGAGATATATGGAGTCCACTGCGGGCGTTCCTCGTCCCGGGTGATTAGGCTGGCGATGACTCACCCAATCAGGGCGGTGATTAAGCGATGAGTTGAGGAGCTGTGTGTAATGATGAGATGTCCACACGTTGAGTAGTATTTAGTGATGCTTTATTCCAAGATATATAGAGAGACCCCACCAGGAGCATCCAGCATGGTGCTCAGCCCAGCCAACTGTAAACTCACAGCCAGGACACCAACATTCTGAAAGGTGCATCACATGAACATTCCAATGGAGGGAGAGAAGGGTAGCATAGGGAATACCAAGATACTACACTGTGGCGATGCAGGTTACTCATGGCAAGATAGCGGGTTGGGCACTGCCAGTATTGACTATATGCATGGGCAGCTGATGTTGCCTCTCTTGTTCCTGCCTAATGATGGACTGGACATATTTGCTATGCCTTCTTATTTCTATCATGTTCCTTATGTTGTCATACCAGTGTGTGGAGCACTCATGTAATATATGCAGACTTATATTGCAGTTGCATGGGGGTGGGATGAGTGCGAAATGCTGCCTGTATTGTGGTTCCACGGATCGATTGTATATTAAATCATTACCTGCTGTCTTTGCGCTGCAGTTCAACGGATGGAAAGCCTTATCACACTGTACATGTCTGATGATGTTCTTAATAAAAGCTTTTTAAAAAAAAACAATCGATCAGAATGCTGCACAATGACAAACATTCACCCCAGTACAGAGATATGGGCCTAAAGCCATCATTTATTTGCCCCCCCATGCCATTCCAGTTCAGACCCAGCCATATGCAAATCAGTCTTGACCCTGTTCCCCATGGGAACAGTCCAGCCCAAACTATTTTTGTTGGCACACATAATATCTCACATACTATTGCTTTGTATGACCCTCAATGCTATGGTCAAGTGGAACGTCCAACTTTTGCCTTAAAGATAGCATCCACTTGACCTGGTCTAACCACAAACCAGTAATCCTGACTGTAAGAGAAAGATTGTGGCCTTACAGGATTTCACCCAACTCAGTAAAGGACTCTCACCGGTAACCGTTATTGAAAGGTGGGCAACCTGTATTTAACTTATGTCCTTGGTGGCCCAGAAACTCCAGTTAGTAAGCAAAGAAACAGCATTGTCAACTCCCAGAAGGTGTCTGAAAAAGTGAACATGTACCTTTTGAATTACAAGATGAGATATGACCTCAATCAACCAGCTCAGCCCCATGATTTTCTTTTAGAAGAGTTTGTGAGAATTATCATTTCAGGGCACATTGAGAAAGGATAGACCAAATATAACAAAAAAATCAACATTTCAAAATTAACAAAGTGTTTTTCCTCAAGATGGGAAGTGTTGGAGCATAAAGCACTTGGCAAAAATTGGGAGTCGTGGTGTTGTAACTGTATCTTGAGAACAGTAGCCCAGAATATAAAGGTTCTGTAATGCACAATGTGGTTGAAAATTCCTTGACTGCTGATGAGCTCAGGTCTGCCCCATATCATGCCCATAGGGATGGCTGTGACATGTCTAACCATTCAGAAACAAATTTTGAATCACAAACTGCTGGTGATTTATCTGACATTTCTATTGCCCAATGTGTGAAGGCATCTGCCAGGAAGGAACACCTTCGTAAAGGATTATTCATGAATTATCAATTTCTATTCTTCATTTTCATTTAACCCTTATTACCTGAAGAGGAATATGTGGAATATCTTTGAATTCTACAATGAAATTGTACACATAGGGGCTGATGCTGATGCAGTTAAGAAGACCTCTTAACGGCATTTGCTCCGTCCAAATCGGATCGGGAACGTGTCTTTCCGACCGACTCGGAAAGGTTTGTGACCGACCGAGTATGATGCGAGTTAGGCATTAGGAATATCCCAATCCGAAACCAATGGCATTTGGAAATGACCAAGCCGTACAGAGCAGAATCGTACGTCTCTACGGGCACATTTCTGAATGACTGAGTACGATGCTGGATTTAGACTGCCTTTCTTAATCGTGACTTCTGACTCAATCAGCAGTCAGAAGCAGACTTTGGGGGCTCGTAGTTGGCCCCCCTGCACCCACAGCCTTCCCAATTGGGCCCGTGGGGGTACCCATGGGTCACCTCTTACCAGCCATGTACAGTGTGGCAGGGATCAGGGGGTGCCCGCCACAGGGTGCCCGATTTTCCCCAGCCACCCCTTTCTTCAATGGGAGCCTATGCATTCGATCGGAACAAAGGCTCCCATTGAAGTCAATGGGAGTCTAACCAAATCGTATCTGGAGGCATCCGGATGCATCGCACTCGGTCGGTTGGACTCTCCCGACCCGATTTAGTCAGAAACCATTCTCAAACCCAATCGGTTGGGAAACTTTCCAAACCGCATCAGAATCGGGCCCCTAGTGGGTTTTCTTTACATTGCATCCACCTTTATTGTGAATTCTCTCGTTCCCAGTTCTTCCTTCCTGGTTTACTCTTTCCCTATGGTTTCTTTATAGAATGTTGAGGCTCAGAATGTTAGGGTGGGGGACAGTTGCAGACAGTTGGATGGTGCCCTTGTGCCTGATGAACAAACTTGTTACTGGTGAATAAACCTAATTCTGCTTACCTCCTGTCTGGTGCCTCTTGCGACAATTTCATTTTACCAGATGTTGTGACCCAGTAGTTTTGCTTTTCTTGCATAAAGAGTCCTGAATAGGGCATACTGCAAACTGGGTCATCCATAGGTGTCTAGGTGAGTTCAAAGTGTGGATGGATGTTCGTGGCTGTGCACAGTAGAGAGTTTTGGAGTTGAGGTTGAAGGCAGTGCGAGTTTCATGTAGTGCCCATGAGTTGGTGATGAAGGTTTTCAGAATTTATGTTTATCCAATCCTTGGCCTCCTTACAGATCGCATAGAATGGTCGTGATAAAAGTCTCAATTATAATTACATTTCTGTAGAGCAGTAAGTGAAGAAAAGATCCAGCTGTCAAAATATTAACAGTATAAAAGGATAAGAAACCGTCACCTTTTTAATCTGACTTTAAAAATTGCTCTTGGTATTTCGCTTTATGCAGTCCCTAAATATGGAGTGGGCCCCATTAGTAAGACTTTGAAATTACATTCTCTAGCAAACAAGTACCCCACAATATGGTAGAAGCAAAAAGATTCTAATGTGGAACACTAACCTGAAACCAATCTATTTTATTTCTTTACAGAAAATCCCTCGAAGCTTATAAACAGAGCAAGTTCTGGAACCATCCTGTCGGCAATGCTAGTTATGGTCTGCCACATGTTTTAGGGATCTTCAAGACAGTCCTCCGACACAGAAGATGCCAGAGCTACATGTGCAGCCCTAACTGCAATTCGTGGGATATCTGTACCCTCAAATGCCCGGAAAAAAAACAGAAGAACTCACCGGGACTTAAGCATCAGATGTGATTACGCTTTATGGGGTTCCTCCTCCTCTCTTGAAAATGAATATTTTGTAAGAGTGCAAAAAAAAATTCACTTGTGCTTCGCTCTCTCAAATGTACATTTTTTGACCGTGCGCCTTAAGTGTAATTTGGCATACTTCTTGCTTTGAACAATATATTCTACATGTGTAACATTGGCAAGATATGTATGGCACAACAGATAAATCAAACAACTCTCTACAGAACATGTCAACGGGCTAGGTCTTCATATAGGGTCTCATTAGCAGTGGCTCATCCGCAATGGCGGAGGTGCGTTGCCCCACTGGCTCAGAGCCAGAAGCTGAAAAATACAATTATATTTTATTATTATTTTACTTTTCAGCTGCTGGCTGAACCAAGTGTGTGCAGGGAGGGGCAGGGCTGCGCCTTAGGATGGGGTAGGAGGAGTGGAGTGCACTTATAAGTGGCCAGACAGACATGCAGAGGTAGGTTTCTCCAACCCAGCTGTATTCCACAGCGGATGGAGAAACGGCCCTGACTCCCTGTGCCTGAGTGAGTGTTCAACCAGCCCGCTCAGACCAATCCCCGCACTGCTCTCATGCAGCATGAGAGCATTGTGGGGATTGGATGAGGAGTCTCTGATGGTGTTCCAGGGACATCTGTGAGCAGGAATCAGAGGAGCAATGAGGCGCGAGGCGTCTGGCAGCATCAGGTAATTTTTTTAAATCTTTAATTCCACCCGCCTCTGCTGCCCCGCGCTCCCGCCACTTTTTAGTGCCAACAGCCGTGACTGGGCCTCATTATGAGGTCATTCATTGTGAGACCCTGTATGCCCCACCATTCCCCCTGTTTACTAATACCGGAAGCACCAGTAACATCGGGGTGGCGTATTTACATAGGATTACAAATTGGGGCCTGAGGGTCCCCTTAATAATGAGGGCTTTGCAGGGGAATTGGTAATACCTCATTCCTTCCCAGAGTTTTTACCTGGAGCTTTCAGCTACTGGATTCATGGGATTCCCACAGATCTCCCAATTATGATTATAGTATCAGTAATTTTCGTTACCAGCCACACTGGAATTAAAGAGGAACAGATAAAAAGGCCCAACGTCACCATTTCTGAGTGCTTCTCATAAGTAAGCTAATGAAATGAGGCGGAGAACGATACCGTGACTCACTTGGCATCACACCAATCGGCCATTTGAGGAAGACGGGATTAGAACCCAGGTTTGCTCCTTGGTTTTACAATTGACAACATTTCTGCTAGACCACACCCCATTCCAAGTATACATAGCAACCACTTCTAATTAACTCATCTCAAGGAAGACATTTAGTTCCAGACAGAGAGTTTGATTTCAATTGAGGGGGTGGGGTGGGGGTGGGAGAGGGCCCCTGCACAGAAGACATTGATGTTTCCCAAGCCATTAATTGACCCCGATTTAATAATTATTGGTAAACTGGTTTTAACCTTGTGTCACTGGTTGTCATTTTTTCTATCTTAGATTTTAGTGGAAACCTAAAATCTGGATGAAAAGTAACACAAACTAAATTCCTCCAATCTCCTCTCTCTGCTCACAATAATGGCCACCAATAGCTCAGCAGCCTGCTGGCTTTATAAGTCAAACTGGTGCTTTTCAGTCTCCTGGTTCACCCAACCTCACTATCAACTTCGCTTAGTTATTGCTGCCCCCTCTGGCTGTACAATATCCTCTGCTCTTCTTGGTATAGGTCACCATCAAAGGGTTTAAGGCCTGAAGCAAAGGCGTATTCTTGCACCCATGCAGTTTTCCAAGACATGGAGAAGGTACGGAGTGAAGCCATGGTATTTCCACCGAAGACAGGATCCTTGCATATGCCTTTATTGCAATACATCATCCTGGGCTGTACGATTATTCGTTTTCAAAGGTCCCTAAACACCTATGAATGCTAATCCAAAGTCATTAAGTGAGACTTGATTGGCGATACATACAACGCACCAAAACATGTAAAATCTATCTAGATAGAGAGAGATCGATGTATGATAGAATATAGACGCTTTGGGACAACAGTTCAACCAGAGTTATTTGTATGGGGTACAGTGATAAGGGAAGCTTTATGTTATGAGCACAAAGGATGGAGTAAATGTAAATGTGGGATACTTGTAAAGCGCACTGTTACTCTACCCGAGTGTCCTGGTGCTGTAGACCGCTGGGGAACCCGTCCTGGTTTTCCCTGTGAGATGCTCCCTTTCTGGGTATCTCCAGGGTGAAACCAGGCATCCCCGGCGTCTGTGGGGGGCCGTTGTAGAGATGAGGCAAGCTTAATGCCCAGAGTCACCGAGTGTGTTCCCTGGTTAGAGTAGGCACTGAGGCGAGAATTATCGAGTCCGTTGACCCTGGTCCAAGACCCTGCCGCGTCGGGAATTGAACCCTGGTCCCGGGCCGTTCTCTGCTTACAGTTCTGCCGCCTCTAACCAGTGAGCCACACCTCTCCACTGTAGGGGGACGTTAGAAAGTAAGGGGAACGCAAGAGGGCAGTAAGAGGAGCATATAGTGCCTTGCTGTTATTTTGGGACAGGGAGGTCCCTTTCATATAAAAAAAAGCCTTTACCCCCTGTCCTGAGTGCCTGACCACCTTTAACTGGTAACTGGCTAAACTGGTATCCTTACATATTATGACCTTGAAATCACACTAATCTAGGGTTTGCACAGAAGTCCAAGCCGGTCCCTGGTAACATGAGGTTCAGAACCTGTTCTGCAACTCGGAGGAGTGCACCAAGTGTGCCCTTTGAGTTCGTAGTGAGCTACTGCTCATTCCCTGGGTGTATCACATAATGTGGTGGTGACAACATGCCATGCCATGTTATATGAATCTTGTGAATAGACCTTTTTCTCTGTTCAGTGTGTGTGTGGTCTACTGACCCCACTCATATTAAATTCAGCTATTATCTGAAACTGAGAACTTTGCGTTGACATCCCATGTACATGTGCAGTGCATGTGTGTGCAGCACATGCACAATAGTACGACTCTGTTGTGTTGTGGAAGTTTGAATACAGTGGCCAGTGGGATCCATTTTGGATGCCCCTGGTTTAGCACAAGATGAGGACAGCTTCGTCTAGACAGTGAATGTGTTCCTGTGGCTGAAGAGTGGAGGCCCAGATACTGAAGTAAGACGGATGGAGATAGGGCTACCTTTAGAAATTCAATGAGCAGAGGGTGGATGAGTAGTTATTCCTGACCGCTGTCATTTGAAAGATGGTGGGGCTCCAGCACTGTTGTTTGAAGTGAGGCAGTTTCTAGGCAGGGTCAGTCCTTTCATCTGTCTTTGATAATTGCGTTATGAAAGGCTGATGACATCCAGATGCTGAGATCTCACACTTCATTCTGCCCCTGTGTAAACACTCTTGCTTGTAGCCATCTCCTTTGCAACCTGCTGTGAGAACCATCACTTTGCACCATGGCTTTAGCCTGGAGAGTAGCCTGAAAATTACACTTGAAAGAGAACAAAACCAAACCATTTCTGAAGCCTTAATCTTTGGATCCACATCTGGAAAATGTATATCAAATTGGGATCCAAAGCACACCATTTTGTTGTAGTCCCAAGTTTTTCTTCATGACAGAGAATGCGAGTGCTCCACAAAGTACTTAAAAGATTGATGAGTGACCTACGCTGGTGCCTGCATAACAGCCGGTCATCCAGAGATAAGTGGACATCACCTGAAGTCTGTACTTTCTGAGTGGAGGGTCTGCCTGCCTTCTGAGAGGGGAACGGAGTATGTCTGGCCGTGCAAGATGACCAGAGAATCTCAGCATGTCCCTAGCATGAGAAGCACCCAGAGAAAGCTTATTTTCTCTGAGCACAAAATCAGAAACGATCTGTGTTGTGAAATGGTTCCCCCAGACGCTCAGTGCAGTTTTCTGTTAAGCTGCAATATGATAATACCTGAACGACTCATGTTAACCAGCATTTTGCCACGGTTCGAGTATCTAGTGCTATCACTGTGGTCGTGTTGAAGGAAATCAGAATTGCCACCAAAGCAAGAAGGCCTACTCGGCCTAGATGTTTCAAATTCCAGAAGACACCATCGCAAGTGATTTAGCTTGAAGACTGCAGATGGCATGCTGAGACACGAGCCATAGCTGGCCAGGAAGCCTGCTGCCAAGGTTGACTCGGCTGGCCCGGCTCACTTCCCCAATTTCTTCTGCAACTATCCTCCTGAACGAGGCTGTAGGGCAGCCTACACCTGAGGAGCCACTGATGTGAACCCAGGAGCCAACCCGCTCTGATCGTGCTGTCCAAACTGCTTCTGAAGCTAGCAGTACATATAGAGAGGGGTCCCAGTACATAGAGACTTTAGATCAGAAATGTTAGAAAATAAACACAAAAAAATAATGTATAGCATAGACACATTTGTTATTTAATTACAGTGTGTGTTCAAAGTACAGAACATAGTGCAAAGAATCATTTCGTCATCATCATAATAAAACAGTGCCCCCAAATAGTGAGAGGGTAAGGAGGGGTGGGTAGTGCAATGTGAGAAAAGTAGTGAGAGATTTCATTACAATCTAAAATGCAATATCAATTTTGCAGCTATGCAAGAATACATAACTCAACCCTGGCTTCACCTTAAAGCCAGCTACAGGAGAGGACATATAATGTTCATAACTTATTTGGTACAACAACATGCAGAAGACGCTTGTGTAAATATCATATTAGTTAGTAGGGCAAGCTGTTGGGAAGGTGGAAAAACAGTCGATGTTTCGACCCCAAAATAAATGGTAGGTAACCGTTGAGCCTTAGAACGGGGTCTTCATCAGGACGTGGGGGGTGTAGGTGGGGCAGGTAACTCATCGAGAAGACATCAGAGGGTTGGGCCGGAGGGGTCCAATCCAGAGGGGGCGCAGAATAATTGGAATCAACATAAAACTGCAACCATAGAACGTTAATTAATATGGTGGTTATCGATTGCCAAGCAGGTCAGAATGAATAATGGTATTGACAATGACTTCTAATGAATTGGGAAAGCCGCTGCAACGGTCGGCATCAACTTTCAAATGGGCCGCTGTACGATGTATCCGTGACCGCGTTCGCCGTGGAATGAGCTAGCAGGGCAGCACTAGCGACAAGATACTAGACATGCACAGGCGAGTCTGCCCACACTCAAAGACTATTGCCAAAAAGGGATAAAGAGACACTGCACTGAAGTTGCATAATTTACCTGTAAGAGAAATGAAGGCCCTTATTATTGTGGACAGTCTATGTAGGGCCACTGGAATTATGCAGTAGCAGAGGAACAAATTATGCGGCAGAGTTGAGTAAATTATGCAGCAAGAAAAGGCAAATTATGTGGCATTTTGCAGTACATTTTGCTTTATAGTATCACTTCATTATTTTGTCAATGTTGAACTTGTTAACACTGTTTGGGTTTTAGTTGCACCTCTTTAGTACCACTTTAACACCGTTATATAGCAATAAGCAACAGAAAGGTGACTAGTCAACCTTTGCAAAGGGCTTTCCACAGCACAGCAACACGTGTTGTTGCGTTTTAGTAACTTTTAAACTGTTTGAACGAGAAACAATTTTTTTGTTTGTTAAAATCTGTAGTTTATGTACATGATAATGGATTATGTGGAAAACGCGGGAAATTTATAATTATGAGAAAATCGCCACAGTCGCACAATCGCATTATTCCAGTGACCCTGTATATAAAAGGCCTCAACCACAGCTGGAGGAAGGGAGGATACTGAGAAGGCACATGGAAGAAGGCGTGCAATGTCTCACTCCCTAACGCAATGTAGTTTTCAATCCTGTAAGACGCATCCAATAATTGTGTAGTATTAATTTCTGCTGTGTGATTAAAGTGCTCTCTTTGTAACATAAATAAGCATTGGGCTGGACATTATGTTTTTGTCCCTTCTGAAGTTGTGTCTGTAGTGCATGACGCACCTGCAGGTATCAGAAGTATTCTGAGTTGGCTAAGTCATATTCTTGTTGTGAGGAGTGAAACGATTTAATTTTGCCCCTCACCCATAAGTCCCCTATCTTGGAGATCCCTATCAGGTCCCATTTATCGAACCCCTTCGACGTCCACAGACTGCCCAGTGCCTCTGTATCCCATAGGGGAGTAGCCAGTGTAAGTTTTCGCTCCCACCACAGGCCTACAGTCGCCGCTTGCCAGATTTGTACTGAGTGCTTAGTTGGTCCTGTCAGGGGAAGCCGCCATGGCTTAGAATATAGTGCCCTGTTGTAGTTCCCTCCAGGCAATAGCCATCTACCTATTGCAAAGCCCGGATCATCTGCGCGACGGTAAGTTCTGTGAGTTATGGCGACCAGGTGGGCCGCCCAATAATATTTTTTAAGGTCAGGGAGACCAATCCCTTCATCATATCAGCTTAGGTTTAGTTTGACCAGCGCGATGCAGGGTTTCCCTTCCCATAGCAGTTCTCTCGGCAGGCTTTCGATCTCTCTAAAGCATCGCGTGGGAAACAAGTTGGGGGAGTTTTGCAGCACGTATAAGAAGTGAGGCAGGGGCATCATTTTAAAAAGAGCCGCCCTGCCCAGCATTGAGAGTGGGAGAGCCTTCCAGCTTACTATGTCCCGCCTCAATCTCTGCAAGGGTGGGAACAGGTTGCAATCAAATTGGCGTTTAGGGTCAGAGGTGATAAAAATGCCTAACTACTTAAAGCCCACTGTGGTGATCTGCACAGGGCAAACTCTTGGCAGGACAGGCGGAGGTCCACTGAGGACATATAGTATTGACTTGCTCCAGTTGATGGAGAATCCGGAATATCTGCCAAAGATTGCAAAAATATCCAGCACACTCACAAGTGAAGCTTTGGGGGAGGCCAAAAACAGAAGGATGTCATCCGCGCACAATGAAATGTGGTCTTCCCAGGTTTCTGACCATCGCAGTCCTCGTTTCACTGGAACTTGAGGATCCATACCACCAATGGTTTGAACGCCAGGGAAAAAGAGAAAACGTTTTTAAATCAATCTGAGGCAGAATTCATTTTTTCAGGTAGACACATTTTCCATATAATACAAACTTTTCATGCAATTTGACATGAAAGGCGTCTGATTTCATTCTGAAAAGATATGAATAGCAGAGGAATAATTCTACATAATTCTCGTTTTCATAAGAATACCCAAGCACATTCATCGCGTGGGTGAAAGTGAATAAATATGCACTGATCATCCCCGGGTCTCTCGGAGCTGAAAAGGGGGTGAATTAAACGTATATAAGAAATATTCCCAATTTCATCTCCTTCTTCATTTGATTGATAAAGTAATTCACTACCTGTGAGCTTCCAAGCATGGAAATCGGGAGGCCACTTCAAAGGATTGCTGCTCTAGAAGGTTAGCTCTAAGCACAGCCCGCTCTTTGTATTTTGCTTCGAGCCATGGCCATGTTGCTTTTGGACAAAAGTCTCTCACTGAATAACAAATCTGCAGCCTGCTACAGAGGTATAGACAGTGATTTAAACACAGGGCTGCATTGGCCATTGATCCCTTCAGGCATTTTTCACAGGGGACCGGAGCCATTGGAGACTGGCTTTGTAGGTCAAGGGCCTCCCACCTCCACTGGCTCTCAAACAACTGGGGAGATATGGCTCCTACCTGCTTTGTCCTTCTCAGCTCTTGCTACTGCATTTTGGAGAATCTGCAATTTCCAATGTTAGTGCTAGGGATTCTCAAATAGAGGGTAATTCAATGGTCTTTTTTACTGCTCCCTGTTCACCTCACTATAACGAATCTATACATCTCCTCTAGTAAAGATTTAACATGCTGGATTACTTTAAGATGCCTAGAGAAGAACTTAAACGCAATGACTTGGCTACCTATTGACATTATGTCAAAACTAATCCACATTTTTACTTTTGTATTGTGTTAAGTATACATGGTATAAACAAAAATGGCAGGAAGGTACAGCATTCAGACATGATCGAAAGGGGGCACTCCAGTTATCGAGGGAAGCAATGAAGCAATCAAGTAGTACACCATTCAGAAGTCTTAAATCCAGCAGGTAGAGTGGGGTCAGGCCCCAATGTCCCTCTCAGTTGTTCCAATGCAGGTGAAAGGCTTTACAGAGCAGACCATCTCCAGTTTACTATGGTACCTTCCAGGCAGAATGCTTCCCTCTGCTCAGAGCAAACTTCTCCATATTTCCCAAATTTAGGAAAGTTTGTTGGGGAGGAAGCAGTTTTCTCCTCAACACCGTAACATTGTGGAACTCACTTCCTTTAGCCATAAAAGCTGCCCAACATTACTCTCCTTTAGAACAGCACTGAAAACCTGGCTCTAAATATTACTTTATTACTCATTTCGGCAGACTCCTCCGCTGCAGCGCCTAGACGACGTTGAACATTCGAGTGCTATATACATTTCAAATTTAATTCAATTCAGTTCAGTGACATTCAACCTGCTCAATCGCTCCCCTCCTACGACGTCAAGCGTCAAGTGTTCACAGGTAGCCCCGAAGTGGGCTCCAAATGTCTTTGGGCCGAGCAGCAGACAGGAGCGGCTCCGCATAAAGATCTAGCTGTCCATTGCAATAAATCAAAGAAATGAGCTACAACTTGTATTTACACTGGAGAACGAAACTTGAGCCCCCCACCTCCAAAATTACATGGAAGGGCCCCCTCTGTACTCACTCAGGAGCTACCAGGCCAGGGTACTGCGCTAAGGGGCCCTAAAGCTCGGGACCCCCCTCTACACTGCTGGTGCCTTTGTTATGCCACTGCTTGTATTTAGGATACCTGCCCCTATCCCAGAAGCAGGCCACCAAACGCTTTGCCTGCAAAAGGGCCAGGGCTGTGCAGTAGTGAAAGGAAAATGGCACACCACACATCTCCCTCACCATAGCCTTTGGGGTATCTTCCTCCAAAACTGCATTACCGGTCCCCTAGCTCCGAGTGCTCTGTCCTCTGTTATCTTGTTCCCAATGAGCATCAGAGTGACATGGGATGAGACTCCAGCATCCAGCTCCTCCAAATATATTTACTTATTCGGGGGAGGGGGGGAGGGGGCAACAACACTTGCCCAATCTAAAGCTATCAGAATTTGCTTCCTCTGATTTCCTTCGAGTCTCTGCACCATTCTGCAAAAACTGAGTTTGTTTCTCATTTATACTGGTGTTGGACTAGAACATGGGTACTCACAAACTTTCTCTCGGGGGCCAAATTTACAGTGTGGTTTGTCGTAGAGGGCCGCACTGGTGGGGATGGGGTCAGTGGGGGAGGGGTGCGGGGCTAAACTGTGGACATGAGGTTGAACACAGGTCCCTGCTGCGGATGCCTTCATCTACAGACGCACCAGACCCGGCCTCCACACATATATCTCTCTCTCTGTCTCTCTCTCTCTATCTTTCTCTCCCTCTCTCTATCTCTCTTCTTCTCTCTCTCTCCCTCACTCTCTCACTCCCTCTCTCTGTCTCCTTCTCTGTCTCCCTCTCTCTCTCTCCCCCAGACTCCCTCCCTCTGTCTCCCTCTGTCTCTCTCTGTTTCCCTCTCTCTGTCTCCCCCTCTCTCTGTCTCTCCCTCTCTCTGTCTCTCCCTCTCTCTGTCTCCCTTTCCCTCCCTCTCCCTCTGTCTCCCTCGGTCTCTTTCCCTCTGTCTCCCTCCCTCTCCCTCCTCCCTCTCTGTCTCCCCCTCCCTCTGTCTCCCTCCCTCCGTCTCTCTCTCCCTCCCTCCCTCATTCTTCCTTATCCTCCCTCCCGGTCTCCCTCCCTCTGTCTCACTCCCTCTGTCACCCTCCTCCCTCTGTCTGTCTCCCTGTCTGTCTCCCTCTGTCTCCATACCTCTGTCTCCCTCCCTCTGTCTACGTCTCCCTCCCATCCCTCTCCCTCACTTCCTCTGCCTACCTCCCTCTCCCTCTGTCTCCCACCCTCTGTCTCCCTCCCTTGGTCTCCCTCTGTCTGTCTCCCTCTGTCTCCCTCTCCGTCTCCATCTCTCTCGGTCTCCCTCCCTCTGTCACTCTCTGTCACCCTCCCTCTGTCACCCTGTCTCCCCCCCCTGTCACCCTGTCTCCCTCCCTCTGTCTCCCTCTCCCTGTCTCCCTCCCTCTGTCTGTCTCCCTCCCTCTGTTACTCTGTCTCCCTCCCTCTGTCTCCCTCCCTCTGTCTCCCTCCCTCTGTCTCCCTCCCTCTGTCTCCCTCCCTCTGTCTCCCTCTCCCTGTCTCCCTCCCTCTGTCTGTCTCCCTCCCTCTGTCTCTCTCTGTCTCCCTCCCTCTGTCTCCCTCCCTCTGTCTCCCTCCCTCTGTATCCCTCCCTCTGTCTCCCTCTCTCGGTCTCCCTCTCCCTCCGTCTCCCCCTAACTCCCTCCCTCTGTCTCCCTCCCTCTGTCTGTCTCCATCTGTCTCCCTCTCTCTCTGTCTCCCTCCCTCTTCCTCTGTCACACTGTCTCCCTCCATCTGTCTCCATCTGTCTCCCTCTGTCTCCCTCTCCCTCCCTGTCTCCCTCCCTCACCTCACCCTGCGTGTATCAGCCTGCGCTGAGAAAGCTTCCCAGGTGCACACACACACAGCCGCACCCGAGTACCTCACAGGTCATTAAAAGACCATTTACTTGTTAATGAGGCTTTGTTGTATTTGACCTCTTCTTAGCGCCCCTGCGTCTCTACTCTGACTATCACTCGAATCGCCCGGTACCCACAGAGCAGAGCCTCTCAGAGTCGCACACTGCATCCCGCAGTGTTTGCGGACACTCTTTCAAAAAAAAATTCAAAACACAGGTACGATGTCTGCAAGGTCCGTGGCCCGCCAATAAAGGCTTTCCGGGCTGCAGGCAGCCCGAGGGCCGTACTACGAGTACCCGTGGACTAGAAAATACTTCCAGTCGATTCCTCCTATTAGCATTATGCCTAAGTTAGCATTCGCGGCACCATTTTGCATTAAGCCGCCATTTTGTGTAATGATCAAAACTAACTTCTGTCTCATTTTGTCTGCTTCAGCAGAAAGCAGCTTTGATATTTTTTTGTATTTCTCCAAGGGTGAGCTTCGTTGTCTTAATGAATACATGAATGCGCCGTTGCATACCTTCCTTGTTAGATAGGCCTGTTTTCATGCTTACAGTGGCGGGCACGGACAGAGTAACCTTGAGGCTGAGATAACATGTACCCGATCCCAGGAGTGTAGCTCATCTTCTGTGTCTCCTTTTTTAACCTGCTCCAACTGGAAATTTCCAGTTTTGGGCAGGTCTTGCTGGGTATTGGAAATGTATAACATCTGATTGGTGAGGGTCAGTCCCCTCGATAGCATCTTAGGAGGCTAGACAGACTGGACTCTGCTCGAGCGCAAAACTAATGAATAACTTGGTTTGTATTCTCTACTGTCTGACCGACTCTTCATTTGTATGTATGGCTGAGAGGTGCTCGCGAGTGACCTGGGTGACCCTAATCGAGTCACTTCCTTCATTTGGCACCCAAACAGGGACCCCATCAGGTGAGTGTCCCTTCGTTATCTGCGGACAGGTGAGCTGGACGGGGCCACGTCAGGTCAGATGGGCAGATCGGGGATCCCTGCACGATAGAGCCTAGTACTTGCAGCTGCCCGCCTGTCTGATCGGGCGGTGCCTCGCCCAGTGGTCATCCCGGCTGGGGTCCTGAAAGGCAAAACCCTTGGATCTGACTGTTTGGTCCGAAGAGTCGGCAGTGGAGAATACATTTGTTTGACCTGTGTGTACAAGGTGAGTTTGCTTTTGTTCATTGTGATTGTGGCACGACATTTGTTTGAATTGGATACAGTCTGCGGATCGTTTTTGGACAATCGCTTGATTTTGTTTGGGCTCTTTTTGAATATGGTACCATTTGAGAATTGCATTTGACAAGGTCTGTGGCCAAATTTGGGTTTAGCTATTTTGCAAATATTTGTTTGGTATACATAGTGAACATGTGTCTGTGGGACAGAATGCCTTGTCTGAGCAAGTGCGGTGTGGGCTGTCGTCGTTGTTCTACTGATGCTCGATTGGAAGAGAGTCAGCCTTCTCCCCCAGAAGGCATGCCAAATTTTGAAATGTAAGTAAAGCATGGCATTGGCCCTATTATGATTAGTACATTATGGCACAAATATACGAGGGACAATGCCAAGTTGCAGTGGTCGTTGACCGGCACCTTTGATGAACAAGAATTGAGTTTCATGCAGGATAAGTTATTCGCAAAAAGAAGTTGTCAGTCAATGTTTTATTCACTCCAAACCTGGCAGAAAGAGGCTAAAAGGAGGCAGATGAAGGCAGAAAAAGAGGCTCGGCAAGGGAGGTCGTATACAGTGACTCAGAAAGCTGTAGCATATGAGACAGAAAATAGAGAAAGGAATAGAGTGTGCACATAGGAAGTTTCTATTTCAACGCGATAAGTCTTATGTTTCTAGAGAGGAAGATGATCCGTTCATGTAGGAACTATTGGAGACCCGACCTCCACCTCCATATGCCCCACAGAGAATATATCCTGCTATGCCACCTCCCCAGCCATCTGCCCCTCCTGTCTCTGCGGCTCCTGCTTCTTCTGCTAGCAACCAGGCTGCTTCGGTCATTGCCTCTCCAATCTCTCTTTCAGCTTCTCTCCCTGCGGCTACTACGACTGCCAGTCTTCCTGCTACGCCTGTTGCTTCGGCATCTCTTTCCCCAGCTCCCACACCTACTTCATAGCCTCTGATAACGTTAGTACCGGATACTTCCATTGCTAGTGCCTCCCAGCTCTCCAATGCCCCAACATCCTTGAATATTGGAATGTCAGTGTGTGGATTTGGAAGTGGGGACTTGGCGGCTGCTAAGGAACGATTGGGACGGGTATTGATATGATCGGATGTGGGAGAGGGAAAGAAGAAAATGGTGGCTAATCAATCTGCCCAGTGGGCTCGTAACCCCATCTACAGCATAGAGGATATGTGGAGTGTGTTAAAGGACTACGAGACGTTTGTACAGCAACATGTTATGTTAATTTATTTTTTATAATGCGCACAGCTACCCAACAAGGGTTTCCCAGCGCAAGCCAACAGAAGCATAACAGTGATCTAGCATTAGCAATATTGATTAAAAAGCCAAGTTTTTAATTGTTTACGAAAGTTGGGAAACAGCTTCTCCCTCCTCATTACATCAGGCAAGGAATTCCAACTGGTGGGTCCCAATAGGGAAAAGGAACGCCCACCCATTCTCGACAGCTTAATCCTAGGAATCACAAAAAGCTCATCCGCAGAAGAGCGAAGAAGTCGGGAGGGATGGTAAAGGCGTACCAATTCTTGTAAATATTTAGGCACAGAACCAATCTTAATTCTGAACATGTAACACAGGGCCTTAAATTTTATACGATGTTCTATTTTCAGCCAATGTAGTTCTCTCAGAGAGTTACCCATGTTGGACATTCTGGGAAGTCCACAAAGCAAACGTGCTGCAGAATATTGCACTACCTGAAACTTGCGAAGTACATCTTTGTTAGACCCCAAAAAAGGACGTTGCCGTAATCCAGGCGAGATGTTACAAGTGCCTGGACCACCGTCTTTTTGGTGTCCACAGGGAGCATCCAAATTATTTTTCCTAGCAATTTTAAGATGGTAAAACAGGTGGCTGGAACTTGTATTGCCTGTGGTTTCATTGACAATTTATTGTCAATAATAAAGCCTAGATTGCGTACCTGAGAGGAGGGCTTGGGTAAGGGCCCCATTTCGTCAGGCCAATGTTGAGGGCTCCAATGTTCAGAATTTTTACCGAAGATAAGCACTTCCGTCTTATCCCAGTTTAACTTGAGCAAATTGAGCTGCATCCAGGCTGCGATGTTGCGCAAGACCAATTGCAGAATAAACTGGTCCTGTTTCCCATCAGCCGACAAGGAAAAGATGATTTGAGTATCATCGGCGTATGAAAACAGTGTAAGCCCTGCCGCTTCAGCGATCCCTGCTAAAGGCTGCACATAAATGTTAAAAAAGAGAGGGCTCAAAATAGAGCCAGAGGTACTCCATACTGGGATGTAAAGGACTTTGAAGTGGCCCTAGAAGAGAACACCTGGAAGGTACGTTCCGATAGAAAAGAGGACAACCAGCCAAGCGCCGAACCAGCAATGCCCAGTGCCTGTAAGGATTTTATTAATACGGTATGTGAAACCGTATCAACCACTGTAGTACCATCATCCAGGCGCTGACGTAGTACCTCAGTGACGCCCAGCAGTGTGGTCTCGGAAAAAAGATATGGCACCAGATGAAGAAGTACATAGAAGTTAATTTTATATCTCTAATACCGAAATCGGCATCGGCACAACCGACCCAACGACAATCCCCTCAACATGCCCTCAAACACGTCAGCTACATTGGGTTAGGGGAGCAGTGTTTTGGTGGAGTGGCTCCTCCAATAAGACTTTGGGAATGGTTGTGTAAGAAAAAGAAATGAATGGAACAAGTCCCAGAATGAAAGAAAAGAAGGGCTGTTTGTTTATAGATCACGAAAATCAAGTGTAGATTTGTGGCATGTAGCAGCAAAATGACATGGAAATAGAAAAAGGACATCGCTCTTTTTTAATGGCACATAGGCCTTGGATACTTTATGCATCCACTGAACGGATGGTCCAGTGGTAGTTCGCAGGGGCTGTGAGTGGTTTTGACACGCCAGCTCAGGCCCAGACATAGCAGAAGCCCTCCCGTCTACCTATGCCAAAGCCAGAATAGACCGAACCACTGGTGTTGGGGGTGGCATTGCTGTTATTTTTAAAAAATCGGTGCAATGTACCCTGGAACCAGTCTCCCTGAACGCCTGCGAGATGGCCTTATTTAAACTTCATCTTCACCCGAATTTTACCTTTACGGGTCACTTGATTTACCGGCCACCTGGCCCCCTCAACCCTGGGCAACCCAACTAGTGGACTGGGTCGCCTCGGTCCGAATAAACTACAGCAATATGTCCAACTTAGGCGACCTAAATATACATTTTGATGACCAGCTAAATAAACCAGGCTTGAACCTAATCCACGACCTTGCTGCCATGAATCTCACTTTGTGGAACTCGGGGGCCACACACACAAGAGGACATCTTCTGGACCCTATTTTTTCCAGTCTGCCATTGTCACTCTGCAACCCAGCCTTGCCCCTACACTGGTCTGACCATTTTCTTATAAATTTCAGCGTGTCTGACCGCATAAACTCCTGTCCCTCCAGCAGGACACGACCGTCCGGCAACAGAAACTGGAAGAAACTGGACATTAACTACCTTATGTCCGTCCTAGACTCGGCACCCCTGGATGGTTTATTTGACACCGAGGACATAAACATTGTAGCAACTAAAATTAACAAATGGCTATTAGGAGCCTTAGACACCTGCCTTACCTTGCCTCGTAAAAAAATCACAAACCACAACCCTCCTGCATTATGGTACAACGCGGAACTGAAGGCAGCAAAATCCAAGTGTAAACGCCTGGAACGACTCTGGAGGACAGACTACTCTCCTACAGCCTGCCTGACCTATCGATACGAACTTAAGCTCTATCATAAAGCTTGCACCACAGCAAGAACCAACTACGTGGCGAAAGCAATCTCAGAAGCCACTAACAAATCCAAAACCCTTTTTAATCTCGTAAAAGAATTAGCGGGCTCAAATACATCAACCAAACCTCCTCCATTGAATAATGTACAATGTGAAGAATTGGCGCAGTTCCTTACTAAAAAGATTGAGACCATCTACCAGGACATTGTAAAACAGCACCAGATACAAGCCGAAACTGTCCTGGACCCCATCCTAAGGGGGAGGCCATTTCCCCTGCGCTAAACCCGTCGTACGTGCCATTAACACTATGGCCCGAGATAAATGTTCAAGATCTTCGAGTCATCTTAGGTAAAGTAAAATCTGGCTCTCCTATCGACCCCTTCCCAATCTCTGTACTGAGACTCTTGGACACCCCAAAACTCTCTGTCATCTGTCAAACCTTGAATTTGTCCCTCTCCACAGCAAAGGTACCAGCCATGTGGAAACATGCCAAGGTGTCACCTCTTCTCAAGAAACCATCGGCAGATCCGAAAGTGCTGGCCAATTTCCGTCCTATATCCCTCCTACCTGTATTCTCCAAAATTTTGGAGAAACACGTCCACGGACACCTTGCCAGTTTCACGGAGGTTAACAACATACTTCACCCCTCCCAATCGGGTTTTCGCCCCGGTTTTTTCACTGAGACGACACTGCTTGGAGTCATGGAAAATCTCCGCCTCCTAGTCGACAGAAGTGACTCCGTTGCGCTGATTTTACTCGACCTCAGCGCAGCGTTCGACACCATCTCTCACCACATCTTGTTAAAATCGCTCTCTGCCATGGGAATTAGGGGCAAAGCTTTAGACTGGATATCATCTTTTCTGACGTTCAGGACGTTTCAAGTCACCTCCTGTACCGCGGCCTCAAATGTTCACCAATCCCCTTATGGTGTCCCTCAGGGATCTGTACTGAGCCCCCTGCTTTTTAACTTATATGTTACCCCGCTAGCTCAGATCGCCGAAGTAGCAGGCCTCAACATGTTCACTTACGCCGACGATTCTCAAATCGTATTTTCCCTCTCCAACGGAGATCACGACTCCTCCTCCCTCCTGCAGTCTGGCCTTAGGGGCATTGCCACCTGGATGAGTGAAAACATGCTCAAGCTAAACGGCAGCAAAACGGAGGTGTTAATATTGGGCCCCAATCAAAACCTCTGGAATTCAAGACATTGGCCAACTGAAATGGGCTCCCTACCCATCCCGTCACAAAAAGTACGTAACCTAGGCATCATCATCGACAACGGCCTTACTATGGAACCCCAAGTTACCAATTTGACATCCACCTGCTTCACCATCCTGAGGTGGCTCAGGAAAATCATATGGATGCTACCAGACGATACTCAAAAGTCAGTGCTAACGCATTAATCACCTCCCGCTTGGACTACGGTAACGTCCTCTACCTTGGGGCTTCTAAAGCAGTCATGCGACGCCTCCAACTGGTGCAAAACGCCGCAGCTAGACTGCTTTGCAGGTGCCACAGGAGGGAACACATGTCTGGTCACCTTAAAACGCTCCACTGGCTACGAATTGAAAATAGGGTTAAATTCAAAACCCTTAGCCTAATGCACTGAATCAAGTGGGGCAATGCACCCAGATACCTGCAAGCCCTCGTTCAAGCCTACACGCCAGCCCGCTGCCTGCGATCCTCATCTCAAGGCCTTTTTTCAGTTCCCAGAATACGCCTAGCGAGGATGGGGGGCAGATCTTTCTCTTTTCTGGGCCCTAAGCTCTGGAATTCCCTTCCTCAACACCTACGCCTGGGAACCCGCTACACCCACTTTCGCAAAGCCATCAAGACCTGGCTTTTCAACCAGTAATTTGCTCCTGCCTCCCCCATGCGTCTCTCGCTCCTGCTTCTGTGGTTTAGTATTTATTAGCGCCGGGAAACCCTATTCGGGTAGCTGTCGCGCTCTACAAACCCAACAAATAAATAAATAAATAAGTAAATAAGGGTTCAAGCCCAAGTTGGGGAAATTCAATTTTTCTATTTTATTTCTATTTTACCTAAATGAAAGATGCACTTTTGTAAATCACCCCTTAGCAGCGTCTGTGAGATTAGAGGCCTTTTTAGTCAAGCCAGTGCTTGTCAGACATTTGTGACATGCTGTGGCATGTGGAAGGGGGGCAGGGTTTGCTATGAAAGAAATCCCTTAATTTGTGGAATGAGACTTTGGGAATGGTGTAGAAAAAGAAATGCATGGGGCAAGTCCCAGAATGAAAGAAAAGAAGGGCTATTTGCTTATAAATCACGAAAATCAAGTGTAGATTTGTGGCATGTAACAGCAAAATGACATGGAAATAGAAAAAGGACAGCACCCTTTTTGAATGACACAAAGGCTTTGGACACACCATTTCTTCGCAGAGCAGATGCTCTTGTGGTAACTCACAGGTGTGCAGAAAGCTTTTTGACAAAGGTTCAAATCCCAGCTAGGGAAATTCGGTTTTTCTTTTTTGTTTTCTATTTTTCTTCTATTTTACCTAAACGAAAGATGCCCTGTTGTAAATCACCCCTAGCAGTGTCTGTGAGATGTGTGGCCTTTTTAGTCAGACCAGTGCATGTCAGACATTTGTGACATGCTGTGGCATGTGGAAGGGGTGGCAAGGTTTGCTATGAAAGAAATACCTTTATTTGTGGAATGAGACTTTTGGAATGGTTGTGTAAGAAGAAGAAATGCATGGGGCAAGTGACAGAGTGAAAGAAAGGAAGGACTATTTGTTTATATATCATGGAAATCAAGTGTAGATCTTATTATATGTGTATGTTTATGTATGTATACTTGCTAAGCAATTAGAAAACCAAAGCTTTTCTTCATTCTATAGTGATTTTGCCGACTGTAAGGCATGTCTGTTTCATCTACCAACATACACATCATGCTTCTTTAGCTCGCTCTTGCAGGTCCCATTTCATTTCTGCTTTCTCGCTTTCTTACTATTTCCTGTCTTTCTCTACCTTCCTTGGGTTTTCACCTTTCTCTCTGGGCCAAAGCCCAATTACATTTTTTTTCCCTATCACCAAAAAGAGAGTCGCTTTATGCCCCACCTCGTGCCCCAGACTTAAAATAAGCACTGATGAGCACATTTCAGTGTTCTTTTGACAAAGTATCTTTGATAGGATCACATTTAGGACATTGATATATTACACAGAACCTACACGGTGATTTGGAAGGTTTTTGACAGTGATTTTTAGGACACCACAGACCTTGATCCAAGCCTATGCGTCTGCTCTCCTGGTCTTAATGGCAGTATGTGGAGTGGCTACTTCAGATTCCCGTTTCTGTCAGCAATTCTCCAGGATGAGTGATACAACCTGCATATGAAAGGTAGATTATTCCACTGTATGGAAATCTATTCGAAAACAACCTCACAAAATAACTGGAGCTACACAGGGGTGTCACATGGCATAGAGGAAGGCCTGTCAATGAGTTACCCTAATACTTAAAATAGAAAAGGGACTGCAGTTTTTTTTATTTAAAGATTTATAAAGTGTGCAGCTACCCAACAGAGCTTCCCGGCGCTGACAGCGGAACAAGCAAGATAGAAGCTCAGTTGGAATTAGGCCTGGCTAAAAAGAAAAGCCTTGAGCTCTTTACGGAAGACAAAGAGGGATTGACGATTCCTGAGTTCTAGCGGAAGAGAGTTCCACAATTTTGGTCACAGGAAGGAAAATGAACGGCCACCCATACAGGCCAGTCGTACTCTAGGGACTGAGAAAAGGAAAAGATTAGCAGATCTTAGATTGCGAGAAGATCAATAGGGCTTGACAAGATATGGTATGTATGCGGGGGCCAGGCCGTGCCGAGCTCTAAACATGTAGCAGAGAGCCTTAAATTTGATACGCTTGCCAAACCTGAGCCAGTGGAGTTGATAGAGCACAGGGGAGACAGAGGCGTGGTGAGGCAACCTATAAAGTAGGCAGGCAGCTGCATTCTGAATGAGCAGAAGACGGCGTACAGAGGTCTTGTCCCCACCCAGATACAATACATTACCATAATCAAGCCTGGAGATCAGCAAAGACTGCAGGACAGTCCTCTGAGCAGCTGGTGGAATTAGCCAGAGAATTTTCTTTAACCTCTTGAGGACCACAAACAGGACAAGGTGACTCCAGAGACCTGAGCAGCGAGAGAGAGCTTGCTATTGATGGAAAATCCCAGGCTCTTAACCTTAGGAACTGGGGTGGGTAAAGGACCCAGAGATACAGGCCAGTGGTTGGCTCCCCAAAGCTCAGGATTGTTCCCCAGGATGAGCACCTCCGTTTATAGAACCATTCAGCTTTAACCCCTTCGCTGCGGGGCGTTTTCACCTGCTGTGCGGGGGGGAGGGGGGCCAGGCGCAGCACCGCCGTGCTTGTGACGAGCTCGGCTCGTCATGCGGCACAGTGGAGCTGTGCTCATGATGAGCAGAGCTCGTCACGGTCACACCTGTTTTGGAACGTTCAGCACAGCGGGGAAATTATCCCCGCGTGTGAACGTTCCAACGGCCATGACGAGCTGAGCTCGTCATGAGCACAGCTCAACCGTGCCTCATGACGAGCTGGGCTCGTCATGAGCATGGAAAGTGTTAAAGCATTGCTGGACATCCACAAGGAATTGTTACACAGACCATGTTCAAGTGAAGAAGGATCTTGATGTTGAACCGATGATAAAGAAAAAATAATCTGCGTATCGTCAACGTATGAAAAGATGGTCAACAGATTTTTCCACAATGTCTGCCAAAGGGCAAACATAAAGATTAAAAAGTGGAGGACTCACGGTCGAATCCTGCGGTACTCCAGATGGCAAGGCAACGTGGTTAGATGTCACAGAATGGGAAACGATTTGAAAGGAGCGATCCTCCCCAAAAAATATCAGCCTCTGCAAGGCTACACCTACAATACCAAAGCTTACAAGGCGCTACACCAGAATGGAATGAGATACCGTATCAAAAGCAGCACTCAAATCCAAAAAGATGAGCGCTGCTTAGCCCCCACAATCAAGCTGCTGCCTAAGGTCCTCCATGACCCCCAACAGAGCTGATTCGGTACTGTGACCAGGACGAAAGCCAGACTGGGACGGATGAAATAGCTTATGTTTCATCACATGTGCAGAAAGTTGAGAGTTAATGTGTTTTTCCAATATTTGGAAAAGGTGGGGAGAAGAAATATAGGCCTGTAGTTAGACCAGCAGAGGGGATCTAAACCAGTCTTGTTCAACAATGGAAGCGCCAGAGCGTGCTTCCAACTGCGAGGCAACTGGCCCAGATTTAGGGAGGAATTAAAAAGCTGAGCAATCACCTCAAGGGAAGACACATACAGGCATATGAGCTTGGAAGGAGGGAGAGGATGAAGGAGGGAGAAGATCAAGTGGGGAGCCAGACTTGATGTTTCCAAGTAGATTACTCAAAGGAATTCAATCAATTGTGAGCCAAGCTTTAACTTGACAAGATTCATCAGATACAAAATCAGGGGGAACAGTCACAACAGGGTCAGAAAGTTGAGTAGTGGGAAAGATGAAAGATGAAGTTGTCATGAGAAGAGGAATCCAACTCAAGCTCACAATGAATAGTTACAACTTTATTAGGAACAAACTGTGCAAGTTCATTGCAATTGTATAATGGATGGGAGGGGGATGGCAAGAACATATTGGATGCCGAAAGTTCAGGCACAACTTTAAATAGGGTTTTCTGACAATTTTGGGCGGAAGTAATTTTATCCATATCGAAGGAGGCACGAGCAGATCTGCAATATTTATTTGTGCCTCCAGATAAGTGGCTTTGGCCTCTGGCGCGTAAAGCTTTCTCCACAGTCTCTCCTAAACTTTACATTGTTTTATTCCAGCTATAAGGGAGTCAGTAAACCACGGAGCGGGGGACACACTCTAGATTGGGATTTTAGTAGAAAGGGGAAGAATGGAATCGGTAGCCTCAGACAACCAGTGATCGACAAGTAGCTGGTCAGGGTCCAGTCGAGATGAAATGGAAGGAACAGTCTGCCGAAGCAGCTCATTTAGTGCCTTCCTACCAAGTAGAGACCAGTTCAGAGTTTCTTTTGGCAAGGCCGGAGGGCGAGGCGAATGAGCCAAGGAGAAATCAATAAAGAAAGAAAAGGCAAGGTGATCAGACCATCCTAGCTTAATGGGAGGAGCAGTGGAAACAGTAGGAACATTTGAAGAAAAAAAAGGTTCCAAAAGAGGACATTCTATATGGGCAGGTAAGGAATTGATGAGTGAAAGATTCAGGGTTAACAGATTGTCCAAAAGAGTAGATTTATTACTAGGATCATCAAAATGAAAAGTCAAGTCCCCAAGCACATAAAATTTGCTGCACGAAGAACAAGAGGGGCAAGTGATTCTGTCAACAGGAAACCCTAGTTATTAGATGGGCCAGGGGGTTGGTAAATGAGGGCACCAGAAAAAATAAGATATGGGGAATATGATAAAGAAAATTTGGGCTTTACAGTTGGGAATCGTGCGTGCCTCAATTTTACAGTTATAGAATCTTTTTTAAATAATGGCAATCCCCCCACCAGTTTTCAAAGGTCTATTTATACCTAATAGAGCAAAATTCTGTGTTAGTGCTGCAATCATGTCGGGTAGGGACCTGTCGTGGAGCCAGGTCTCTGTTAAGAAAAACACATCTGGATCCATGTCAACTAGGAAGTGAAATGGGTGCAACTGGTGTTTGGGAAGGGAGCGACAATTGAGACTAAAACAGCGGAAAACCATAGATGAATGTGAGCACGAATTGTCAACTTTGGAAAGGTGGGAAGTCTCTCATTCGAAAGAAGGGTGGGGTCAGGCTGGGAATAAGTGGGGAAGATATTATCAAATAAACAATGAGAGCAGAATCTGATGCTGGCATCAAGGGCAAGAACCTGACAACATCATTAGGGTGGGTTTAATACTCCTAAGATCTTGAGAGGAGTAAGTGAGTTGAGGCTGCAAGCAAAACGAGCAGGGGTTCTGGCCCCTGGCTCCGGCCGGACGTGGACCAGCGCAGACAGGCTTGCCTTAAGTGCGGCTTCGGTGAACCAGCGGCGCGCCTGCCATGGCATGGGTTTACATAGGAAACATCCAGAAATGTCGTGAGACGCAAGTCTGGCTACTTCGAGTACGTCCTCCGCCCAATCGGAACACAGCCAGAACGGGGTTGAACCAGGAAGGAAGAGAAATTCCCCAGCGTGTGGAGGTGAGAGCCCATCAAGTAAAGATACAAAAGTAAATGGTAATTAGCCATCAGTTAAAAAGTTAAAAAGACAACGTCATAAAATCAAACAATGGGATAGCGTACAGCAACAGCGCAACTGACCTCACTCATGTTATTGGATGCAAAATTCTTTAGGCAAAATTCAAGAAACTAAGAAGCTGCTTGGTTGTTATCCAGAGTTCTAGACTGACCAGTAGGATGTTTCAAATGTACTTTTCTTACAGAATTGAAAATATTTTGCAATCCTATTATATAGAACACAAAGAGAAAAATTAATAGCTATTTTGTGGCTAACAGTCTTGAAAAGTTACAGTGTTTTTGAGGCATGCAAAACACATATGAAATTGTGGCATAAGTTATACAGAAAGAGTTTGTGAGAAACATATTTATTCGAATGGTCTCAGATTGAAAGAGAAGGAGGGTTATTTATTTATAAAGCATGAAAAGTAAGTGTGGATGAATATTTTTATTTCTATTAAGGACACAGAGGCAAGGAATATGCTTCTCATTTCTTTACTACTAATTTCAGCAGCCAATCTCAATAAAGTAAAACACAAACAACATTATCCAGGTTTCCCTGTACCTCCCATGTCACATGCTCCAATCATATATGAGCTACCCATGTAACTGCGGAAGTCACCATTTTGTGTCCTCTTTCTTTGTTAGATAAGTCCATAAGAACAGAATATTCCAAAGGAAAACAGGGTAAAAGTCACCATAGATCCATACAGCCCAACGTGGACTTAAAACTTCCAGTTGATCCAACAGGGATGTATTTCACCAACCACAGCCCATGACTGAACTCTGCAATGGGATTAAAATTGCTGCGAGTCAACACGCCCTATATAACTCCTCTCAAGGGAATGAATTCCAAAGCAGAGTGCACCTCACAGCTGTTCTGGGCGTTTCCTGAAATAGAGAGAGAGATCCCCAAAGTAAAATCTGGCATCATAAATATAAAGCATAGTTTATTGCCAAAAATCATCAGGTGGTAGAAATATGACAGAAACAACTCAATTTTGTATCAACATTAGTTATAACACTACACTTTTAACAATTGAATTATAGTTCAAAGACAATTGCATCTAAAGGGTGAGCCTTGCCTCTGTGTACTTAATAGAATTGGAAATGCCATATGTGTCAGCTAGACACATTTTCATTCTATGTCAGGTCCGGAGGCTCCGATTATGCTAGTCTAAAGTCGTGTTACCACCACAGATGCCACATCTACAATAGGTTTATAATAGTATTTCTTATATGTAGACTCAGAGATCCAGTCTGCCGCTCTTATGATGTCTTCTACATGAGAGGCGAGAGCATATGATTTGTATGCCATGGCCCCTCTGGCAGAATGCGCCACAAAGACAGAAATGTTGATGCCTGCTTCTGCCAATAGTCATTTCATCCACCTGGCTAAGGTAGCTGCAGACACTGGTTTTTAGAGTTTTTGTAAGGCAAGGAGTAGTTGTCCTCCAGCCTCCTTTCTCATATCAAAGTAGCGATTTCGTAATCCTTAATGAATTGCACCACAAATAATTTACTACTGTTTGGGAAACTTGGATAGGTTACCAACATGGAAATAGATTTGGTGCGGCATGTTATAGTACATGAAATGCCTTCTGGAGAGAATACTCTATCTGATAGATCTAATACTCGTAAGTCAAATACCCTCTTAAAGGAAATCAGACATAACATTGTGAGCTTGGCCGGAAAGCTGTTTGCACAACAAGTATTTCTTTGCAGGCCATTGCTCCAAGAATTTGAGAACAACATTCACGATCCGGCTGAACTGGGAGTAGAACTGGAGGCGCACTCACTAGAGTTAGAGCTACTGGGAACCAAGGTTGCGCTCTCCAGTAAGGTGTCACCAAAATGATTTCTGCTCCTTGTCAACTGATCTGTGACAGGACACGGGTAATCATCAGGAATGGGGGAAAGGCATAGCCTCGGAACTGAACCTAGTCCTGGATAAATGCATCTGTCGCCTGGGTATCCGCACCTGGGCGCAAGCTCAAAAAATGTGTCAGTCGCTGATTGAGTCATGATGCGAGCAGATCTATTTCGCACGGGCCCCACAATCTGTTCAGAGCTTGGAAAACTGAGTGATTCAGTTTCCAGTTGCTGAAATCTCATAAGTGTCTGGAGTTCCAGTCGGCTATGGTGTTCCTCCTGCGTGGGTAGATGCCCCACTGTGAGGTAGATGCAATAATCGAGGCAGAAGTGACAGAAGCCCTGGGAAATCTCTGCTAGTAGACGGGACTTCGTACCTCCGAGCATGTTGACATAGTAGACTGCTGACATATTGTCTATTCTCAGTAAGATATAATAGTCCGTCTTTATCGGGGAGAGATTCCTGATAGCGAAAGAGCCTGCCAGGAGATCCAGGCAATTTATGTGGAGCCTGAGCTCCGCCTGTCGACATTGTCTCGCCCCTCACTCCCCGACTCAACCGACTGGCATCCAATGTGATCCCTATTTCTGGCGAGGTGCCGAACATGGCTCGACCATTCCAGGATTCCATGTGATCCAACCACCATGTTATCTCTGTCCTGGTGTTGCCCATCAGTGGGACTTGCTCTGTGTAAGATAGACCCTTCCATAAGTTTTTTTTTATCTCTGAAGGGCTCTGTAATGGAGGGATCCTGGAAATATAGCTTGTATCGATGAGGGCAGGAGTCTCACGATTCTGGCAATCTACCTCAATGATACAGTCTGATTCCACAATGCAGACCTCAATTCCCTCTTGATATTGCAAATCTTTTGGTTTGGAAGGAGCAATTGTGCTTGGACTGATTCTATCTGGAAACCCAGAAATGCCATTTGCTGGACTGGCGACAGGACTGACTTCTAGGAGTTGATCAGGAATCCCAAACTCTGAAGAAGTTATATAGTCTATGATAGAGGAGTCCTGCATATCTGAAGGTCCTGGGTCATCAACAGTGGGTTGTCTAGTCAATTAGACATACTCCTCAAGCCCTCAGTGCTTCTACGACTGGTCTCATCAATTTAGTGTAACACCACAGGGCCAATGAGAGACTGAATGGAAGAGATTTGAATTACATGCACTGTCCTCGTCATTTGAACTGTAGAAAGCATCTGTGAGGTGGGAATATGGAGATGGAGAGGTAGGCATCCTCCAGGACCAGACTGACCATCCACTCGCATTCCTGAGGAATATCTTTTAGCAACAAAAACTTGTTGTGTTTGGGAAAAATACATTTGTCTTGGGGGGCCAGACTGAGTTGAAGATTTGTAAAATTCCAATTTGAAGCCCTGAATGGTCTCCAGTACACATGGGTCCATGGATATGAATTTACAATTGTTGTGAATAGCGACAGACTTCCTCCCAATATCTCTTTCGAGAAGGGAATAACTCGTACCAGTCTATCTTGTGTCCTGGAATGCATTCTATAGCCCGTGTCTGGTTCTGCAGCAGAATCTGGGGCGGCCACCTCTGGGTTGAGTGGGATAGAAGGTGGGATCTGGTTGGTCTCCATACCATGTACAAAAAGGAGCTACAGGGGTAGAGAGGTAGAGAACAGGTCATTCTCCACTCAAAAGTCATTCACAACACAGGACCTGTTCACGGGGTGAATCTACTGCTCAAATCCTAACCAAACCATTCTGGTATCTCAGACAATCTGTTGGGCCAGCGGTTAGTCATATACCGTCTATGCTATTAGAATGTGGTTCACCATTTTTTTTAAAAGAATGCATCTGGTGCGTTAGTTTCAACCAATCTCTCTCACAGTCATACCAATCCCCAAATGTGGTATGATCATGCTACAAATGCACAAGGCAGCTGTGAGAATGAAGAAAAAATGTGAGGGAGGGTTGGTGGTGCCTCACGGAAGTAACACCATGGGAGTGAGCAGGAAGGTACTCGCCTGCTTCCTCAGGTTCTCATCATTAGCAACCACCAACCTGAAAGGAACTGTGTTACAGTGAGTGAAAGAAAAAGAGAAAAGACATGGTGCTAGGGTGTAATATCAAATACTGCCTATGCACCAGACAGTTAATATCAGTGTGCGGCAGAGTCAACCCAGAGAGTGGGACTGCGGGGTCCAACCTATGGCTCCGCCCGTCCCATTTAAAACCGAGCTAGATCACACTGGCTATTCAATTTTATGTTGTCATAATACTAGGATATAGCCCTGCTTGGGGTTACCTTTACCCCTATGCACATGTGAGTGTGCGCATATTCACAGTCTCACTGGCTCTTGCAGTCTTTGCTTCCGTCAATCTGCAAGACATAGTATAGTCTGATAAAACACAGCGTTATACAATGAAGGACATGTCCCTAAAATATAATTCATAGTGTGCCTTGACTGGGGTTTTATCCGTTTATTACTATTCACAAGGTATGCTAAGGTTATACTGGTATTGCACCCAGCTCCCTTATTAGTGCCCCAGTCTCTTGAAAACTTTGTGCAGCTTAGCGCATATTGGTTCTAAGATCAGAACCCCATCCTTGTAAACACAGGGGCTGAACTCACATTCTCCATGTCTGCTTGTAATCATGCCCCTTAATTTGTATCAGCGCTGTGCATTAGCCCCACTCGGGATCCCGCTTACCGTGACC
The DNA here is from genome assembly GCF_964261635.1 of Lissotriton helveticus. NCBI lineage: Eukaryota > Metazoa > Chordata > Amphibia > Caudata > Salamandridae > Lissotriton > Lissotriton helveticus. The sequence goes on along the minus strand of NC_136057.1, from coordinate 1,734,050,410 downwards.
GCCTATGTGACCGGCATTAACTCTGCACTACGCCGGTCCGGGCTGTGTTCGATATTTTTACGGAGAAGGGCGTGATGAGTCATCATGTGCATCACAAGCCCCTCTTCCGAGCGTCTGCTACGGTGTATGCAGGACGGTTAGAAGCCCGGGTGCCATCATGGAATGGATGTTACCCGGGACCCCGAAATATAATTTGGTTTTGCAAAGTGTTCACCCACCCCATATACTGGGGGCAATATTGGGAAATTGACAGTTTTCGTAAAACTCTTGTTTTGAAGAATAATGAAGGTATTTACACCTTTCACATTGTAAATGTAATGCCATGCTCCCCTGCAATGTTCAATTTGCCACGGTATTGAGCTTTGTATGTTACACTTAGTTACATCGCGATTCAAGAGGAGATGGTGTGTTAATTTTGTTAAAACTATGTTACCTGCTGCCTTTATCATCCAATCAGTCCCTAGTGGCAAGTGATGGTATAACAGAATATCTGGTATGGAAACAGAGTTTGTCTCCCAGTAACAATATTGAGCATAGACAAGCTGAACATTTCTAAGGTCTCCCATGTCCCCAATTATGTAATAAAGTCTAGTTCTCTATGACTACCGGGGACAAGTTAATACGCTCCTCTATATCTTATGGTCAAGTAGGATGTTGACCTAAATGTTGTGCATAAAGTACTGTACCTCATTTACAATGTCTCTTAATACTGTCTGTACCCAGTATTGTGCGCCGCCTACGATAATACATCCACTGTCCCAATAAATCACTGGGGCAGAGTCCCGGCTTCTATTGGAAACATACCCACTTCTAATTTATACACTGACCTTCTTCCATTCAATGAGGTTGTTCAGCCTTGACTGGTCTACCCCTCTTGGTAAATCCAGCGTGCCCCTCCAGGGCTTTGTCTGGTTTCCATGTTGTAGTGATCACCCACTGCCCTTTCAAGTACAACCCACTGAATGTCCCTCGGGGTGTGTTTAAGTGCTTGAAAATGCTGCACCAATTTTGTTGTCAGTTTCCCTGCACGAAGTGTGCTCAGGTGTTCTTGTATCCTGACTTTGACTCTGCGTGTCGTGAGCCCTATGTAATGTAGGTCACACGGAAATGTGAGTCTGTAGATGACATTTGTGGTGTTGCAGTTACTAAACCTGTTCAAATACCAGGTTTTGTTATTAGCAAGAGTGACACTCTTGACCAGGGCTGTAAACTCACACACTGAACAACTACCACATGGATAGTGTCCTTGCGGCACATTGGTGTCGCTCTGTTCTTGTTTGGGTCGGGTATGTACTAGAAGATCACGTAAATTTGTTGATCGTTTAAAAGCAAACCGGTATTGAGGCATTTTCATATTGGAGGTGTTCAACAGGTGTCAATGCCTCCTGATAATTTGTCTAATTTTAGTAGACAAAGGTCCAAATGTAGTAACCACTAGGATGCAATCTCCACTGTTCTTGGGTGTCCTTTCTAGCAGGGCAGCACGAGGAGTGTTCAGTGCTCTTTTTCTTGCCTGTTTAATAACCTTACGAGGGTAGGCTCTATCTTCCAACTTTCTGGAAAGTTCATCTGCCTGTTCTGAATACATTTGCTGCGATGAACATTTCTGGTGGTACCGTAGGAAATGCCCTACCGGAAGATTGTCTCGGATGGCCCTGGGCTGATATGATCTGTAGTGTAACAATGAGTTCTTGTCTGTGGGGCTTTGGTGCATATTAGTCACCAACTTGTCATTTGCTGCCTGTATGTCAAGATCAAGGTATGTCGCTGTCGTTCTACTAACAGTCCACGTGAACTTCAAGCATTTGTCTAGACTATTTAGCCATACCAAAAACTCATTGAGTCTTGTTTCCGAGCCTGACCATATGCATAGCACATCATCAATATATCTCTTCCAGAGGACAATGTTCCTCTGGAAGAGATTGGTGTCATGATTGATGTAGTGGGCCTCAAACTGGCCTACATATATGCAGGCCAGGCTGGGAGCAAATGTGGCTCCCATCGAGGTATCAGACACCTGTAGGTACATAGGGTCCTTGAAAGCAAAAACATTTTGGGTAAGGGCAATCTTAATACATTGTAGAACAAATGTCTGAGGAGTGTCATAAAACCCTTCACATTCCCTCAGGACGTGTGCTGCTTCCACCAGTGTGGCTTCTTAGGGATGCTGGTATACATCGATTCAATGTCTATCGTGACTAAGAATTGATTGTGTGGACATATGTTACATCTTCCAAAATAATTAGCACATCAGTGGTGTCTTGGACATAGGATGGTTGTGTAATGACACATTCTCTAAGAAAATAGTCAGAAAACAGGGGTTCCAATAGAGATTAAATCCCCGAAACTATAGGGCGCTCAGGAGGTGGTCACAGGGTTTTGTGGATTTTGAGCACTATATAAAATGTCGGCACCCTGGGTTTCAAGTTAATCAAGAATTCAGCCTCTTTGTATGTCAGTTATTTCTTTTCCTTGGCCTCTGTCACCAAATTGATGATAGTCGCCTGTATGTCCTTTGTGGGATCCCTTGCAATTGGTCTGTAGTTTTGACGATGGCCCAATAGGCGTGCCACTTTAACCTCATAGTTTTCAGTGTCCATCACCACCACCGTCCCACCCTTATCGGCCGGTTTGATGGTGATCGCAGAATTGTTTTGTATAATTTTGAGTGCCTGCCAGTGCCACTCACTCATATTGCTATGTGTGGTGGTGTTCATGTTTTGCTCCAGATTTGAGATATCTTGCAGTACTTTGTTCTCAAAGACTTGCACCTCTGGCCCTACTAGGTTGTTGGGTGGACAGAACTTTGAAGGGCACCTTAAATTAGTTGAGAAAATGGAGGTATTATCCTGTTCTTTGCCCTCCCAAAACTTTTTAAGTTTGATCTTTCTCACGAGGCAATATATTTCGCCCCGGAATTTGAAGCTGTCATGTTTAGGAGTGGGAACATACCCCAAGCCCTTATTAAGGACCCTGAGCTCATCTTGGGTCAATTGATGTGGTGAAAGATTGACCACAATATTCCTATCGCTCGTAATTAGGGGGTGCTATGCCTCGGCTGCGTGTAATCCTCGGGGAGAACATCTGCCATGTTGAGTTAGAAGTCGACGTGTGCGACCCCGTCCTCTGCCCCTGTGACTGACTCCCCTTTGGTTTGTGGGGTACAGGTGTTGTTGTCCTAAAAAAAATGCTGAATAAAGCCCCCAAATCCTCGTTAGTTTTGTCCTGGGGATTAAATCTAACCCTTTGGTTAGAAGTGGAAGGTTGGACACTATAATCCTCATCCTCACTACTCGTGTTCTCAAAAGCCCAATTGTTTGGAGTCCTCCTGCCTTGTCGTCTCCCACCCATAGGGCCCTGCGGGTGTGGTGTCTGTTATTGGGCTTGTAGATAGTATTGGTCTTCTACATATGGAAATGCCCACTAGTGGCTGACTATCTAGATTCCTTCTCAGTCCTTAGATTTTTTTGGTTGACCATGTAGGTCTGGTATTCCCCTAAGTCACTTTGAATCTTAGCCAATTGTTCTTTGGTATCTAGAATAGTGGTGTCAGCCTTGATTGCTTCATCGATCTCTAGAATTTCTTTTAGAAGCTCTTCACTCAATCTCTTGGCCGTATTTATAATGAGGACAAGCCAATCCCGGGTGCACTTGTTGGCTATGTAGCTACAGTCCACTCGGAATTTCTTGTCCTCGAAGAAGATTTTGGGCTCTATACGGACCAATAGGCTTGCTGGTGCTGCATCTGCCATCAAGTACTCAGTCATTAACACTCCATGAAGCACTTTCCTCACTTGATGTTTCCTAATATTGGACAGTTTTTCACATTCATAATGGGATGTTGATGTCCCGCTTAGAGGAGCGTTGGGCAATAGTGAAGGACCCGAAAGTATAGATGCTACATGGTCATCAGTAAAAGCTAGACAAAACATGTCCATACTCCGGTATATATGGCAACAATAAAAGAGGGGATTGAATCCCTCAGTGCCAACTGATATGATAAACTCTGTTATGACAGACAGTGTTTGTATTAATACAAATAAGTTTTTTTCAAGCTCTCATGGCTTGGCTGCCGTTCTTAAGACCATGTACAAAAAGGAGCTACAGGGGTAGAGAACAGGTCATCCCCCACTCAAAAGTCATTCAATACACAGGACCTGTTCACGGGGTGAATCTACTGCTCAAATCCTAACCAATCCGTTCTGGTATCTCAGACAATCTGTTGGGCCAGCGGTTAGTCATATACCGTCTATGCTATTAGGATGTGGTTCACCATTTTTCTAAAAAAAGGGTTTTAAAAGAATGCATCTGGTGCATTAGTTTCAACCAATCTCTCGCACAGTCCTACCCATCTCCAAATGTGATATGATCATGCTACAGATGCACGAAGCAGCTGAGAGAATGAAGAGAAAATGTGAGGGAGGGTTGGTGGTGCCTCACGGAAGTAACACCATGGGAGTGAGCAGGAAGGTACTCGCCTGCTTCCTCAGGTTCTCATCATTAGCAACTACCAATCGGAAGGAACTGTGTTAAAGTGAGTGAAAGAAAAAGAGAAAAGAAACGGTGCTAGGGTGTAATATCAAATACTGCCTATGCACCAGACAGTTAATATCAGTGTGCGGCAGAGTCAACCCAGAGAGTGGGACTGCGAGGTCCAACCTATGGCTCCGCCCGACCCATTTAAAACCGAGCTAGATGACACTGGCTATTCAATTTTATTCAGTGCTGTGTCTCTGCTCATTAAAAGCCAACATGTTTCATTGCCAGGGGAAAAGAACTCCCAGCAATTTCTTCAGGGCGTGGGTCAAACACTCCACCATGCACCAATATATGTCTATTTTAGTGTTCCTGCAGGAGACACAAGTAAAAACAACGCACCATGATCAGTTGGCACCTGATCCCAAAAAGCAAATAACATTTCCTTTATAATAAAACCACTGTTATGTTGTCACAATATTTACCATGATATAGCCCTGCTTGGGCATACCTTTACCCCTATGCACATGTGAGTGTGTGCATATTCACAGTCTCACTGGCTCTCACAGTCTTTGCTTCCGTCAATCTGCAAGACATAGTATAGTCTGGTAAAACTCAGCGTTATACAATGAAGGGCATGTCCCAATCATATACTTCATAGTGTGCCTTGACTGGGGTTTTATCCGTTTATTACTATTCACAAGGTATGCTAAGGTTATACTGGTATTGCACCCAGCTCCCTTATTAGTGCCCCAGTCTCTTAAAAACTTTGTGCAGGTTAGCTCATATTGGTTCTAAGATCAGAACCCCATCCTTGTAAACCCGGGGACTGAACTCACCCCATCTCCATGTCTGCTTGTAATCATGCCCCTTAATCTGTATCAGTGCTGCGCATTAGCCCCATTCGGGATCCTGCTTACCGTGACCGCCTATTTGACCGGCATTAACTCTGCACCATGCCGGTCCGGGCTGTGTTCGATATTTTTACGGAGGCGGGCGTGATGCATCATCATGCGCATCACAAGCCCCTTCTCCGAGCATCTGCTACGGTGTATGCAGGACGATTAGAAGCCCGGGCGCCATCATGGAATGGATGTGCCCCGGGACCCTGAAATATAATTTGGTTTTGCAAAGTGTTCACCCACCGCATATACTGGGGGCAATATTGGGAAATTCACAGTTTTCGTAAAACTCTTGTTTTGAAGAATAATGAAGGTATTTACACCTTTCACATTGTAAATGTAATTCCACGCTCCCCTGCAATGTTCAATTTGCCACGGTATTGAGCTGTGTATGTTAAACTTAGTTACATTGCGATGAGATGGTGTGTTAATTTTGTTAAAACTAGGTTTCCTGCTGCCTTTATCATGCAATCAGTCCCTAGTGGCAAGAGATGGTATAACAGAATATCTGGTTTGGAAACAGAGTTTGCCTCCCAGTAAAATTATTGAGCATAGACAAGCTGAACATTTCTAAGGTCTCCCATGTCCCCAATTATGTAATAAAGTCTAGTTCTCTATGACTACCGGGGACAAGTTAGTACGCTCCTGTATTTCTTATGGTCAAGTAGGATGTTGACCTAAACGTTCTGCATAAAGTACTGTACCCTATTTACAATGTGCCTTAATATGTCTGTGCCCAGTATCGTGCGCCGCCTAGGAGGATACATCCACTGTCCCAATAAATCACTGGGGCAGTCCCGGCTTCTGTTGGAAACATACCCACTTCTAATTTATACACTTACCTTGTTCCATTCAATGAGGTTGTTCAGCCTTGACTGGTCTACCCTCCCCTCTTGGTAAATCCAGCGTGCCTCTCTAGTGCTTAGTCTGGTTTCCATGTTGTAGTGATCACCCAATACCCTTTCAAGTACAACCCACCGAATGTCCCTCGGGGTGTGTTTAAGTGCTTGAAAATGCTGCACCAATTTTGTTGTCAGTTTCCGTGCACGAAGTGTGCTCAGGTGTTCTTGTATCCTGACTTTGACTCTACGTGTCATGAGCCCTATATAATGTAGGTCACACGGACACGAGAGTCTGTAGATGACGTTTGTGGTGTTGCAGTTATTAAACCTGTTCAAATACCAGGTTTTGTTATTGACAAGAGTGACACTCTTGACCAGGGCTTTAAACTCACACACTGAACAACTACCACATGGATAGTGTCCTTTCGACACAGTGGTGTCCCTCTGGTCTTGTTTGAGTCGGGTATGTACTAGACGATCATGTAGATTTGTTGATACTTTAAAAGCAAACCGGGGTTGAGGCATTTTCATATTGGAGTTGTTCAATAGGTGCCAATGCCTCCTGATAATTTGTCTAATTATAGTAGTCAATAGTCCAAATGTAGTAACCACTGGGATGCAATCTCCACTGTTCTTGGGTGTCCTTTCTAGCAGGGCAGCATGAGGAGTGTTCAGTGCTCTTTTTCTTGCCTGCTTAATAACCTTACTAGGGTAGTCTCGATCTTCCAAATTTCCGGAAAGTTCATCGGCCTGTTCTGAATACATTTGCTGCCATGAACAGTTCTGCGGGTACCGCAGAAACTTCCCTACCGGCAGATTGTCTCGGATGGCCCTGGGGTGATATGATCTGTAGTGTAACAATGAGTTCTTGTCTGTGGGCTTTTGGTGCACATTAGTCACCAACTTGTCATTTACTGCCTGTATGTCAAGATCAAGGTATGTCACTATAGTTCTGCTAACAGTCCACGTGAACTTCAAGCATTTGTCTAGACTATTAAGCCATACCAAAAACTCATTGAGTCTCGTTTCTGAGCCTGACCATATGCATAGCACATCATCAATATATCTCTTACAGAGGACAATGTTCCTCTGGAAGAGATTGGTGTCATGATTGATGTAGTGGGCCTCAAACTGGCCTACATAAATGCAGGCCATGCTGGGAGCCAATGTGGCACCTATCGAAGTACCAGACACCTGTAGGTACATCTGGTCCTCGAAAGAAAAAAGTTTTGGTTAAGGGCAATCTCAATACATTGTAGAACAAATGTCTGAGGAGTGTCATAAAACCCCCACATTCCCCCAGGGCGCGTGCTGCTGCCACCAGTGTGGCTTCCTGGGGGATGCTGGTATACAACGATTCAATGACTATAGTGACTAAGAATTGATTGTGTGGATCATATGTTACATCTTCCAAAATTCTTAGCACATCAGTGGTGTCTTGGACATAGGATGGTTGTCTAATGACAAATTCTCTTAGAAAATAGTCAGAAAACTGTGACAGGGGTTCCAATAGAGATTGCATCCCCGAAACTACAGGGATTTTGGGCACTATATAAAATGCCGGCACCCTGGGTATCAAGTTCATCAAGAATTCAGCCTCTTTGTATGTCACGATACAGAAAAGGGGGTGGTGATGAACAGAGTGTCTGAATTAAGCAGACCACTCTTACCCAGTCCAAAGATCAGGGCTTGATCCATCACCGTTATTTATCTCACTGCCCCATCCCAGCTCAGAACCTGGCTATATGCAAATTAGTCTGTCCCTGGCCCAGTGCATCATGGGAACAGGGCAGACCAAACTACCAAGCCAGTTCTTCACCAGAAAGGAGACAAGCTACCGGGGACCGGTTTCTGGCATTTCAGCCTCTTCTCATTTCACTTTCAGTCCCTTGCTCATTGCACCATCAGGATTCAAGCAAGCCGGGCCGAAGACGCCTGAAATGGCAGAAACCGGTCCCCGGAAGCTTGTTTCCTTCCCAGTGTAAGAATTGGCTTTTGTAGTCTGGTCTGCCCTGTTCCCATGATGCACTGGGCCAGGGACAGACTAATTTGCATACAGCCAGGTTCTGAAACTGGGATGGTGCAATGAGCTAAAAAACGGTGTTGGATCTGGCCCTGATCTCTTGACTGGGTGAGAGTACTCTGCTTAATTCAGAGACTCTGTCCATCACCACCCCTTGTTGTAAATAATTTTGTCCACCCTAAGCGTGGAAGGGCATACTCAGATGTGAGTCCCTTGCTCATTGCACCATCAGGATTCAAGCAAGCCGGGCCGAAGACGCCTGAAATGGCAGAAACCGGTCCCCGGAAGCTTGTTTCCTTCCCAGTGTAAGAATTGGCTTTTGTAGTCTGGTCTGCCCTGTTCCCATGATGCACTGGGCCAGGGACAGACTAATTTGCATACAGCCAGGTTCTGAAACTGGGATGGTGCAATGAGCTAAAAAACGGTGTTGGATCTAGCCCTGATCTCTTGACTGGGTGAGAGTACTCTGCTTAATTCAGAGACTCTGTCCATCACCACCCCTTGTGGTAAATAATTTTGTCCACCCTAAGCGTGGAAGGGCATACTCAGATGTGAGTCCCTTGCTCATTGCACCATCAGGATTCAAGCAAGCCGGGCCGAAGACGCCTGAAATGGCAGAAACCGGTCCCCGGAAGCTTGTTTCCTTCCCAGTGTAAGAATTGGCTTTTGTAGTCTGGTCTGCCCTGTTCCCATGATGCACTGGGCCAGGGACAGACTAATTTGCATACAGCCAGGTTCTGAAACTGGGATGGTGCAATGAGCTAAAAAACGGTGTTGGATCTAGCCCTGATCTCTTGACTGGGTGAGAGTACTCTGCTTAATTCAGAGACTCTGTCCATCACCACCCCTTGTTGTAAATAATTTTGTCCACCCTAAGCGTGGAAGGGCATACTCAGATGTGAGTCCCTTGCTCATTGCACCATCAGGATTCAAGCAAGCCGGGCCGAAGACGCCTGAAATGGCAGAAACCGGTCCCCGGAAGCTTGTTTCCTTCCCAGTGTAAGAATTGGCTTTTGTAGTCTAGTCTGCCCTGTTCCCATGATGCACTGGGCCAGGGACAGACTAATTTGCATACAGCCAGGTTCTGAAACTGGGATGGTGTAATGAGCTAAAAAACGGTGTTGGATCTAGCCCTGATCTCTTGACTGGGTGAGAGTACTCTGCTTAATTCAGAGACTCTGTCCATCACCACCCCTTGTTGTAAATAATTTTGTCCACCCTAAGCGTGGAAGGGCATACTCAGATGTGAGTCCCTTGCTCATTGCACCATCAGGATTCAAGCAAGCCGGGCCGAAGACGCCTGAAATGGCAGAAACCGGTCCCCGGAAGCTTGTTTCCTTCCCAGTGTAAGAATTGGCTTTTGTAGTCTGGTCTGCCCTGTTCCCATGATGCACTGGGCCAGGGACAGACTAATTTGCATACAGCCAGGTTCTGAAACTGGGATGGTGTAATGAGCTAAAAAACGGTGTTGGATCTAGCCCTGATCTCTTGACTGGGTGAGAGTACTCTGCTTAATTCAGAGACTCTGTCCATCACCACCCCTTGTTGTAAATAATTTTGTCCACCCTAAGCGTGGAAGGGCATACTCAGATGTGAGTCCCTTGCTCATTGCACCATCAGGATTCAAGCAAGCCGGGCCGAAGACGCCTGAAATGGCAGAAACCGGTCCCCGGAAGCTTGTTTCCTTCCCAGTGTAAGAATTGGCTTTTGTAGCCTGGTCTGCCCTGTTCCCATGATGCACTGGGCCAGGGACAGACTAATTTGCATACAGCCAGGTTCTGAAACTGGGATGGTGCAATGAGCTAAAAAACGGTGTTGGATCTAGCCCTGATCTCTTGACTGGGTGAGAGTACTCTGCTTAATTCAGAGACTCTGTCCATCACCACCCCTTGTTGTAAATAATTTTGTCCACCCTAAGCGTGGAAGGGCATACTCAGATGTGAGTCCCTTGCTCATTGCACCATCAGGATTCAAGCAAGCCGGGCCGAAGACGCCTGAAATGGCAGAAACCGGTCCCCGGAAGCTTGTTTCCTTCCCAGTGTAAGAATTGGCTTTTGTAGTCTGGTCTGCCCTGTTCCCATGATGCACTGGGCCAGGGACAGACTAATTTGCATACAGCCAGGTTCTGAAACTGGGATGGTGCAATGAGCTAAAAAACGGTGTTGGATCTAGCCCTGATCTCTTGACTGGGTGAGAGTACTCTGCTTAATTCAGAGACTCTGTCCATCACCACCCCTTGTTGTAAATAATTTTGTCCACCCTAAGCGTGGAAGGGCATACTCAGATGTGAGTCCCTTGCTCATTGCACCATCAGGATTCAAGCAAGCCGGGCCGAAGACGCCTGAAATGGCAGAAACCGGTCCCCGGAAGCTTGTTTCCTTCCCAGTGTAAGAATTGGCTTTTGTAGTCTGGTCTGCCCTGTTCCCATGATGCACTGGGCCAGGGACAGACTAATTTGCATACAGCCAGGTTCTGAAACTGGGATGGTGCAATGAGCTAAAAAACGGTGTTGGATCTAGCCCTGATCTCTTGACTGGGTGAGAGTACTCTGCTTAATTCAGAGACTCTGTCCATCACCACCCCTTGTTGTAAATAATTTTGTCCACCCTAAGCGTGGAAGGGCATACTCAGATGTGAGTCCCTTGCTCATTGCACCATCAGGATTCAAGCAAGCCGGGCCGAAGACGCCTGAAATGGCAGAAACCGGTCCCCGGAAGCTTGTTTCCTTCCCAGTGTAAGAATTGGCTTTTGTAGTCTGGTCTGCCCTGTTCCCATGATGCACTGGGCCAGGGACAGACTAATTTGCATACAGCCAGGTTCTGAAACTGGGATGGTGCAATGAGCTAAAAAACGGTGTTGGATCTAGCCCTGATCTCTTGACTGGGTGAGAGTACTCTGCTTAATTCAGAGACTCTGTCCATCACCACCCCTTGTTGTAAATAATTATATCTTTGTATGTCAGCCATTTCTTTTCCTTGGGCTCTGTCACCAAACGAATGCTAGTTGCCTGTAGGTCCTTTGTGGGATCCCTTGCAAGTGGTCTGTAGTTTTGACTATTGCCCAATAGGCGTGCCACTTCAGTGGGATAGAAGGGCATAGAAGGTGGGATCTGGTTGGTCTCCATACCAACCACCTTTGCCGCAGGCATAGTAGCCTTGTTGAGAGCTTTGGTGGGTTCCACAGCCTGGCACACCCTCCATGGCACCGAGCCCTCACAAAAAGGCCTCTCCAGAATACTTTTTTAGCGACATTTGGACCTTGTATATAGTCGAGTAGGTGGCACAAAATCTGGAGAGCCCACGAATAAAAGCCGTCAGCCATTGGGCTGGCTTGCAAATTGGATAGATCAATGAGTTTAGGATCTAATCTCATCAGGATAGATCTCCGGTGCTCTGTAGAGATGGTGCAGTTGGTGTTCCCTAACATGCAGACTGCCCGCTGAGCCCAGCTAATCATATCATCAGTATTTTCTGGGGAGTTGGACTCTTTAGCTTAGTATGCTAAATCTAAGATCTTAGTCAAGGTTCCTGTCAGGTCAAGTAGTTTATCTTGGCACATCCAAAATGAGCGATCCAGGCCCTTTTTTGGATCCCTTGCGTACTTTTTCATAAAAGGGACCATGGCGGGCTCTTCCTCTGGCATGTCTGCAACCTTACCCACCAGGTCTGGGCGGGGGCACTCCATGCGGAGGCGTGCACGAACCTCTTTACCAAAGCTCCGCCATAGATGGGTTTGAAAGGGTTCCACAACCTCTGGAGGGGGAACCCAATTGGACTCCTTGCGGAGTATTATTTTGGTGGGCTTGAATTGGAGCACCCGAAGGGTATGGACTGGAGCCCTTTTCTTCTTACTGGGTCATGCCTTCTCACCCTCATCACTGACCTCAGTGTGATAAGAGCAGTCTGAGTCTAGGGCCTCTGTATGCTGTGAGCTGTGAAACTGAGAGGACTCTCCCTGTGGGTTGGCACTATAATCGTGTTCAGTCTCTCTGATTGCGCCTCAGCTTTGCAAAAGCTTCTCCATGTACCTCTGGCTGTGATTTACTCTTGACTTTGTCCTTTTTTGATGAGCTCACCTCATTGTTGGCTGGAGGAAGTTGGGGTTGCCAGCCTTGTTGGCGTGCAAACTCAAACAGCTGCCCCATGAAGGGACTTTGCGCCCGTACCAGGGCCTTATTCATAGATTGCTGCACACTGCAGTTTAGTGCATCCACCTAATCCAGCTCTAGCTGGTCATTACCTTCTTCATTGGAGTTGTTTGCCTCCGTCTTATACGGCTCCCATTGTGCCATTCTCTCTGCGTGTACCCTTAATTTACTGGGAGTTGAGAGAGTAAGGGGAGAGTGGAACTAACCCTGCAAGGCCAAGGATTAGACCTTAATTTAAATGTGGAGGGAGATGCCTGGAACAAAAAACCCACTCGAGGCAAATGTATACAACCCTGCTCACACTTATGAGACAGGGCGTAGGGGGAGCAATCACCCCTGCCACCACATACAGAGCCAAATCACGTTAAGGGTAGGAAAAGCCAGCAAACGCTCTGATCAATATCCCTGAGCATCGCTTTCAATTTCTGTACATGTGCATTGTGTGGTCCTTGTTTGCAAGTAAAAGAGGATTGCGCACATCAGTGAACAAATGGTCCAGTGGCAACTCACAGGTGTGCTGAATGTTTTTGACAAGGGTTCAAACCCTAGTTGGGGAAATTCAATTTTTTTTATTTTTTTATATATAACCCAAATGAAAGATGCACTTTTGTAAATCACCCCTTAGCAGTGTCTGTGAGATTTGTGGCCTTTTTAGTCAAGCAGTGCATGTCAGACATTTGCGACATGCTGTGGCTTGTGAAAGGGAGGCAAGGTTTGCTATGAAAGAAATCCCTTCATTTGTGGAGTGAGACTTTGGGAATGGTTGTGTAAGAAAAAGAAATGCATGGGGCAAGTCCCAGAGTGAAAGAAAAGAAGGGCTATTTGTTTATAAATCATCAAGTGTAGATTTACGGCATGTAACAGCAAAACAACATGGAAATAGAAAAAAGACAGCACAGTCTCATGTAGATAGGCTTTGCCTTCACACTGTGTTAAGTTAGCATGAGCTTATTAGAAGTTTAAACGCCATTTTTTCCTTTCTGCTGCTTCTGCACCCGGCACATATTGTTATTAATGCTTTGAGCCTAGTAGAACATTTTGCTTCACACGAGAATAATATGTTTTCCTAAATTATCAGCTTTGCTTGGCAAGCTATGTCTGAACAGTGAGTGCCGAGGCCTTCAAGGTTATTTCAACACAGTAGTTGTTGTTCGGTCTCATCAGCGCATGTCCTAGAAATAACACATATGCAGCTGTGGCCAACTCTGGCTTTTGGCGCGTTTAATAATGCACTGCGCAGAGCATGCAAACACACTTGATGAATATTCACATGCAGAGAGCTAGGGTAGAAGATGATGTGATCCCTTTCTACTGAGACCAGAGGTATGGGGCCGCCCTTCTAAAACCCAAAGAGACCTTCTTTAGATATAATATAATATACTAGCAAGGGAGGGTAAGGGTAAGACGGAGGTGCCTTTTAGCCTTCTTCCCTTTAGCATTTTAACTTTCTCCCTTTGTATTTTATGGACTAGTAACTATGCTGATAACCTTGTTGCTTATAATATGTTTGCTTGTATTAGCTAAGATACTGCGCCTGAGAACACGGCATTCGAAATAAATATTTCAAACTTGCACGTGTCTTCATTTACTGCTGGTTCTGGATTGGTATGTTAGTATAACGAAAGAGTGTTCCTGTGTTCCACGTTACCTGAGTTGTTCTAAGTCCATGTTCTGGGTTGTCTAATCATTGGGGGTATGGAAGAACCAATGAGACACTGATTGCTAGTCTGGTAAGGGATTTTGGATACTGAGGTGAGTTTTGGTACACCCTAATTCACTGAGGTTCCAAGTCTCTATGCACAGTTCTGTGTAGGAGCAGAATCCCTGCGACATGGTGCCCAATCGTTGGTAGTCTTATTACATGACGCTTGAGTAGTGCTTATATGTTATGTTATGGGTAGTTTTGTAGCGCGCTCAATTACTCAGGAGTATCCTGGCGCGTAAAAGGCAGAGAAGCATCAGAAAAGAAGAGGAGTTTAGCCTGTCATTTTAAAGAGGTGGGTTTTAAGTGCTTTCTTAAACAGATTGAAGTTCTGAGTGGCACGCAGCGCCGGAGGGAGAGAATTCCAAACAACAGTCGCCTTAACAGCAATCAAGTGTCCACCAAGGCGCGTGCGATTAAAGCGGGGAACAACCAGCAGATGATGGAAAGCTGACCTTTGAGAACGATTAGGTACGTACCGGGAAAAACATTTCCTCAGATACACAGGTCCCTGATCGTTGATGGCTCTATGGACAAAAGTAAGGGATTTAAACAGAATCCGCTGGGCTACAGGAAGCCAATGCAGGTCGCGCAGATGTTGGCGGACACTGGACTTCCGTGAGATGTTAAACAGAAGTCTGGCTGCTGTGTCCTGAATAATTTGAAGACGATTGGTTAAGTAGGCCGGGATGCCAATGAACAGGGCATTAGCGTAGTCGATTCGGGAAAGAATGAGTGCCCTAGCCATGGTTTCTCTGGCCGTCTTTGGAAGTAAGGGGAAAAATACCTGGAGAGCTTTAAGAGTGCCGAAGCATCCACCAGTGAGTTTTTTTATGTGCTCATTAATTATTAGGTTTTCCCCAAACCAAACCCCTAAATTCTTAGCAGGTTTGCCCTCAGAATTGGGGGGAGGAAAGCCTGGCGGCCACAAAGATTCTCTGGAGTTGGGGGTGAACTGACCATAGAGGAAAATTTCCGACTTATCTTCATTGCACTTTAATTGGGCAAGATCAAGCCAGCTGAAGACTGAGGAAAGGCAGGTCTGGACCCGTGAAGTGTCCAGATCCTTCCCAGGTCAGGTGAAAAGCAGCTGCGTATCATTGGCATAGGCAATTATTTTAGCATCCAGTCCTTCCCCCAAAGAGATCAAGGGGGTCAAGTATATGTTAAATAGCAGAGGGCTTAAAGTAGACCCCTGCGGCACCCCGGTCGTAAGGAGTAAAGCCGAAGAGGAATTGGGGGGTAGCCACACCTGCTGCGTCCGGTTATTCAGAAACGAGGTCAGCCATTTTAGAGCAGAGCCAGTGATGCCAATACCTGCCAGGCGAGTGAGAAGAAGCTGATGGGGTACCGTATCAAAAGCGGCAGAGAGGTCTAACATTATCAGAGCCGCTCTGCCGCCAGCGTCCAGACATTCTCTGATGGCCTCGGATATTTCGACCAGGGCCGACTCAGTGCTGTACTCAGCACGAAACTAACCCTGGGCGAAGCACTACACTACGCTTGCGGAGTTTGCGAAGTTTTCGCAACTTCGCACTACGCGAGCTGCACGTAGCACAGTGCGAACATGCGTAGTGCAGCGTAGCGTAGTGCAGCGGTCATTTTTTGCTTGTTCGCGGTCCTGAACGTCATGTTCGCGACCGCGAGCAAGCAAAATGACATCCCCGCGAGATTCTCAACGCGGGGAGGTCAGGTTTCTCATTGTGAGTGGTTGCGCATGCTCGCGACCGCTCTCAATGAGAAACTACCTGTTCGCGTTGAGAAAGCTGCCGCTCGAGTAATAATTTGCTCGATCAGCAGAAAACTACAGCTCGCACTGTGCAAGATGCCGTTTTCAATGCTTGCACAGTGCCGGATGCTTGTCCGCACTGTGCAATCATTGAAAACGCATCTTGCACAGTGCGAACATGCTACTACGCAGCTCGTGTAGTGCTCCGTGAAGTTCGCGTAGTGCGAAGTGCACTTCGCGTAGCGCTACTTCGCGAACTACGCCCACCCCTACACGAAACCCAGATTGAGTGGGATGAAGAGCATGTGACGGTTCAACAAAAGCGTCAAGCTGGCGAAATGCAATCTTCTCACATACTTTAGCTGGCACTGGCAGCAGGGAGATGGGTCGATGATTTGCAGGGACTGCAGAATCTAGACCTGATTTTTTAAGTAGAGGCAGGAGTTTAGCTTGCTTCCAGCAATCGTGAACTGTGGCCGTTTGAAAGGAGAAACTAATAACCTCCGTCACCTCAGCACAAACCACTTCAGCCACCCCGCCAAGAACACGGGCAGGACAGGGGTCAGCAGGTGACCCTGACTTCATGGATTTCAGAACAGCTAAGGTGTCTGTCTCAGTAGGGGGGGAGAAATCTTTGAAAGACTGAGTGGAAGAGAGAGGAGATTGAGGGTGGGCCATACCCTGGATACTCTGCCCGCAGCTAGTGGAGCGAAGACTAGCCTAGATCTCAGCTATTTTTTTTATGAAAAAAGAGGACAGATTCTCACACCATTGTGCAGAGGAGGGGACCAATGGTTTTCGGCGCAAGGGGAGAAAAAGCTCTTAACAATAGTGAAGATTTCTTTACTGTTATTATTAGCCCTGGCGATCCTACCTGCGTAGTAGTCGCCCTTGGCCGCTCTGATGGTGGCATAATATTCCTTCTGAGACGCACGCAATGCCCCCTTAGCCGTGGGGGCAGTAGGCGCGTCTCCAGTCTCTTTCAAGTTTTTTGCAACCTAGTTTCAGTTCTTTCAGAGCGTGCGAGTACCAGGGTTTAGAGGGCATAGAGCGTTTGATGGAACGAGCGCCCTGGACGCCCCTGGTGGAGGGCATTGATCAAAGCAGGAAGATTAATTTTCGGATGGCATATATTAGGGGGAAAAACCCCAGATGGCTTCTCTAAGAACCAAGAGAACCTAATCAACCTATGATCTGACCAGGTAAGGATTTCTGGATCTAGTGCCGTTAAAGCAAAGTTGGAACAGACTACATCCAAAAGGTGACCCCCGAGTGCGTGGGCAGCTTAACCCACTGTGTTAGCTGGGCCAAGTTTAAAGATTCTGACAAGCTGATTGAGTCCGATGACTCACCAATGTCTACGTGGATGTTAAGGTCGCCCAAAAGAAGAAATTTAGTGAACCTCAAGGCTTGAGGTACAATCACGTCCTCCAGATCCCTGAGGAATGATCCAGAAGGGCCCTGAGGGCGGTAGACCAATGTTCCGCCCAGCGTGAAATGGGGTGAAAGGATAAATGAGAAGTGGAGAACCTCCCCAACACCCAATTCAATGGAAGGCTTGCTGTAAAAAGACCAGATGTCTCTGAACACAACAGCGGATCCTCCAGCTCTCCCCGCTGCGCGATCTGCCCTAATGATTTTGAAACCCCTCTGGATGGCCAGCTCAACCACCGGTTTACAGGAATTATTGAGCCACGTCTCAGGGATGAACAGGATGTCAAGACAGCCATCAGACAGAAGCTCAAAGATGTCGGCAGCGTGTTTAACCAACGAGCGTGCGTTTATTAGAGCTGCAGAGATGGTATGCATGGTATTAGATATATGGGTGGGAGCAGCCGGAGTTTTGGGGGGACCAAAGTTATATAGGGGACAGATCCTGGAAGAACAGACGGAGACATCCCATGGTCCAACGCCACTGCAGTTAGGATTAAAAGCCCAAAGCTCCTCTCTGGAGTATCTCAGTCGAGCTCCCTCATTATGAGGAATAGAACGGGCAGCATGGCTTGCGCCGGGCGTGCCCGGCGCGCGGACGGGCGCAGACGGGCTGACCTTTGGCTTACCTTCGGCGCGCCCGCTGCGCGACCGGAAGGACATACACAATTTATGTGTGCACCTCCTTCCCACAGCTAGAGCGCTGCCACTAGCCCAGCCGGGGTCTGGGACTACACCTAAGATGGCCGCCTGCGCTCCACTCAATCGGCACAGCAAGCCGCGGTGGAACGGGGCAGGGTAGGCACACCTAAGCACCCCCAAGATGACTAATCAGGTATGCGATGTTGCACAGAGGGGCTAAACAATTTTAAAAACAAATATTCAGCGAGAGTGCCTCAGCGAGAAATGCGAGTGCAGGGAAGGTTAAAATGCAAAGTTTAAATGAAATGAGGCAGAGTAAACAGAGGATGCCTCTGCAGAGAAAACGGGTCGGAGTAGGAGCTGCCACCACCTACCCTAGCCACAAGTGTCCCAGTCTGGCAACCAATTTATGTGTGCACCTTCCTCCCCCAGCTAGAACGCTGCCACTAGCCCAGCCAGGGGCTGGGACTACACCTAAGATGGCCGCCTGCCCTCCACTCAATCGGCACAGCAAGCCGCGGTGGAACGGGGCAGGGAAGGCACACCTAAGGACCCCCGAGATGACTAATCAGGTATGCGATGTTACACAGAGGGGTTAAACAATTTTAAAAACAAATTTTCAGCGAGAGCGCCTCAGCGCGAAATGCGAGTGCAGGGAAGGTTAAAATGCAAAGTTTAAAGGAAATGAGGCAGAGTAAACAGAGGATGCCTCTGCAGAGCAAACGGGTCGGAGTAGGAGCTGCCACCACCTACCCTAGCCGCAAGCGTCCCAGTCTGACAACCAATTTATGTGCGCACCTCCCTCCCCCAGCTAGAGCGCTGCCACTAGCCCAGCCGGAGTCTGGGACTACACCTTAGATGGCTACCTGCCCTCCACTCAATCGGCACAGCAAGCCGAGGTGGAAAGGGGCAGGGAAGGCACACCTAAGCACCCCCGAGATGACAAATCAGGTATGCGATGTTGCACAGAGGGGCTAAACAATTTTAAAAACAAATATTCAGCGAGAGCGCCTCAGCGCGAAATGCGAGTGCAGGGAAGGTTAAAATGCAAAGTTTAAAGGAAATGAGGCAGAGTAAACAGAGGATGCCTCTGCAGAGCAAACGGGTCGGAGTAGGAGCTGCCACCACCTACCCTAGCCGCAAGCGTCCCTGTCTGGCAACCAATTTATGTGTGCACCTCCCTCCCCCAGCTAGAGCGCTGCCACTAGCCCAGCCGGGGTCTGGGACTACACCTAAGATGTCCGCCTGCCCTCCACTCAATCGACACAGCAAGCAGCGGTGGAGCGGGGCAGGGAAGGCACACCTAAGCACCCCCCGAGATGACTAATCAGGTATGCGATGTTACACAGAGGGGCTAAACAATTTTAAAAACAAATATTAAGCGAGAGCGCCTCAGCGCAATATGTGAATGCAGGGAAGGTTAAAATGCAAAGTTTAAATGAAATGAGGCAGAGTAAACAGAGGATGCCTCAACAGAGCAAACGGGTCGGAGTAGGAGCTGCCACCACCTACCCTAGCCGCAAGTGTCCCAGTCTGGCAACCAATTTGTGTGTGCACCTCCCTCCCCCATGTAGAGCGCTTCCACTAGCCTAGCTGGGGTCTGGGACTACACATAAGATGGCCGCCTGCCCTCCACTCAATCGGCATAGCAAGCCACAGTGGAACTGGGGAGAAAATGCACACCTAAGCACCCCCGAGATGACTAATCAGGTATGCGATGTCACACAGAGGGGCTAAACAATTTTAAAAACAAATATTCAGCAAGAGCGCCTCAGTGCGAAATGGGATTGTAGGGAAGGTTAAAATGCAAAGTTTAAATGAAATGAGACAGATGTCTCTGCAGAGCAAACGGGTCGGAGTTGGAGCTGCCACCACCTACCCTAGCCGCCACCTACCCTAACCTATATCATTCCTTAACCCCCTTCACTATTGTTTCCGGAAGACAGTGCTGTCGGACAAACCTACCTATAGTTACATAGGTCTTTTCAAGCTTGAATCTTTTCAACTGTTTTCCTTTTGAATTACTACCCAGTTGTGCTACGTAGTTTTTTATTGTACCTCTTTCTTACTGTGTCACTATGGCTGACGTAGACATACCGCAACATAGTCGAATTGCGGTTCGCAATCATTTGCAGACTTTTATCGACGGGTTAGAGGGCATGGTGGTTATTATGGTAGTGAGTGCGGAAGTAGCTTATCCTTACGAAATTTTCTATTCGTGGGTGACCTTCCCTGCAGTGAACGCAAATACTGGTGTGTTCGACACTTATACTGCTACTTCCGTGCCTCAGGAATATGTTGCATATAGGACACAGGAAGTTCCGATTAATGCTTGGCAGCATCGAGTTTGGTTTAATGGCGCCCTACCCCACACTTTGTTAGGCTCAAGGTTAGGTCCTTTGTCCATTCCAGGCACTACCTGGCCTGTTTTGGCTTTATTTACACCGCATCCTCGACATGGAGCGGTTCCCGTTGCAGATTTACGGCTGCAACATACAGTCGCAATTATTGTAATTCGGTCGTTAGTGCAATACATTACCCGCAATCTCCCGGGCGGGGCCCCGGGTGCTGCAGCGCTTCCAGCCGGACCGAGCGGTATGAAGCTTAGTCCTGTTATGGTTAATGGTTAATGCAGTGATGGGCAAGTTCCCCCAGGATAAGGATGATATGCCTTTATGGCTTGCCGAGAAATTTGACCTTCTGGAAGTGGCATTTCCTAACACGACTCCTGTTGAAAAACACAGGATTCGGACAATTAGTTTGCCGAAAGACTTGATACCAGAGGCTGGTGACTGAGTCTTGGGGTAAGATTTTTGCGGCGGTGTACACGAGGTGCTTCGGCACTCCGTCAATGACCGTCCTTCCCTCGGTCATTAAGCGTGTTCAAGATGAGCACGGGCCTGAGGCAGCGGTTGAATTGGGAATGCGGCTATGCAGCAGTTTTGACTTAGTTTCCGATCTCGTGCTTGCGAATGTCAAGGGAGATGCGGTAAGCTTTCAGGTGTCTAATGCTTTGCAAGCGGTGCCCGATGCCGATAAACCCCGCCTGTTACCGAGAATTATTACGGCGGCTTATAAAACCTTAGCTGTAACAGTTTGGGTGTCAAGACTTTCTCTACTTAAGAGAAAAAACAACCCCAAGGGCAGAAGTCGTAAACTGATGACCAGCCCAAGGCTAAGAAGCAAAATTGGCCGAAAAAACAAAAACAGGGTAAGCAACAGAAACAGGGGTCACGTCCTGCATCACCAGCACCTGCACCTATAGAACGTGTTTATGACTTGCGCGATCGCGCGACGATAAAATCTCCTGATCGTTTTTCAGGTTTCTGAACAACGCTCTCCTCGTTTTTTTCAGGACTCATCGGCCTCATCGACCGGTGATGGAGGAGGCAGAAGAGGTCAGGGTGGCCAGCAGGGACGTGACCAGCCGCACCCGAAAGACAATAAAGGCAAGCAGGACGATTCGACACCGAAAATACCCCATTTTCAGAAAAAGAAAGTTTCCCCTTTAACAGCGAGATATGCCACAGATAGTGAGAACACAGCTTCGGAATCTGACATGGGCTCTGACCTTGCTGGACAGCGCGGCGGAGATTACCATAGTGCGAGAGGCCCTGCGTCCACTACTGAAGGTGACAGCGACTGACCAGTATGTTGTTGTGGAGACAGCCGATACCAGAGTAGCTCCCCTTGATAGACTTTATAACATTGTCATTTTAATTGAAGGTGACATAAAACGTACCATAAAAGGGGTATTTTGGAAAAATCTTACGACTACCTATGACATTTTGTTAGCGGAGGCTGACTGGCCCCCACCTTTTGTCCTCGCAGCTCCGAAAGGGGAGGAGGTGATCCTCCCTAGTTTTGCGCACACTTTCTCAAAGGAGCATGCGCTGAATTTTCCATAGAAGAGTGGGCTAAAGCCCTTGCGCCGGCTCTCTACCGTACACACTGTGGTTGGGATAAATTTTCCCCACACCACGAGATTCCCTTACGGTCTATACCCAGCCTCAACCTCAATATCCTATCCGACGCGAAGCTAAGGCTTCCGTTGCGGAAAACCTTGCACAATTGGAATATAAAGTTGTTATTGAAACTTGTGTGACACCGATGAATAACCCTCTTTTTACTGTGACCAAGGCAGATGGCTCGTTCCGTTTGGTATTGGATTACCGGCATTTAAACTTGCATTGTTGTACCTGTGCAGTACAGAATACCCTTTGCTCTGCTTTGGTGGATGGTCTTGTGCGTAAACGGTTTAAAACCACACTTGACATTGCCAATGGACCAGTTTTACAAGTGGTGGCAAACAGCGCCAATACAAACGTTTACCTATGGGCTATAAGAATAGTCCAGGCGTGTTTGCTGCCCGCATTGTCTCTCTCTTTGAGAGTGTGGACACGGATGCGTGTTCGTATGTGGATGACATCTATCTCACAGACGAGCTTTTTAGGCGCATCTGTGTCGCGTTGACCACATAATTTGTAACTTTGCGGACTTTGGTTACAAATTCAACTTTGCAAAGTCTCATATTGTACACAGTGTTGTTCCTGGGCTATGAGCTCAACAATGAAGGTCGAGGATTGGCTCCTCACTTCTTGGATAAATGCGCACAACTGCGCGCTCCTACAACTCTGAAAAAAACGTTACAGTCCTTGCTGGGATTTTTGAATTTCGGGCGTACATACATTCCTGAATATGCCCAGCGTATCAAGCCTTTGTATGCTTTGATACACCCAACTTTTACCAGGCGCGCAACACCCATTGGGCTCACCGGGCTTCAGCCCCTCCCCCCCGTCGCCTCCTCTGCCCGGGCTAAGATGACACGCACTGAAATGATGCAAGAAGGCTGCGCATCCGATCCGAGAATGATTTTTTTAATGCTTTCTGAGAGGCCCAGCAGCCCGAGCCAGACAGCCAGCCTCTGAACAGTGTCAGTGAGTGAACCCCCTGCCCCCACCTCTTGTTTTCCTTTAGAGTGGCGCCGCGAGGTGAAATCCTTGCCTGAAGGCAGGGATTTCACCTAAGCACTTGATGGGTTGTGAGCATGGGGTGTGAAGATGTGCACAGCAGGGGGAAGGCATGGCCAGTTAAGGTGATGCTTTTCCTTTGTAAAGGAATTTCTGCTGGCGTCATAGCCCAGGGTGTGCTGTCTGTGCACTTGTATAGATGTGTATTCCATACAAGTGCACAGACATCAAACCCTGGGCTATGACGCCAGCAGAATTAATTTACAAAGGAAAAGCATCTCCTGCACTGGCAATCCCTTTCACCCTGCTGTCTGTGCACTTGGATGGAATTCACATCCAAGGCCCTGCTCACCAGATAAATGGTGAACAGGGCCATGGATCTTTCTATGTTCGCATCCAAGGGCACCAGGGAAGAAGCAGAGGAGCCTCAGGCACGGAGAATCCAGGAGACATTTGACCCACACCTATCTACTCTGAGACCTTCGAGGGGCTGGATGCCAGGACACAGTGCTGCTGATCAGCCAGACTCCATAGTATAGTATCAGAAGAGCAAGCAGCAGTTTTTTATTTATGTAAGTTCCAGTAACTTTAATGCATTTTTCAGCACAGCATTACTTACTACCTGCATATCTAGGTTACTTTGAATGTTGTTCTTGACTTACATACATAGAAACGTCAAAGAGGACAGTCCCCTCCAAATATGCAAATATAGTGTAAGTTTGTAGTGTTCATTTTTTTTGGGGTGCTTGTGGGTAATTTTAGAGTTCAGGGTGGGTGTGGGTTTTAGGGTGCCAGTGAGTAATTTTATGGTTCAGGGTGTGTTACGGATTGGGGTGCCAGGGGGTAATTTTAGGGTTCTGAGCGGGTATGGGTTTTGGGATTCCAGGGGGCAATTTTAGGGTTCAGGGTGGGTATGGGTTTCGGGGTGCCAGGGGACATTTTAGGGTTCAGCGTGGGTATGTGTTTTGGTGTTCAAGGGGTAATTTTAGGGTTCAGGGCAGGTGTGGGTTTTGGGGTGTCAGGGGGCAGTTTTAGGGTTCAGGGTGGGTATGGGTTATGGGGTGCCAGGGCGGAATTTATGGTTCAGGGTGGGTATGGGTTATGGGGTGCCAGGGGTAATTTTAAGGTTCAGGGTAGGTGTGGGTTTTGGGGTGCCATGGGATTAATTTTAGGGATCAGCGTGGGTATGTGTTTTATAGTGCCAGGGGTAATTTTAGGGTTTAGGGCAGGTGTGGGTTTTGGGATGTCAGGGGGCTATTTTAGGGTTCAGGGTGGGTATGGGTTATGGGGTGCCAGGCGACATTTTAGGGTTCACCGTGGGTATGTGTTTTGGTGTTCAAGGGGTAATTTTAGGGTTCAGGGTGGGTATGGGTTATGGGGTGCCAGGGCGGAATTTATGGTTCAGGGTGGGTATGGGTTATGGGGTGCCAGGGGTAATTTTAAGGTTCAGGGTAGGTGTGGGTTTTGGGGTGCCATGGGATTAATTTTAGGGATCAGCGTGGGTATGTGTTTTATAGTGCCAGGGGTAATTTTAGGGTTTAGGGCAGGTGTGGGTTTTGGGATGTCAGGGGGCTATTTTAGGGTTCAGGGTGGGTATGGGTTATGGGGTGCCAGGGGACATTTTAGGGTTCAGCGTGGGTATGTGTTTTGGTGTGCCAGGGGTAATTTTAGGGTTCAGGGCAGGTGTGGGTTTTGGGGTGCAGGGGGCAATTTTAGGGTTCAGGGTGAGTATGGGTTATGGGGTGCCAGGGGGGAATTTATGGTTCAGGGTGGGTATGGGTTATGGGATGCTGGGGGGAATTTATGGTTCAGCATGGGTATGGGTTTTGGGGTGCCAAGGGTAATTTTAAGGTGCAGAGTGGGTGTGGGTTTTGGGGTGCGTTGGGATTAATTTTAGGGTTCAGGGTGGGTATGTATTTTATAGTGCCAGGGGTAATTTTAGGGTTTAGGGCAGGTGTGGGTTTTGGGATGTCAGGGGGCTATTTTAGGGTTCAGGGTGGGTATGGGTTATGGGGTGCCAGAGGGGAATGTATTGTTCAGCATGGGTATGGGTTTTGGGGTGCCTGGGGTAATTATAAGGTTCAGGGTGGGTATGGGTTTTGGGGCTCCAGGGGGGTGATTTTAGGGTTCAGGGTGGTAATGGGTTTTGGGGTGCCGGAGGTAATTTTAGGGTGTGGGGTGGGTATGGGTTTTGGGGTGCCGGGGGGGCATAATTTTAGGGATCGGTATGGGTTTTGGGGTGCCAGGGGTAATTTTAGGGTTCAGGGCGGGTATGGGTTTAAGGGGGTTAATTTTAGGGTTCAGCGCGGGTATGTGTTTTGGTGTGCCAGTGGTAATTTTAAGATTCAGGGTGAGTATGGGTTTTGGGGGGCAAGGGTGTCATTTTAGGGATCACTGGGGTATGGGTTTTGGGGTGCAAGGGGTAATTTTAGGGTTCAGGGTGGGTATGGTTTTGGGGTGCCAGGGGTAATTTTAGGGTTCAGGGCGGGTATGGGTTTTGGGGCTCCAGGGGGGTGATTTTAGGGTTCATGGTGGTAATGGGTTTTGGGGTTGCCAAGGGGTAATTTTAGGGTGTGGGTGGATATGGGTTTTGGGGTGCCAGGAGGGGGGGATAATTTTAGGGATCAGTATAGGTTTTGGGGTGCCAGGAGTAATTTTAGGGTTCAGGGCGGGTATGGGTTTTAGGGTGTGAGGGGGTTAATTTTAGTGTTCAGCGTGGGTATGTGTTTTGGGGGCAAGGGTGTAATTTTAGGGATCACTGCGGGTATGGGTTTTGGGATGCCAGGGGTAATTTTAGGGTTCAGGGTGGTTATGGGTTTTGGGGTGCCAGGGGTAATTTTAGGGTTCAGGGCAAGTATGGGTTTTAGGGCTCCAGGGGGGTGATTTTAGGGTTCAGGGTGGTAATGGGTTTTAGGGTGCCAGGAGTAATTTTGGGGTTCAGTGTGGGTATGGGTTTTGGGGTGCGGGTTCAGGGTAGGTATGGGCTTTGGGGTGCCAGGGGTAATTTTAGGGTTCAGGGCGGGTATGGGTTTTAGGGTGTGAGGGGGTTAATTTTAGGGTTCAGCGTGGGTATGTGTTTTGGGGTGCCAGGGGTAATTTTAGGGTTCAGGGTGGTTATGGGTTTTGGGGTGCCAGTGGTAATTTTAGGGTTCAGGGCAGGTATGGGTTTTGGGGCTCCAGGGGGGTGATTTAAGGGTTCAGGGTGGTAATGGGTTTTGGGGTGCCAGGGGGTAATTTTAGGGTGTGGGGTGGGTATGGGTTTTGGGGTGCCGGGGGGGGGGGGGTAATTTTAGGGATCAGGATGGTTATGGGTTTTGGGTTAATTTTAGGGTTCAGGGTAGGTATGGGCTTTGGGGTGCGGGTTCAGGGTAGGTATGGGCTTTGGGGTGCCAGGGGTAATTTTAGGGTTCAGGGCGGGTATGGGTTTTAGGGTGTGAGGGGGTTAATTTTAGGGTTCAGCATGGGTATGTGTTTTGGGGTGCCAGGGGTAATTTTAGGGTTCAGGGTGGTTATGGGTTTTGGGGTGCCAGGGGTAATTTTAGGGTTCAGGGCAGGTATGGGTTTTGGGGCTCCAGGGGGGTGATTTAAGGGTTCAGGGTGGTAATGGGTTTTGGGGTGCCAGGGGGTAATTTTAGGGTGTGGGGTGGGTATGGGTTTTGGGGTGCCGGGGGGGGGTAATTTTAGGGTTCAGGGCGGGTATGGGTTTTAGGGTGTGAGGGGGTTAATTTTAGGGTTCAGCGTGGGTATGTGTTTTGGGGGCAAGGGTGTAATTTTAGGGATCACTGCGGGTATGGGTTTTGGGATGCCAGGGGTAATTTTAGGGTTCAGGGTGGTTATGGGTTTTGGGGTGCCAGGGGTAATTTTAGGGTTCAGGGCAAGTATGGGTTTTAGGGCTCCAGGGGGGTGATTTTAGGGTTCAGGGTGGTAATGGGTTTTAGGGTGCCAGGAGTAATTTTGGGGTTCAGTGTGGGTATGGGTTTTGGGTTAATTTTAGGGTTCAGGGTAGGAATGGGCTTTGGGGTGCGGGTTCAGGGTAGGTATGGGCTTTGGGGTGCCAGGGGTAATTTCAGGGTTCCGGGCGGGTATGGGTTTTAGGGTGTGAGGGGGTTCATTTTAGGGTTCAGCGTGGGTATGTGTTTTGGGGTGCCAGGGGTAATTTTAGGGTTCAGGGTGGTTATGGGTTTTGGGGTGCCAGGGGTAATTTTAGGTTCAGGGCAGGTATGGGTTTTGGGGCTCCAGGGGGGTGATTTAAGGGTTCAGGGTGGTAATGGGTTTTGGGGTGCCAGGGGGTCATTTTAGGGTGTGGGGTGGGTATGGGTTTTGGGGTGCAGGGGTAATTTTAGGGTTCAGGACGGGTATGGGTTTTAGGGTGTGAGGGGGTTAATTTTAGGGTTCAGCGTGGGTATGTGTTTTGGTGTGCCAGTGGTAATTTTAAGATTCAGGGTGAGTATGGGTTTGGGGGGGCAAGGGTGTAATTTTAGGGATCACTGCGGGTATGGGTTTTGGGGTGCCAGGCGTAATTTTAGGGTTCAGGGTGGGTATGGGTTTTGGGGTGCCAGGGGTAATTTTAGGGTTCAGAGTGGGTATGGGTTTTGGGGTGCCAGGGGGGTAATTTCAGAGTTCATGGTGGTAATGGGTTTTAGGGTGCCAGGAGTAATTTTGGGGTTCAGTGTGGGTATGGGTTTTGGGTTAATTTTAGGGTTCAGGGTAGGTATGGGCTTTGGGGTGCCAGGGGGGCAATTTTAGGGTTGGTATGAGTTGAAGGGTTGTAGGGTTTTAAGGAAATGTGGGTGGGTGTGTATATATATATATATATATATATATATATATATATATATATATATATATATATATATATATACACACTTTACTAAAAAAAAAATAAGCCATCTACAGGGATATATAAACCTATATATATATGTAGCATATATACTGTAACATAGTTATATTTTAAAACAAATCTTTTACCACGCATATGCTTTTGTTGTAAAGGCATGTGCGTGGTAAGAGTTTGCATTGTAATGATATTGTGTTGTAACAGCACTTGAGTTGTTGAGTTATTACAACCGCGTTGCAAAGACCTGCATTGTGATGGCATGTGTTGTACTGTCTTACATTCGTGCGATGCTGAAGCACTTATCCATGCATGTAGCAGGTTACACCTAGTGGGTGTGTGGTTGGAAGAGTGTTGTCTTTATTTAAGCCTCTGTGAAAAGCATCTCCATGCAGTTCATGATGAATACCAAGGTGTAGTTATTGAGCTATGGGAATCGGTGCTTAGTCGTGTGATTGATGAGGAAGTGTGCAAGATAGGAGACCATTTCTATAATATATTTTATGCTGCCAGCTCTCATTAGCTCTGCAGGTCCCTTTATTATGCTGGTGGTTTATTTCTTGTGTTCTGGATCCTGGCTCCTGCTTATGATGGGGGAAGCAGTAGATGGTTCAATCTGATCTTATGGATCCGCAAGAGTTAGCAGAACTAATATATGTCATAGTCTGGTAACTTCTTATGGATGTATGACGGTACAACGCGTACCGTTTCTACGCGTGCCTTTACAACGCGTCTTTAACAACGCAAGTCGTTACAACGACTTGCGCTGTTGGGCGTGGATAGTTATAATTTACTATTCTAACAGCAGTCCCCGTGGATAGTAGGGAAGGTGTTGGAATAGTAAATATACTATTCTTTATCCTTTAGCGCCCTCCAGCGCAAGTCGTGGTTACGACTTGCGTTGTAAAGAACGCGTCGTAAAAGCACTGCGGGTAACATCCGCGTTGAAAAGGATGTTCCCCACTTCTTATCTAGTACTACAGACCTGCACATTATGTAATAATCTAAAATTAAATTTAGTTCCGGAATACCTTTCTAAAAATAATAGTTGCACCATTATAGACTCAAATTGCTTGCCCAGTTTGTGATTAATTTTTCAGCCCATAATAGATGCAGACACCTCTCAGTAACTTTAATTTCGGGTGTCAAGAAGTTTCCGCTAGTAGGTGCTCTTCGGTTTTAATAAGTTTCAGATTATTGATGAGGCCCAACACACACACTTTTTTTAAGCACGTCCAAAGTATGTTGATTGGCTCTTCGAATGTGAGATTTTCCTGCAGGTAATGCAGTGTATCAAAAATGCATGTCAAGCAGGCAGGGTATTTGAAAACACCATCTTGGTTACTCAAACGTTACTAGGGCTGGACTTTTACATGAGAGCGCAAGGCTCAGGCAATTACGGGTTCCACGTGTGAGCCTCTATCCTGACTTGATACATGCAATCATATTGTGGTATTGAGCTATTTAGGTTTAAAGTATTTTATTATAGTTTCAGCAACAAGGAAAAACAATACATACAAGGAATACAGTCATCTTGATAATGTACTGCAGAGACTCTCTTCAGAAACGCCATCAGCATTAGGATATGACTAGCTAAGCATTTGCAGAGCCCCAACAAGAGCGTGAGTGGCATGACGTACTTATTCCAAAACCAAAACACCCCCCCCAACTCCCTCCCCACCCAAACTCCCCCCCAACCTTCCCTGTGCCTGAGCAAATGTCCATCAGCACCCACACGTTCCTAAAGGAACCCCTGCGCATATCCCACCCTCCCCCTCTCACCGATTAGGAAATCGGGGTGGTCAGCCGCAGCAGCCTGAGATAACGTGGACAGGTGATCTCTTTGAACTCTGATTGCAACAGGACACCAAAAGGCTGCCACAGGTCATCAAATCTGTCTACCTCCCCTGCCACCGTGAGGGACATCTTTTCCATCCCCAGAACGTGCCATAACCTATGCAACCAGCCCGTGATAGTGGGAAGGGTGGTGGTGCGCCAGTGTATAAGTATGTTCTGGATCGCCGATCCTAGAGCGATCGCTATTTGTCTGCCCCTCCTAGATCGTAGTGGGTACATCAGGCCATTGGGTAACCCTAGTAAAACATAGGCGGGAAGGCGTGGCAATTCTATATCAAAGCATTGGTCTAGTTCATCCAAGACCTCCCGCCAGTACGGACCCAGCAACGGGCAATCCCATAAAATGTGCGTGAGTGTACCTGTCTGCCCACATTCGCGCCAGCAGGTGTCCTGTATGTGATGGTTCATGTCGTGCAGCCTCTGAGGCGTGTAGTACCAGTACGTGGATACCTTTGTAAAGGTCTCCGTGAGCCCAGTGTGGTAAGCTGAGTGCCGTGCTCGATATGAGATGTCGTCCCATTCCTTGTGACTCAGCGCCCTCCCCAGCTCCCGCTCCCAGCGAGCCCTCCCGGGGCTATAAAAGTGGTGGGGGGGGGGTTGTAGGAGCCGGTAAATATCGCGTCGCAAGCCACAGCTCGTATGGAGTGAGTTTCCGATCAGCCAAGTCCCGTACCTGCGGCTGTAGCGCCCAGTGGCGGACTTGCATGTATCGCATACGCTCCGTCTCGGGTAAGTGGTATTCCCTGCGCAAGTCAGCGAATGACACAGCGCCCTCCGGGCCATAAATATGAAACAATGCACAGCATCTAGCTGCCTGCCAGAGCGAGAACGCTCCAGGTTCTGTTCCGGGCCGGAAGTCAGGATTCCCCACCAAGGGAGTAAGCGGCGACGGGAAGGTGGTAAGTTCATGTCGAGCACTCACGGCATGCTAAACACGGAGCGTGGTCTGCGTGACAAAGGACGCATAGAGATTGGGGGGCCTATGTTGTCTGCGCAGGAAGGGTATCTCTTGCAAAGTCCTGCCCGCCACCGCCTGATCCTGAAACAGCCAGTGTCTGTCCGATTCCCATTTACTCCACTCAACCAAGTATCGCAACTGCGCCGCCTGGTAGTACTTGTGCAAGTCCGGAATGCCAAGGCCCCCGGACTCGGGTGCCAGTGTGGAAAGGGCTCTCCGGAGTCTAGGTTTACGACCCTGCCAAACAAATCGTGCGATGTCGGTCTGGGCCTGTCGTATCCACCCTTTCGGCGGCTGTAACGGCAAAGCCCGGAACAGGTACAGCACCTGCGGCAGGAGAGTCATTTTCACTGCAGCGATGCGTCCCAACAGCGATAGCGTACCTTTGCTCCACCGGAGCAACTCCTCCTTCAGTTTGTTCCCTAAGGCCGCATAGTTAGCCGTAACCATGGCAGGCAGGGATGGTGCCAGCAGTACCCCCAAGTATAGGATCAGATCTCCAGACCACTGCATGGGGAAAGGTCCCTGTAGCTGTAGCCTGGTATCAGAGGCGAGCGAGATGTCAAGGGCCGCAGACTTCCTCATATTCATTTTAAACCCCGCCACAGCCGCAAAAGCGTCCAACTCAGCAAGACAAGCAGGGAGTGCTTCCTTCGGGTTGTCAAGCATAAGATCACGTCATCCGCATATAGGCTGATGGTGTGAATGTAGCCACCCATCCTGACACCCGTCACCTCTGGGTTTTGTCTAATCCTCTGGGCAAACGGCTCCATGTACAGAGCGAAGAGCAGTGGGGACAGGGGGCACCCCTGTCTGGTTCCCCGTTCTATTGCGAATCGGTCCGAATTGCAACCATTGACCCTCACAGTCGCAGTAGGAGACTTGTAGCAGTTAAATATGAGGGTGCGAAACTTCTCACCCAACCCTAGTTTGCAAAGAACCTTCTCAAGGTAGGGCCAATGCACACGATCGAACGCCTTCTCTGCGTCCACCGAAAGCAGCATGCGCTCCCCGGGGATCCGAGAGGCTTTCTCCAAAACGTGGACCACCATTTTGGTGTTGTCCACCGTCTGCCGGCCCGGGACAAACCCGGCCTGATCCGGGTCCACCAATCCCGGTAGATGAGGCGCCAAACGTGCCGCCAGAATTCCGGTGTAGAGCTTGAGGTCTACATTGAGCAGCGAGATCGGCCTATAGGATGCACATTCGGTGCGGGTCTTCCCCGGTTTGGGAATAACCGACACCGTCGCCCTCAGTAGATCCGGGGGGATAGCCCCAGGCTCTGCGAAGGAGTTAAAGAGTCGCGTCAGCAGCGGAGCTAGCTCCGGGCAGAACGTTTTGTAGAAGAGCGGAGTATAACCGTCGGGCCCCGGGGCCTTCCCATGTTTGAGTCGGGAGATAGCCCCGATCACCTCCTCCGGGCGGATATCCCGGTCCAGGTGTTCCGCTTGTCCCGGTGTGAGTACCGGAAGGTCGACCGATGCGAGGTAATCAGTCTCGGCCGAGGCCGAGGGAGGCTCACCGGCGTAGAGGTCCGCATAGTATCGACGGAAGCCGTCCGCAATCTGGCTTTCCTCAGTGGCCAACCCACCTCCGGGCATGGACAGTTCCTTGACCTTCTGGAGCTGGTGTCGCACTCGTAGTTTATTCGCCAGCAACCGGCCGCAGCGGTCGCCGCCAGTATAGTATGCGTGCTTTAGGCGCAGCGCTGCATATTCCGCCCTGTCCATGTCCAGCGCGGAGAGAAGCTTCCGCGCCGCCTTGAGTTGCCTCCAGACTCTGGGGGCCCCCGTCCTCTGGTGTACCTGTTCTAGCTCTCGAACCGTACTAGTAAGTTCGTCCCTCTTCCGTTGTCTATCCCTATTCTCTGCCGATGAGATGGAGATAAACTCACCCCGGAGCACCGCCTTCAGGGCCGCCCACTGCGTCGCCTGGGTGGTATCATCGTTCTCGTTGTGTTCCCGGAACCCAGCAATCGCGGCCCGAATCTGTGTCAGTACCTCCCGTCTGTGTAACAGGGTATCCCGGAGGCGCCAGACCCCACGCTGCGGGGATACCGGCGGTAACTGGAAGCATCCCGTCACCGGAGCATGGTCCGACAAGGTGAGGACCCCTATATCAGAAGCAGTCGCCAATGCAGCCAGCGGTCCTGTCACCAGGAGGTAGTCTAGTCTGGCGTAAGTCCTATGTGCGTGGGAGTAATAGGAATAGGCTCTTGAAGTGGGGTGTAGGCGTCTCCATAGATCGTGCATGTCCAGGTTCCCCAAGTGTGAGGCACTAAGCTGTGAGATTTCCCCTGTTTGTGGATGGCGCTGCGCAGATCTCTCTGAAGATGAGTTAAAGACCATATTCAGGTCACCACCAATGAGTATGTGCCTATCTGGGGTAGTCGCGATGTCAGCTAAAGCAGATTGCAAAAACAAGTCCTGGTGATCATTAGTGCTATACACGGAACCCACCGTGAAAAGGAAACCCCCCATCTTAACCCTGTAGGCCAGGAGCCTCCTCTTCTGCTCCGCCACCTTGTGCAGTACCTCCCCTCTGAACTTCCCAGACACCAAGATAGCAACCCCTGCTGTTTTAGTTGTCCCAGAGGAAAAGAGCTGAACCGGGAACTTCGGAGACCGCAACCTGGGACAGTCTCGGGCCAGGAGATGCGTCTCTTGTAAAAGGCAGATATCCGCCTGGGTGCTCTCGAGAAGGGACAGTATCGCTCTGCGCTTGACCGGGTTATTCAACCCCTTCACATTAAGGGTAACAATCTTCAGGGCCATGATCAGACAAAGGAAAAACAGCGTTAATGGGGCCTGAAGGCACGGTAAGTGCTTCACAAGGCGGGAACGCGGGTCGGAACAAGCGCAATAGAGAGCCACGATGGAACATCAAAAGGGCGGTGACAAGTGGATCTGAAGTATCAGGGGGCCCTATACAGGCTGACAAAATGGGACGGGGCAAATGCAAAGCAGGGCCAACACGACATCTCACCCACTGGCCCAGTGCAGGAAGGACAAGGCAATAACAGCAACATGAAACCAGAGCGGTAACCCAGCATAGATTCTGAATCATCTCCAGAGCAAATTCCTCCCCTCTCCAGGAAGGCGGCAGGAGGGCACAAAAAGCACAGCATGAAACAAATGAGGCACATCCCGAACCCCGGATCCCCCCCTCCCCAACTCCCCAAACCATCCCCAAACACCCCAACACCCCACATCTCCCCCTCACCTCCAAATCCCTACACAGATCCCCTCCCGCTCCCCTCAACATCAGCCCCAACTTTGTGGAAAACCCCAGTGTCCCAGTCCAGCCCCTAACGGGCGAGTCTGTGGTAAAGTGTCCGAGTGGACGTCCAGCCACCATCAATGCCCCCCAGAGCCCCCCGCCCCCCCCGGAACCCTCAAACCTGCAGTGCCGGTGATGCCAAGACGATCTCCCCCCGGATGATGCTCAGGCCGTCACGGCCATGTCACTAGGCGACGTAGAGCCAGATACCTCCCGTATGGCGCTGTCCATTTCCGCCCTGATCGTAGGAGAGTCCGGTCGGGAAGGCTGAGGTGTGGTCCGGCGCCGTCGAACTGTTTGCCAGCCCTCTCTAGAAGTGCGGCGGCGTGGCGTCAGGACATCTTCATCTGTAGCGGTGATTCCCAGCACTCCACACGTGTCCTGAAGGGATCTCATTTGGTGCAGCGTCCCGTTCCATCGAAAAATAAGCCTGAAGGGGTGACCCCAGGAGTACTGCGTGTCATGCTCTCTCAGGAAGTCCGTGGCAATTTTGAAGGACTTGCGTTTCTGCAACGTAATCGTGGACAGGTCGTGATACAAAGCAATTTGGTGACCCCTGAAGCTCACTGGCTGTTTCTGACGTGCCTCACGGAGGATCCGTTCCTTCAGAGGAAAATCCGGCAAAAAGGCTAAGATATCTGGGGGTGGCGCCGAGGCCCTGCGCGGGAGTCCAACTCTATGTGCTCTGTCAATCCTCACCGGAAAGTCACCCGCTTCGCCCAGTATATCCCGAAACAGGTCTCGTAGGTAGGCTGTTATGTCTTCCCCCTCCTCTTTGGACGGAACGCCCCTGACCCTGATGTTGTTGCACCTGGACCGATTCTCAAGATCCTCGGCGTGGGCCTGGAGGTCGATCTGCTGGTCCCTAAGCCGCAGCACTTCCTGTTGTAGGTGCGTGATCTCCTCGTCCCTGGATTGATTAGCGTCCTCCATGGTGGCGACCCGCTCACCAAGCGAATCAACTTCTCTTCTCACTTCTCGGACCTCGCCAGCCACCTCCTGCTTCAGGGTCTGAAAGTCCTCCCTGAGTGTGCTGAACAGCGACTCCAGAAAAGACCTGGTGACCGGGGGCTCACCCCCCTCTGCCCCACGAGATCCGGACGAGGGGCTCGGCGTCGGCTGGGATCTGTCCTGTCTCGGGGCGCCTCTGCCCAACATCTCGGGTAAGGTACGCTCTCCTTTCTTGCCTCCCCTGTTACCTGACATCGCAGAGGCGGCGGTGCGTCGTAGGGAGAGAAGGCTGGCGGAACATGAGGGGGCCCGCGAACCACGTGGGCTCCCGCAGCAAGTTGGTCCAGTGCAGTCCCGGGGCTCCCAGGTAGCGCCCCAAAGCTCCCCAGCAGACTGGATGAGAGATGAGCACGACCAGCACTCCACTGCGACACTCTCCCAGTGCGTCCCTGCTTCCCAGGAGCGGGTCACCACCCTGTCTCCAGGCTCCCGGCCGTGTCGCTACTCCACCGCAGCTGTCCAGGTGGGCACCGCCGCTCCGTGAGACTCAACGCCGGGCAAGCCACACTCCGGCCAGCACCCGCTGGCCAACCAAGCTCCTGCAGGGCCCCAGGTACAGCACGCGGGCCCAGCAAGCCCACCGGGGAACGAGGGTTGGCAGCACAAGCCCGAGGGGCACCGGCCCGGCGGTGGGCAGGATCACCGAAGTTCGTTGGCGCCCTCCGCCCGGGCCCCGCGTGTGGGCCCCCCACGTGCAGCCACCAGATCAGTCCTACCGGTCACGGGCAGGCAAAGGCGTCCCACAGGGGTCCAACCCGGGCCACTCCAGAGCCGGGGCCCGCAAAGGAAGTCCGTCGGCGTCTCCGGCCTGCTAGGCCTCTAGGCTCCGCAAATCCCCGGGGCCGCGTAGCGCTCCTCCCCGACTCCTCTCTCAACCAGGGGCGGAGGGCGCCGCACCGCCAAGGCCGCCCGCTCTTCTCACCAGGGAGCACCGGCGCCACCGGGGGGGGACTCAACCGGGCCCCCGCCGGTCAGTGGGCTCGGGAACGCACCACCGCACCGGGGCGCCGCGGGTCAGCCGCTCTTCCTCTGCCCGGCCTCGTTCGAGCCGCAACGTTCGCCCGCCTCAGGGGCCAGCACTGCGTGGCGTTGTTCTCCGCGTCTGCGCCTCCGGGGGCTCCAAAACCGCTCTCACCGGGCTCACGGCCGCTTCTGCTCCCCTCTCCGCTAGATCTGGGGGAGATCAGCGGTGCAGGATGGGTCAAGGGCTCCGGGGACTCAGGAGCTCACGGAAGGAGCGACCAGTCAGCCCGCCATCTTGGCCACGCCATCGTATTGAGCTATTTAGAGGGTATTTACGTTGCTTGCTGATGTGCACCACTCCTTAATATCGCAATTATGAGAACATAATATCCACATTTGGTAAACACACTTTTCAATGAACTCTGTAACCTGCTGGTACATCGGGTAGGTGTGTGTTATACTATCTGCTATCCTTTCATCCATCAATCCAACCATCCATCCTTTCTGATTTCAATTTACTCTGCCAACCTTACACCGATCCTTTTAGCCACCATCTCAGATATCTATTTACTCTACCATCCCTTCACCAACGCATCCATCCTTTCACATTTAGATTTACTATACTTTCACCCTTGTATCCATCCATTCTGATTTCCTTTTACGCTGCCATTATTTTACCCAGTTAATTGGGATTTACTTAATTTACACAAAGGCTACTTATTGTGGTTTTGCGTGGTTTAGTA
The DNA here is from genome assembly GCF_964261635.1 of Lissotriton helveticus. Taxonomy (NCBI): domain Eukaryota; kingdom Metazoa; phylum Chordata; class Amphibia; order Caudata; family Salamandridae; genus Lissotriton; species Lissotriton helveticus. Next base: position 1,734,013,901 of record NC_136057.1, on the reverse strand, counting down.
ACTCCAGAGTAATGAGAGGCAGAGCATTGAGCTGCCTTGAGTTACCTTGCGTTGGGAAGTTGTTCCATGGGTGGAGCTAGGGCATTCCCACACATCTGTCTATGGATTTTGACACAATCCCACAGTTACTTCGGCCAGTACACCTGGGAATGCTTCCAAATGGTGTGCCTTCCAGGCCCAGGTGTTACGAGGAGAATTATCTTTATTTATCCTTGTTGCTTCCTTTTTCCATGTGAGCTGCATTCAGGTAATCCTTCCTTCACAGAAAAATTCATGCTCATAACGCAGGCACCGTTGCACCATGATGTCTGCATTGGCACTATCCAGCACCAGTTGAGGGAGACAGCAGAAATGTGTCATATTTTTGTAAATATGGCACATTTCTGCTCTCTGCCTTTGATGCAACACAGCACAACATGTTCCCTTGCCAAGTTGTGGTGCATGAAAGCTTAGTAAATCTGGGCCTAAATATTTGTGAGGCCTGTTCTTTCTGTAGGTAAGTGTACATTTGCGTCAAACATTAGAAACTGTAATCTTATAATTATGTATCCAGATGGTTTTGCATAATTGTTTGGGGCTGATTTGCATTGGACAGTTTCATATTATAAGAAATTCCAGCCATTTCATTGAACTTTTAGACATGTGGTAAGAACATAAGTTACTTACCTGTAAACTGTGGTTCCCCAGTATTGGTGTCTTTCATAGATTCACATGCTTGAATATTCCCCGTCGTCGAAGTGGGAGTCCCACGGTACATAAATAGCAGTAATATATGCATGTATACATGAGAAATACAATAAATAAAATATACATACATATAATGCAATAGAAAAGTAAACTTGAAAAAGTACCATAGAACAGAATAGGCCCATTGAAAAGCCCAAGGGAGAAGTCACTTTAGTAACATATTAGAGTCATTATGTGTTGGTCCACATTCCAGCCAATCAGGCTGTAGCCTCCTCTAGAACCTTCTCCTCAGAAGCCCAAGTCCTCAGATTTTCGTAGCACAAGTAAGTATAAATGCTTGAGGAGAAGAGAGCCTCTGAGGGGAGGACGGGAGGGTCGCATGTGAATCTATGAAAGACACCAATACTGGAGAACCACAGTTTACAGGTAAGTAACTTATGTTCTTCTCCAGTATTAGGGGTGTCTTTCATAGATTCACATGCTTGAATAAGAGTAGAAAGCAGTAAACCATACATTAGTCATAAAGGCAATATACGATTAAAATCATGGCAAAACATATCACTTAATAAGCCATAAATAACAAAACATGAAAAAACCTTTATGACTGGAGGCGAGAAGCAACAGAGGCTCACCTTTATTGGAAAAGATTCCGCAGCACCGCTTGACCTACTGCCGCATCCGCGGCATCTGTTGATTGCAGGCAGTAGTGCTTCGTAAAAGTATGGCTGCTCGACCAAGTAGCAGCTCTGCAGATGTGTCTCAGAGGTACCCCCGCAAAGAGGGCAGCAGAAGTCGAGACCGCTCTCGTGGAATGAGCTCGAGCTGGAGCAGGAAGGGGCTTGCCGGCCCGTTGATGACAGTAGGATATGGCAGACGAGATCCATCTGATGATAGTCTGTTTGGTCACAGATTGACCTTTGCACACTGGGCTATATGCTACAAATAGTTGATTTGTCTTTCGAAATGCTGCTGTGCGTTGAATGTAAAACTTGAGGCAACGTTTCACATCCAGAGTGTGCAAAGAGCGTTCCGCTGCAGATTGTGGTGCAGGAAAGAAAGTCTTAAGAATAATTGGTTCATTGAGGTGGAAGTCACTGGGAACCTTTGGAATAAAACTGGGATTTGTTCTCAAAGTAACAGCCTCGTTGGAGAACTGTAAAAACGGTGGTTGTATAGTGAAAGCCTGGATGTCGCTGACGCGTCTGGATGAAGTCAGAGCCAGCAAAAGAGCCACTTTCCAGGTGAGGAATTTTAGACTGGAAGAATGGATGGGCTCGAAAGGAGGCAAAAGTAGTTGAGACAAAACCAGATTCAGACGCCAAGAAGGTGGAGGCCGACGGATTGGTGGGAACATCCGAAAGAGGCCCTTGAAGAATTGTCTAATGATTCTGGAGGATTACAAAGATGTTACGCCATCATGGCGAAAGCGAGAAATTGCAGCCAGAAACACCTTCAGAGTGGAGTGTGATAGTCCTGATCTTGCTAAAGACAGGAAGAAAGGCAAGATCTGTGCAGGCTGAGCACACATGGGATCCAGATTTTTAGTGGAACACCAAGTACAGAATCGCCTCCACTTTAGCTGATAAGTTTTGATGGTAGACGGAGCGCGAGCACTAGCTAGCACCGTCCTACAATCCTTGTCGATATTCATGTGTGCAAATTCATTGTACTCAGGTTCCAAGCATGAAGTTGGAGGTATGCTGGATCCGGATGGCATATCTGACCTTGCTGCATCGTGAGAAGATGTGGCAGAGGGTGCAATTGTATCGGATTTGTCAGAGAGAACAGAAGAAGATCCGAAAACCAAGGACGTCTCGGCCATTTGGGTGCGATCAGGATCATTCGACACTGTTGGAACCTCATCCTGTGCAACAGGCGAGGGATGAGCGGAAGTGGAGGAAATGCATAGATGAAGTCGTTCGACCAGTCTATTGAAAAGGCATTCCCGCTCGACTCCTTGTGTGGATGCCGGCTCGCAAAACGTGGACACTTCCGGTTGAGAGCAGTTGCAAAGAGATCCAACTGTGGTCGGCCCCACTGACGGAAGATGAAATCCAACGTTGGTCGATTGATTTCCCATTCGTGGTTGTCCGACAAGGCTCTGCTGAGCGAGTCCGCCAGAACATTGGCCACACCTGGTACATGGACAGCTGTGAGATGTATTTGTCGCTGGATAGCCCAATCCCATATTTCCTGTGCCAGTTGAGACAGCACGAGGGACCTTGTGCCGCCCTGTTTGTTGATGTAGTGCATGCTGGTGGTGTTGTCCGTTCTCACCAGCAATGTTTGTCTCTGCACTAATCTCTGAAAGGACTTCAGGGCCAAGAAAATCGCCAGTAGTTCCAAGCGATTTATGTGCCAAGTGCGCTGGGACGCCGTCCATTTCCCCTTCACGGACATCCCGTCGAGATGCGCCCCCCAACCTTCTAGGGAAGCGTCTGTCGTCAGCGTAAGTGTTGGTGGTTCGTCTCTGAATGAACTACCTGTCGCTATGTTCGGAGGATGAGCCCACCACTCCAAAGCGTGTTGAATGCGGGGCGTTAGGTGGATCTTGTCTTCGAACGAACCCGATATCTGCTTCCACTGCCTGTCCAGTTCCTCCTGTAGAGCCCTCGTGTGCAGTCTGCAGTTGGGAATCAACTGAATGCACGAAGAGGCCATGCCGAGGAATGATTTGTACATCCGGACAGAAACGTACTGTCTTGACTGTAGGAACTGTACTTTCTTTAGCATTCAAACTTGTCTCTCTTGAGAAACGAAGACCTGCCCCAGCCGAGAATCGAGCGAGGCTCCTAGAAAGTCTCGCTGTTGAGATGGTTGAAAATGGGACTTTTGGTAATTGATGGACAATCCCAATGTTTCGAATAGGGAAATGCATACTTGTGTGTGCTGTTCCGTTAACTGAAAAGTCTTGGCCTTTATCAGGCAGTCGTCCAGAGACGGATAGAACTGGATGCCCTGTAGACGCAGATAGGCAGCGACCGGGGCGAGAAATTTGGTAAAAACCCTCGGTGCTGATCGAAGGCCGAATGGTAGGACCTTGAATTGATAATGAAATTGGCCGACTGTAAAACGGAGATATTTCCTGTGACTGGGGTGAATAGGCACATGGAAATATGCATCTTGAAGGTCTATTGTTGAAAAGAACTCTCCTGGAATGAGGAAATTCAAGATTTGAAGCAGGGTTAGCATCTGAAAAGTCTTTGAGGCGATGAACTTGTTCAGAGCCCTCAAGTCTAAGATGGGACGCCACTCTCCTGATTTTTTCTTTACGAGAAAAAAGCGGGAATAAAATCCCCTGCCGTGTTGACCTTGCGGTACCACTTCTATGGCTCCTTTCTGGATCAATAGCTTCACCTGAGCCATCAGTTCTTTGAAATGGGGAGAAGGTGGACCCGAAGGTGGACGAGTGGGGGGGAATTTCATGAATTCCAGAGTATGTCCTTTTGAAACAATGTCCAAGATCCATCGGTCGGTGGTTATGTTGGACCAATTGAAGAAGAACTTTGAGATCTGACCTCCGAGATGTACAATCGGAAGAGGGTAACATTTTGGATTGTCACTGTTTTTTGTTGGTGTTTGCACCACCTCTGTAATTGGACTTACGCTGGTATGGTCTGGAGTTGGATGAACGACCCTGGGACTGATAGGAGCCCCTCTGTCTGTTATCATTGTAGTGGTATGATCGATATTGACCCGTTCCACGAAAAGTAGAGGTTCCTCCTCCTCTACCGCGTGCCCCACGAAAAGGCTTTTTCCGATATTGTAAAGTTGTTAAGGACTTTGCTGTGTCCGTGTCCTTCTTTATCAATTCCAAAGCATCATCAACGTGTTTTCCGAATAAAGATTCGCCGTCGTAGGGTAAATCCAAAACCCTGGATTGAACCTCTGGACGGAAGGTGGTTGATTTTAGCCAGCCTTGACAGCGCAAGACTGCTGCACCCGCTAGTTGGCGGAAACCAGTGGAGGATATATCGACGGCACAGTCGATTATTTCTGCCGAAAAATTTTTCTCCTTCGAGAATGATGGCCTGCGCTTCATCCCGGATGGAATCGGGCATCTGAGGGATCAGACCAGCAATCTCAGACCACATTTGTCGGTCGTAGCGACCTAGAATAGCCAAGGCGTTGGATGCTCTCACGGTTGTCGCTGCCATAGTGGTAAATTTTTTACCAATTGAGTCTAATTTTCGGCCATCCTGATCAGGCGGAGATGTCAGAGGTATGGCCGGATTTCGAGACCTCTTTTGTGCAGCCTGAGTGATCACTGAATCCGCTTTAGGTTGGGAAACTAAACAGGCCGGAGAAGAAGGAGGCGCTTTATATTTTTTGTCCAATCTGGGCAGAACAGCTGGTATTGAGTTTGGACGTTCCATTAACTTTAGACCTTCTTCCCATATGTGGTCTATGATAGGAATGGTATGGGTTTGTTTCTGAGGTAAGTCCTTAAAATCGTAAAGAAAACAATCTGTTTGTTGTGCCTCGATTGTTAAGTGGAACCTTTTTGCAGCACGAACCATAAGGTTATGAAAACTTGCAATATCTACTGGTGGAGAAGCTCTTGGCGATGCCGGTGGAGTAGAAGGCGTCTGTGCCTATAATTGTCCCAATCTTGCATGTCATCATCGGTGTCATTATCTCCAGTGTCATGAGGAGTCTGGTTCCCATGATCCGAACCAACACCCGATGGAGACGTAGGTGCAACCGGCGCCGGAGCCTGAGGTCGAGGCGCTGGAGACTAAGGTAGGCATTATGATCCGGGTAAAGACAGTAAATGCACTTACTGTGTGGGTCCTCATGATAAAGACGCAATTTACCACAGGATGGACAGGCCTTGAACAAGGTTTTCTTTGTAGATGACATTTTTGAAGAGAAAAAACAGCTAGAACTGGTGAAAACTGAGCAGAGCTCAGGGAGACTCCCTTCACACGATGTGCGGTAGAAAATCTGAGGACTTGGGCTTCTGAGGAGAAGGTTCTAGAGGAGGCTACAGCCTGATTGGCTGGAATGTGGACCAACACATAATGACTCTAATATGTTACTAAAGTGACTTCTCCCTTGGGCTTTTCAATGGGCCTATTCTGTTCTATGGTACTTTTTCAAGTTTACTTTTCTATTGCATTATATGTATGTATATTTTATTTATTGTATTTCTCATGTATACATGCATATATTACTGCTATTTATGTACCGTGGGACTCCCACTTCGACGACGGGGAATATTCAAGCATGTGAATCTGTGAAAGACACCCCTAATACTGGAGAAGTGTGTGGTATCATAATTGTACAGAAAATCAGGCTACTTCTAGCTTGCTTCTTTTAAGAGTTTTAGGATAAATTAGAGAGGTACTGGGTCTTTAACTTGTATTTCTTGGCTTTTTAATGTTGGTTTATTGTACAAAATTACAGTATTCTTTCCCCCGTAGTTTTGTAATAATTAAGTAAGTGACCTGAGGGCCTTTTTTATATTTCACTAGAGATCGCTATCCGCATACAGCAGGATGCCGAACACCAGAGGCTTTGGACCACAAAATGTTAAGCGGCGAAAGATAGACGATTTTTTCACTCGTCGGCCAGCCGCTCAAGACCCTTTGACAGCATGTTCTGATTCAGGTGAAGAACCTGCCCTGCCAGCTTCCGGCTACACTCCTGAAGAACATTCAGCATTTCTTCATTCTGAGTCTCCTGCATATACAACCACTGGTATGCCAGCGACTAGTAGTCCATGTTTGGAAAAGTCAAAGAGTTCATTCATCTTAGATATAGGAGTATATATAGATGTCTCAAGACTCAGCACAGTTTCATCATCAATCCCAGATGATTTAAGCTACCAATTTTTGCACTCTTCCTGGACGCCAGAGACATCATACAAGTTTCCAGTTGTTCAAGAGGGAAATCAAGCACGTCGCTTTCAACATGAACGGTTGAAAACCTATCGCCCATGGCTTGCCTACAGTGCTAAACTTGAGGGGGCCTTATGCAAGATGTGTATACTCTTTGCCCGTAAAGAAGTTGGAAGAGGTTCTCATCAAGCTGTGGGGAAATTAGTGCCTCGGCCCATAACAAAATGGAAACATGCTCAAAGTGATTTTCATTTCCATGCTTCTTTCTTGTATCACAAAGAGAGCATGACAGCGGCAGCTAACTTCTCATCTATTTTTGAAGGAAAGTCTGTTGCTGTTACAACTATGATCGAGAGCAACTGGAAGAAAACTATTTTGGAAAACAGAAAACAACTTGTGCCAATAGTGGAATCAGTACTCCATTGTGCAAAACAAGGTATAGCTCTTCGAGGACCCAGAGACAGTGGACAACCTATTACTTCAAAGGAACCCGAAGAGAATGATGGCAATTTCCGTGCTGCTCTGCGCCTACGACTTCAAGCTGGTGATGAAGTTCTGGCATGGCATCTGGCAACGTGTCCCTCTAATGCAACTTATACAAGTTGGAAGATTCAGAATGATATCATCTCTGCTTGCAACATTCTAATGAGAAATAGAGTGGTGGAGCGCGCAAACAATGCAAGATTTTTTGCCATTTTAGCAGATGGAACAACTGACAGTGCCACTATCGAGCAACTTGTTCTAGTAATTCGTTTTATAGAAGGTACATCTGTGTATGAAGAATTCCTTGGCTTCGAAGAGCTTCAGGATGGAACAGGGGTTGAAATTGGAAAGAAAATTCTCACTTCCTTAGACACATATGGCCTTAATTTAGATTGTATACGTGGGCAAGCATACGATGGTTGTGCTGCAATGAAAAGTTCTGTTAAAGGTGCACAAGCGCTAGTTTTAGAGCGTGTGCCAAAGGCATTTTATGTACATTGTGGAAGTAATTAACTGAATCTTGTGATTGGACATTCATGTGAAATACGTCAAATCCGTAATTGTCTTTCAACACTTAAAGAAGTGTCTAATTTTGTAAGAGGCTCTGCAAAAAGGATGGCTGTCTAAAGGGGAAATTTGCTACTTTGCCAGATACAAAAATGAAACTGTTAAGTGGTTTATGTGAGACACGGTGGGTTGAAAGGAATGCATCGGTTGTTCGTTTTGTTGATATGTACCCAGCTGTGGTTGACTCTTTGCTTGAGATCTCGGATTGGCAAGATCACAATGCCTCTTCCAAGGCTGAGCAATTTCTCGCAGCTGTTCAGTCCCATAACTTCATTGTTGCATTACACATCCTGGCACGATATTCTGGGTGTTAGAAGCGTCTGTCTCTAGTTGGCAGAGGTATACACTTCTGACAAATAGGGACTCACCTTTTCTAGTCAGGGCAAGGGGATCACACACTTAGATAACCCCTGCTCACCCCCTTGGTAGCTTGGCAAAGCAGACAGGCTTATCTCAGAGGCAGTGCGTTAAGCATTTATGACCACATACAGTAATAAAGTGAATACACTACAAATGGACACGACACAGTAGTATTATAAAAATAAGGATGTTTATATAAGGCTTAGCACAAGACCAAATAACGACAAAAATATACCACAATCTTAATAAATACTCTTGGAAGGGAAAATAATAGTTCAAGCACGGTTTCTTCTTAGCACAAAGTCTTTAGTAACAAAAGCAACTCTTCTTCTTTAAAACACAGTTCTTGGCAACAATGTAACCCACACGGGAGTCACACGACGTCGAGGCAAAGTTAATCCAAAGGTTCGGCGTCAACCGCGAGGAGCGCTACGTCGAGCCCGGAGTCGCACAGACCCCAACAACACAGTACCTTGGAAAAGTGAAGCACTCGATGATCAGCGGCGTTGAGATGTCCGGCGTCGCGTCTTCGGCGTCGATCGGGCCTCGGAGTCGGGGCGATCTGCAGCGGCGTCGACCGAAGTCAGGCGGGAGCAGCGCTCACGGGATGAAGCAGGATACGGCGTCGATGTTGCAAGAGTGAGCAGCGCTCACGGCGTCGAGAGGGCTCGGCGTCGATGCGATCAGCGGCGGCGTCAACACAGGGTCACTTGGAGCTGGAGCCGAACTCGCTACTCACTGGCGTCGTTACTGGCGTCGATCGGGCCCGGCGGCCGGCGTCGAAGGTGCGGGACACTGGAGCCGTTACTCACGATGTCGAGCTGGATTCGGCGGCGTCCGTCGGCGTCGAGATTGCTGGATTCTTCAGAGGTGCTGGATTTGCAGGTTTCCAGCAACAAGCACTTTCAGCAAATAAATGAAGTCCTTTGGCCCTGTGACTTCAACAGGAGGCTGGCACTCTTCCAACCCTTGGAGGTTTTCTTAGCAAGTTTGAGAGTACACACTCAGTTCCTCTCTCCTGGTTCCTTGGCAAAAATAAAGAAGCAACTGCAGGATTCCCCCAACAAACAGCACTCTGGCAGAAGGGGTAGACAGTCCTTGGATCAGCAGGCTTCTTGTCCTTGGTTCCGGTTTCCTTGTCAGAAGTGATCTAAATTCTTGGTTCAGGGGTCCTTCTCTTATACCCCTTTTTGGCTTTGATCCCTTTGTCCATGCAGGGGAATTTCCCCCCATCTTGGGTTTGTTGTGGGTGTTGCCAGGCCGATGCACCTGGCCTATTCACTGTGCAGGGCAGAGTCTTCAGCCGCCCAGCAGGAGCGGAGCCAGCATTGTCACTGGCAGGGGCAGGGCCATCAGCTGCCCGGCAGGAGGTGGGCCAGGAAAGTCCCTGGCAGGCACAGAGTCATCAGTCGCCTGGCAGGGGGGCGGAGCCAGCATTGTATCAGGCAGGGCAGGCTATCGGGAGCTACTCCTCCCCTACTCTCAATGCAAATGCCCCACTCATCTCACACTGACTCATTCAGACCTCTGGAGCCACCCAGCTCCTGTCACAAGCACACCAGAACCAGCAGAGACCAGTAGACAGTTAGACAAGAAAATAGCTACTTTCTAAAAGTGCTATTTTCAAACACAGAGTCTAAAAACCATCCACCCAAACGGATGCGTTATTAAAACCTGAGTTCAGGGATACCAAACTCGACATTGCACCATGCTCCCCGAGCCCACTAGGATTATAGCATTAATAATCCTGGCAGCCCATTCTAACTGATGGAGAGCAGGTTACCTTACAATAGTGAAAAACGAATATGGCTGTAATTCACTATCAGGACATGCCAACCTTGTCAGGCTTGTCCTACCTTATGCTTACAATGCACCCTGCCCTTGGGCCTACCATAGGGGTGACTAACATGAAGTTAAGGGAAGGTTTAGGGACTGGCAAGTAGGTGTACTTGCGCAGTCTGCGTGACAGTACCAGACTGCACGTGGTCTAGCAATGGTAGACCTTCAGACATACTTTTACTAGGGCGCTCTTGTGGGTGGCACAACACGTGCTGCAAGCCCACGAGCAGCATTTGTATTTACAAGCCCTGGCACCCTTGGTGCACTCTACTAGGGACTAATAGTAAACCAAATAAGCCAAACATGGAGTTCAATCAATACAGCAATTTCACATAGGGAGCACTTGCACTGTGGCACTGATCAGCAGTGGCACAGTGCCCAAAGCATATACCAGCAAAAACATCGTAAACAGAGGAGGCAAACAGAAAAAATGGAGGAGAGACTCATGACAATGATGTCAGGTCTAACACGTGTCCCCTCCAGCTGAAATGTGGGGAGAACTACCCTTACCCTAGGGAGTCCTCATCACTAAGGCGGAAAAATCTGGACAGACCATCAGCATTGGCGTGATCTGTGCCAGGGCGGTGTTCCACCGTGAAGTCCATCCCCTGTAGGGAAACGGACCACCTCAACAGCTTTGCATTCTCACCCCTCATCTGCATCAACCATCTGAGGGGCCTGTGGTCTGTCTGAACCCGGAAGTGAGTCCCAAACAGGTAGGGTCTTAGCTTCTTCAGCGCCCAGACCACAGCAAATGCTTCTCTCTCTATCGCACTCCACCTCTGTTCCCTGGGAAGTAACCTCCTGCTGATGAAGGCTACAGGTAAGTCTCGGCCCTCTTCATTCACCTGAGCTAGAACAGCCCCCACGCCATGCTCTGAAGCGTCCGTCTGGACAACAAATTCTTTAGAAAAGTCGGGTGCCTGGAGTATGGGTGCTGTGCACATTGCAGTTTTCAGGGTGTCAAAGGCTGTCTGACAGGCGTCAGTCCAGATCACAAGTCTTGGCTGCTTCCTGGAAGTCAGCGAAGTCAAGGGGTGCACAATGTTACCATAATCCTTGACGAACCTCCTGTAATAACCCATGAGACCCAAGAATGCTCTCACCTGAGTCTGGGTTTTGGGCGGTGCCCATGCCAGGATGGTATAAATATTGGGTTGCAGGGGGGCCACCTTGCCGCTCCCTACTTGGTGCCCCAAGTACACCACTGAACCCTGCCCAATCTGGCACTTACTGGCTTTGATTGTGAGGCCTGTTCTGCGCAGGGCCAACAACACTTCCTGGAGGTGGCGCAAGTGTTCCTCCCAGCTGGCGCTGAACACTGCGATGTCGTCCAGGTAGGCGGCACTGAAATCCTCCAGTCCAGCCAAGACCTGGTTGACCAACCTCTGGAAGGTGGCAGGGGCATTCTTCATCCCAAAGGGCATAACCCGGAACTGGTAGTGCCCATCTGGTGTGGAGAATGCTGACCTCTCTTTTGCCCCATCAGTCAAGGCAATCTGCCAGTACCCAGACGTTAGATCAAACGTACTAAGGTACCGGGCAGCCCCCAACCGATCTATGAGCTCATCAGCTCTGGGGATGGGGTGCGTGTCAGTCTTGGTGACTGAATTGAGTCCTCGGTAGTCCACACAGAACCGAAGTTCTGGTGAAGCACCAGGCGCTGCAGCCTTTGGGACCAAGACCACTGGGCTGGCGAAAGGACTGCTAGAGGACTCAACCACCCCTAAGGCAAACATTTTGGAGATCTCCTCCTTGATGTATGCTCTGACCTTGTCAGTCACTCTATAAGCCTCGTGCTTCACAGGAGTGCTGTCCCCGGTGTCCACATCATGGACACACCACTGAGTGACACCAGGAATCAAGGAAAACAGATCAGGGAATTGTCCCAACAACTGGCGACAATCCTGCTGCTGTTCAGGGGTCAGTGTGTCAGAGAGGACAGCACCATCCACTGACCCATCTTGCTCTTTTGCATACAGGAGGTCAGGAAGAGGCTCACTCTCCTCCTCCATTCCAGCATCTGTAGCTAGGAGCATGCCCACTTCGGACCTTTCTAAGTGGGGCTTCAAACGGTTGACATGCAGGACCCGCAAGGGGTTCCTGGGAGACTTCAAGTCCACCATGTAGGTGACATCGCTCTTTTTCTCCACAACCTTAAATGGTCCAGTCCACCTGTCCTTGAGTGCACAAGGTTCCACAGGGGACATAACCCAAACTTTCTGACCAGGCTGAAGCTCTACCAGAGTGGCCTTCTGGTCGTACCACCGCTTCATCTCCTCCTGGCTGGCCTCCAGATTTGCCTGAGCAAGATCTCTGAAGCACCTAGTCTGATTCCTAAAGGCCAGCATTTAACTGTATACATCCTGGGGAGGTTTCCTGGGAGATTGCTCCCAGCCTTCTTTGACCAGACTCAAAGGTCCTCTTACCGGGACCCCATACAAAAGCTCAAAGGGGCTGAACCCTAGAGACTTCTGTGGCACCTCACGGTAAGCAAACAACAGGCATGGCAAGAGGACGTCCCATTTACGCCTCATTGGTTCTTCAAGACCCATAATCATGCCTTTAAGGGTACGGTTGAATCTTTCAACCAACCCGTTACCTTGAGGGTGGTAAGGAGTGGTGAACTTGTAGGTTACCCCACACTCCTTCCACAGAGACTTCATATAGTTGGAAATGAAGTTGGTGCCCCGGTCTGACACCACCTCTCTGGGGAACCCCATCCGGGAGAAAACACCCATCAGTGCCCGTCCCACCACGGGGGCCGTCACTGTTCGGAGAGGGATGGCTTCCGGGTACCGTGTGGCATGGTCCACCAAGACCAGGATGAACCTGTTGCCCAGGGCTGTCTTGGGGTCCAGGGGCCCAACAATGTCAATCCCCACCCGCTCAAAGGGGGTACTGACCACGGGAAAAGGTTGGAGGGGAGCCTTCTGCTTCCGCCCGCTTTTCCCACTTTCCTGGCAAGTTTGACAGGTCTTGCAATGGATATCTGTATCCCTTCTCATCTGAGGCCAATAAGAATGGGTGACAAGCCTGTCATAGGTCTTGTCCTGCCCCAGATGTCCAGCTAACGGAACGTCATGAGCAAAACCCAGTAGGAAGGCTCTGAAGCGCTGGGGTACCACCAGCACACGGGCTGACCCAGGCTCAGCAGCCTTAGGCTCGCTATACAGGAGATCGTTCTCCCAGTAGACCAAATTTGACCCTGACTGATCACCTGTTGTCTGGGCTGAGGCCTGCTGCCTCATACCCACAAGAGAAGGGCACACTTTCTGTTCTGCACAAAATTCTTCCCTGGAGGGACCACCATCCTGCTGCCAGTGGGTCAGCTCGGGCAGGTCTCCCAGTTCAGCAACTTGTTCACCTGTGGGTTCCAGGGCATACCCCTCAAGGTCTGCCTCCTCCTGGACCACGGGAACTACGGGGGACGGTTTCCCGCGCCCCCTGCCTCTTCTCTTAACAGCTGGGTCCTGGGCCATACTTTCAGGCTACAGAACCCCATCAACACCCTTACTTGCTGTCATGGATCGAGTGGTTGCACACACCCACTCTGGCACACCCAACATTTTCAAATATGTCTCCCTCTCCACCTTAGCCCAAGGGGAGTCTTCCAAATCATTGCCCAGGAGACAATCAACAGGCATGGTGGGCCTTACAGCAACCTGAAGAGTACCTGAAACTCCCCCCCATTCAAAGGAAACTTGAGCTACCTCACACTCTCTCTGGGAGTTGTCAGCAGCTATCACAGGGTAGAATGCGTGGGGAACAACCTGCTCTCTGGACACCAAGTGACACTTGACAGCTGTCACACTCGCTCCGGTGTCTCTGAGAGCTTCCACTCTATGGCCATTAATGGTCACCCACTGCCTATATTTCTTAGTGTTACTAGGCGGGGGGGGGGGTGGAGGGACCATTTCCATGTCTCCTAAAGAGACCAGGGACATCTCTGCGGGACCCTCCCCACCATGGGCAACCATCTCCTCCCCTCCCAGGGCTACACTCGCCAACTGACGGGGGGCTGCACGTGGTGGTGCACTAGAGTTCTTCAAGGGACACTGGGGATCATAAAAACGGTGTCCCACCTGTTTACAAGTGAAGCAGGTCATTGGGCCCCTATGACCAGGTTTACCTGGCGGGGCCTCTGATTTCTTCACAGGGGGAGGCTGGGAACCCTTCCCTTGGTTCCCTTGGGGATTACTTTGGGGCCCTTTCTGGAACTCCCTCTGTTTACCCTTGTCCCCCCCACTCTTCTGCTGGGGACCCTGCCCACCTTTGGCTGAGTCTCCCACTGGACCCTTGTGGACCCTGGTACTGACCCAGCGGTCCGCCTCCTCAGCAAGTTTTCTAGGGTTAGATATCTTGCTATCAATAAGGTGCTGGCGCAGCTCTGGAAAACAGTTATTAGACAAGTGCTCCCAAGCAAACAAATCATAAAGAGCATCATAACTTTCCACTTTGCTGCCCTTTACCCAACCATCCATGGCTCTGCAAAAAAATGACACATATTCAACCCACGTGGTACCAGGCAACTTCTTACATTCTCTAAAGGCCTGTCTGTACTTTTCTGGGGTTAGGCCATACCTTAACATTAAAGCATCTTTCATATGAGTATAAGACATCCTATCCTCAACAGGCATGTCTAACAGGGTATCTCTTCCCTCATTCACAAAGCGACCCCACAACCCCGCTCCCCAATCCTTCTCAGGGACCCGGTGGGCCAACAATGCTAACTCATATGCTTTAAACCATTGACCAATATCCTCATTCTTCTGAAAATCTTTGATCACATCTTTGGGAAAATAAAACCTACTTTCTGCAGGCACAGATGGGATGCTGCCACCAGAGGGATTCAATTCTAACTCTTTAGCTTTGAGCTCCAACTCCCTCAACCTGGTATCACGCTCCAAAGCTAACTTCTCTCTTTCAAACTCCAACCTTTTGATCTCCAGATCAGCTTCTCTCCTGCCTCTTGCATTCTCTATCTCCAACTGCCCATCTATCTTAAAATGTGCCATTTCCATGTTGTATGCTTGCTCCTTCGCCCTTTCTTCTCTTTCTTCAGGAGAAAGACCTTTGGAGGAAACACTGCTGCCAGGAGGGGATGTGGGCCCATTCACTGGCACCTCCTCCTCCCCTTCCCCTGTCGGTACCACCACCGGATGAGAGGGATCTCTGGCCTCTAACCAGGCCTGCAATGCTTTGAGATATTCTGGTCTCCTTGAGATGCCTGTGGTAGGAACTTTAAACTGCTTGCAAAAGGCTTTCAGCTTTCTTACTGGATAGTCATTGATCTTACTCCTATCAAATTCCTCCACAACAACAACAGGGGTAGTGACTCCGGCATCACTCATGGTCAAAACTGGCAGTTTCAAAAATCAAGCTCCAGGAAAGCGGAGAACAAAAATAGGATATCCAACCAAAAACAGATTGTGGCTGCGCTATGGTCTGCTTTCACTATGTAGCACACACTAATCACTGCACATGGGTCATAAATGCAAAGTTCAAATCCTCACCGCTGACCCACCAATGTTAGAAGCGGCTGTCTCTAGTTGGCAGAGGTATACACTTCTGACAAATAGGGACACACCTTTTCTAGTTAGGGCAAGGGGATCACACACTTAGATAACCCCTGCTCACTCCCTTGGTAGCTTGGCAAAGCAGACAGGCTTATCTCAGAGGCAGTGCGTTAAGCATTTATGACCACATACAGTAATAAAGTGAATACACTACAAATGGACACGACACAGTAGTATTTTAAAAATAAGGATGTTTATATAAGGCTTAGCACAAGACCAAATAACGACAAAAATATACCACAATCTTAATAAATACTCTTGGAAGGGAAAATAATAGTTCAAGCACGGTTTCTTCTTAGCACAAAGTCTTTAGTAACAAAAGCAACTCTTCTTCTTTAAAACACAGTTCTTGGCAACAATGTAACCCACACGGGAGTCACACGACGTCGAGGCAAAGTTAATCCAAAGGTTCGGCGTCGACCGCGAGGAGCGCTACGTCGAGCCCGGAGTCGCACAGACCCCAACAACACAGTACCTTGGAAAAGTGAAGCACTCGATGATCAGCGGCGTCGAGATGTCCGGCGTCGCGTCTTTGGCGTCGATCGGGCCTCGGAGTCGGGGCAATCTGCAGCGGCGTCGACCGAAGTCAGGCGGGAGCAGCGCTCACGGGATGAAGCAGGATACGGCATCGTCGATGTCGATGTTGCAAGAGTGAGCAGCGCTCACGGCGTCGAGAGGGCTCGGCGTCGATGCGATCAGCGGCGGCGTCGACACAGGGTCACTTGGAGCTGGAGCCGAACTCGCTACTCACTGGCGTCGCTACTGGCGTCGATCGGGCCCGGCGGCCGGCGTCGAAGGTGCGGGACACTGGAGCCGTTACTCACGATGTCGAGCTGGATTCGGCGGCGTCCGTCGGCGTCGAGATTGCTGGATTCTTGAGAGGTGCTGGATTTTCAGGTTTCCAGCAACAAGCACTTTCAGCAAATAAATGAAGTCCTTTGGCCCTGTGACTTCAACAGGAGGCTGGCACTCTTCCAACCCTTGGAGATTTTCTTAGCAAGTTTGAGAGTACACACTCAGTTCCTCTCTCCTGGTTCCTTGGCAAAAATAAAGAAGCAACTGCAGGATTCCCCCAACAAACAGCACTCTGGCAGAAGGGGTAGACAGTCCTTGGATCAGCAGGCTTCTTGTCCTTGGTTCCGGTTTCCTTGTCAGAAGTGATCTAAATTCTTGGTTCAGGGGTCCTTCTCTTATACCCCTTTTTGGCTTCGATCCCTTTGTCCATGCAGGGGAATTTCCCCCCATCTTGGGTTTGTTGTGGGTGTTGCCAGGCCGAGGCACCTGGCCTATTCACTGTGCAGGGCAGAGTCTTCAGCCGCCCAGCAGGAGCGGAGCCAGCATTGTCACTGGCAGGAGCAGGGCCATCAGCTGCCCGGCAGGAGGTGGGCCAGGAAAGTCCCTGGCAGGCACAGAGTCATCAGTCGCCTGGCAGGGGGCGGAGCCAGCATTGTATCAGGCAGGGCAGGCTATCAGGAGCTACTCTTCCCCTACTCTCAATGCAAATGCCCCACTCATCCCACACTGACTCATTCAGACCTCTGGAGCCACCCAGCTCCTGTCACACGCACACCAGAACCAGCAGAGACCGGTAGACAGTTAGACAAGAAAATAGCTACTTTCTAAAAGTGCTATTTTCAAACACAGAGTCTAAAAACCATCCACCCAAACGGATGCGTTATTGAACCCTGAGTTCAGGGATACCAAACTCGACATTGCACCATGCTCCCCGAGCCCGCTAGGATTATAGCATTAATAATCCTGGCAGCCCATTCTAACTGATGGAGAGCAGGTTACCTTACAATAGTGAAAAACGAATATGGCTGTAATTCACTATCAGGACATGCCAACCTTGTCAGGCTTGTACTACCTTATGCTTACAATGCACCCTGCCCTTTGGCCTACCATAGGGGTGACTAACATGAAGTTAAGGGAAGGTTTAGGGACTGGCAAGTAGGTGTACTTGCGCAGTCTGCGTGACAGTACCAGACTACACGTGGTCTAGCAATGGTAGACCTTCAGACATACTTTTACTAGGCCGCTCTTGTGGGTGGCACAACACGTGCTGCAAGCCCACGAGCAGCATTTGTATTTACAAGCCCTGGCACCCTTGGTGCACTCTACTAGGGACTAATAGTAAACCAAATAAGCCAAACATGGAGTTCAATCAATACAGCAATTTCACATAGGGAGCACTTGCACTCTGGCACTGATCAGCAGTGGCACAGTGCCCAAAGCATATACCAGCAAAAACATTGTAAACAGAGGAGGCAAACAGAAAAAATGGAGGAGAGACTCATGCCAATGATGTCAGGTCTAACACTGGGCTACTGCTTCCTGTTTCAGCTGCACTCCAAAATCCTAATACAGATATGTTGGAGTGCATAGGACAGATTGAAACAGTCAAGCAGGTGATTCAAGAAAGCAGAGACAAAGCTGAAGACGCATTTCATGAGATTTTCATTAAAGCCCAAACCACAGCAGGGGAACCTCTGACAATGCCACGCCTTACTGGCAGGCAGACACAACGGGCCAGTTACAAGACTAGTGATCCTGAAGCTTACTTTAGGATTTCAATATTTTTACTATTTATAGACAATTTATTGTATGAATTGTCAGAAAGATTCAGCCAGCATGTGAAAAAGGCCTGTACAATGCAGTATCTGGTACCAAGATTTTTTACCCAAGAGTCTTTTAAAAATTTGAAGGATGCTCTTGACATATATGAGGACGATTTACCTGGTACACGTGAGGATCTTAAAAATGAATATGACATGTGGGTAATGACATGGCTGAAGGTACCTATTGAAGAAAGGCCAGGGAATATAATGGATACCTTAACTCATGCTCACATTGACTTCTATCCCAACATATACTGCCTGCTAAAATTATTTGCCACTTTGCCAGTGACAACCGCATCCCCAGAAAGGTGCTTCAGTTGTCTTCGCAGACTGAAAACCTATCTTCGGTCAACAATGGGGCAAGAACGACTCTCTGGACTTGCAATGATAAACATTTCACGTGCACATTGTCCTCCTATAGAAGCAATTGTTAATGAACTGGCGAAAAAGGGTCATCGCCTTAAAATGGCATTGTGAAAATTGGTTATAATGTGTTCCTAAAGTGCTTTGTAGTAAAATATATTAAATTGGCCTTTTAATTCAGTACATTCTGTTCCTTTTTCATAAGACAATAGCATATAAATGCATCAAATTAACAAACATGTGTGCTTTAATTGTTGTCCAGTTTCAAAAGCAGAATTCACCACATTTTTTTCTCAGCTTGACCTGAGCATTAACCGATCCTGATTATCTGCCATTTTAGCTCCGCCCCATTGATTAACATTAGCCACGCCCCTTCATCTGCCATGTTAGCCCCCCCCGAAATTAAGACCTAGTTGCGCCCCTGACTTTTACCAAATCTTGCTGGCTGCCAGAACATTCAGCTATTTTGCAATCTTTACGGGCTGATCTTCTAGAATCTAAATTCTTACTGAATCGTGATAACCACACCAGCCTGGTGATAAGAATCATCCCTGGGGCGGTGGGTTTCACTTACCTTACTTTTAACAAAGGAGACACAGTACCTATTGCTTACAAGTCACACTTGTACACTTCGGCTGAAATGCGGTTTTCCACTGTGGAAAAAGTTTTGACAGCAGTGCAGATGGCGATTCTTAAGGTACGTGCACTGTCGCCGGGAAAACGCATGTTGGTTGTTACCCCGTATCCTGCGTTGGAAGCAGTGACGAGAGCCAGTGTACCGAATTCTATAGCTTTGCACCCACGGTGGATACAATGGGCAGCATCATTGACTTCTCCGGATGTCACATTTATTTTTGATGCCTCCCTTCAGTCGCAGGAGTTTTCGCAGTATGAATTTGTTCATCCTGCGCTTTTGACTATGCGGTCTTTGGAGGATTTCCATTGCATCATATACACTGATGGTTCAGCGCAAGTTGCGCATGGGTCTAAGCACGCATACGTTTCAGCTTGCGCCATTGTGGTAGGTGCTATGGTGAATGATGAGTTCAAGTCCAGGGTCGTGCACACGCAGACCTTAGAGGACTGCACCACACAATTGGCAGAGCTTCGTGCTCTGATGCTTGCATTGGGGTACGCTGATCTTAGTGTGACGACTCTTATTGTGAGTGATTCTTACTACTGTGTCCAGTCTTACAATGAAAACCTGTTCTTTTGGATTCAGAATCATTTTCGTGATTCCAAGGGTAGCACAATAAAACATAAAATGATCTGGGTCCGAGTGGCTGAGCTTAAAGAGCAGTTGCCACTCGTGTTTGTAATTCATACTCTCGGTCATCAGCGCGTCGGAGTTCACGCTGTTGCCAATTATTTAGCCGATGGGGCCGCAAAATCATCAGTATCGACATATTTGGTTGTAGCAGTTACACGTTCCCAAAGTGAGAATGATGATGATATCTTGGCAGCCATTGCTGCGACTGAGAAGGAAAGTAAATATCCTAAAGGGTTCCCTTCAAAGTATTCATACCACTTAAGTCCTGATAAAGTACCTTATGTGAAAATACCAGACGTTGGTGAAAGGTTGATTCCCAACGCGGACCGCAGGCCAGCGCTGATTACTGCAGCCCATGAAGGTGTTGGGTCTGCGCATGCGGGCGTTTTGGCTACTGTATCTCAGTTACAACAACGTTTCTGGTGGCGGGGACTGTACAAACAGACTCATGATTATGTCCTTCAATGTGACATTTGCCAGCAGATTAAGCCTTCAACTGCTAATCGTCCGCCCCAGACACAGTTGTACATTTCTAATAAACCACTTGGTTGTGTTTATTTAGATCACTGCGGTCCTTTTTCTTCTGATACTGCGTATAAGTATATGTTAGTAGCAGTTGATTCATGCACATGCTTTGTGTGGGTTTGGCCACACCGCAGCGCTGATTCACGAACTTTCATAAGAGACTTGTGTGTCTTTGTAGGGATTTTTGCCTGCGGTACATTCCATTTGGATCAGGTTCGGCTTTCGCCTCTAAGGCGTATAAGAATGCCATGACTTCGTTGGAGGTCCAAGTCAAGTTTTCGTCTTCATACAGACCTGAGGGTAATAGTGTTGTGGAACGAATGAACCGAGATTTAAAGCAGTCTTTGACGGCTAGAGTTATGGGCACTGGCAGGAACTGGCTGGCCCACCTCAACAGCGTGCTCTAAATAATCTCCCTAGAAGGTCTCTGGGTAGGCGGACCCCATACGAGATGCTCTTTGGTATCAAGATGTTTGTACCGGACCTTGATGGTCTAGACCAGGCAGCTGTTGCTGCCTCCTTTAACGAGGATGAACATTGCAATGTTTTACAGAATCTACAAGAGACAAGAGACAGTCTTGCAAAGGAACATTTGCCCTTCACCTCGGATATTGCGTGGCAGATCCCGGTAGTTGGCTGGCTATCCCAGGTTGGAGAACTGGTTCGAGAGAAGATCGAAAAAACAAGAAAGAATATGGTCCCTCTTATCGAGCCCCAGTTCCGGTGCTTGGTGTGAAGGGCACAAGATCAGTCATTTTACCACCACTTCCAGGTCGTAAGGAAAACAGGTATATCTCCATTGACAAAGTCAAGATACACAGAGTGGCCGATACTTCTTAGTATGACACCGGCAGTCTCATGTCCTTCGATCTTGAGAAATTCTGTTTTGGCCCGGCTTCTGATCCAGTGCCTGATGTTGTCCTCGAGATGCCTGCAATTTCTAGTCCTTTATTAAGTACACTGCCTGGTACTCAACTTGATGAAACGGACTACACTTACCCAACTGACTTATCGATGCCTGATTTGTAAACTCGCTTGGCTACAGAATCCAGATTTTCATTTGACACTGATTCACAAACATCGAGGAAACCTTCAAGGGTCTCGGTTTTGGCTTAATTGTTTAAAAAACATTTTTTGATTCCCCCATGGACCTATATTTGGTTGGTGCTTTTTTCAGCTTACCTTTTCATGTCAATTGGCTTCGTGGTGTATTTTTTTCGGCTTGTCAATGGACACTATGTCGAAGAGAGAACATGCATTCGACATATCAATGGAACTTTGGCTCCCCATTCTTCATCACACAGATTGAAGAGAGACTTGGCTTTTGTTAACATCACTGCTTGGCCTGTCTTAGATGGGATTGTATGGGATGCTGTTCGTTTTCAAATTCATGGGCCCACTGAGGTTTTAAATGTCCCTAATGTGCTTAGAGTTTCTATGGGGGATGTAATTAAACAAAATATACGATCTGATGATTGGGATGTTCAGGCCGTAGAAGCCTTGTTTTCTGATTTGAAATACTATGCTGCCTTTGATGCTGAAGATTTGTATTTAGAATCTGCTAATTACGGTGATTTATATTGTTACCAACATTTTGGCAATCACTACCTGCATAAAACTAATACCAGGAGGAACACTGTAAATTATACACAATGGGAGCATTGTCCAGCTCCTATACAAGGCAGTTCTGCTTCCTTTTTGAAAAGGTTCACTTATTTTACTGATTTTAATCAGTCAAATCCCAATGCATTTTATTTTAAGAAAAGTCCACATCCAAATTTAGACTTACAGATACTAAATTATTGTATTCGAAGTCCTTTCTGGACCAGTTAGCTGTAGGTGGCTACGAGTTTTGGAAGGATACAATTGACCTAAATCAGTTTGGGGTTCTAAAAGCTGGCAAGTGCAAGGCACTGAGGCTTTGCACCGTGCATGCCTCATCCCGAACCATATGTTATTCTTGAATTCTACAATTTCACAGACGTGCTTTGGATTGGCTACCACTAAAAAATTAAATGCTCCTTGTTTTCCTGAATTAGAAGAATATTCCGGTTGGAATAATGCCACTAAATTGTCGATCAGAGAGTTACAAACTCTGTTGCAAAATTCTTCCATTAACATATCCAGTTTGGACCCTAAGGGTTGGTTGCTCTGGCACAGAAGTGCTGATTCTTGCCAGCATCGTTTTCTGGGTTTGGCTCAAGGCTTTACACAGGTCAGGGTGGATCCCCGTTTTGAAAGTGGTCATTCTGTTACCACCCATTCTGTAGGCAAAATATGTCAGAATTGGCTCAAACATTCCACCTTGACGTCGGTTAAACTACATTTATCTAAACTGACTGACGATGTTGATCCGAATGATTTTATAAAGGGCCCGGCTAACGGCAGATCTAAAAGATGGATATATGCTATTTACAACGAAGTCTGGAAAACGTCCCAGATTGAGGTGGCTACCGCATTAGAGCTATAGATCAGGCTAATTTAGAGAAAGTGCTAGCAGTTGTAGATAACAGCATTAATACACTTTCTTCTCGCATTTACACGTTAGACAATATTGTATCATCTGTTGTGGATATTGTGCAGGATGACGTGTCTCTTTTGTACCATGGTCAAAATCAATTGCGTTCCATTATGCAGTTTGCATGAACTTTGCAAACATTAAAAGCTGGCAAAGTGCCATGGCATTGCATGAACACGTCATCATTGTTTGCCCCATTTAATTTGACTGACAAGCAGCGTCTGCTGTCAATGAAAGATGCTTCCTTTCCTATGTTACACATTGAGAGGTTGGAACCATTACCGTTTTCTGTGGCAGAGGCCAATTCAGCAACGTGGCTTATCCACGGGTTAATAACTTTCCCGTTCCCTCTATTCAAGTTCGAGGGGTGTATGAAGTACTTTGCAATTAGTAGATATGAACCTCTTGGAAGTGCTTATCTCCATGAAGCTTGGTCGCTTCCATTTACCTATAGATGCCTTAGGGAGGGTAAGGAAGTTTATTTGAATGGTGAAGACTGCACTGAAACACCAGATCACTCATTGATGTGCAGACATATCCAATTACATGGCTCTTGTAACCAGAATGAGCCAAATTTAGCCTGTATTTTGAAAGGTACACCGGTGCCTGCTATCTTGCCCACATTCATATTACTGGCAAACGGGAGTTATTTACTTTTAAACAATGTAGATTGTTGTGGGTTAATAAAAGGAATTGCTTATGTAGTTACCGTCAGTGAACGTGTGGTTTGCTGTAAGAATGTAATGTATCCTCCCCCGCATGGGAAGCTTGATGTTTCCATCTGGCCCACGATTCCTACCTTGAAAGCAGAGTTCAACAAGATGAGTCGCATAAGAGCTCTATTGTCCCAGAAAGAAGTTGCCCTCACATCTGCTCGTGAGACATTCGTCCTTCACGTGGCCAACACCCGCACAGAGGTGCATGCTTTATTAAATACTGACTTGCCTTTGCATTTCGGTGAATTAATTCACACTATCTTTAATACATCCTCCACAACGGGGCTGGCCCACTTTTTCAAAGTTATAAGCAGTGGCCTCTGACTACTTTTCAAGCTATATATTCGGTGCCTTCCCTGCTTTCTTTCATTCGATTTTTTCCAGCCTATTTGGTGGATTTCCCTTACTGCTGGCTCGAGCTTCAGGCGTTCTTTTACTGTTTTGTTTAATTCAAAATGGATGCACGTCCTGTATTTCGAGACAAACTATCACGACTGGCGCTGTTTCGCAACCGAATGCTTGAGTACTATGGAGCGCTGCCTCTTGCAACTTTGAGTACAGCTTATGGATTATCGTTTAGATTTTCCTACTTTACATGTGTCCAGCCTGTCTTTCATTGTCTGAGTTGCGATTTCGACTGGGCCCTGGATTTGTGTCTCTGCAATACGGTGTTTCCCGATGTGGATTATAATCAGTTTATGAGCCCCTTAGTTGCTCATGAATTGCTTTATTCTGACGGAGGGATTATGGCCTTTGCAGTAATGTGAGCGCAGCGGCGCAAGATTTCTTGGCACACAGCTTCATTGAGAACCCACCGAGTTGTCCTCTGACGGTGCTAGAGGCTCCGGTAATTGAAGAGCATGTATGTTCTTTCCCACTGTTAAACTGGATGGCTGAACTATTTTCGGATGAGAACAGAGACTTCCTGTTGGAGGCTGTTGCTGCATATTCAATCTTAGGGTGAGATATGTCATCGCTTCTCTCTCCCATAACCGAGGTCATTTATTGGACATCGAAAAAAAAAAATAATTCTAGACTTTATAAAAATGTTCTCTGCCCCAGGCCTATTGACAATTTGCTACAGCCAATGACTAAATTTATTGGATTCACATTTTTAGTTGACTATGAGAATTTTAAAAGACAATTTTTCTTCTTTTTATTTTTTACCTTGTGCAAATTTGAGCTGACTGTTGTTCTTGAACTCTGCATTCCTAAAATTTGCCTCTTATCTTATCCGTGCTCGGATCAAGGGAGGGTGTAATGTAGATAGGCTTTGCCTTCACACTGTGTTAAGTTAGCATGAGCTTATTAGAAGTTGAAACGCCATTTTTCCTTTCTGCTGCTTCTGCACACGGCACATATTGTTATTAATGCTTTGAGCCCAGTAGAATATTTTGCTTCACACGAGAATAATATGTTTTCCTATAGTATCAGCTTTGCTTGGTAAGCTATGTCTGAACAGTGAGTGCAGAGGCCTTCAAGGTTATTTCAACACAGTGGTTGTTGTTCGGTCTGATCAGCGCACGTCCTAGACATAACCCATATGCAGCTGTGGCCAACTCTGGCTTTTGGCGCGTTTAATACTGCACTGCGCAGAGCATGCAAACACACTTGATGAATATTCAGAGAGCTGGGGTAGAAGATGATGTGATCCCTTTCTACTGAAACCAGAGGTATGGGACTGCCCTTCAAAAACCCAAAGAGACCTTATTTAGATATAATATAATATACTAGCAAGGGAGGGTAAGACTGAGGTGCCATTTAGCCTTCTTCCCTTTAGCATTTTAACATGCTTTCTCCCTTTGTATTTTATGGACTAGTAACTATGCTGATAACCTTGTTGCTTATAATATGTTTGCATGTATTAGCTAAGATACTGCGCCTGAGAACACGGCATTAGAAATAAATATTTCAAACTTGCACGTGTCTTCATTTACTCCTCGTTCTGGATTGGTATGTTAGTATAACGAAAGAGTGTTCATGTGATCTATGTTACCTGAGGTGTTCGAAGTCCATGTTCTAGGTTGTCTAATCATTGGGGGTATGGAAGAACCAATGAGACACTGATTGCTAGTCTGGTAGGGGATTTTGGATACTGAGGTGAGTTTTGGTACACCCTAATTCACTGAGGTTCTAAGTCTCTATGCACAGTTCTGTGTAGGAGCAGAATCCCTGCAACAACAGTTTTTGAATGACACAAGGCTTTGGACACAAGGTTTGATCACAGAACAGATGGTCCAGTGGTAACTCACTGGTGTGTTGAATGCTTTTTGACCCGGGTTCAAATCCCAGCTAGAGAAATTCTAATTTTCTATTTTGTTTTCTATTTTACCCAAATGTCTGTGAGATTTGTAGCCTTTTTACTCAAGCCAGTGCATGTCAGATATTTGTGACATGCGGTGGCATGCAGAAGGGGGGCAAGGTTTGCTATGAAAGAAATCCCTTAATTTGTGGAGTAAGACTTTGGTCAAGTAACCGCAAAACAACATGGAAATAAAAAAAGGACAGCACTCTTTTTGGATGGCGCATAGGCTTTGGATACAATATGTTTCCACTGAACAGATGGTCCAGTGGTAGTTCACAGGGAGTGAGTGTTTTTTGACAAGGGTTCAAATCCCAGTTGGGAAAAATCCATTGTTATATGCTTTCTATTTTACCCAATTGAAAGATGACTTTTTGTAAATCCCCCTTTTCAGTGTCTGTGAGATTTATGGCCTTTTTAGTCAAGCCTCTGCATGTCAGACATTTGTGACCTGCTGTGACATGTGGAAGGGTACAAGGTTTGCTATGAAAGAAATCCCTTCATTTGTGGAATGAGGCTTTGGGAATGGTTGCGTAAGAAAAAGAAATGAATGGGGCAAGTCCCAGAGTGAAAGAAAAGAAGAGCTATTTGTTTATAAATCATGAAAATCAAGTGTAGATTTCTGGCGTGTAACAGCAAAATGACATAGAAATAGAAAAAGGACTGCACCCTTTTTAAATGACAGTAAGGCTTTGGACACAACATTTCCTCACAGAACAAATAGGCTAGTGGTAACTCACAGGTGTGCTGAATGCTTTTTGAGAAGGGTTCAGAACCCAGCTGGGGAGATTCAAATTTTATATTCTTTTCAATTTTTTTCTATGTTACCCAAACAAAATATGCCTTTTTGTAAATCACCCCTTAGCAGCGTCTGTGAGATTTGTGGCCTTTTTAGTCAAGCCAGTGCTTGTCAGACATTTGTGATATGTTGTGGCATGTGGAAGGGGGGAAAGGTTTGTTATGAAAGAAGTCCCTTAATTTGTGGAATGCGACTTTGGGAATGGTTGTGTAAGAAGAAGAAATGTATGGGGCAAGTCCTAGAGTGAAAGAAAAGAAGGGCTATTTGTTTATAAATCACGAAAATCAAGTGAAGATTTGTGGCATGTAACGGCAAAATGACATGGAAATAGAAAAAGGACAGCACTCTTTTTGAATGACACAAAGGCTTTGGACACAATATGTTTTCAGTGAACAGGTGGTCCAGTGGTAGTTCACAGGGGGCAGCGAATGCTTTTTGAAATGGGTTCAAACCCCAGCTGGGGAAATTCAATTTTTATATTCTTTTCTATTTTTTCTATTTTACCCAAATGAAAGATGCCTTTTTGTAAATCACCCCTTAGCAGTGTCTGTGAGATTTGTGGCCTTTTTAGTCAAGTCAGTGCATGTCAGACATTTGTGACATGCTGTGGCAGGTGGAAGGGGGACAAGGTTTGCTATGAAAGAAATCCCTTAATTTGTGGACGCCACGGAAAGGCATGCAGATTTCACTTTTGGGCCCCCAGGTTGTTGGGCGAGAGTATGGGCCACATGGCATTTGCATGCATAACGTGGCAGGAACCGCACGGTGCCTGCCATGTGCATGCAAATGCACAGTGTGCAACCACAGCATTGTCCCAGCACCGCAAGGGTGGCGGGCGGACGTAAGTCTACCGCCATCCTAATAGCCCCCTAACAGTGCAAAAGAGGCCTCAAGCTTGAGCCGAAATCCACAGGGGACTAGGGTATTAAAAAACAGTGTTAGACAGTGGTTTGCACCCTGTCCAAGTAGAAACTCTCACTCTAGTCAGGGTGGGGTGATTATACAGCTCAGATAACCCCTGCTCACTCCCTTGGTAGTGTGGGTCGAGCAGTCAAAGCATTTGTAAAGTATTTGTACATACAAAAACAGTAACAGTGAAAACACTACAAAAGGACACAACACCAGTTTAGAAAAATAACCAATATTTATCAGAATAAAACACCAGAAATCCTGCATATACAAGTAAAGATATCACATTTAAAAGGGTGAACAGTCTAAATATCGTATTATACATATCGAGTTGAGAAAATGTTGAATTTTAAATATCAAGTTGCTAAAATATCGACTTACAAAAATATAGTGGTGCAGAATATCGAAATGCAGTTTATAAATATCATTTTAAATAATATCAAAGTTAGTAATATCGACAGTCATAATATAGTTGTAAAAAATATTGATTTTTTGTGTGTTTTAAGTGTTAGTATACGTGTTAAAAGTATATATTATGTTTGTAATGCATGTTGGAATTTTTTAAAAGTATGGAGTTTTATGTTAAATTATTTTTGCGTATTTTTGTTCCGTAGCGGGTGTGGGTTTATAGGGGAAGGGTGGGAAGTAATTTAATTATAATATATTACTTCAGAATTTTTTTAAATAATTAATTATATGTTAATTAATGTTTGTGTAACTTGAAGGTGGAAAATAAATTCATCCGTAATCTTGTTGGGCTACCACCGAGCACTCCCCTCGTCCCCCTCAGGATGGACCTAGGCCTATGTCCGCTCGATGAGGATTTGGCCCTACGCCCACTGGCCTTCTGGCGTAGACTATGGACAACTCCGGAACTGGCCAGTTACCGAGAAGGACTTAAGGAGGTCCTTGCTATCCCAGGCGCTGGGAAAATTAAATGGCTTAATTCCATCAAACTTGAATTGGAGGCCTTGCGCCTTTCAACAATGTGGTCTGATCCTTTGAATACGTGCCATTTCCTCTCTAAAAAGGAACTAGTCAAGTCTTACCGTGATAGCAAACTGTCCTTGTTACTCAATCATCAAAAACACGTGTCTCTGACAGTTTCCTTTTTGTCCTACAAGGCCAACTATAATATGGAACCAACTTTGGATAAAATTTACCCCTCCATATTGAGGAAACTATACCTGCAGTGGAGACATGGGTCTCTCCCCATTAGAACTCTTACATCCAAAAGGAGTGATGATGCAAGCAGTACTTGTCCAGCTTGCAGTACTATGGATGAAACTGAACTTCACATCCTTTTTGTCTGTCCTGCCTACCGAGAGATCCGAAGGTACTGGATCGCTCCCCTATGCAGGAATCTGGGACTTGCTAAGTGGCTGGTCGCCTTCAGAGTCTTAAAAACTGATCTCTCGGACCATATTGTGTTTGCTATGGCCAAGTACTTGGGCGCTCTTTGGTCTATTAGAAGGAAATGCCTCAAGGCTCTGACTTGATTTTCAGAATATTGGGACTTTGCTAAGAAATCCTTTTATAAATTTTATATTTTGCTGTACAAATCATTTTAAATGAACTAGTTTTTAATGTGTATGACAAACGTCTTTTATGGTAAAGCTTTACCGAAATAAAGATATTTCGAATCGAATCGAATCGTTTGTGTAATTGTATTCCGTAGCGGGTTGTGGGTTTATAAGGGAATAGGGTGGGAAGTAAATTAATTAACTAAAAAATGAATTAATCATTTTATATTTAATCGTTTATATTATTAATTGTGTTAATTATTAATTCATTATAAATAATAATTTATATTTAATAATTTACATTTATAATTGTGTTAATTAATTAGTTATAAATCGATTAATACTAAATATGAATGTATTAATAAGTATGTGTATTGTGTACAACATTATTAATTCGTTAATTTGATATTAATTAATAATTACTGTGTTAATATGTTAATTGAGTACTTCTTTAGGAGTGTTGTGGGTCTATAGGGTAATAGGGTGGAAAATCATTTAATTGTAATTGAGTAATTATTAAATGTTATTTATTGGTATTGATAATTAATTTTTTTAAATTATTAATTTCTAATTAATTTTTATTAACTGATTAATTGATAATTATATTAATTGTATTCATTATTATTGGAGCACGTTCTTGGTTTATAGGGGACTATTTTGGGGAGTAATTCATTTGTAATTAAGTAAATACTCATTTTCATTTTTGAGTATTGATATTTAATTTGTTTTAATTAATTATTAATTGGTAATTAATGTGTATGAATTAATATTTCTTGTTATTGATAATTTATTGGGAATTAATTATTAATTTGTCATTAGTTTATATTAATTGATAAATTGATAATTATAATAAATATGTGAAGTTTTATGTGGAGTGGGTTGTGTGTTTATTTGGGAACAGGGTGGGAAGTAATTTAATGTTATTAAAGTAATTATTAATTTTTATTTATTGGTATTTTTATTTAATGTATTGTTAATTTAATAATTCATTATTTAATTAAATGCTTTTATTTATTCATAAGTATGTTATTTTTAACCCCTACACTATCCAACGCTTTCTCTACTACTGCATTCTTTGGAGTAGGAATATTAATTTTTCCCCTACACTATCCAACACTTTCCCTACTGTTGCACTCTCTGGAGTGGGAATAGTAATTTTTACACTTACGCTATCCAACACTTTCCCTACTGCTGCACTTTCTGGAGTTGGAATTACAAATATAACCCCTACACTATCCAACCGTTTCCCTACTGTTGCATTCTTTGGAGTGGGAATATTAAGGGCATCATTATTATGACGGGCAGACAAAGTCCGCCCGCCATACCTGTGGGAAATGGGACCGCCCGCTAAGGGTGCGGCAGTCCCGTACATCCCAATAGATGCGCCCGCCACAGTGGCGGGTGCATCCTGCATTCCCAACATTGTGGCGGGCGGTGCACTCAGCACCGCCCGCCACAATACCAGGAAGGCATGTTGTGCACTTCCATGCACAACATGGCAGGCACCGCGCGGTGCCTGCCATGTTGTGCATGGAACTGCAGGGGGGCACCATAGGTACCCCCCCATGTGCACCCCCCACCCCCCAGAATCCATGGGGGCCCGCTACGGGCCCCCAATGTTAGAAACCACCTGCCTTTCCGTGGCGGCAACACCGCCACGGAAAGGCAGGTCCCCGCCTGCATCTTAATATGGATGGCGGTGTCTACCCGACACCGCCACCATATAAACAGCTTTACCACACGGTAGGTAATCGGGTGGATTGCCTACGGCGGAAAACCGGCGGTCCGTCTTCCTGTCCGCCGGGGTCCCCCCCGCCATGGGAATGTGGCAGGGGAAATGCAGAGCAGGTGGATTGCCACTGCCATAGGGGCGGTGGCGATCCGCCCGTTATCCTAATGGGGCCCTAAGTTTTTACCCCTACACTATCCAACACTTTCCCTACAGTTGCACTCTCTGGATTAGGATTAGTAATTTTTACCCCTATGCTATCCAACACTTTCCCTACTGTTACACTCACTGGAGTGGGAATAGAAAATGATTCCCCTCCGCTATCCAACACTTTCCCTACTGTTGCACTCACTGGAGTCTGAATAGTAATTTTCACCCACCTGCCATCCAACACTTTCCCTACTGTTGCACTCGCTGGAGTGGGAATAGTTATTTTTACCCACCCGCTGTCTAACACTTTCCCTAATGTTGCACTCACTGGAGTGGGAATAGTAATTATTCCCCTGCGCTATCCAACACTTTCCCTACTGTTGCATTTGCTGGAGTGGGAATAGTAAATTATTCCCCTGTGCTATCTAACACTTTCACTACTGTTGCACGCTCTGTAGTGGGAACAGTAATTTTATCTCCTACGCTATCCAACAATTTCTTTACTGTTATAGTTAATGTAGTGTAAAATATTCTTTAACAAACAAATATTAATTTTAATATTTTTATTTTTTATATATATTTAATTTTATATTTATATTACAGGTTTCTGTATATAGATGTATTTATAATTTTTATTATGTTTCTAACTTTTTATAATTAAGTAAAATAATTATTTATTATTAAGTTCATATATATAGATAGAAAAAAATATGTATGTTTACATTTTTTATAAAGTAAATTTATTTTAAACATTTTTAATAAATCTAACAATGTTTTAGTTAATTACATTTATTATTTAATTAATGTTATATTACTTTGAGGACATTTAATAAAAACAAAACAATATTTTAAACAACAATATTTGTGTTTCGATATCTTTGTACTTACCTTTGTAGAGATAGGAAGTCGATATTCTGTCCTCGATATTGTTGTAGGTCGTAAGTGGGATGGGTATGCCCAGTCTTGGGTCCCTTGTTCACTGTGCCACTGGATTCAAGCCAGCCTAGCTGAAGAAGGGTGATATACCCTGAAACCGGTCCCAGGATGCTTGTTTCCAGTCCAGGGAGGACCAGGCCTGGCAGTTTGGTCTAGACTGTTGCTATGGGGCACAGGGTTAAGACTCATTTGCATATGGCTGGGTCCAAACTGGGGTGGTGTAGCGTACAAAAGAACAATGGATTTAACCCAGATGTTTTGACTGGGGGAGAATGTTTGTATTGTCAGCATTCCATCCATCATTTGTTTGCTGTAACACTCTTCGCTCTAAGTGGGATGGATTTGCCCAGATATGGGTTCCTTGCTCACAGTGCCACTGGATTCAAGCTAGTCTGGCTGAAGAAGGGTGACATACCCTGAAACAGGTCCCAGGATGCTCGTTTCCGGTCCAGGAGGGACCTGGCTTGGCAGTTCGGTCTGAACTGTTCCCATGGGGCATAGAGTCAAGACTGATTTGCATATGACTGGGTCCAAACTGGGGTGGTGTGGTGAGCAAAAGAATGGTGGATTAAACCCAGATCCTTGTGACTGGGGGTGATTGTTTGCATTGTCCAGCATTTCAGCTATCAATTGTTTCTTTTGCATTAGATACAGTCAAGGCAGTGTAGGTGACCTTGCCACACATAGTGAGGGCACAGCAGAGTTTGTGCAGTTTTGACTGCTTCTGCAATGGCAGGCCTGCTGTCTGTAGTTTACATAAGTCCCCCAGGGTGGCAAAAAAATGAGCTTAAGCCCTGGGGACTCCTTTACCACCAATGCCCTCGTTACCCCTGGTACCATATGCTAGAAATTTATAAGGCGTTAAAATGTCTGCCAATTTGGGATTACCAAGTGGACGATAGTGGTTTTAAGAGGGAGGACATGCACTGGGGTGTAGGAAGCAGACTGATGTGCACTATCAGAGTCATAACCATTCGCATTTGGAGCAATGGGGGGTGACCATACAGGAAGGGGCACTTCCCCACACTACCATTATAGCTTGAGTGTGGCAGTTTAAATATTACAATGTGATCTATCAAAGTAACCCCTTTTCACCTGTCAGAACTTTCTTTTTAAATATTTACATGTCACACCTATGTAGGTCTTTCTGCCCATAATGCAGGATGAATTGTACATGGTGATGCCATTTGGTCTATGCAACGCCCTGGCTGCCTTTCAGCACTTGGTGAACAGCGTTCTACGAGAGTTTTGGGATATTTTTGTATTAGTGTACATTGATGACATCTTGATCTTTTCACACTCCCTTTCCAAAAATATTGAACATGTGCAAAAAGTATTACAGGTATCACGCAAAAACCACCTATTTGCCATGATTAAAAAATGTGCCTTTCATGTCACTACACTGCACTTTTTGGGTTTTGTTATTTCACCTGAAGGTTTGGCTATGGATTCCTCCAAGGTACAAGCCGTCCTCCAATGGCAAGCACCCAGTTGTGTGAAAGATAGCCAACGCTTCGCCAATTTCTATAGACGCTTCATCACAGACTTCTCAAAAGTGGTTGCCCCCAACACCACCCTCCTTCGTAAAGGTCAAAAATTCTGGTGGTGCCCGGAAGCGGAGCAGGTTTTTCAACATCTCAAAGAGGCCTATACATCTGCGCCTTTTCTGTTGCACCCTGACTCAAACCACCCCTTCAATCTAGAAGCGGATGCCTCGAATATTGCTCTAGGGGCTATATTAACTCAAAGACACCCATACACAGAGCAGCTCCACCCAGTTGCTTTTTTTCTCCCAAAAACTTGCCGATGCTGAAAAGAATTATACCATCTTTGATAAAGAACTATTGGCTGTCAAGGCTGCTTTTCAGGAGTGGAGACATTATCCTATGGGCACAAAACATCCAGTCACTGTGTACACGTACCACAGGTACTTTTATTTCTTGAAATCAGTCAAAACGCTCACACCCCAGCAATTACATTGTTTTGCACAGATTTCTCCTTCATGATCACATTTCGACCCGGGCGAAATAACGGAAAGGCTGACGCTCTTTTCCGACCCACTCTAGAGGCAGAACGAGAGAATTAACCTCTTTTTTATTAGATAAAACAAACTTTGTGAACAACGTCAACTTCACAGATGTTTCATGGTTGGAACAAATACAACAAACCTCTGCTCAGTTCGATCAAGAAAAATGGATAGTGGAACACCCAAACAGAGACATGGTAGAGGGTATATTATACCACCACAAACAATTGTTTGTACCCACACCAGCTCTTCAACACGAAGCCTCGGGGTGGTGTCAGGACTCTCCACTTTCTGGTCATCATGGAATCACGAAAACACTTGAATTTCTACAAAGGGATTATTGGTGGCCGAACATGCGTTTTGATTGCCATCAGTACACGAAAACATGCAACATTTGTGCTCGAACTAAATCAGAATGACGAAAACCCATGGGGTTGCTTAATCCTCTTCCAACACCAACATCACGTTGGCATTCAGTATCTATAGAGTTAATAGTTGATCTGCCTGCCTCAAGACCAAGGATTTACATTGATTTTGGTGGAAGTCAACCTGTTAGCTAAAGTGTGTAATTGCTTGCCAACTAAAGGGATACCTGATGCCCCCCCATCTAGCTAATCTTTTTTTACAACTCATAGTGCGGCTCCATGGTTTACCATCACGTATCATTTCCAACCGTAGGCCGCAATTTGTTTTGTACTTCTGGGGAGCATTTTGCAAATTTTACTTACCATTTTGGTGGACCTCTCTTCCGCCTATCACCCGGAGTCTGATGGCAAACAGAAAGAACCAACCCGGAGATTGAACAGTTATTATGAAATTATGTTACAGAACAAGAGCAATGGGTTGATCACCTTTGGTTAGCAGAATTCGCCCATAACAATGTAGTAAATACATCTAGCAGATTCTCACCCTTCTACGTTCTGTATGGGTATCATCCAAGATCTTCCCTGTTACTAACACAGCATGCACTCTCTCCTAAACCTTTAGCTCAAAAACACGCCTTACAACATTAGGTTCTTGAAGAATTAAAAAAAGAACATGACAAGTGCAAAACTATTGTACAAACAGTGTGCGGACAGAATGCGACGTTTAGTTCCTCCTCACCAAGTGGACCAGCAAGTGTGGTTATCCACCAAACACTTAAGCTTAAAAGGGCCTCGTAAACTTCAACCATGATACATCAGTCCATTTCCCATTCTAAAACTATATCAGAAATCAGCAGTATACCTGGCTTTACCGACTCACTTAAAAATTCACCCGACCTTTCATGTATCCCTTTTAAAACCCACTGATCCAAACACTCATCACCTCGCTCCACCACCTCTAGTAAGTGTGGACGGTCACTTTGAACATGAAGTAAGTTCTATTTTAGATTCTCGCTGAACATGGGGCACTTTACATTACCTGGTAGCTTGGAAAGGGTATGGCCCACAGGAACGCACCTGGGAGCCACTATCTCGAGTCCATGCTCCCCGACTGTTGTGTATATTCCATCAGCGTAACCCCCACAAACCTGGCCCTGTCACCAGGCCTTGGAAGAGGGGTGCTGTCAGGATCCATCGGACTACCCACCACCTTCCGCATTCCAGCAGCAGTGGGGAAACTATTCAGGGTGAACCCCAGGGCGCTAGGTGCATTTCTCTCACTTACATCCTACCAAGGAAGACTGCCTGTTGAGTGGGGGCTCCTAGCAGGTTCTCAACAGATGCCTCTCGCCCTCGGCTCGTCCCCTCTTTTACTACCCGTGTTCCCTGAGGAAGACATATTTCTTTAATTCTCTGCTCCGGTATGTGGTGGTTGTTGGAAGGTGGATTATTGGTAGTGGCAAATGTAGGTATGGCAATGGCAAGAAGACCACTAACACATGACAGCACTCAGCATAGGTCTTAGGAAATTATTCCCATGCTCAACCCTTGGTAGCTAGGCTGCGAGCAGGTAGGCTTAACTTCAAAGACAGGTACGTAAAGCTTTTAAAAACACCAATTCAGGGGCGTGGCCGAGATGGTGGTGAGATAGGACGTGGGTCCCTATCCCTCCGGTGCCGCCACTTATTATCCTTGTTTCATCACCCCTTCTGGCTCCCATCCGTGCTTACCGGCGGGTGTGCTGGATAATGGAGCTGTCCTCAATCCGGTGGAGAGTCCTGTTCCGGAGCACCTGTGGCCTTTCCTGCTCTGCGAATCCCTCCCGGCCCCGGTATCGATGCGGCCTGGTGGGAGGTGAGCGGATGTGGGGCCGACCTTAATCCCTGGTACGATCTGCGCCGGGAGTGCTTAGCAATGGGAACAAGCACCCCCCGTGGGCTGGAGCCATGATAGAGCGGCGGTGGACCTTGAACGAGCTTGGAGCGATCGCGACTGGGAGCGATCTGAGGTTGGCGCCATCATAGGAGCTCCTGTGATGGCCTAGCTGAGACCCGCAGAAGATAGCGGCCGCAGTTGCATGACAGAGAGCAGTACGCTGGCTGCGGCCGTGCTCCGTGCTTGGATCCCTGACTGCTGTGTGGGGTCCGGGAGGGGCGGTGCGGCTTTATACAGCGGTTCCTGCTGTGGCGGCGTTCCCTCTGAAGGCTCGCAGGTGAGGAGTAGCGGATCGGGAGAGGAGGGCGCTGCCTGCAGAGGCGAGACCCAGTCCGCTGATTGGCGGATGGAGCAGCGCCCGGCTTGGATTGCCGCTGGTGGGCTGGAAGAGGGAAGAGTTGCCCTACTAAGAGTGCTGGTGGGCGGTGATGGCGAGGCCTGACGGGAGCGGTGCGGTCCTGAGTCCTGGGCCCAGTAACTGGATGAGACGAATTGCAGGCCCACGCCGAGATCTTGGGGAGGAGCCTACTTGGCTATGACTGCAAGGCTTTTCCTGCTGTGGCCTAAATAACTGCAACATTAAGCTGTGCCTGGTGTGTTTGGTGCTACATGCGCGATCACGGCTGACCTGCCAGGACGTGTAGTGAATGCAGGCATTGCCCCAGTGAGGCCTTCAGGGAAGGAACCCTCCCCGAGAAAGTATCCACGTGTCAGGTTGCAGGAGAGCGACCTAGGGACTGTGGCGGTCCGCCCTCCCATCAGTGCTGGTTCCTGGAGTGAGTTAGAGGGGGAGTGGGCATACATGTTGCCCTGACTTTCCCCGGGAGCTGCATATAGTCTTACTGACCTCTAAGCCCTGCTAAACCACGGTGATCCCAGCATTGAGCTGCGGTTGATGGGCAGGCAGATATTATGCTGAAGGGGAGATGACCAACCCGAGCCAAACAGAGAACACGAAGGCACGGAGGTGACGCAATTTAGCGGTGGGAAGCAGAGTGTACGGTTCCCCCTGTGCGCCGGTGGTGCACTAGCTTGGTTTGCCAGTCCTAGCAGTGAGGTCCCAGTGTTATTGTGAGGCCTGGCGCGCCACTGATGTTTCGCGAAAAGATTCAAGAAGAGTGACAGATAGAGCTCGCACGGGGCCAATATGTTGTCGACCAGAGGGAGGAGAGAGAAATCTCTGTAGGACCTGCTACAGAAAGTATCAGGGCACTCAGCCGCAAAGCCTGCAGCCGGGGCGTCATCGGTGAACAAGGAGGACGCACCGGCGACTAAAGATTTCATGATCGAGCTCTTCTCCGCTATCAAAGAGGACATTCAGGACCTACGTTCACAACTTTCTGCGAACCTGCGCGAGGTGCCGCACGATGTTGATGGCATTGGGGAAAGGGTGGCGACGCTGGAGGAGCACGATCTGAGTAGGGAGGACGATTCAGCTACAACAGGAAATGCTACTTCTTAGGGAACAGAACATAGATTTGCAAGCCCATGCGAAGGATTTGGAGAACCGTTCCAGACGTAATAACATCCGGATCCATGCGATCCAGTGGAAAGGTGAAGGTGATGACCTCCGGGCCTACGTCAGTGCTTTGTTCCTACAGATCCTTGGGGACGAGGAGATAACGGAGATACAGTTGGACCGTGTTCACCGAGTGGGCCTTCCGCATGGTGCTAAAGCCCCCCCCCCCGAAATACTTGTCTGCGTTCATTACTTTCAATTGAAGGAACGCATCCTGCGTAGGGCAAGACATTAATCCAGTGCAGTTCCATGGCCACCAACCCACACTTTACCAGGATTTGGAAGCTTCCACAATGCTTAATCACAGAGAATTTAAGCCCATCACCAACCGCCTCCGAGAACAGAAGATCCCTTATTCCTGGAGCCATCCGTTCTGCCTCATCTTTAAGCATCAAGGCAAATTGCATCAGCTCCGGTCCTTGGAGGAAGCGTATGCCACGTTGGGCATTGAGAAGCCCCTCAACGGGGCAGGGGATGCTGAGCCACCCACTCGCAGACGCCGTCGCTCCTCAGAATGGCATCAAGTTGGGAGATCACTGCCAAGCCCCGCACCTGACACGGCTGCAAGCAAGCTGGAAAGGGAGGCAGTACTCCCATCGGTATCACAGGTAAAAGAAAGCCCGACGACACCTTGATGTACTAGGCATGGCGGCCACTTGGGTGCTTCATCCGGCGCCGGAGGGGGAGACGTTTCGGTAGTGTGCAGTGTCTCTGCGTCCTGGTCATTGAAGTGACAGACACATACACCTTGGTGCGGATTGGGCCTGCGCCACGATCGCCTGGACGCTGACCATTGAGAAGAACTCTGGTCATGTTTCCTTGTTTGCTCACGGTCTTGTTTTCTTCAGGGGTTTCTTATGGTTTAAGTATAAGGTTTTACTGGGTATTATTTTGGGACTCTGCATCAGTTCACGGGCTAGATTGGCAGGTCACTAGGTTGAGGAAGATGATCTTCACTGTCTTTGAGACAGGCGGTCTTTAGCGTATGAAGAGCCCTTCTCCTCCCCACTGCTGCAAAGGGTAAGGACCTGAAAATTGTTAGCTTGAATGTACGGGGGTTACATAATCCAGTAAAGTGATCTGCAATCCTCGCCCTTTTAGAGAATGCTGGGAGTAATGTATGCTTGCTCCAAGAAACCCACCTTTTAGTTAAGGATACCAAACGCATGAGGGATAGACGCTTCCCACAGCAGATATGATCCTCAGGACCATCCAAGAAAAACAGGGTGACGATCCTCTTTAGTGCACGCTCGCAATGCAAAATAATTTCCACAGTGGCGGAAGTAAAGGCCAGGTTGTTGGCTGTCAGGATATAATAGGGGAACACATATTTGACAATAGGGTCCTTATATGCCCTGAATGAACGACAGGAGACCTTTCTGTGCATCGTCCTGTCCGAGGTTCTTGCTTCCTCAGACACAGCACTTTTGGTCAGAGGGGACTTAAATGTTGTAATAGATTCAGCACTGGATAGATCGGAGCAGCGGTCTAATCAGACAGGGGTGCTGTTGCAGGCTGAGAATCAGTGGTTGTTCGACTGTGGGCTGTGTGATGTGTGGAGAGTACAGCACACTAATATTAGTGACTATACTTACTTTTAAGCGGCACACAAAGCATATGCAAGTCTAGACCACTTTTTAGCCTCCTCATCTCTTCTCCCTACTTTACACGCTGCGGATATCACCCCCCACTCCCTCTCAGATCATGCTCTCATTTTAGTGCTGCTCCCTGCGCAATGCGCGCGTTCAATATCGCCGGGCTGGCGTCTCTGCGACTCCCTTCTTCACTCTGATGAAGTCATTAATCGGATTCGAGATACTATTGTGCATTACCTCTCTAAGAATGACCAGGAGGGCACACCCCTCGTGGCGGTGTAGGAAGCTTTGAAACTAGTGGTGCAGGGGAAATTTATTGCGGTTGCTGCGTCCTTTACGAGACTACGCAAAGAGATGCGCGCGCAATTGGAGAAGGAGGTGGGAGAGTTAGAGGCAGTTCACAAGCGGACTGCGGCACTGAGAGTGTGGAGGGAGTTGGAAACGCGGCAACGCATGCTGAAGCACCTGGACCTAGACGGGGCTGAGCATGCTCTCCTGAGGCTGCGGCATACATTCTACCTCAGTGGGGATAAGTGTGGGAGGATGCTCACACATAGACTGCGGGCGCAAGAGCAGATGTCTGCAATCCACTCCATACGAGATCAGAATGGGGTAGAGCATACCACGGATGCCCTTTTTGTCGATGCCTTCCGTCAGTTTAACCAGCGCCTTTATGCGAAGGAAGATGCCCACTTACATGACCCAGGGGAATACTTGAGCTCTTGCAATATCACTCCCCTACTTAAATCGTCGGCTGACAGCTTGGACTCTGCAATTCATGAAGAAGAGGTCATATCGGCGATAGCGCTGCTAAAAACTGCTAAATTGCCAGGTCCAGATGGCTTCTCGGCCATGTTTTATAAGACATTTTGTGTGGAGCTTGCTCCCCTTTTAATTCCTTCCTAGACACCGGGGAAGTGACGCCATCAATGTCTGAGGCAGCAATCTCTGTAATCCTTAAACCTGGGAAAGAACCTACAGAGTGTGGGTCGTACTGGCCAATCTCGCTCCTTAACATTGACGCAAAGTTGTTTGCGGGCGTTTTGGCCTCACGATTTAGCCCCCTTATGGATGATATTGTAGATCTGGACCATTCCGGTTTTATACCGACTCGGCAAGGAGGGGAGAACACTAAGCGCCTACTGCACCTCATTGACCTTATACACTGATCGCGCACTCAGGCCTTCTTGCTCTCGATTGACGTGGAGAAGGCTTTTGACTGCGTTGATTGGGAGTACTTATTTGCGGTACTGCGTGCCTTCGGGTTTGGATATAACTTTATTCGTTGGGTCCGTTGCTTATATGCCTCCCCCACGGCGGCGGTGCAGGTCAATGGTTGTAAATCGTCCCTTTTCCCCATTGCCCGGGGCACGCGGCAGGGCTGTCACCTATCCCCACTTTTATTTGCGCTCTATATGGAGCCTTTCGCCCAGCGCATTCGGTCAATCCCTGACATTGTGGGCCTTAAATTCGGAGTTGACACACATAAAATCAGTATGTATGCCGATGATGTAATTCTCTCACTCACACAGCCTCGGTCGACTCTACGGTATCTGACCAAGGAGCTTACTGTCTTTGGGAATGTTGCAGGGTTTGAGGTCAACTTTACAAAGCAGCAAATCCTTAATATTTCTATTCCGGAGACTGAGGTACAGGATTTACAACAAGATTTTGCTTTCTAATGGGTGCACACGGATATCATGTACCTGGGCATTCGTCTGACTTCGTCCATCGCTAGGACGGCCGATCTCAACTATGCCTTGGTAATGGAGCAAATGACCAAGGCTCTGACGGCCTGGTCACGTCTCAAATTGGATTGGTACAGAAGGATAGCAGCAGTGAAGATGACAGTGCTTCCACGCATCGTGTACATCTTCCAAATGCTCTCTTTGAGCCCACCGCCGGGCACGCTTTGGGAATTGCAAGGACTTCTTAATAAGTTCTTATGGGACAATAAGAAACCGGGTCTCGCATTTGCGCATGTAACTTCCTCGAAGACTCAAGGAGGGCTAGGCTAGGCTTCCTGCTGGTGCTTACTACCAGGCGGCATGCCTCCGCTACATCACGGAATGGAACAGGCCTCTATTCAGCAAGCACAGGAATTTTATGGACCAAACGGTGGCCAGACGGAATATATGGCGTGAACTGTGGCTTCCATGAAGGCACAGAGAGAGGGGCTGTACTCCTCTCTGGTTACCTCACCGACCCTCAAGGTGTGGGACCGATTAGCATGCCCAAAAGGGTGGACCACATTTTCTTCCCCTATGTCTACCACCGTGGATAATCCCGATTTCCAGCCAGGTTGTGCGTCCCCGATCTTCCATCACTGGAGGAAGGAGGGTTGCAAAAGAGTAGGATCCCTTTTCGATCTTGAGGGCTTGATCCCCTTTCCTCAGTTGCGTAAAGATAATCATCTGCCAGTGTCAGATGCCTTCCACTACTCACATGTCGCACATTGGGTTACACGATCGGAGAATTTTGCTCTCATGACTCGCCCCCTGACAACTTTGGAGAAGTGGCTGGTGTGTAAAAAGGATGATCGTAAACTCATATATGAACTTTACTTCATGATCACTACACAGCCGAAGAGACACCGCACAAAAGCGCAGATCAGATGGGAGACTGAATTGGGGAGACCCTTATCACACAAAGAATGGGAACACATTTTTTACCAGGCGAGTCATACTGTTTCCAACACGGCAGGGGTGGAATCTGCATATAAAGTGGTTACTTACTGGTATTATACTCCAGCGCGCATTAAGAGTTGGGACAGGTCCAAGTCAAACCTCTGCTGGTGGGGGTGTGGTCTACCTGGTACTAGGCCTGGGTGGTAAATTCCGTTCTGCTCGCGGAATTTGGGTAATTTTGCTTCCGCAGAGAACACAAAACTGCCCAAAATTCTATGTTCCGTGGCTTCGCGGAATTTTTTACTTGTTCACGTTCTCAAAATGCGTGTTTGCGAGATATTTCCCCCTGAGCACGCAAACAGCGATCAGGAAAAAAGCATCGCGAACAAGCAGTTCCGCATGTTCATGGAATTTCTGTGTGTTTGCGGAGATTTCTTACCGATTCGCGGACTTTTGCGTAGCGCGACTACGCAAATTTCGCCCACCCCTAACTGGTACCCTGGTGCACTTCCTATGGCACTGTCCAAAGCTGGTGTGCTATTGGACACCAATCATTGATAATAAATGCAGCATTTCATATTACATTGACACGTGCTCCCGAATACACACTGCTGGGTCTTTCGCATTCTAGGTTCTTCCCGCTGAAATCACTAAGGGGCAAGCAGATAGCCATGGCATTACTCGCAGTGCGACAGGTGCTCTTAGCGCACTGGGGGTCCTTGGTGATTCCTGACCTGCGTGATTGGATCCATAGACTCTGGCAACTCTTAGCAATGGAGCGACTATTGCTTAGTGTAGATGGGAAAGGCAATGAATTCGCTAAACTATGGGCCCCGTTCTTGCAAATTCTTACCAAAGGCATGAGGGAAGTAACATGTCTGAAATATTTGCAAATCCTGCAGCTCAAACTCTTAGAACCACCTGGTACATCCACTGATTGATTATTGACCATTGTTTAGGGGCTGTGGTGTGACGGATTAGACTGACTCGAACTGATATGGAGGGAGTGTGGAGGGTGGGTTGGGGGAGGTGGGGTTGTTTCTTGGTTTTAGTGTTTTATAAAAGTGGTTTCTTTGCTAGGTGCATTAACGATTTACTACGGCTTGTTTTATTTATTTTATTTTATATTTTTATATAGCGCCTGACTCGACCCCCGAAGGGGTATCTCCGCGCTTTTGCCATAGGAAGAATATAGCTCGTGCTGATAAATGGTCAGAGGGATAGTTAGACTTTGACTATGTGGTTTAGGTGTTTATGAATAGGTACGTTTTTAGGGACTTTCGGAAGGTTAAGTGGTTAGTGATTTGTCTCAGTGTATGAGGCAGTGAGTTCCAGAGAGTAGGTCCAGTGTGGGCTAGGGCGCGGCCTCCCTGCCTAGATTTTTTAATTCTGGGTACCTTTATTAAATGCAGGCTGCTGGAGCGTAGGGAGCATCCAGGAACATAGGGTAGGAAGGCTTTAGTTAGATACTTAGGGCCAATACCTGACAAACATTTGTGAATAGTGCATAGGATTTTAAACTTAATGCGTTGTCGTACTGGGAGCCAGTGGAGTTTAGTCAGCAGAGGGCGGGATGAAGACCTTGGTGGAACGTTGAGGACAAGCCTCGCCGCAGTATTGGACTATTTGCAATTTGTTGAACTGTTCTTCATTAGATGATAAGAGAAGACCATTGCAATAGTCCAATCTGCTGATGACTAACGCCTGGACCAGTGTCTTCCTATGATTGTCAGGTAAGTATGGAAAAACCCTTCTCAGCAGTCCAATGGCATGAAAGCAGGTGCCAGCCACTTTGTTTACATGATCTTTCAATGTTAGTGCTTGATCTAATAGCACCCCAAGGTTTTTAACGGTCTGTTTAGGACTGGGAACAGGTCCCAGTTCCAAGGGCCACCACTCGGGGGACCATAGTGTCGCTGCCTCTCCGAACAACATTACTTCCGTTTTTCCTACGTTACATTGTAGGCAGTTCTTAGCCATCCACTCTGAAACAGCCCTCATTCCATCTGCAAACAATTTTTTGAGTGCAGGCGTAAAGGTCTTAAAAGGGAACAGAAGTTGGGTATCGTCGGCATACGACACCGGGGTGAACCCAAAGGATCTCACTAAGTCAGCTAAGGGGGCCACGTACACATTAAATAATGTGGGGCTTAGGCATGAGCCCTGTGGCACTCCCTTAGTGAGCTCCCTAGAGATGGAATTGTGGGAGCCCAATCTGACTTCTTGAGAGCGGCCTGAGAGAAAACTCTCCATCCAGGACAGGGCCACACCCCCTAGTCCCACATCCGTCAGACGACCGAGAAGCACCTCGTGTGACACCGTATCGAAAGCG
Organism: Lissotriton helveticus; assembly: GCF_964261635.1. Lineage (NCBI taxonomy): Eukaryota > Metazoa > Chordata > Amphibia > Caudata > Salamandridae > Lissotriton > Lissotriton helveticus. The sequence goes on along the minus strand of NC_136057.1, from coordinate 1,733,969,786 downwards.
GCGGATAGATCCAACAGCACCAGAATCATAGATATCCCCCCCATCCAGCGTCATCCTGATGTTGTTGGTCACTGTTAGGAGGGCTGATTCGGTGCTGTGGTTGGGCCTGAACCCAGATTGTGAGTAGTCCAGGCCCCCCGTTGCTTCGATATGTTTGGATAGATGGGTGTTCACGTGCTTCTCGATCATCTTACTGATGTACGGCAAGAGGGAGATGGGCCGGAGATTCGAAAGATCTGTCCATGGGGATGCCGCTTTTTTCCTTATTGGGTTCACCACCGCTTTCTTCCATTCCATTGGGACCTGTCCTTCCGTCAATGAGATGTTCATCACAGATAGAATGGAAGGTCCCAAGAGAGTGATCAGAGGGGCGACCATTTTGGCAGGAAGGAAATCATTGGGGATCCAGATTTTATGCGGCTGATAAGGGGGGGGGGAGATCTATGTCGCAGATTGGCGGGAAGGATAATATTTCATTTTTATTTTGTTTGGATGAATTGTTTGGGAGAAAATTCTCATTCCCAGCGCTACTAGAGGCCATTATTTTATCATAAATGAGATTGATTTTATTTTCAAAGAACACCGAGATATCATCACAGAGGCTCTGAGAGAATTCATCGGGGCTCTCACTAGCTGTTGGCTTCACAAAGCTCTGTAATATTTTAAACAGCTCCCTTGGGCAATTACCCGCCTCCGTGAGTTGTTGGGTGAGACTGTTTTTCCTGGCTTGTTTTATATTTTTATAGTAAGTTGACTGGGCCTCTTGATATATTTTCTTGTTCTCCTCAGTTTTCAATTTTCTCCATACTTTTTCGGCTCGTCTGCATTTCTGCTTCTCTATTCTAAGTTCCTGTGTGTACCAGGTTTCTTGCTTGGAAGAGGGATATTGCTTATGAAGCTTTAATGGGGCCAGAGTGTCAATGGCTTGCTTAAGAGAATCATTGAATCTAGCTAGTGCAGTATCCGCTGAGTCCCCATCTGTGAAAGTTGGTTGTTTCCAGCAGCTTCTCCACAGATACTTTATGCCACTGTCGGCGCCAAATTGGTGGAAGTTGTGCTTTATTTAGTAATTTTGTCGGGCCCATTAAAATGAACTCTATCAGAAAATGATCTGACCATTGAATTTCTTTAGCAGGTAAGCATTTTACTCTAGCGCAGTTAGAAAAAAGTAAGTCTAAAGTGTGGCCACCTATGTGGGTAGCACCGCTATTTTGTGCTTTTAGTCCCAAAGTGGAAAGATCCGTGACTAATGAAATTGTTTCAGGTTGTGCCAGGTTGTCCATATGCACATTAAAATCTCCTAGGAGGATGAAGTCCTCCTTGGATTTAGAATGAGGGGCTAGTAGCTCCAAAGGGAGAGGGCAAAATCCGTATTGGATCCTGGTGGACGGTAAACTAGAGCACCTTTCCAAGAGATGTGGCCTGCCGAGGCAATTTTAAAAACCATTATTTCAAGTTGTAAATTGTGCCTCTGTTCTAGAATTGTGACTTTAAGTGCGTCTTTATATATAATGGCTAGACCACCACCAGTTTTATTGGCTCGGTCAAAATGTAGAAACTTGTAGCCTGATGGAACCCCTAATGTTATAGCTGTAACCGTGTGAGGTTTCATCCAAGTCTCGGTTAAAAAGCAGATATCGGGCTGTATGGTGTGAACTAGATCCCATACCTGATATTGATGTTTTGGAAAAGAGCGAACATTTAAAAGAAAGCTCTTCAATCCCTCTGGAGGTGCAATTTCAGGTGTATTTGCTTTCGTAATCGCCGTGACTAGCGATGATTGGAACCGACACTTCATGCATGAGAAACAACCCTCAAGACATTGCCAGGGTATTCTAGTGCAGCAATCTCCAAGTAAATTTAAATCTAATAGTGATTGAGCGGAGTATTTAATTTTGCTGATACCTGTGATAGCGGGGTCCGAAGAAGTAGAGCCCATTGCCCCTATGCCCCGTCCTGTCGCGGACGGGCGCAGACGGGCAGCTCTTTGGCTGGTCTTCGGCGTGTCTTTGGCTGCACGCAATCGCTGCACGCTTGTTGAGGGGCGAGGGCTAAATAGCCCCAGAAGTTAAAGCACTAGAGCGCTAACCGCTCCTAGTGCTATCGGAAGTGCCTGCTCACACCTGTCCGCCCCCCGCTCAACGGTGCTAGTCACCCTGTCGGAACAAGGCTTGAACTCAACGCGGGGTCGTCCTCCAGGATGTAGACCTAAATGCTGTGTCATTCTCATCAGTTATCGCTCTGTCGGCATCCTGATGTAGGCAACTAAGCTGTGTACTTGCTACCTTGCAACCACGCAATAAAAATTATTGAATCTAAAAACACCAATTCAGTAAATAATTAAGACACAACATATAATAAAAATCCAACTCCAATTTATAAAAATAGGAAATATTTGTATCTTTAAAATGACACAAAAACAACAAAAATCCAATGTAGGGACCGGAGATATGCCTTTCCAAAGATTTTGCATCATATTGCACTTATAAACATATAGCACCTTATTGGGATATCTGGTCACAATAGACCGGCTCAAAGTCAAAGTTTCAGGCCGACTGCGATGGAGCCCTGAGCGGCTACCACTCGCGGTAGGTCCTGGTTACAGTTTTTACCTTCGGACTTAGAAACTTTTCTGGAGCTTTTCTTTCCCGTGTCCGTCGAAGCGCTCAGCCAGTCCGGATTTGGTGAGGGTTCGCCAGATTGCCTTGCGATGAGCTCCCGGTCAAACTTATGGAAGTCAGACTTCCGAAGCGTTTCAGCGGGACAAACCCAGGATCCAGGCCAACACGTTATTGAAGGCAGGCGGCTTGGTTTTCACTGTTATTCCCGGTCACCTTTTCTTCGTTTGGACTAAAACTTTTACGGAGCTTTTTCTCGGTGGGTCCCTCAATGGTCTTCACCGGGCCGGATTTGGTGAGGGTTCGCCGGCCTTTGATTTCTTCTACCCCTGGTCAGACTCTGGAAGTGGGACTTACTGAGCTTTTAGAGGGACAAACCTGGATGGCTTGGCCGGCTCGCGGTTGAAGGAAGGCGGCTTGGCTGGCCTGTTGAGTCAGTCCCTCTATGGAGCTTTTTTTTCAAAGTTGCTCCAAAGTCCTCCAAACTTATTGAAATTCTTCCTGAAGTTCCTCAAGGGGTCCCAACCTCACCCCAAGGGTCTAGACACTCCAAGATGGTCCTTGAAAGTTGAGGACTTCAGTTCCCACAATTCACTTGGATGAAACCCTTAGAAATCCACTGGTGTTCTGAGGAAAATTGAATTTTGCCTTGTCATGTGTCCCTACGTGTTCCCCATCGTATGTTATATGTGCATGATTAATATGCATATTTCCCCCTTGCCCGAATAAAGACGCATTTATAGTTGTGTCCAACGTCAGTATGCCAGTTATCCAGTTCCTCCTGAAAGCAACGTGAATTAGGCTTCTAGGCCTATGTTGCCAACGTCTTTACATTGTGCACGTTAAATCATCGAGTTGCACCCGTTTCTAGGCCTCACAGAGCCCGGACACCAGATTCAAGCCTCAAGTCTCCTGAAACCACTCCGAGGAGAGATGCAGCCCCGCCCGCATCCCTGACCCTTCACTTACTTTCTGCCAAGCAGCGCGGTGCCCGGCCTGGCCTGCCTGCCTGTCTGCCAAGAATATGTTATGCCTACAGTTATCAGTTCAGCTCCCCGGCTTCACATTCCTAGCTAACGAACCGCATAAACATCTTCATCTATAGTCTAGTCTTTCTGTCTCCATGCAAGAGAATTACTGAATTAGTATCCATAGAAGATTCATAGCACACGCAATACATGAAGAAATATATGCATGCACTAGCCTTAGTGACAAGTAGCCTTTGCCCTGATGACTTTTAGATTCAAGCAACATGTACTCCAAACACAAGATATCAGATATGCTATAGGTACAGGTCGTTCTGACATCCCAGACTCTAGTCTCCTCTTCTAGTGCTAGAAGTCAGAGCCCCCAGCTCTCCCCAGTTACACGTCATGGCCCGTTTGCGCGCACCAGTAGGTTAAAGGTTCCAGCTGCCCAGATAGCCCCCTCCATGTATCCACCCATTTATGACACTTCTGTGACGTTTACATCACATGTCTCCGTACACGCCCCGTGCATGCCTTCTTTTTACGCCCATGTGTTCTTATCTTCCGTTTGTCACTTGTTACGCCTACTGTATTCAATGCAATTGTACTGTTTTACTATATATACTGTATGATGTTAATGAGATGCTGCAGCTGCCATTCCCCCTTTCCTTGTGTCTGTCCCTTCCTGAACCTTTGCAGGTGATGGAACCCGATGGTCCATTGGCTCGAGCCATCTGATTAAAGCCCGTATGACTCAGATACCACGGATTCTGCCTCTTATTTATTGAGCTATCCTTTTCAGTTAATGCATAGAAAAATAGTACTGGTAATTATTTATTTATTTACCACATAAATGGCGCCCGAACAGGAACGAGCCCCTTCCCCACGCGCCGGCGATGTAACGCAGGCCCCCTGACCCTTCTACAGCCGTGACGGACCCCTACTGTGCACGTGCAGATATTTCTACTTCAAGTCTCCCTCAGGCCCACGGAGGAGACGGAGACTGCGGTCCGGCATCCAGACGAGGAGGTGAGGAAGGCGGATCGTCCCGACCAGAGCCCAAGCCGAGAGAGCAAGGTCCGAGGTATCCGGAGGCCCACCTGTTTCCGAAGCCCGAGGCGCATGCGTAGTGCGTAGCAGTAACCAGACGTCGTAGCAGTCCAGTCCAGTCCGAGGCCTTCAGTTTTGCTTCCCGGTGAGTACCGTTGCTGGGAACGTATCTAGACGGGTTCATTAATTTGTGCCCGGTCCGACGGGTTTGGGTACACAGATCCGGTCCGACGTGTTCACCTAGGTGGATACGGTATGACGTGTCTCTTTAGGAGACCGGTATGTTCTGTACTGTGTTAGCAGTGCATCCAGTAATTCTAGTAAGTCTGTTCTCGAGAAATTCAAGTATTATGTTTTCAATGTATCAGGTAGTATTCTGTTCGAACTGTTAATAATGTGTTTTTGATGTCGTGGTATGAGTAATTTGTCTGCTATTCATTACTGTGTTCATTGTGTATTGTGTTCAAGTTCAAGTACGGTTCAAATATGCCTTTGTTTTCTAAGTTACGTCAGATAAAAACCAGAAAAGGTTACTCGAAGAATCAGTTCCTGTCCCTCCTAGGGACAGTCCTGGACATTTCATGTATCATAAGCATGGCTTAGATGCCATACTGTATCTAGATTTATGGGTGCACTACACCACAGATCTCGAAGAGAAATATAGATGGCCTGTTTCAGGAACATGGGATGCAGAGTGCATCATGAGAGTAGAAGAAGCATTATGGAAAAAGAAAGCCAGACAATCCCAGAAAGATGCCATAGAATTGTGGCGTAAAGAATCGCATAAAAGAACAGAAAAGGAACTCAGAAAAGCCGAACTAAGTAGGGAATCCTCCGAAAAAGCCCAAGAAAGGGAATTACTAGAAGAAGGTGAACGAGTTAGAGCAGAACAAACAGACAGACAAAGAAATGCCCTTATTAAAGGTATGTATCCCCTTCTCGCCGAGGGTTTGCCTAAAGCGACCGCGGAAACACTCTGTAATTTACCGCCACCACTGGTCCCGACTAAGCTACGTCATAAACCGACTGCAGCCGAAATCTTTCTTTCTTCCTATTTAGACGACACTGTCCCAGAATATGCTAATATGAATCCTACTCTGCCAGTTCAGGTTCAACACCCTGTTAATAATGTAATTACTGTGCCTCCAGCCGTTGGTCCCGGGAATCCTGTTAATGTGCCAGTACCCCAGGACCAACCCACGTTACGTACTCCTACTTTACCAGTCACGTTACCAGCAGCCGCACATTCAGTATTAATTGACGATTCTAGTCCAGGAGGAGCAGGGGGAGGTATTCCTATCACCCCGCCTCAAACAAAACGACTGACACTGAGAGACGCAGCATTACAGCGTACGCCAAAAGTGGCCACGTACGAAGCCCTCAAAAGGTACCTTACTGATTGTAGATATGATCCAGTGCCAGGCGAAGATCACATGATATTATATTCCGTACGTTTACGGCGAGTTGCAAACTTTTTGATTACCATATCAGATATGAAAGAACATTTAGACAGAATATATCATTTCATCCGAACAGGGGAGAAACCAGAAAGTGTTCACGAAGCTATGACACACAGGAAAGTCGAGACTCAAGGCATGATTTTGCAATTTTTAATAAATTGTTTAATAAGAGAACAGGATCATCCTGATAAAAATCCAGAAGAGATGAAAGTCCTGATAAGATGGAGTGACAATATAGCAGACGGAAAACACAAGACACAAAATAGTATAGAAACCATGTACAGAAAGATTCGTAAAGAAATTATAGGCATACACGAGAGGGAGAAAGCAAGAATAATAGCAGAGAAAGAGAATGACTCTTCAGACAACGAGAATCCCACCAGAATAGCGTATGTAGGTAGGACGAGACCTTCTGATAGACACACACGCCTAGACTACAAGAAAGTTTTTCCTCCTCCCGTACCAGAACAGTGTTCTCTTGAACAATTATTCCAGGCTACCGATAAAGTTCTGAAATTACGAATAGGTTACAGTGAGCTTAGTACCATGCATGAACAGGAACTAGCCCGATCTGCAGTTCGATGGACTAGTGATTCTACCACGTATTCAGAAGAAGTAGTGGCTCAAATGTTTCTGAAGCTTCCCCCAGGCGAACAGCGACTGGTGGGTATGTACATGATCCAGTACCTCATTACACTGTACGAGGATCAGCATTCTGATCCAGGTCCTTTATATAATGTACTGAACGAGTTACTCCTAAACAGATGGAAAGGTCTAGGTACCGATCTAATTAGCGTCATTTTAGAACAGCGCCACAAATACAGAACGTTCCTGACTCCGCATTTTGTTCCTGTTCCACCCCCATTCTACATAGACAGACAGAATCCGTTGCGAGAAGTGCATCCTGTTAAGGGAACGGGGGGTGAGCTCGAATGAGTATTTGTTTACACCCCTATAACAAAAATAGAACTACTAGAAATGAAAAAGTTAGTGCCCTGTCACGATAAAGATCCAGCAGGGTTTCACCGAGAATTAAAAGACATGCTCCGTATGGGAGAATACACGTATCCTGATATCATCAAAATGTTAAAGGTCCTGCTGCCTGCGGGCATATATGAAAAACTTAAAGAAAAAGAATGGGAGGTGGGAGAGAAAAAGATAGACTGGACCGCATTAGAGAACGAAGATAATACACGAGTCCCAGGTACTGGTCTTGGGGATAAAGCCAAAGAGTTGCCCGAGTTGTTAATACAAGTCTTGCCAAGATTACTAGCCACGAAAAAGGAAGACTGGGATGCCATCTCAGCCTGTAAACAGAAACAAGACGAAGACACTAGTGATTTTTATTCCAGATTTGAGAAATGTTTCATTATTAATAGCGGTTTGAAAACAAGTAGTGAGTCGTATCCACATCTTTTTGTTACCAAACTAGTTGAGAATTCTTTACCACAAGTTAAAAATCGAGTATTAAAAGTCGAGAGTACATGGCAAGCTAATACCCCGTCCCAAATGCTACAGATGTTACAGTATCACCAGAACCGAATTAGGGAAGAGCAAGAACACGAAAGGAGACGTATGAAAGATACGAAAATGAAAGTACTAGTTGCACAGTCTGTTCCAGCAGATAGTCAGAAGAGGGGTACGAATCAGACTAGTCATTCTGCAGCTCCCGTTAAAGGGACATGCAAGTACTGTAAACAGCCAGGTCATTATATAAATGAAATGAAATGAAATGATGATGAAATGATTACGCTCTTGTATAGCGCACGACTACCCGTAGGCATCTCGGCGCTTGCTTAGGGAACCCGTCCTGGTATTCCCCTGTGAGATACCCCGGCAGGGTGTCCACAAGGTGAAAGCCAGGCATCCCGCCGCGAGGGGCCGTAGTGGAGATTAAGCAAGCTATTGCCCAGAGTCGCAGAGTGACCCCGTGAGTTGAGTAGGCACCGGAACGAGAATTATCGAGTCCGTGGAATTTTTGAGCCCGAGACCCGCCGAGGCGGGGAACCGAACCCTGGTCCACAGCTGATCTCAGCTTCCAGGTCTGCCGCCTCTAACCACTGAGCCACGCTTCTCCTATATATATATATAAACGAATGTGCAGTTCTGAAACACAACATAGCTACAGGTAAGACGAAAGAGAGACCGCGTCCTCTTAGACAGGAACATGTTCCGCAGAATACGCAACCACCGCAGAACGCACAACAGACAGTTACAGTACCGCAGCCTATAGCTGCCACACAACACGTTACACAACAGATGTACCAGTACGCACAGTCAGATTACCCAGAATATCAGCAGTATTCATGAAACAGCCTAGAGAGGGAGGTTGGCTTGCCTCTCATCGAGGTTCCTGTAGATCAAGAGGGTCCCTATGTACACAGTCAAGTATTAGGAAAGACAGAAAGTTTCTGATTGATACAGGGGCAAGTAGGACTACCATCAGTCATGACGAGGTTCCAGGGGCTCCACTCTCAGGCTCAAGAAATGTTTCCCTGGGATTTTCAGGAAAGCCGATTGTTAATGAAATATCGAAACCAGTTTCCCTAGAAGTTGGTCCATTGTCCCGAACTACAGACTTGTTACTTACGAAATCACGTCCTGAAAATTTACTTGGTATTAAAACATTGAAAGAATTAGGAGCTGTAATATGCTGTTCTCCGGAAGGAGTGAGATTGTTTTTACGTGATTTTAAAGGTCATTATGTGTTACGTGATTTTGATCCAAGATTACTGAATGTACCACAGCATTTATGGGCGCAAGGCCCAACTGATGTAGGTTGTATGCACATTACACCGTATCGTGTCACTCTGAAACAAGGTGTTGTATTACCACGAATCCGACAATACAAGTTACCACCTGAGGCTGTAGCAGCCTTATCGAAAATCATTGACGAGCTCATTGCTCAAGGAGTAGTTGTAGAAACTGACTCCAATGTATGTAACTCTCGTATCATTCCGATTCTTAAACGTACTGATCCAAATGCACCTCCAGTTTATCGATTAGTGATTGACCTCCAAGAACTCAATAAATGTATCATACCCCAGTACCCAGTGGTTCCAGATATCTCTTCCCTATTGACTGCCATTGATTCCAAAGCTACGTTCTTTACTGTTATTGATCTCAAGAACGCTTTCTTTAGTGTCCCCATCCATCCAGACAGCCAGTTCCTTTTCGGATTCTGTTTAAATGGAAGAAGCTATAAATTCACACGTGCACCTCAAGGTTTTACAGAAAGTCCTAGTATTTACAGTCAAGCACTTAAAAGACAATTAGATAGTATTCACATGCCAACTGACACTGCCCTGCTCCAGTATGTCGATGATCTATTGATCACAGCCCGTACAGAACGTGACTGCGAACGAGCGTCACTGACAGTCTTGTATTTTCTGGCAGAAATGGGGCACAAGGTGTCCCCTTCGAAACTGCAATTCTGTGTCCAGCAAGTGGTATACCTTGGACACTTGCTGTCCAAGAGGGGTAGACAGTTGACACCTGACCGCATCCAGTTAATAGCACATCTTCCACAGCCCAAGACACAGAAGGAGGTACGAGCTTTTATCGGCCTCACTTCTTACTGCAGACAATGGATTCCTCAGTACGCATATCTAGCCAAGCCACTGATACAGTTGACAACACAGGAGGCAGCGACATCGACTGTCCTCCCTTGGACCCAGGAACATACACTTGTTTTCAATGAGTTAAAGAAAGCTTTATGTAATGCACCTGTGTTAGCGACACCGAACTACAGTAAGCCTTTTACACTTTTTGTTGGACGTGATGGTACAGCATTATCTGTTCTCACACAAGATCAAGCAGGACAACACAAGCCTTGTGCTTATTTTTCTAGCACATTAGATCCAGTAGCCCAGGCTTTGCCTGCGTGCCTCAAGTCAGTTGCAGCCACAGCTCTAGCTATCAGACAAAGTGATTCCATAGTGTTAGGACACTCCCTGACAGTACAGGTTCCACACTCCGTGGAAGTTCTTTTAAACCGAACACAGACTCAGCATTTGACAATTGCACGATTAACAGGATATGAACTGACACTGTTTCAGCCACACATAGAAATCAGACGCTGCAACATTTTAAATCCTGCTACACTGTTACCCTCGATTACATCAAGCCCTGCCACACATGACTGCGTGGAAGTTATTAACACCATGACAAAGCCAAGACAAGACTTGACGGACGTTGCATTACCTGACCCAGACCTGACACTTTACGTGGATGGTTCATGTATGAGAACAAGTACAGGAGAGTTAGTAGCCGCGTATGCAGTGACTACTGAAACTGAAGTTATAGAAACACATCGTATTGACACCCTGTCTGCTCAAGCAGCAGATCTCATCGCTCTGACCCAAGCCTGCATACGAGCTAAGAACCTGAAAGTAAACATATATACAGATTCACGTTATGCATTCGGAGTCGTACACGACTTTGGAGTCCTCTGGCAAGAAAGAGGTTTCATGACCTCTCATGGAGCCAAGATTTAAATTGGCCCCCTCATTCAAGCTCTTTTAGAAGCCATACATTTGCCGACAGCCATTGCCATTATGAAGTGCAAAGCACATACGAAAGCCACTGATGCCATTTCCCAGGGTAACGATCTAGCAGATCGAACAGCCAAGCTTACAGCTCAGACTCCAGACATTTCCAGTTAACATGACAAAGACAGATGTTCCAGATCAGACGATTTGTATGACAGTTAAGGACCCTACACAAGATGTACTAGACATACAGTCACATGCTACCCCAGACGAGATCAAGAAATGGTCTGAACAAGGAGGGGTCCAGACAGATCAGGGATGGTTGACGAAGGGAAAAGCCACATGGTTTCTCCCCGACTCTATGGTTCAAGTCATCATTAATACAGCACACAGTCCAGCACACTTAGGAGAAAAAGCTATGTTAGACAGCATCCAGAACCTTTGGTTTAACAAGCATTTACGAGCAGCAGCGAAGCAGAAAGTGCGTACCTGCATGATCTGTTGTCAGTTCAATCCAGGTAAAGGTGTTCCGGTGGAACAAGGTGGATTCCATCCTCCTGACCACCCTTTTGAAGTCCTCCAGATGGATTACATTCAGATGGATCGATGTCGAGGTTTCAAGTATGTCCTCGTAGTTGTATGCGCTTTGTCCAGATGGACAGAAGCATATCCAGTTCCAGATTACACTGCCGCGACCACTGCCAGGCAGTTGGTTCGTGAGTTTTTCCCACGCTATGGTTTGCCCAGGGTCGTGTATTCAGACAACGGACAGCCGTTCTCATCCGAACTCATGAAACAAGTATCACTTTTGTTAGGGTACCAGTGGAAGTTCCACTACGTACGACATGCCGAGGCAGCTGGCCTCGTCGAGAGACACAATCAGACTCTGAAAATACGAATAGCGAAGGTTTGTGCAGAGAAAGGTGTAGATTGGATGGTAGCCCTGCCGGTTGCCCTTTTCTATATGAGAATGGTCGCCGACTCCCGTTCGGGTTTGTCACCGTATGAAGTAGTGTTTGGTCGTCCCCCAAACATGTGGGGTACACCTATGCCACGTAAAATCACCGATGTTGACAGTAATATGCTGACAGATTACCTAGCTTCCTTGATGTCTGCCCTACTCTCTTGTCGTTCACAGGTCGCGGCTGCCTTTCCAGACAACACCCAGGTGAAACCGCACAAGGTCATTCCAGGCGACCTCGTCCTCGTTAGGAATTTTGATCGTTCAAGCCCGCTGGAGCCCCGCTGGAAGGAGCCGAAACTTGTTCTGATGACCACAAGGACCGCTGTGAAGCTGGAAGGCAGGAAGGGCTGGCTACACTCCAGCCACATCAAGCGTTTCCATGGACTCCGTCCAAAGACTTTTCTCAAGGACTGCCCCGATACTGACTCTAAACTTCCCCTGTTAGAGAAAACTCCGCAGCAGGAGTATAAATATAAACTGAGGTCTAGCAAGTCAGACAGCGTTTAATTGTTTAAGTCCCTCTCGGGTGAAGCGGTTAGACAGGTTCCTGACATGTATGAGATAGACCCACATAGTGAGAGAGTTAGACGAAACTCCAAGAAAATACGTTACTGTAAAAATCTGCGCAGCAGATGTATTGTTACTTTATTGTTTATGTTATTTCTGAGTCTTACGATCACATGCATAAGTTACGTTTTACATGTATTTTTTCCTCCTCTTGATTCGCATGTACATCTTTCCTCCAATGATACAGTAGAGCACACTTTTAGTGAACTACCCCCTCACGAGTTATCCTACCGACTTGCCATGCGCAACAATACTTTTATACGTATGTTACACTATTCACACCAGACCAGCAATGCCACTAATTGTTGGGTGTGTGGTCGACTCCCCCCTTACCAGACACCGAAGGGAGTTCTGCCACTCTTTCCCTATCCGTTTTCACACAATGGTTCGTGTGGAGCATGGTTTACGTTAACATCCTCCTCAGACGATAAGTCCCTTCTGAATAGAACATGTTTCCCAGACAAGGAAGGTCTTTCCCATAGGACAGGGTTAGATCTAGAAAATGAAGTATATGATCTAGGTAATTTTTCCTCCAACTTCATGGTTTTGAACGTTCAGTTCGAGACTACTCCAGATTTGCCTTCTATAACAGTTCTACCAGTAAAAGGCGAGTTATGTGTTAGAAAGAATGGTTCAGTACATTTAGGACACAGTGATTGTAATACTGTGGTCGAGTATAGTGACAGTGGGAAATCTACTTTCAAAGCCTCACGTCATTCATATTTTGTATGTGGTCAGACCGCATATGTACGCCTGCCCCTAGATTGGGATGGAACATGTTACATTGCCTTCCTACTGCCACCAGTTTTCCTAGCCCCATCCGATTATCACCGAAATACACATCTAGTACACGTCAGACATAGAAGGGAGATCGAGTCCCCAATTGTCGATCAGACTGAAACTACATTAGAACAGTATACCGATTTCAATAAAGGTTTCTTTTTCTTCATAGGACCTATCCAGAATAGTAAATTAATACGTAGGTTAACCAGAACCCTTGAAGCAGTAGTGAATGAGACTACTTCCGCTCTAGGTAACTTAACAGAAGAGCAATCTGCTATGAGATTTGTCGTTCTTCAGAACCGCCTTGTTCTTGACGTCATACTGGCCGATAGGGGCGGAGCTTGTAGAGTCATCGGATCTAGTTGTTGCATTTTCATTCCTAATAACGCACCGTCTGAATATTCAGCAATAACTAGACTTCATAAAATAGCCCATCAGCTACACCAGAATCCAGGCACCTGGACATGGTCCGGTTGGCTCTGGAATATAATATCTGCCTGGGGATGGAAAGTACTGTCATTCCTAGGAATAGTAGTAATGATCATATTCAGTTATTGTCTCTGTTTACAATGTGGCCCTGCGATTTGCGGCTTGTGCGCTACCTCTTGTATTCCAAGTCCAAAGTCCTATTCCCAGAATATAAGAGACGAGCAAATGATACTGTATGAACGGATAGATGGTCTCATGAATATTGATGTTTCCTGAAGGAAACGTAGGGAACAAGGAGGGAATGAGGAAAATTGAATTTTGCCTTGTCATGTGTCCCTACGTGTTCCCCATCGTATGTTATATGTGCATGATTAATATGCATATTTCCCCCTTGCCCGAATAAAGACGCATTTATAGTTGTGTCCAACGTCAGTATGCCAGTTATCCAGTTCCTCCTGAAAGCAAGGTGAATTAGGCTTCTAGGCCTATGTTGCCAACGTCTTTACATTGTGCACGTTAAATCATCGAGTTGCACCCGTTTCTAGGCCTCACAGGGCCCGGACACCAGATTCAAGCCTCAAGTCTCCTGAAACCACTCCGAGGAGAGATGCAGCCCCGCCCGCATCCCTGACCCTTCACTTACTTTCTGCCAAGCAGCGCGGTGCCCGGCCTGGCCTGCCTGCCTGTCTGCCAAGAATATGTTATGCCTACAGTTATCAGTTCAGCTCCCCGGCTTCACATTCCTAGCTAACGAACCGCATAAACATCTTCATCTATAGTCTAGTCTTTCTGTCTCCATGCAAGAGAATTACTGAATTAGTATCCATAGAAGATTCATAGCACACGCAATACATGAAGAAATATATGCATGCACTAGCCTTAGTGACAAGTAGCCTTTGCCCTGATGACTTTTAGATTCAAGCAACATGTACTCCAAACACAAGATATCAGATATGCTATAGGTACAGGTCGTTCTGACATCCCAGACTCTAGTCTCCTCTTCTAGTGCTAGAAGTCAGAGCCCCCAGCTCTCCCCAGTTACACGTCATGGCCCGTTTGCGCGCACCAGTAGGTTAAAGGTTCCAGCTGCCCAGATAGCCCCCTCCATGTATCCACCCATTTATGACACTTCTGTGACGTTTACATCATATGTCTCCGTACACGCCCCGTGCACGCCTTCTTTTTACACCCATGTGTTCTTATCTTCCGTTTGTCACTTGTTACGCCTACTGTATTCAATGCAATTGTTTAACTATATATACTGTATGATGTTAATGAGATGCTGCAGCTGCCATTCCCCCTTTCCTTGTGTCTGTCCCTTCCTGAACCTTTGCAGGTGATGGAACCCGATGGTCCATTGGCTCGAGCCATCTGATTAAAGCCCGTATGACTCAGATACCACGGATTCTGCCTCTTATTTATTGAGCTATCCTTTTCAGTTAATGCATAGAAAAATAGTACCGGTAATTATTTATTTATTTACCACAGTTCTCCAGGTCGAGGATCCTTGCTGGTGATGGTCCAGGTGTGCTCTGTTAAACTGTAGCTTGCAGGGAGTCCACTCTTTATTTTACAGCAAGGTAATCCACAGGACTGTAGTTTCAGCTGGTGTAGTCTTCAGAGGACAGGCCTTAGAACTTTGCACCCGAACTTCTCAGCATGGCATGACCCAGATACTTATTCCAAGTTCTCTGGGTCATGCAGGGGGTCACTAATTACCATTGGGAGCAGGGCAATTCCGCAAGTATATGATCACATCCTATAGAGTGTGGCATTATTTTGTTCCAGAGTGCATCAAATCCCCCAAATTAATAATGGCTGATTTTCCAACAGGGAGGTAAGAGATGGCTAAACACACCCCTACTTTTCATAAACTCTTCCCCTTGCATCTGTGCATTCCTTCCATAAGCCTAGCTCTGGCTGAGGTGAAAAGTTAAGAGTTTTAAATGACACTAAGGCCTCCTCTTCTCTTTGAAGACCATGGTTTACGACTCCTCCCCCTGCTCTGGCATTCTTGTGTAGCAGCACACTGCTCTCCCAGCAGAGCTGGTTAACCCCAGGGGCTCTATCACCTCTCCAAGGAAGCCTGGCTAATCCACTTAACTCTGACCAATCAGGACAGATCACTGGAAGGCTGAATCTGGACTTACAAACAAGAAAGCCTTATAACTTCTTGTATGTACACTTTATAAGAAATTCAACCATATCATATTCTTGAGTTTATTAATACCATTCGGGAAGTCTTTGAATGGTTCTTCTAGCCCACTGCTATCAAGAGTTATTAGTTAATAACGTCCTACCATGTTAACCTACGTAGCAGGGGATTTACGATGGGAAAATGTACTTGGGCCATTATTCCAGCAACAGGACTTACAAAAGCATATTTTATAAGTACTTTGCTTATATCTACAGGACCCCTGCCCCCGGGACAGCTAGGGGAGACTTTAGGGGTTCTGAATCTGTAGAAATATTACAGGCCCTTCCCTCCACAGGCTCCTAGCATCAAAGTCGAATTTGGGCAGCACTTTGTCACAATGTGGGGAGTGAAATGTGAAATTTCACTTAATCCAGGGCTTATAAAACTTATTTTATAGTGGCCTACCTTACAAATACCTGCCCCCATCCCTGGGACACCTAGGGGAGACCATGCGGGTTCCTAATATGCCAAAACATTGTAGGTTATCCAGTTTTAAGTGCCCCAAACCACAAAATCAATTTTGAGCACAATTTACTTTTTAAAAGCAGTCCTGCCACCCAGGGCCACTTTTAAAACTGACCTCAGGCTTCAGCAGTGAACACTTGCAAATGCAGAAAAGCTGATGGCCTCCAAACTGCCATGGCCTATTGTGGGCTAGGAACTTCTAGGTAGTTTTAATCCCCCTGCCCTACTATTTAATAGGATCTGCTAGGGTAGGTCATGTCAACCACAGGGGTACCCCAACCCTCAGTGTACCCTAGTGTCTGTAGGTGTTTTCACTGTATTGCAAATATGTCTCTTTCAGCATAGCAGTGGCCCTGGGACTGGTTAGGCAGAGCCCAGGGTCAGTCAGTTACCACCAGTACCATTCAGCAAAACTTTGGGGGGTACCCAGGGCACAGGATGACTTTGCAACATAGCCCCCCCCAAACGAAAGGCGAAGGGTTACTAACCTACACCCTGGTAGTCATTATCAGCTAAGTGGAAAAACCTTGAAAGTCCATCGCATTTGCATGACCAACCCCAGGTCTGTGTTCCACTGTAAAGTCCATTCCCTGTAGGGAAATGGATGACATTAACAGCTTGGGATTCTCCCCTTTCATCTGCATGAGCCATCTGAGAGGCCTGTGGTCAGTTTGAACATGAAAGGGAGTCCCAAACAAATATGGTCTCAGCTTTTTCAGGGACCAAACAGCACCAAAAGCCTCTCTCTCAATGGCACGCCACATTTGCTCTCTGGGAAGAAATCTCCTGCAATAAGGGCAACTGGCTGATCAAGGCGCTCTTCTTTTAGCTGTGACAACACTGCCCAATCCCTTGGTCTGAAGCATCTGTCTGAACAACAAATTATTTTGTGTAGTCAGGGGCCAGTAGCACTGGTGCTGAACACATAGCAGCTTTCAGAGTGTCAAAAGCCTTCTGACACTCTGGGGTCCAATACACCATATTTGGCCTCTTTTTAGAAGTGGGTTCTGTTAGGAGCACCACAATGGTCCCATAATTTTTAACAAACCTTCTATAGGACCCTGTCAGTCCAAGGAATGCCCTGACCTAAGTCCGGTTAACAGGAGATGTCCAATCCAAAATAGTTTGGATTTTAGCTTGGAGAGGCTGTACATGGCCCCCTCCTACCAGGTGGCCCAGGTACACCACAGAACTCTGCCCTATTTGGCACTTGCTTGCCTTAATAATCAGGCCTGCCTGCTGCATGGCCCGAAGTACTTCCCTTAGGTGGCTTAAGTGATCCCCCAGGTAGAACTGTGTACAGCTATATCATCCAGGTAAGCTGCACTGAACTGTTCCAACCCAGACAAGACCCTGTTCACCAACCTTTGGAAGGTGGCAGGTGCATTCTTTAATCCACAGGGCATTACAATGAACTGAACTGATAATGTCCCTCAATTTAGAGAATGAGGACCTTTTCTTTCCTCCATCAGTGAGGGCAATCTGCCAGTAACCTGAAGTCAAATCAAAGGTACTCAGGTACGTAGCAGCCCCTAATCTATCAATGAGCTCATCAGCTCTAGGTATAGGGTGAGCTTCAGTCTTTGTGACTGCATTCAATCCTCTGTAGTCCACACAGAACCTTAACTCCTTGGGTCCTCCCTGAGGATTAGGTTTAGATACCAGCACCACTGGACTGGCCCATGGACTCTCAGACGGTTCAATTAACCCCAGTAACAGCATCTTTGCAACCTCAGCTTTAATGCTGGCTCTGACATGGTCAGACAACCTGTACAGTTTATTTTTCATAGGTAGGCTGTCACCAGTGTCAATTTGGTGCACACACCACTCAGTGATGCCTGGGGTCAAAGAGAACAGGCCAGCAAACTGCTCCAGCACTTGCTTACAGTCTCTGTGCTGCTGGTCTGTCAACTTGGGAGAGAGCACAACTCCCTTCACTGACCCATCTTGCACATTAGTGGAGAGGAGGTCGGGCAGAGGCTCAGTTTCCTCCTCCACACCCTCATTAGTCCCCAGTAACATGGTCATGAGTGCCCTGTCATGGTGGGGTTTCAATTTATTCAGATGCAGGACCCTTTGAGGGTTCCTGGGGTGCCATGGTCAACCATATAGGTAACCTCACCTTTCTTTTCTAAGATTGGATAGGGCCCAGTCCACTTGTCATGGAGGGCCCTGGGAGCCACAGGCGCCAACACCCACACCAATTGTCCTAGAGTATACTCAGGCATAGTAGTCTTTTGATCATACCAGTGCTTCATGAGCTCCTGACTGTCCTGCAGTTTCCTGTTCGCCTTGTACATGTACTCTGTCATTCTAGATCTCAGGCCTAGCACACAGTCAAGCACATATCCTTTGCTTCTTTAAGAGGCTTCTCCAAAGACTCTCACAGCAGGCTTAATGGCCCCCTCACAGGGTGTCCAAACAACTTAAAGGGTTTGAAACCACCCCCTTTCAGTGGCACCTCCCTGTAGGTAAAGAGTAAGCATCGGTGGAGAACATCCCATCTCCTCCTGAGTTTCTTTGACAACCCATTTATCATGCCCTTCAGGGTTTTGTTGAACCTCTCAACAAGACCATTTGCTTGTGGGTGATAGGGGGTGGTGAACTTGTAGTTGACACCACACTCATCCCACATAGCTGTCAGATAGCTGGACAGGAAGTTTGTGCCCTTATATGATACCACCTATTTTGGAAAACTTACTCTGGTGAACACACCAAGCAGTGCTCCAGCCACTGTAGGAGCATCAATGGTTCTAAAAGGGATTGCTTCAGGGAACCTAGTAGCATGATCCACTACCACTAAGATATACCTATTCCCTGATGCAGTAGGGGGGTCCAGGGGACCAACAATGTGCATCCCCACCCTTTCAAAAGAAACCCCAACCACTGTCTTGCCCCCTGACTTGCCTCTGGCCTGACAGGTGACACAGGAGCTGCAAAACTCCTTTACCGTTTCAGACAAATGGGGCCAGGAGAAATGGTTCACCAACCGGTTCCATGTCATTGTCTATCCCAAATGTCCAGCCTAGAAGATACCATGACCCAAAGTTACGATGATCTCTCTGTACATCTGGGGCACCACCAACCTACTGGTGGCCCCCTCCTTAAGGTTTCTGGCCTAAGTATGAAGCAGTCCATCTTCCCAGTAGAGTTTGTGAAACGCACGGTCATCTCCCTCCTCTTGCTTAGAAGCAATCCACCTCAAGCTCTCAAGGGTGGGACAGTCTCTTACTGAACTCCTCTCTGCAGGTCCACCTGCTCCTGTCAGCTTTGCCAAATCTCAGAGCTCTGGCAGGGATGGAGTCCCTCCCTCAGAGGCCAGATCCTCCCCATCAGGGTTAGATTCTTCCTGCACCTCTGGAGTTCCCTGGGATGGCTCACCAGGCCCAGTGCCCTTGTCCTTGGATGCTTGGCCCTTTGTTCCAGGGTCTAAGTGTCCAGCCTCTCCCTTATGGCTAGTCTGTGACCTAGTCACAGCACATACCCACTCAGGAAGCTCCAATATTTTCACATAACGCTACCAAGGCATATTTATCTCAAGTCCTGCGCCACCCTACATACCTCGTAATTTAGGCATTTTATCCGTACAACCGAGAACGTATTGAATTTCTCGGTAAGAGATTGCCCCATTCTTTTAATTGTCTGTAACATATATATTTTCTTGTCTCTAAAATTGGGATAGTTAACCTCCAGACATACCTGGACACCAATGAGGTAGACTTTTCGCTGTATTTGTTTAAAAAATAGATTATAAAACCATCGCTAGTATTATGCTTGCATACACTGATATACCGTGCAGTCCTCTATTTTTAGAGAGCCTTTCAAATACATTGGTTATTATCTAACAATATCGGGCGGCTCCATTACAGTATGCCACACATAACTGTTTATAAAAGAAATTCCCCCCAAATACACTGATAAGTGGAAGATTAATTCAGGATAAATCTATTATGAGTAGCTGCCTACGAAGTGCCTGAGAAGCAGCCCCTATTATTGCTAATGAGTATTTTTTGTCTCTTTCAGCTGATTATATTCATTGTCAACATTCCTATTAAACAAGGCTAACCACATCCATTTGGATTTCATAAGTAGGTTTAACTTTTATGCCTTTTTCCTATACAGCAAGGGGTGGTGAGGGACAGAGTCTCTGAATTAAGCAGAATACTCTCACCCAGTCAAGAGATCAGGGCTAGATCCAACACCGTTTTTTAGCTCATTGCACCATCCCAGTTTCAGAACCTGGCTGTATGCAAATTAGTCTGTTCCTGTCCCAGTGCATGATAGGAACAGGGCAAACCAAACTACAAAAGCCAATTCTTACACTGGGAAGGAAACAAGCTTCCGGGGACCGGTTTCTGGCATTACAGCCGTCTTCGGCCCGGCTTGCTTGAATCCTGATGGTGCAATGAGCAAGGGACTCATGTCTGAGTATACCCTTCCACGCTTAGGGTGGACAAAATTATTTACAACAAGGGGTGGTGAGGGACAGAGTCTCTGAAGTATTCTGCTTAATTCAGAGACTCTGTCCATCACCACCCTTTGTTGTAAATATTTTTGTCCACCCTAAGCGTGGAAGGGTTTACTCAGATGTGAGTCCCTTGCTCATTGCACCATCAGGATTCAAGCAAGCCGGCCCGAAGACGGCTGAAATGCCAGAAACCGGTCCCCGGAAGCTTGTTTCCTTTCCAGTGTAAGAATTGGCTTTTGTAGTCTGGTCTGCCCTGTTCCCATGATGCACTGGGCCAGGAACAGACTAATTTGCATACAGCCAGGTTCTGAAACTGGGATGGTGCAATGAGCTAAAAAACGGTGTTGGATCTAGCCCTGATCTCTTGACTGGGTGAGAGTATTCTGCTTAATTCAGAGACTCTGTCCATCACCACCCCTTTTTGTAAATATTTTTGTCCACCCTAAGCGTGGAAGGGTATACTCAGATGTGAGTCCCTTGCTCATTGCACCATCAGGATTCAAGCAAGCCGGGCCGAAGACGGCTGAAATGCCAGAAACCGGTCCCCGGAAGCTTGTTTCCTTCCCAGTGTAAGAATTGGCTTTTGTAGTCTGGTCTGCCCTGTTCCCATGATGCACTGGGCCAGGGACAGACTAATTTGCATACAGCCAGGTTCTGAAACTGGGATGGTGCAATGAGCTAAAAAACGGTGTTGGATCTAGCCCTGATCTCTTGACTGGGTGAGAGTATTCTGCTTAATTCAGAGACTCTGTCCATCACCACCCCTTGTTGTAAATATTTTTGTCCACCCTAAGCGTGGAAGGGTATACTCAGATGTGAGTCCCTTGCTCATTGCACCATCAGGATTCAAGCAAGCCGGGCCGAAGACGGCTGAAATGCCAGAAACCGGTCCCCGGAAGCTTGTTTCCTTCCCAGTGTAAGAATTGGCTTTTGTAGTCTTGTCTGCCCTGTGCCCATGATGCACTGGGCCAGGGACAGACTAATTTGCATACAGCCAGGTTCTGAAACTGGGATGGTACAATGAGCTAAAAAACGGTGTTGGATCTAGCCCTGATCTCTTGACTGGGTGAGAGTATTCTGCTTAATTCAGAGACTCTGTCCATCACCACCCCTTGTTGTAAATATTTTTGTCCACCCTAAGCGTGGAAGGGTATACTCAGATGTGTGTCCCTTGCTCATTGCACCATCAGGATTCAAGCAAGCCGGGCCGAAGACGGCTGAAATGCCAGAAACCGGTCCCCGGAAGCTTGTTTCCTTCCCAGTGTAAGAATTGGCTTTTGTAGTCTGGTCTGCCCTGTTCCCATGATGCACTGGGCCAGGGACAGACTAATTTGCATACAGCCAGGTTCTGAAACTGGGATGGTGCAATGAGCTAAAAAACGGTGTTGGATCTAGCCCTGATCTCTTGACTGGGTGAGAGTATTCTGCTTAATTCAGAGACTCTGTCCATCACCACCCCTTGTTGTAAATATTTTTCCTATACAGGGCTTAAGCAAGCCCACTTTGTAGTCCATCATACCATATATTTAGGCTATAGCCGCCTACAATCATGCCAGATAATTTCTTCCCTCTTCTTTTCTCTATTTTCTTCTTTTTCTTTATTTGCATTTCCACTAATCATGTTTTTTTACTAATGTGTGAAACCGACATATTTAAGGATTGATCTTTATAGGTAACAGGATATATTCATATGTATATGCCATTATAATTACATTTATTGCTTCACTTTGAAAGATTGTATCTATATGTAAACATAGGTGTTCTACATATTTTTCACTGATAGGAACTGTGTACTATATTTTTGTATAAAGTAAAATTATGTGAGCAGCACTTTGTATCAACATACAAATATATGTATGATAATCAATTTAGCAATGTACAGTATAAATGGAGTTCTAATTGTTGTTTTACTTAATTTTAGACTTTTTAATCTGATGGTATTTCCTGACGAAGACACGTCTGTGTCGAAACGCGCGTCAAAGCTACCATCATCCACATTCTTTTATTGTCTAATATATAATGACTTTCAAATGTACTATTGAAAGCTATTGATTTTGTTTTTAATATTAATAAGAATTGTTGTAATCATCAAAGTTTAATGTGTTTTAATATAACTTTTTTGTGAACTCCTTGCCTTACATTGTCTTTGTTCTACACTGCCTGGGAATGTTGTTTTTCACTTTTTGTCCCTCCCTCAGATGCCAGATCCTCCCCATCAGGGTTATATTCTTCCTGCACCTCTGGAGTTCCCTGGGCAGGCTCGCCAGGCCCAGTGCCCTTGTCCTTGGATGCTTGGCCCTTTGTTCCAGGGTCTAAGTGTCCAGCCTCTCCCTTATGGCTAGTCTATGACCTAGTCACAGCACATACCCACTCAGGAAGCTCTAATATTTTCATATGGAGTCCTCTCTCCACCTCTAACCACACAAAGGCTTCAAGATCATTGCCCAGTAAACAGTGGACTGGGAGCACCTTTGACACAGCTACCTTCATAGGGCCTGTCACACCTTCCCATTCCAACTCCACCACAGCCATCGGATGGCGTTTGGTAGCGCTGTCTGCATAAGTCACCTGGTGAAACTTACCAGGCAGCAACCTTTCTGGAGTCACCAGCTCATCCAGGACCATTACACTAGCCCCAGTGTCTGATAGCCTCAACCTCAGTCCCATTCACTTTAGGCCTCTGCCTGTTCTTTTCCATGTTTGGAGGTAAGACAGCAAGGGTTGCAATATTCACCCCACCCAGGGACACTAAGGTTGCTTCCACCACCTGACTACCCCTCTCTGTGGCACCACTTTCCACCCCTAAACTGACACTGGCAATCCCTATGGATGGCCCCTTAGCGGGGACCTTCTTGGCGCAGACAGCATCTCTCGGTTTGTGCCATGGCTGGTTACTGTCAAAGCATTTACATACTTTTGAGGGGTCAAAGAACTTACCATTCTTTCCCTGATACCCCTCTATTTGAATTTGGGTTGGCTCCGGCTCCCCCTCCACATGCAGGTTTTTGTGGGTCTTTGGAGGACTCCTTCTGGTTTTGATCTTCCTTCCCTTAGGCTTTCCCTTGGGAAGGGACCTTTGCCCCTTTCTTCTGGTGCTGAAAGGAAACCCAGGTTTTCACCCACTGATCAGCTGCTTCCCCCTGCTCTCTAGGGTCTGTCAGCTTAGAGTCCACTAGATACTGGTGTACCTTCTCTTCTGCACAATGAGTCAAAAAATGTTCTTTCAAAAACAAACTATACAATCCCTCATATGTGTCAACTTTGTTACCAACAATCCAGCCTTCCAGTGCCTCCACTGAAATGTCCACAAAGTCTACCCAAGACTTTGAACTCAATTTCTGGGTGCCTCTAATCTTCACCCTGTACTGCTCTGGAGTCAGACCAAATCTCTTGACTATTCATGCCTTTATTTGCTGGTATGATTCTGCATCCTCTCCCTTCAGGGTCAGGTGCCCATCCCTCCCAGCTACTGGAACCAACTCCCACAGGAGTCCACCCCATTACCTAGAGTGCACCCTACCCATTCTAAGGGCTCTTTCAAAATCTGCTAGCCAATTGTCAATGTCATCCCCTTCAGTGTACTTGGGCATTATAATCTTGGGTAGTTTAGGGTCAAATCTCCCACCCCTGAACATTTCAAAATCTTCATAATTTTCACTGCCACCATTTCCTTTGAACGACTCCTCCCTCTCCTCCCATCTCTTTTTAGCCAATTTCAATTTTTCCTTCTCCAAGGCAATCAAAGATAATTGAGCCTCAAGCTGTCTCTCTGCAAGGGACAGTGGTGGCTCCTGTGTAAGGGACCCTTCCCCATGCCCACCATCTGGAATCATAGGGCTAACATTAGAGATAATGGAAGAGGCAACATTCTCACCCCCTCTTGTGTGAGGTTAAGGAGGGAACACCGTCCATCCCCCCTTGAATCTCCTCAGCTACCCCAGTCCAGGCCTGTAGGGACTTAGTAACCCTACCTTCCTAATCCTGTTGGACGCAGGTAGCCCCCTAAGCCTACACTGTATCCTAAGATCAGCTATCTACAACTGGGACAGTTTGGCCAGGTCCAGCTCCATGGTTTCCCAGTTTTGGGTCACAACAACTAGGGACAACAGTCTTAGAACAATTTGGAAAAATCAAAACAGTGGATTAAAAACAGTTGAGTCCAAATTCCAAAAATCAAACTCAAAAGTTTTGTTCTGAGGGAATTTAGAGGATTTTTATAATCTTAATTCACTGCACTGAAAGGTGTACTTTTAAAGACAAGTCCTCGTCCACACCGCTGAGCACCAAATGTTGGAAAGTGGTTATTGATAGGGGAAAATGTAGGTCTGCCACTGGTAATAATACCACTAACACTTGATAGGACTCAGCATAGGTCTTAAAAAAGTATTCCCATGCTCAACCCTTAGTAGCTTGGCTGCGAGCAGGCAGACTAAACTTCAGGTACGGTTATGTAAAGCATTTAAAAACACCAATTCAGTAAATAATTGAGACACACCACATAATAAAAATCCAACACCAATTTATAAACATAGGAAATATTTGTATCTTTAAAATGACACCAAAACGACAAATATCCAATGTAGGGAACTGGAGATATGAATTTTCAAAGATTTAGCATTATATAGCACTCAGAAACATAGCACCTTATTGGGATATCTGATCGCGATAGACCGGCTCAAAGTCAAAGTTTCAGGTCGACCGCGATGGAGCCCTGAGAGACTACCACTCGTGGTAGGTCCCAGTCACAGTGTTTACCTTTGGACTTAGAAACTCTTCTGGAGCTTTTCTTTCCGGGGTCCCTCGAAGCTCTCAGCCAGTCAGGATTCGGTGAGGGTTTGCCGGATTGCCTTGCAAGGACCTTCCGGTCAAACTTATGGAAGTCCGACCTCCGGAGCGTTTCAGCGGGGCAAACCCAGGATCCAGACTGACATGCGGTTGAAGGCAGGCGGCTTGGATTTCATGAATGCTCCCGGTCACCTTTACTTCGTTTGAACTTAGAAACTTTTACGGAGCTTTTTTCTGATGGGGTCCCTCGATGCTCTTCACCAGGCCGGATTTGGTGAGGGTTCGCCTGCCTTGGATTTCTTCTACTTCTGGTCAGACTCTGGTAAAGGGCCCTACGGAGCTCTTAGGGGGACAGACCTGGATGGCTTGGCCAGATCGCGGTTCATAGCAGGTGGCTTGGCTAGTCAGGTTGAGTTGGTCCCTCTGTGGAGCTTTTTTTCAAAGTTGCTCCAAAGTTTTCCAAACTTCTTGAACTTCTTCCTGAAGTTCCTCAATGGGCCCCAAAGGGTCTCAAACTCACTCCAAGGGTCTGGAAGTACCCGGATGGTCCTTGACAATGGAGGACTTCAGTTCCCACAATCCACTTGGACAAAACCTTTACAAATACACTGGTGTTCTCCAGGTTGAGGATCCGTGGTGGTGATGGTCAAGGTGAGCTCTGTTAACCTGTAGCTTGCATGGAGTCCACTCTTTACTTCTTTTGCAGCAAGGTAATCTACATGGCTGTAGTTTCAGCTGGTGGAGTCTTCAGAGGACAGGCCTTAGAACTTTGCACCCCAACTTCTCAGCATGGCAACATCTTCCTCCCTTAAGTTTCAAGCAGCAGATCTGAGAGGCTCTGCCTCCTCTCAGATACTTATTTTAAGGTCTATGGGTCAAGTAGGAGGTCAGTGCTGACCAATGGGAGCATGACAACTCCCCAAGAATGTGACCACATCCTGTAGAGTGTGACATTATTTTGTCCCAGATTGCACCAAATCCCCCAAAGTCATAATGGCTGATTTTCCAGCAGGGAGGTAAGAGTTGGCTAAACACATCCCTAAGATGGCTACTGTTCATAAACTCTCCCCCTCGCATCTGTACATTCCTTCCATAAGCCTAGCTCCGGCTAAGTTGAAAAGTTAAGAGTTGTAAATGACACTAAGTCTTCCTCATCTCTTTGAAGACCATGGTTTACGACTCCTCCTCTGCTCTGGCATTCCTGTTTAGCAGCACACTGCCCTCCCAGCAGAGCTGGTTAACCCCAGGGGCTCTTTATCACCTCTTCAAGGCAGCCTGGCTACTCCACTTAACTCTGACCAATCAGTACAGACCACTGGAGGGCTGAAGCTGGACTTACAAACAATAAAGTCTTATAACTTCTTGTATGTACACTTTAGGAGAAATTCAACCATATCATATTCTTGAGTTTATTAATACCATTCGGGGAAGTCTATGAATGGGTCTTCTAGCCCTCTCCTATCAAGAGTTATTAGTTAATAACGTCCTACCATATTAACCTATGCAGCAGAGGATTTGCAATGGGAAAATGACTTGGGCCATGTTTCCAGCACCAGGACTTACAAAAACATTTTATAACTACTTTGCTTATATTGACAGGACCCCCATCCCATGGGACAACTAGGGGAGACTTTAGGGGTTCTGAATCTGTATAAATATTGCAGATCCTCCCTCCACAGGGCTCCTAGCATCAAAGTCGAATTTGGGCAGCACTTTATCACAATGTGGGGAGTGAAATGTGACATTTCACTTAAGCCAGGGCCTATAAAACTCATTTTTATAGGGGTCTACCTTATAAATACCTGGCCCTACCCCCTGGAACATCTAGGGGAGACCCTGGGGGTTCCTAATATGCCACAACATTGTAGTCGATCCAGTTTTAAGTGCTGCAAACCTCAAAGTTGAGTTTGAGCACAATTTAATTTTTCAAAGCAGTCCTGCCACCCAGGGCTACTTTTAAAACTGACCTCGGGCTTCAGCAGTGCACACATGCAATTGCAGAAAAGCTGCTGGCCTCCAAACTGCCATGCCCTAATGTGAGCTAGGGACTTCCAGGTAGTATATGCCGTAATATTTAATAGGGTCTGATAGGGTAGGTCATTCCACCCACAGGGGTAGCCCAACCCTCAGTGTACCTTAGTGATTGTAGGTGTTTTCACTGTATTCTTAAATATTCTCAAATATGTCTCTTTCAGCATGGCACTGGCCCTGGTTAGGCAGAACCCTGGGTCAGTCAGAGTCAGTTACCACCCGTACCATTCAGCAAAAAGTTGCGGGGTGCCCAGGCCACAGGATGATTTTCCAACAGTAGTGTTTTCTTTATCTTCGTTTTCCCAGGCCACGCAAGAACTTGACTCAAACTCCATGACTCATTACCCTCCATGACTCAGCAACCCTCCGTGACTCAGCAACCCTCCGTGACTCAGCAACCCTCCGTGACTCAGCAACCCTCCGTGACTCGGCAACCCTCCGTGACTCGGCAACCCTCCGTGACTCGGCAACCCTCCGTGACTCGGCAACCCTCCGTGACTCGGCAACCCTCCGTGACTCGGCAACCCTCCGTGACTCGGCAACCCTCCGTGACTCAGCAGCCTGCGTGACTCAGCAGCCTGCGTGACTCAGCAGCCTGCATGACCGTGACTCAACAAGCCTGCATGACTCAGCAGCCTGCATGACTCAGCAGCCTGCATGACTCAGCCTGGCAAAAGGTATTTAACTCACACAGACTTAGCTTCAGTGCTTCGCATTGAGTGTCCTGTTGAAGATACTGTGGTGTGACGGCTCTTCTCTGCAGGTCGGACGAGTCCTGTTCCATCCTTGCTGCTGCTACTCGCAGATATGGCTAAATCCTGTTTGGGCGACATTCAACTCTTGTGCTCCGTGGAATACCATTGTTTTGACTCCTGGCTCATTTCTAGTTATCGGGGAGATCTTGGGCAACTGCGCACAGAAATCTTCGCAGTCAGAGACTTCCTGACTTCGTTTCTAAATCACAGTTCCCTCTTGTTCCCGCTCAGCTTACTTTACGCTACTTGCCTGTATTTTGGTCATTTCCTCCTCACATCATTTATGTAATTTGTGCATAGTTCTTGCGGATAGAAGTGTATATTATTATTGCAGTGTTTATTGTTATCCTGTTACTGCTCGGTTTTTTTCTCGCTGAAAGAAGGTTGTGCTAACGCTCCCAAGCCTTTGACATACCTCAGCTGAAGGATACCTCAGCTGAAGGATACAGATTATGTCTTATCTCACTGAAATGAAAATGTATGGTGTGCTTAAGTGTAATCTTCGTTGGCACAATATTGTGTGAGTGGGTATTTATCTTTGGCATCATGTTGTGTGTGTATTTATCTTTGGTGCCATGTGGTGTGAGTGCAGTTCTAGTTTTTTCTAATCATTCTAAAAGACCTCTTTTATCGTGGCCCAATGCAGAAGTTTATGCATGATTTATGTCATTGATTATTTGTGTTCTTATTGATGTCTTTTACTACTGCTGCAGGAGCTGGTCTCCATACTCAATCCTCGCTTTAGGACAGATGTCCCAGATTGTTCTGAGACCCAGAGTTTGCTTCTCCACTAGCAAGAACGTGCACCAGTTATTTCTTTCTATATTTTAGCTTTTAATTTTAACTATTAATTTTAGTTTGTTTGTTCCCAAACCCCCTTCCCTTGAGATTATCGAATGAGCACTGATGTCTCTGGTTCTGTGTTTGTCTGATGATTTCTGGGGATTGTTGGGGTCCAGCTGCCTCTGCATGTCCAGCAGGGAAGAACGCGTTCCAACGTTAATCTTCCCAGATTGGTTCCTGATACTAGCAGCTGCAGGAACAGAAATAGAGACTCACGAGCTGGAAGATAAAGCTCAAGGATGAAGACCATACAGACAAACGAATGGCGAAGTCTTAGTGGCATTGAAAGCAGAATTATTGTGAGAAAACTCAGCTAGAGATACAAATTTGGACCCTTCACTCTGACTGGAATTACAACAACATCAATGGTACTACTCAAGGCCCTCATTAATTCTGGCTGTTAATTCGGGGATGGAAACCAAAGGACAAAACAACCTCGATCTGAAGGGATTTGAAAACATATTTACAAAAACGTTAAATATATTGTAGACCCATATTAGAGACCATAACATGATGTAGGTCATGAAGACTGTGGGGCGTATTATCAAGGGATTTATCTCCGCTTTTTTTGCTTTAAAAGCCAAGAAAGCGGAGATAAAATTATCTCCCTATCAGCAACAGGGTGCTAACACGCAAATTTGCATGTTAGCACCCTTTTTCTCTACGCTTCCCCTTGCATCTCTAATGAGATGCAAAGGGGGCGTTCCAGAGAAAAATAATAGGAGAAATGTTGTTAAGCGACATTTCTCCTATTATCAAGGGTTTCGCTAACCCTGTAAGTGATAAAAAAAAGCAGCGCTAACCGCGGTTAGCGCTGCTTTTTTTACACCTGGTATTTTCCTGACTTAGCCATGATATTCTATGGAAGGTGGATATCATGGCTAAGTTTGTGAGCCCCTATCATCAAGCTAACGCCAAACTTTGAGAGATTATCGTTGGTTTTCCAACGATAATCTCTCATTTGGCAGTTAGCGCGAGGATTTTTATCACTGCTGAGATAAACCTTGCTAATAGCAAGTTATCTCTGCGATAATTTCCGGCGATGCTTAGCGATAAAAAATTTGTTGCTAAGCCTCGTTAGCGACAAATATCGCTAATCGTTGGTAATATGCCCCTGCATTCCTTACAAAAACATTTGCCCGAATACTTTGGTAGAGGGTAGATCTTTCAGGGCAGTGAAGTGGGTCATCTCAGAAAAGGAATCAACTTTTACCATAATAACTCAGTTTCCTGCCGATGGAGGTGGTGCATTAATAAAGTCAGTAGAATCAGAGTGCCAGGGCTCAGGTGGAACAGGTAAGGGATGAAGTAAACCAGAAGTCTAGACATGGGAAGTCTTACTTTGAGCACAAGTAGGACCAAAGTATGGTGTCTTTTTCAAGACACCACACTCATACATATACTCTACAGTGAATTGGGTGCCTCTGTGACCAGCAACAGGGAAGTCATGACATTTTGAAAATGTTTAATTGTAAAAACTTGGAGGGAAAAAATAGCCTTGCCTTTTAGAAAATGTTTTACCTTTTATCAGATGAGTCCTCTTAAGGACATCCAATCTTTATGGACACTGTAGCATAGCTAGATAATCCTCTGTCAAGGAAAGATTGGGTCACTCCAATAATTTGTTGTGGAGGAAGAACATTCTGATCAAAGGTGGTTGGAAATTCAGGATATCTGCAAGAAACAGCATCTGCCAAACCATTCTTAGTGCCAGGAATATGAGTAGTGATTAAGTCATACATGTTGAAAAAAATAGGTCCAACGTGCCTGGCAGATATTCCTGCACTGCATGTTTTGAAGATGAAGATTTCGGTGGTCGGGTTTGATTTCAAATGGGTTCCAGGTACCATCTGAAAAGCATTTCCATTCAGAGCAAGATATCTTCATGGCTAAGAGTTCTAAAACGGAGTAACTCCTTTCAGAGTCAGACAGGATCTGTGAGAGGCAGAAATTAGGGTATTCATAGTCATTATCTTTTTCCTGCTGTAGTAGGACAGCTCCAGCTACTCGATCTGAGTCATCAGTTTCAACAATTAACTTCTAAGTTGGAGCCAGAAGGTGCAATTCTGAGGCCTGAATTATTGCTTGGTTTAATTTATTAAGGCCGCCTCAGCATGAGTGTCCCACTTAAACCCATGTTGAAGCATCTCCTTTTTAAGAATTCTGGGATAATACTGTTTAATCACACACACCATTGAAAAACTGCAGATTTCCTGCCCATGTTGTAATTTTAATATCTTATCCCCTGATTCTCCCCAGGCAAGTACTCCGAAAGTAAAATCATATTGCTTATCACTTCTGAACTGTCGCTCCCTTCCCAAGCATGCAAGCGAACTATGTTTCCTCTTAGAAGAAAAATGCCCTGATGTGCTTTTTCTAACGGAAACCTGGACGAACTCAGATTCGGACCCTGATGTAGTCCGGGCCTTACCCCCTAACTATGCCATTGTTAGGCAAGATCGGGAGTGCGGTCGGGGCAGAGGCATCGCTATTATTTATAAAAATAATTATAGCTGCAGAACTACTAGCTGCCTCATTTCTGAGTGTGTGAGCATTTCCTTCGCTATCAGCTTCTCACCCACCTGTACATTTGCAGGAATTCTCCTATACCGGCCCCCCCCAGAGGCCACACAAATTTTTGCAACAATCTCCCCGACATTGCGATAAACTGTGCTAGACTCACCCCCAATTTCTCAATTCTGGGTGATTTTAATATTCACCTCGATTAACCTGATACCCCCGCTTCTCAAGATCTCATGGCAGACCTTGAGGTATTTCAACTCACAAATTGTCACAGGCCCTACTCATAAAGCAGGCCATCTGCTTGACCATTTTTTCACAAATCTAGAAAACATTCACTTGAAGGACTCCACTATCGTCCCTTGGTCAGATCATGTTCTTCTTTCTTTTATCTGGGCCCCGCCCGACCGAACACAGCCTGCCATAAAAACTAAGAAACTGAGTCGTATTTGCTCCAAGCTACCGGTCGAAAACTGGGTAGAGAACCTCAACACTACCACTCCGGCATTTTGTTCAAATCCCATCCTGGCGAATGCCTCCTTTAATACCTTGCTGGAATCCTCACTGGACCTTACTCTCCCTAAAACAGAACTCACCGTACTGGTAATAACAAAAAATGTGCTACACCTCTGAATTAAGTCACTTAAACAAGCTTGTAAGCAGCTCGAAAGGAAATGGAGGAAGGATTGCTCCAAGGCCAGTAAGGATAACTATAGATCCGCACTTCGGACCTACAAAAATAAATTACACTACACAATCTAGCTTCTACCAGGATAAAATAACCTCAGCTGCCAACTCCCCGAGCGAAATCTTTAAACATTTTAAATCACTGGTCACCCCCCCCCCCGGTCCTCTCACCGAGCCACTAAACGCATAGAAACGGTGCGACGAGCTGGCACTTTTCTTTGCTGCGAAGGTTGCCAATATTTATTCGCTGTTCCAGCAGGTGGAGCTTTCTCTACCTCCCCCCCATTGGACCTGCATGCGGGTTTAACAGAATTTGCTCAGCTTGATCTGCCCACGCTGCAGCAACTTCTGGAAAATTTGAAATCAGGCTCCCCATCTGACGCCGCGCCCCCTTCCATCCTCAAGCTGGTCTCTGAGACTGTTGCTCCAGTCATCAGGGATGTAATCAACGCCTCGCTTGCAGCGGGCCTTGTCCCACAGCAATGGAAACAGGCAAAAGTGAAGGCACTTTTGAAGAAACCCAACCTTGACCCGGAGGACTGGGCTAATTATCGCCCTATTTCTCTGTTACCAGCTATTGGAAAATTGGCTGAAAAGCTTGTCAACTCTGTTTTAACTACTTTTGTTGAAACTAATAATGCCCTGCACTCCACCCAGATGGGCTTTAGATCTAAACAGGGCACTGAGACCGCTCTCATCGTCGTAGTTGAAGAAGCTAGGAAAATCGTGGATTCTGGAAGCTGCGCTGCCATCATTTTATTAGACCTCAGCGCAGCTTTCGACACGGTAAACCACTCCATCATGAATCAGAGACTGAGCGATGTGGGGTATCAGGAACGGCCCTCAAATGGCTGAAATCTATCCTCATGGGTAGAACGTTTGCTGTGTTCGAAGATGAGGCAATCTCAAAACAGTTCCCCTTGCAGTATGGTGTCCCCAAGGGATCGTCTTTAAGCCCCACCATGTTCAACATCTACATGAGGCCTTTGGCTGAGGTGGTACTCCCTTGGGGGGTCCAGCTGGTCACCTATGCCGATGACACCCAGTTGGTGGTCTCCCTTTCTCGGCATGATTCTCATGACAACAATAACCTCACCCCCTGCCTAACCAAAGTACTAGAATGGATGGACGCGTCTTTCTTAAACTCAATGGCGCCAAAACTGAAATTATGATGTTAGGACACAAGGCCCCTTCGAATTTAGATCCATGGTGGCCAAGTTGCTTGGGACAGCCCCCCTCTCCTAAAAAGCAAATCAAAAGTCTGGGAGTCTGGATTGATCCTAAGCTCAGTTTCCTCGCACAGGCCCGTAAGGTCGCTGCCACCTGCTACGGCCTGATTAGACTGTTAAGGAAGATCCTGAGTCTTCTGCCTTTTGAAGCCAGGCGTCTTCTGGTACAATCTCTAATTTTATCGTGCCTTGATTACGCGAATGCAGTATATCTGGGAGCACCACAGGGAACAATCGACATCCTGCAGACTGTGCAGAACTGCGCGGCCCGGATGCTGATGGATGTTCCCAAGCGCAGTCCCACTAAATCTGCTATGCGCCAGCTACACTGGTTACCGGTGAAGCAAAGGATTTGGTTTAAGGCCATGTGTACCGTCCACAAATCCATGTCCAGCAAGGGACCTGCCCTGATCCAGCCTATGTTTCAACTGTACCAGATCACCCGGACTTTATTATCCAATCACAAGAAATTTCTAAACATCCCCATGATCAAGAGTACGCATGGGTGGCCGCAGATTCTCATTACATGCTGCGAAACTGTGGAACCAGCTCCCTGACTCCATCCGGATGGAACCTAATTATCTCAGTTTCAGGAAGTTGCTGAAAACTGCCCTTTTTCCCTGAATTTTGAGGAGTGACTAGGTGTCTTGATGCGCTGGGATGCCTCCGGGTAGCCATGCGCTATATAAATGCGTATTCATTCATTCATTCATTCCCTATAAATTGCCAATACAAATTTTCAAATCCAAGAAAACACTGTTTCCTTGATGTTAGAAGGAGTTGGCCAATCTTAAATGGCAAAACCCATTTGGTGTTCAATAGCCATTCCAATATCGTTTAGGCGGAAGACTAAATATTCTTTTTCAGACTGGTCAAACTGACTTTTCTGGTATGCAAAATGAACAAGTTACTTACCTTCGGTAACAATACATATCTGTAAGAAACATAGGTTAGTTATAGATTCCTTACCTTAGAATTACCCCCAAGCATCAGACCGGATCTGGAAAGTTTTTCATCAGCAGTACACTTGCGCTTCAGAAGGTGGAGTCGTCGACTTCGCATTTGTTGGCGCTGTGGTCGCCGGGATGATGTTGCGGTAGCCACATAGACGCCACCCACGCGCATTGACGTCAGTTCTATACACGACTTTCCACGCCAGAAGCACAGAGCCATGCAAGACACTGACCACTGATGCACAAAAATAGGGCTCTGAAAGGAAGTCCTTAACCCTAGAAGTCAGTTCGCAGAAGGGAGAGAATGGGTGGGGATATATCGTTACCGTAGGCAAGTAACTTGTTCATCTGAAAGAAACAGTTAGTTATAGATTCCTCACCTTAGAATAGACACCCCAGCAATACCAACCTCGGAGGTGGGTCTGCGAACCAAGTTCACAACAGAATGTCCTGGAGAACAGAACGGCCAAAGAAGCCATCTCTCCAGACTTGACAGTCCAGGCAGTAGTGTTTGGTGAACGTGTGCAGCGATGCCCACATAGCTGCCTGACCGATTTAGTTTAGGGGGACTCCTCATCCCAAAGCAGTAGTAGCTGCCGTCGCCCTGGTGGAATGGGCACACTGGAGGCTCCTTCTTTGCCAAAGAATAGCAGGTTTTGATGCACAGAACAACACACCTGGAGATGGTCCGTTTGTGCATGGCCAGACCTTACTTAGCGTCCACGTAACCCATAAAGAGTTGGTCATCCACCCGGAATTGTTTGGTGCGATCCAAGTAGAAGGAAATCGCATGTGACTGGATGGCAGACAACTGTCTACAATTGAACCCCACCAAGTCTGAGGTGCTCTTGGTGGGTCGGTATACTCACTAATGGGACAACCAATGGTGGCCGAAGGCCTTAGGCACCTCTCCACAACCTAAATTGAGAGTTAAGAATCTAGGGGTCTTGATGGACAATTCCCTTTCTCTTGAGAACCACGCGAAAAAGTGGCAGGAACTTGTTTTGGCCTCCTGCGCGGTGTGAAACCCATTTTGGGTTTCTTTGATTCACCT
Organism: Lissotriton helveticus; assembly: GCF_964261635.1. NCBI lineage: Eukaryota > Metazoa > Chordata > Amphibia > Caudata > Salamandridae > Lissotriton > Lissotriton helveticus. The sequence goes on along the minus strand of NC_136057.1, from coordinate 1,733,934,470 downwards.
ATTTGCCAAACGATTGTTCAAGCAATTGTGCTGTCCCATCTGGACTATTGTAATGGCTTCCTACTTGGAAGTCAATAAAACTGTCCCCAAAAGACTCCAACGGGTTCAGAATGTGGCAGCGCACATTCTTTTTGCCCTTCCGAAGCATTGCCATACCTCCCACCTCCTCCGCCGTCTGCATTGGCTGCCGATTGAACAGAGTCCAATTTAAGACTCTGTATTATGCATAAGATCCTACATGGCCAAGCCCCTCAAATTCTGCAAGAGCTTTGCTCTCCATACGTCCCAGGGCATGCTCTGCGGTCGGCCGATATGCATCTGGCCAGTATTCCAAGAGTGCACCGACAAAGAGCAGGTGGGCGCTCCTTTAAGGCATTGGCCCCTGCCTTGTTGAGTGCCGCCCCTCTTGCTGTGTAGAGCACACAAGAACATTGGGCCTTCATGAAATTAACTAAAACTTGGCTTTTCTCCTCCATTTAGTTCTTCATGTTCTCTTCTCCCTGGTTGCTAGCGCTGGGACGCCTGATGTTGGGGCAACAATGCACTTTATAAATGCATCTAACATAACATTATGTTTTGGATCCAGACGGTGGAGCCTCTTCCTCTTTCGAAGGTTGTGGAGGCGGAAAGAAGGTGGGCAAAGTGATGGTTTGGCCAATGTGGAAAGAAATAACCACCTTGGGGAGAAAGGAAGGTCTAGTTCTGAGGCCGACCTTGTCCGGATGAATAGCCAGAAATTGAGGCTTGGAAGAAAGAGCTTGTAACTCAGTCACCCTGCATGCAGAGGTGATGGCCATCAGAAAGGCAGTTTCAGAGTGAGAAGTCTGAGAGGACGGACAGTTATGTAGTGGCTCAAAGTAAGCGCACATAAGATAGGTAAGAACCAAGTTCAAGTCCCACTGAGACATTATGAAGGATACAGGAGGAAAAAGATGAGTAATGCCCTTAAGGAATCTATTTACAACAGGGGACTTGAACAGAGAAGGCTGATCAGCAAGACTTAGGAAGGCTGAAATGGCCGAGAGGTAGCCCTTAAGAGTGCCCAGAGCAGAGCCCTGCTGGGCCAAAGAAAGGAGGAACAAGAGGACCTCAGAAAGAGGAGTGGAAAGGGGATCCACAGTCTTTGCTGTGCACCATGCCACAAATTTGTTCTATCTGCAGGCATATACGGTCTTAGTGGAGGGACACCTGGCTGCCAAGATAACATTGTAGACTTCAGGACGCAGCTGAAATGATGTCAACTGCCGCTGCTTAATCTCGACGCAAGGAGGTGGAGGCTGGACAGGTTCGAGTGGAGGACTGTCCCCTGCTGCTGCGACAGAAGATCCTCCCAAAGAGGCAGTCGGATCGGAGGATCGATGGCCATGATGAGCAGCTTGGGACACCAGACTATTCGTGCCCAGCCCAGACCCACATGAATGACGTGGGCCCGGTCACGGTTGATCTTCAGCACTCTGGGCAGAAGTGGTATAGGTGGAAAGGCGTATAGAAGACCGCAACTCCACTTGTGACGAAAAGTGTTGCCTAGCGAATGCCGCCTTGGAAATTCCAATGTGCAGAATTGCTCACATTGCGCCTTCTCTTCAGTGGTGAATAGATCTAACCAAGGCTCTCACCACTGTTGAAAGAGACATTGCACCACCTTCGAGTGAAGGCACCATTTGTGATCCATCATGCACCTGCGGCTGAGTTCATCCACCCCGGTGTTCAGAAAACCTGCCAGGTGTGGGAAATGCCCTGGTATTCCAGCCATGTCCAGAGATGGAAAGCCTCTTGACATAGGGTCGACGACCCTACCCCGCCCTGTTTGTTGCAGTACCACATGGCAGTGGTGCAGTCCATGAACACCTGCACTACTCTTCCCCAGACAGAGAGAAGGAATGCCTTGAGTGCAAGACGAATTGCCCAAAGCTCCAGAAGGTTGATATGGAGCCCGGACTCCACCGGAGACCTCTGATCTCCACCTCCCATGTGGCTGCCCCATTCCAGAAGTGATGCATCGGTCACCACTGTGAACTCTGGTTGAGGAAGGGAAAGGGATCTGAGGTCGACCCAATCCTGCTTCGTGAGCCACCACTGCAGTTGGCGTGCAGTGCCCTTTGAGATCTGGACTGAATCTGACAGGTTCCCCTGATGCTGTGCCCACTGGAACTTCAGGTCCCACTGCAGTGCCCACATATGCCATCTGGCATGATCCACCAGCAGGATGTAGGAGGTCATGAAGCCCAGTAGCCGGAGGGTCATCCGATTCCTGACCGAAACCCAGGATAGAGGCTGAAAGATCAGAATCATATCCCGGAATTGCAGTTCGGGAGGATAGAACGGAAACTGTGTCGTGCCCAGAACCGCTCCGATGAAGAGGAGCTTTTGAGAGGGAGTCAGGTGTGACTTTGGCACATTGATGGAGAACCCCAGAGAATGCAAGAGGTCCGCCGTAGTCTGGAAGTGTGAGACAAGTGCCTGGGGCGAGACCACCTTCAACAACCACTTGTCAAGATAGGGGAAGACTGGAACCCCTGATCTGCACAGATGAGCTGCGACGACCGCTATCACTTTTGTGAACACCCGAGGGGCACTGGTAAGACCAAAAGGAAGCACGGTAAACTGAAAGTGCTCATGGCCTACCGTGAACCGCAGGTAATGCCGGTGGGCCGGCAGGACAGGGATGTGAAAATAAGCATCCTGCAAGTCCAACGCTACGATCAAGTCTTCAGGGTCGATGGCAGACAGGACCTGAGCCAGAGTCAAACATTTTGAACTTCTCCTTCCGGAGGAAGCGGCTGACATTCCTAAGATTCCAGATAGGAAGCAGGCCCTTGTCCTTCTTGGGCACCATAAAGTAGTGGGAATAGCAACCACAACCGACTTCTGGGGCAGGAATTTGTTCAATGGCGCCCTTGGCCAAGGGACCGTAACTTCCCGTTACATAAGGGTCAGATAATCCCCGACATTCAATGGTACTGAGGTGTCATGGCTAGGGGGGTAGTCCCAAAGGGGAGGGAGTAGCCCCTTCGGACTATCTGCAAAACCCACCTGTCGGACATGATGGCACACCAGTAGGGGAGATGATGGCGAATTCTGCCTCCCACTCGCATGTGATGGGCCTAAAAGGTTAGACTAGGCGGGTTTGTAGGCTGCAGCAGAGGGGAACAGTGGTGGACTGGCCTACCCGCTGGCCCCCAGAACCATGGCGGTGGTTCCCAATCCCACGTCCCCAGCTTTTACCGGCCTGTGGGCCTGGAATGAACGTGGTGGGACACCCCTTTCGAGCCACAAAAGAGGCGAAGAACAAACAATGCAGGGCGTGTGGTGGAGAGCCCAAGGAATTGGCCGTAGTCCGAGAGTCCTTGAAGCACTCTAGCGCACTATCTGCTTTGTTGCCGAATAGGCGACGGCCATCAAAAGGCATGTCCATCAGGGTGTTCTGGACATCCCCAGAAAAACCAGTCGACCTCACCCAGGCGTAGCATAGAAGGACTACAGACGTTGAAAAGATCCTACTTAGCGAGTCTGCAGTGTCCAGTCCACAGCAGATGATAAACTTTGCTGCGCCTCTCTCCTCGGCAACTGCATAGGAGAGCACGGCCCGGGTAGGCAACACTTGCACCACCGTATCCCACAGAGAGTGGGAATAACAGCCTAACAGACATGCGGTGTTTACCAACTGCAGTCCCAAGCTGGAGGAAGAAAACATCTTCTTCCCAAGCTGGGCAAGCTTTTTAGATTCCCTATCAGGTGGAGCGTTAGGGAAGGCACCTTTGGATGTGGAGGCTTGGACCAACAAGCTCCCAGGGGTTGGGTGTTGGGAGAAAAAAGTGGGGTTGCCTGGGGTGGTGGCGTCAGGCAATTATCCTATCCACAGGAGCTACTGTGTTGGGCCTGGACCAGGTCTCAAAAGGATGTCCGTTAGGGCTTCATTGAATGGTAGTAGGGGCTCCGAAGAGCTCTCTGCCGGCTGAAGCAGCTATGTCAGGAGGTTAGTCACGACAGCTACCGAAGGTAGCTCTAGGTAGAGCGCCTCAGCTGCCCTACACAACACCAATGTGTATGATGCTCCGTCCTCTGTAGCCACGGTAGGAGGAGAAAACATGCCTAGGTCTAGGGAGGTATCCAGACCACTGGCATCCCCCAGTTCCTCTCTCCAGTCCGGATCATAATCCAACAGGTCTGTTAAAGGGTCACAAGACCCCTCCCACTCTTCCTCACCCTCCTCTGACTGACAATCTGGCTGAAAAGGACCAGGGTGGAACATAGGCACAAAAGTACCCATCAACGCCGGTCCGGCTCCGTGTCCACATCGGGGTGGAAGCCGGGGTAGACACCGGCTTGGGGTCCAACCGGCATCTGCTGCGGACATGGTGGCGGTGAAATCAGCACTGGTGGAGGTGTAACGAAGACTACCAGTGCTGATCCGTATCCAGGCCTGAATCCAAGGGGGCCCTGCGGTGCCGAGGCCGAAGCCACCGGCGTAGGGCCCCCAGCCAAGTCCGCGGGGCCCGAAGGCGCGCCGGCAGAGTTGGGCTGCCCTAACATGGCATGCATTGCTTTGTAAAATTAACGAAGCTGGGCAGGGGTCACTCCCGGTCCTCGGAAGGGAGGGAAGGCTGCAGTTGACCCTGTAGGCGCCGCACGTGGAGCCGCTGGAGGGGCACTACCCGCACCCTTTGTTGCATCGGCCAACGGATGAGGGGAAATCGAAGAGTGACAATGCTTCAACTTCTTCTTATGCTTCAACTTACCTGACCCCCGTGTGCAAATGCTTGGAAGAGGAGTGATGATGACTCCACGAGTGGTCCCGCGACCTCCCAAGTGACCGCGACCTTGAGCGACGCGGAGCCGACTTCCGGGCCTCGAGGAGCTTTCAGGACTGCTCCCACAAAGAATTCAGGGCCATGGTTCGGCAGTCGGAGCATGACTTGGGGTCATGGTCGTGCTCCAAGCAGTAGAGGCACATGCTGTGCGGGTCCATCACAGACATCAGTCGGTAACAGGAACCGCATGCCTTGAAGCCGGGCATCCCTCATGCACCAGGAGTCGCTAGACTCAAAAAACTAAGGCGACAAAGTCGAGAAGAAAGTCAGTCAAAAAGTGACTGGAGGTACCGCTCTCTCCGATCTGCTCTTGCTGTGCCAGAAAAAAAAGATCTATCGGCAGCACGTGAGGGCGGCGTCTATGTAGCTACCACAACATCATCCCAGTGACCACGATGATGAACGCGGAGTCTGACGGCGCCTCCTTCCGACGTGCAGGGGTACTGCTGATGAATAACTTTCTGTATCCAGTTGGGCCCCTGGGGGTAGTTTTAAGGTAAGGAATCTATAACTAACCTATGTTTCTTTCAGATAACCGATTTTAACATAGCCTTCTGACTGAGAAGTTGACTGATGATGTAGACATGGGTCTTTAGAAAAAACAAAATGTCGTATAGATAGACAACATATAGATTAAGTATGTCAGTGAAAATCTGATCCATAAAGCGCTGAAAGATTGCTGGAGCATCACTTAAACCTAATGGCATAACACAGTATTCAAAGTGTCCCAGAGGGGATCTAAAAGCAATCTTCGATTCATCTCCCTCCTTGATTCATAAAAGTTGACAGGCCTTATGAAGGTCTAATTTGGTGAATATCTTGGTGTCCCAAACAGATTCTAAAATTGAATTAGTAGTAAGGGATACCTATCCTTAATGGTTATTTTGTTTAAGCCTCTGAAGTCAATGCAGTGTCTCAATTTGTTAGACGTTTTAGGAAGAAGGAACATAGAGACCTTGGCTGGTGAGGAGGATGGGGTGAAGAGACCATTTTGCAGATTTTCTTCCAGGTATTGTTCCAAGGCCGCCTTTTCAGATTCAGAAAGGGGGTATATTCTTCTAAACAAAACGGTGGTTCCAGGTTCAATGGGAATGACGTAATCAAAATCTTAATGAAGAGGTAGAGACACTTCCTTGGGTTTGTCGACTAAATCTTCAAATTATTGATATTGCAGAAGGAATCCTTGCAGGAGATTAATGGTATTGGAGTATTCCACAAGGTTCTTGGAGATTTCCTTATGAGTCCAATAATCTTCCGTTGCATAACAAAATTGATGACAGAACTGGGAAGACAAAGACATTGTCTTAGTTTCCCAGTTGATGTTAGGGTTGTGATGAACAAGTTATGGAATTCAAAAAACATTACATGGCTAGGAGAAGCAATAAGATCGAAGGAAACAACCTCATGATATTTCTGAAGGTTAATTTCAAATGAAAGGTTTTCTCTTTAAGCCTTCCAAAGACCAAATATTTTCCATTGACCATATGAACCTGTTCTAGAGACTGTTTAAGAAGCAGGAAAATCCTTTTCTCTTGAGCCCACAGGTGTGTCTAGACATAACCAACTGGCTCCACTATCAAGAAGCCTATGACCATTAGGAAGTCCTAGTTGCATAGGCCAGGGAAAAAGTGAGGCTTGAAAGTCTCTGACATGCAGATCAAAGGGCTGAAAGATATTCCAGTTTAATTCACCTTTAAAAAAGGACAAGACCTGGCATTTTCCGAGGCCTTCGGAGCTCGATTTGGGCAAGCATGAATTAAATGCTCTGGTGATCCACAATACATGAGCAACACATGTTTCCGCTGATTTTGTTTCTTGGTTTCCGAAAGAATTCTACAAGCTAGACCAATTTGCATAGGTTCTTCAATAATAAGATTCCAGAGGAGCTGCTTCAGCCCTTCAGGTGAGTAATCTGGTGCTTCCCAGGGTTGAAGAGGTTTGAGTTGCACATTTTGCAGATTGACATTCATGCACACAATCTTTACCTGATAATGCTTGATCTGTCAATGTAGAAATAGTTTTGGTGTGGACAGGCTGCACTACATTTCTCCTTTATCTCTTCTTTGAGGCTCCTCAAAAAAGGCTAACACGGGTCTGTTTGACCCATGTGGTCTCAGCTTCCAGCTAACAGAAGCAGGTGATACAAGTTAAGATGTCTTGATTGCCTTGCTGGATGTTACAAAGGGGTACATCGGCAGAACACTCTAAGCCTGATCTTTCAAACATCCGCTTGAAAGTCATGAGGAAGGTGGAGTAGTTTGACAGACTAGGATCTTCTGAGGCTACTGACATGGTCCCCCAGGTTAACACTGGATGAGGTAGGGTGCCGATAAGGTATCAGACTTTCGCTGTATCCTAGAAAATTTTGCTGGATAGAAATCAAAAAAGACCATCAGGGAAGCCAAGAATTTCTTTACCTTATTGTGGTCTGCAGAGAAATGAGGAGTAGCTGATGAAAGGGTGGGAACATCAGACGCTCTTACAGTGAGAGTTTGACAAAGTATCAGATTCTCATTAATTAGTTGGAGTTTTTGAGGTTATTGTTGAACAGTTTGGACCAATGCTTGAGCTGGATCGACCGGCACAGTCCGAGACAGATCTTGAGCTGAATCCATAGTTTCAGAGCCTGGACTAGAAAATGGGCAGTGAAATCTGTCAGATCTGTAACCAGGCGAGGTCGCCCCCACACACCCCTGCTACTGCCTCCATCAGCCCTCTGGTGCCCTTGGTGCCCCTGCTGCCTTTGTTTAAGCTGCCTTAGTCTTAATTTTATTTTACTCGTTTTTACTCGTTTTTTTCCCGTTTTTTCTCGTTTTTTTCTCGTTATTTTTTTCACTCTACGCTTTGCCTCCTCCTTCTCTCTTGTCATCTGCTGCCCTTGGTGCCCTCTGCTGCCTTCATTTCTGCTGCCCTAGTTTGTTTTCACTCATTTGTCCCACAGGGCGACCCAGCCGCCGCAGAGCCGCCCTCTGCCCTCCTTTCCCGCCGCTGCCTCCCTGTGACCCCGCCCCCCTCCTGCCCATTCGCCGCCGCACTCCCGCCACCCAGCTGCTCTGCCCTCCCGGCTCCTTCTTATGTCGCCCCCACGCACGCGCAGCGTTGACGCGCAGCGGGGGCGCCGATTGTGCGCCGAAGGCGCGCCAAAGGCAAGCCCGTCTGCGCCCGTCCGCGCCTGGCCCGTGCCCAGCGCCAGGACCCCTGGCCCCCGCCGCTGCAAGACGACCCGACGGACCTACGATGCCGCCAGCCTCAACGCACTCAACGTCGGACGGAACCCCGCCTGCTACCGAGCCACCCCGAAACGCACCCACGGACCCTTCACCTGCAAAAGCTGCAAGTTCACCTGCCTCCGAACCTGCACCGCACCCGCCAAGCCAAACACCAGCAGCAACCACCTGAAGTGCATCCTGCTCAACACCCGCTCCGTCCACAGACACGCCGTGGAACTCTGGGACCTCCTCGACGCAACATCACCCGACATCGCCTTCCTCACGGAAACCTGGATGAACGTCTCCTCCGCCCCCAACATCGCCATCCCGGACGGGTACAAGATCATCAGGAGGGACCGCATCAACCAGACCGGAGGAGGAATCGCCATCGTCCACAAGAACACCATCCGCATCACGACCGACTCCGACGACACCTTCGCCACCGCGGAACACCTTCACTTCCAGATACACACCGACCCCAAGACCACCCTCAGAGGCACCCTCATCTACAGACCCCCGGGACCACGCACACAATTCAGCGAAGACATCGCCGACTTCATCAGCCTACATGCCCTCCCCTCCGCCGACTACATCCTCCTAGGAGACCTCAACTTCCACCTGGAGAACAACAAGGACCGCAACACCGCCGCCCTGCTGGAAAACCTCGCCAACCTCGGACTCAAGCAACTGGTGAACACCCCCACCCACTACGCCGGCCACACGCTTGATCCCGTCTTCTCTTCCAGCAAGTACATCACCTTCAGCCACGTCACCGGACTCCACTGGACCGACCACAGCTGCGTCCACTTCAGCTTCAAAAGAACCACGACCCACCACCACCCGCAACAGGTACCTCACAGGAGCTGGAGCAAGATCACCGCCGACCAGCTCACCACCTCCCTCAGCCAGAGCCCACCCGCCAGCACAACGGACCCCAACGAAGCAGCCCGCAGCTTCACACAGTGGCTGACCGCCTGCGCCGACGACCTCGCACCACTGAAGAACCCTCCCAGCAGACCGAAAAGCAAGAAGGCCTCCTGGTTCACCGACGAACTCAAGGACTCCAAGAAGAACTGCCGCACCCTCGAGAAAGCCTGGCTCCTCGACCAGACCACAGACAAAATGACCGCCCTCAAACAAGCCACCCGCAAGCACCACCAGCTCATCCGCACCACCAAGAAGAAATCACTAAAGGATTGACTGGACAACAACGCCCACGACAGCAAGGAACTCTTCAGCATCGTCAAGGAGTTCTCCAACCCCAGCACCGGCAACAACGACTTCACTCCCTCACAAGATCTCTGCGACTCTCTCGCCTCGTTCTTCCACCGCAAGATCGCCGACATCCACAACAGTTTCAGTGCATCACCCATGCACCCAACCATCAAACCAACGCCCCCCACCACCACCCTCCGCACCTGGACCACAGTGACCACCGAAGACACAGCCCGCACGATGAACACCATCCACTCCGGATCACCCACCGACCCGTGCCCCCACCACGTCTTCAACAAGGCCGACTCCACCATCACACCCCAACTCCGGAACATCATCAACTCTTCCTTCAACACTGCCACCTTCCCGGAGTGCTGGAAGCATGCCGAGCTAAGCGCCCTACTGAAGAAACCAACAGCGGACCCCACCGACCTCAAGAACTTCCGCCCCATCTCGCTCCTCCCTTTTCCTGCTAAAGTCATCGAGAAGATCGTCAACAGACAGCTGGCCTCCTTCCTCGAGACGAACGGATCCCTCGACCCCTCGCAGTCCGGTTTCAGAGCCAACCACAGCACCGAAACCGCCCTCATCGCAGCCACTGACGACATCCGAGCCCTGCTCGACAACGGGGAAACAGCGGCACTCATCCTCCTGGACCTCTCTGCAGCGTTCGACACTGTCTGCCACCGCACCCTAGTTCAACGCCTCAGCAACATCGGCATCCAGGAGAAGGCACTGGAGTGGATCGTCTCATTCCTCGCCGGAAGAACACAGAGTTCGCCTCCCCCCGTTCCGATCCGAGGCCACTGAAGTCATCTGCGGCGTGCCACAAGGATCATCACTCAGCCCCACCCTCTTCAACATCTACATGAGACCTCTTGCAGCCATCGCACGCCAACACAACCTCAACATCATCTCCTACGCAGACGATACCTAGCTGATCCTCTCCCTCACCAGGGACCCCGACACCGCCAGAACCAGCCTACACGAAGGGATGAAAGACGTCGCCGAATGGATGAAGACCAGCCGCCTGAAACTGAACTCCGACAAGACGGAAGTCCTCATCCTGGGACCATCACCCTCCGCCTGGGATGACTCCTGGTTGCCCCCCGCCCTGGGCACCGCTCCCAAACCAACAGACCACGCACGCAACCTGGGCTTCATCCTGGACTCCTCCCTCTCGATGACCAGACAAGTCAACGCTGTCTCATCATCTTGCTTCCACACCCTACGCATGCTCCGCAAGACCTTCCGATGGATCCCGACTGAAACCAGGAAGACGGTCACCCAGGCACTCGTCACCAGCCGACTGGACTACGGAAACGCCCTCTACGCCGGAACCACAGCCAAGCTACAGAGAAGACTGCAACGCATCCAGAACGCATCCGCCCGACTCATCCTGGACATCCCCCGACGCTGCCGCATCTCCAGCCACCTGAGGGACCTGCACTGGCTCCCCGTCAACAAGAGGATCACGTTCAGGCTCCTCACCCATGCACACAAGTCTCTCCACGACCTGGGCCCCAAGTACCTCAACGACCGCCTGACCTTCTACACACCCACCCGCCAGCTACGATCGACCAGCCACGCCCTCGCCGCTGTTCCACGCATCCGAAGAGCCACCGCCGGAAGATCCTTCTCCTACCTGGCGGCCAAAACATGGAACTCCCTCCCCATCCACCTTCGACTGACCCAGGACCATCTCGCCTTCAGAAGACAACTCAAGACCTGGCTGTTCGAACAGTAGCAGACCCCTTCCCCCAAGCGCCTTGAGAGCCTCCCGGGTGAGTAGCGCGCTATACAAGTGGTATGATTGATTGATTGATCTCTCAGGGCATGAACATCTAGCAAGAGACATCTGGCTATGGGTGAATCTTGTAGCCCTGGTCGTGGTCTACCAGAGGTAAGAGCGACTCCTTCCAGTAGCCACAATGCCACTGGCACTTAAAAGCACCTAAGCATGTAGTGCCTTCCATAATAAGCCCCTACGGAGCAAAAGGCCTGAAAGGAAAACATCTCCGAGGATGGCAACAAGGCTTAACGAGGGCAGAGGCAGGCAGTAGAAAAGGCAGCAAATTGGAGGCCCAACAAACAAAGCACAGGACTCAAGAACCCAGGAACCCAGGGCTGACAGTAGCAAGGAAACTCCCCAACAGCCACATGTAAGTAAGGGAAATAGACTTTTTACACCACAAAAACAGGAAATTACCTCACAACACTAGTGCTGCCATAATGGATTGGGAACCCCTGAATGACCGCAATCTTGGTTTGGGCTGCTTTTTAACATGGTGATCCTCCAAAGAGTATTCTGGGAATAAGAAGAAGAAAAAGATGAATGCGTTGAAGGTGTCTTCTAGACAGACCCCCCCAAAGAGAACAGAAGATTGCTCCGGTGGGCCACCAGCAGTAAAATAAGGCCATTAAGGAGGCACGGTAGCCTGCAGGTGCTTCCAGGACCCTGCACACTGTTTTGCCATGCGTCCCACCCTCCAGAATGAGCCAGGAGGAGTCATCTGGTGGGATGTGAGCCGCGATTGCAATGTTATAATACTTGTCACTATTGCAAGTATAAATAAACCAATAGAAATTATTTAAAAATAAAAATAGATAGAAGGCAGTTGTTGGTTCAGGAAGCCTTCTGGAATGTCAAAGGACATCAGGACAGATGAGACCCATGACCAGAGTGGCCCTGCTGTCTTGTTTTTCTTCCCTCTGCAGGTATCCAGACGACCTTAAGAGCCTCAAACTCAAGTGGCCAGTCAGACGAGCACCTCTGCACCCGAGCTCCACAGTCCGGATCCCAAACTTCTGACTGGGTCTGCTTGGCCTAGGGATCTCCCAGACCGGAGCCTTCATTTGGGTTCATTCTGACCTGCCCCCAAGCTCCCCTCTGCAGCCTTTGTTTCAGGTCCCATTGACTTTATCGGTGCAGCATTCGAGGCTACCATCCGGACCAGCCATCTGCATCCAGACACAACGGGGCAAGTAAAGTGAAACTGTGGTTAGGTACAATGGACCTTGGCCCCCTAGCACCTTAAAGGGCACCTATGAACTCCACTTTCAAGTACCTGTTTGCTATGTGTATTTTTCCTCTATAGGATAACATTGTAAAGTTCAAGGCACATGCATCAAAAAAAGTTCTGAGCTATATTTCTATGTCCTTCTAAAACATACCTTCACTTATACTAAAGTTATTCTAAAGATCTTGTGCTTAAATATTTGTAAAAGTCTGTTCTATTTTAAAAAAAATGGGTCTCAGATTTCTTATTGAGTGTGTGAACGATTTATTGGCTGTGTTTTACAACAAATGCTTAACACTCCCCTCTGATAAGCCTAAGCTGCTCGACCACACTAGCACATATCGTGCACTTGGAATTATTAAAGAAAGCCCAGAAAGCCACATAAGGGTCGTCTAGACTTTTTTCAGGATGGGCCTTTACATTGGTATCACTATATAAAAAGCCAGCTTCCTGCAGACTTCAACTGTAAGACTTCCATTGGTGGTCCAAATTGCAAATTAAACCCTGCATCTGCAGAAGGGTCAAGCCCATTACATAAAGATGGTCATAATGAGGGGGTAGACCATCCCCTACATCTCTGGATGATAGTTATCTTAGGTCAAAATCAGAGACACTGGTATGTTGCCCTTGCACCTTTATTTTGGCTAGATGGTGGTGAGTAAGGGAGACTACCGCTTTGTTTTTTTTATTGCTTCTGTTTGGACATCAAACTGTGACTTACCAGAGAACGTTGACTGTGAAGTTGACTTCAGGCAGAAGCACTTTTTTTCACACAGAGAGGAGAGGAGAGAGCTAGTTGCATTCTTCCAAAATAATATCCATACACATGTGGGCTCATTGCGAGGGTTGAAACATGTTTGCATAATTCAGGGGTGATTGAGAAACTAATGCTCAATTAAAACCCTGTACCTTGTTTTTAAGCATACCCATAGTACCCTATTAAAAAATAGTAATTCTGTTTGGCTACACCTTTGGACATTTTGAATTATAATTTTCCTAACTGGATCCCTGCTTTATCCAGAAAGAGACTTTATATAGGAACTCCCATTCATGGTTGAATCCACCCTGGTGGTATTATCCTACCAGGGTGTGGATAGGTGCTGATGATGAACCATGCCACTATCTAGTGGGCAAGGCCTCTATTCCCAAATCTTTGGATTTCCCACTTGGACTTCTAAGGGGTTTCCCTTTATTCTCATTTTGCCTGGTTGCCCCTCAGGGAGAAGCAACCTTGGGGGAGAGGGCAAGTCAGCACTCTTAACTTAAAGTGGGAGCAGGACTGGGTCCGAGACCTACATGAGGTCTCGGATGACCTCTTGTGTTTGGTACTGTAGAGCTTCACCTCTTGGTCCCAGATCACCTTTCGGGGCATGAGGGCACACTTCTTGCACAACTTCAAGTTTTGTCCTGACCTTAAACATCAGACACACAACATGCAGCTCTGTGTGCGAAATCTATTTTCTACAGTTGCGGCAGGGTTCTAAACCAGTAGTCGTACAAGTGGACATAGTTCCATGCAGACTGGATTGGTTTGATTTTCTGGAGTCAATCGGAAAGCTGACATTGTTGGGAGTGGAGCTCTGGATTTGTTTTGGAAAACACAGAAATATAGAAACAGACACGCAGGGATGACGCTTACATGCTTTTCTGCTCCGTCACTTCTGTGGTAGTACAGAGTGAACATAAATCTGGAGGGAACCACCTCACTACAAAGCTGAGCATTGCTACAGAAAGCTTTCCAGATACAGTATGGTACCTGATGAGTGGTGTGCGAAACTGACGTCTGTTGAATTTCCTGTAGTCTAATTATGCACAATTATCCTGAAATTACATGCAATTACAAGAAACGCATCTGGTACTCAAAGAATTATCCAAACGGTCTGTTTGGGTGAAAATTCAACTATAATATGTAAACTAGAGGGGATTACTGGTTACTTGCATTCAAAACACTGCTGCTTGTGTTTGGATCTGTAGTTTTATGCTCAAAATGTATCCAAACAGTCTGTTTGGGTAAGAGAATGACCTGAAATGTTTGGTGGCCACCCATTTTAAAGGTACTGCCACAAGTGTTCAAACCACTGCTGATCACATTTGGATTTGGAGTTTTGCACTACAAAATTACCCAAACAGTACACTCGGGTAAAAAGGAGAAAAAAATTTACCTGAAACGTCACTTGCATCCAAATATTACCAAAATGGTACATCTTGTACTAAAATTTCTGCCCGATATTACGTGAAGTGGCATAAGCTCTGTATATACGCTAAGTTACCAAAAGCATGCCAATTATGCCAGCATAATTAAAATATTGCCCAGGCTTAATTCTAAGATGAGAATTCTGTAGCTACCAGGATCCATCATAAAGAGAGACTTCTCATAGACCCACACGTAAGAATTATATGGCTGGTTTCTACTCTGTTGAAGAGGACAGTCCCTAGATACAGAAAATGGCGTCTGTGCAACACGCCGCGATCATGCTCCGAGCATACTCCCTGGGAGACTTTGGTCTTACGGAAATGCTGGTGAGTTGGAAAATACCTTCGATATTGAGACAATACGCGTATGGATATGTAGTTTTATACTTGGAGGAGAAATTGTAGATTTTAATGGTTTTGGGGTTTGTGGAATGATATTTGACGCGATAGTAAAAAATGTAAAACTTGCCCGTGTACACATAGTGGTTCTCTATGGACCACAATAACAGACAGTGTTAAACAAATCTGTTGCGAGTGGAAGTATCGAAGTAAGGGTTCTTGGCCTTTTGTGACTTGGGTGTATGAGATGTGTTTGAATAGGGAATGATACTTGATACGATAGTAAATAAAAGTATGTCAATTTATAGTTTTTGGATTATAATAACGAATAGCCTTTAGAATCATTTTATAAGAGTACAAATATTGAAATAAGGGGTTTCTTTGTCGTTGGTAACTTACAAGTATAATATGCTTTTTGAAATATGGCATTACAGCCAGAAAGTGATTACAGGCTACGTGGAATCTGGAATAAATGAAAAAAGATTGATCCATGATATGAAGAATTAAAATGGGTGAGTACAATGATAAGTGGTTATTAATGGACAGATTGTAATATTTAGATGCAAGTAGTAATTGTACTGATAGGTGTGATACTATCTTCCTATAGGTTACTTATGCGGGAATACAGTGGGCTTTGAAATACTAAGAACAATAAAGGAATGTTATTTAAAGCTGTCTGAGGTGAGCTGGATATACGAGAGAATATTAGCTATTTTTTGGGGGTTTTATATATTCACGCTGCACTGCATGTTTGCTTGTCTCTTCTTCCTTGGTTTTTGAATTGAGAAGATAACATTATTCGGAGGAAAATAATCTGATTATGAATCATTTGATTGCCTTTTAGCGCTGTTCGGTGGTTGGGTTCTTAGCATACACAAAACAATTTTTGGGGATTTCTGTCTATTCTTGATTTCTGCTCTCATCCCTTTTTCTCATGGTGGAGGTTAGGCCTAGAAGGGTATCAGAGGGTCAAGAGTTCTACAAGGTAATGTTTGGATGACGGTTGGGAGTTATTACCACTAGCCATGCAACTAATCTTCTTAATAAGGTAAACAAGAGCCAGAACAGTGTCTAGTCTCTAACACCCATCAGTCACCACTTGGAACCGCCCTTCATCATTTGGGGTTCTGAGGACCAACACAGCACCTGGTTAGTTCTCTATCAAGAAGGGACCTAATAGATGGTACACGGACCCTCTTATAGGCAGGGCGGGGTCACTTACTGTTGGAAAAATCTATTTGTATCTTGAGTAACTGACGGGGTAAAAAGTGCAGTGCAGAGAACAATGTGATACCAAGGGGTAAAGAAAAAGTGAGTGAAATTGGTTTAGGAAGCAAAAAAATAAATTTAATTGGGTATAGCTTCCAATGCCAATATTAAAATAGCCCAGACAGGGAAAATTTATAAGCTGTCTAGTAGTGGAACGTGGTCGACATGTTTCAGCAAATAATGGCCAAATGGCCTTGCTTTCTTCAGGACCTTATCAGAACGACTAATGCTACTGCAAATCAACACCCAAGTGCAAAGTAATAGTGTTTTAAACGTGAAACAACATAGATACTGGTGTACGAGTCACCTGGACCTCCTAGGTGTACTGTTCCGTATCTTCTCACAAATTCAGTTGTTCACTGAAAGAAGTTAAAAGAATGACATGAGTACATCACACACAACTAATCTCCAAACAACCTTGTTTATGTCACCATGGGAAAGATCCCATCATAAGTGAAGCCTATAAAAATAACTGAGGCCAAATGCACTGTAAATACTAATGCCTTCCAGTCTTCTTAGAACTTGAACATTTTTCAAATTTCACGTGTTACATCTTACCTGATTTGTAAGATGTAGAGACCTCACCCCACCTGGCTGCGGCTCAGGACATAGGTGAAGCACCGCTCTGTTAAGGTGAATAAATTCAAACAATGAGTCATCCACCGTAAGCGTGTTAACACACAACATGGATATTGTTGCTGAGAGTCTCTGTTAAAGATATTGGAAAATATTCTATTGCATTTAGTGTAAAGGTATAATGATATTGAGCGTGAAGATATCGTGATCTTCCTCGCTCTAAAGGGCTAGCATGGTAAGTAGAGCGATATTGGTGTGACTGTATCAGCTCTCCGAAATATGCTACATTAGCCCGTCAGAGTAATGTACCCAAAGGTACCTATAGCGATGTAACGTAACAGGGACACGAAGGGTAGACTAATCAGAATCCCGCACATCCAACTAAGCATTGAAAAGCGTGTGCCCAGGATAGCTTCGCACTACTACTGCCAAATAGATCGAATGTCACCAGGAACCCTACCTTTCCGTCGGTACTCCAACGCGGCATCTGTGCCGTCTGGGGAGGTGCCGGCGGTCTGTTAGGTATGCGTTTAAGTTAGTTTACACAAGATAGGCTAAGACCGTCATGTGGTGCGCGGGCTAGCCGCGTCATAGGATGTTTCTAAGCCGGTAGTGTAACGGGTGCTCCGATTGGCTGAGCACTCTGTGAATATGACCAATCGCGCTCACGATGCTCGTAGTCATAGTGACATTAGCAAACACGTAAAAACGTGATATCGTGACGAACACTGATAGGAGTTGTGTTACCCTGGAAACCAATACAAATAGCATGGCGAGAAAAATATATATATATATATATATATTTTAGACCGGTATAGCGTAGAACGCCATGTCTAAATAGACCAACAGTATGTTGTCTAATAAAGCCCTGGTCACTCGTTACCATAATTATGTAGGGCGATGGAGGGCCCTTAGTTGATGTAAAAGGTGGCGGTAAACCAACCCTAGTTGGTCAGATCATAAACGATCATAACACCCTCATAGGTTGCACTCCCTAATAAGTGACACTGTGTTAAGAGTGCAGATCGTGTTATCCCTGCATGGTAACACTGTCTTGAGTGTGCATAGTGGAATGTCCCTCCTATAGGTTTATAGTTGACTAGAGTGGTCCCATTGATCAGCAGTATCTTGTTTGGTCATCACGACAAGCCATTGGTCAAGTTCGAACTTTAAAGCGAGGACCAGGGTATATCATCATTAAGCCCTCTCTGGTCAGTGCCAAGCTTCAGAACCCACTTTTGTTCCTTTACTAATAAAAAATTGCCCACATTCGTAACGTGTGATGGAATGAACGGTTTCTTCAGGACTGTCCATTTAAATGAAGTGGGTGAGTGATTCAAGGTAATGAAGTGGGTTGTGAGTCTAGTAGCCTGCCGTTTGCAGTTTATGGTACTCCTGTGTTCAGACAGCCTCCCCTTGATCTTTCGAGTGGTCATCCCCACGTATCTGAGTCCGCAGGGGCAGGTGATCAAATAAATCAATTTGTCGCTGTTGCAGTTGGTGAATCTCGTTTGTCTCCAGGGCCTGGAAGTACCAATATCTATTTCTGTAGTTTTAGATGTCTGTGCACATGATTGACACGTGCCACATGGATGGTGGCCGGATACTGGAGGCAAGTCCCACAAGGTGCCCACTGCTCTAGGTGTGTCTTCCTGTGGTCTGGTGTGGACCATTCTATCTCTCAGATTGGGTCCTCTCTTAAAAGCAAACAGCGGCTGTTGGATAGAGTGGGGTCCTGAGTTTAAAATAGACCAACGTCTTTTCACAGCTTTCTTGATGTTATTAGATAATGTACCAAAAGTATGTACAAAAGTGAGTCTTTCCAGAGGTTCCTTCGGAGTTGAGGGTTCCAATAATGCTGCTCGATTGTTGTTACTTGCCCGTTTCATAGCACGATGTACCAGACGAGGGGGATATTTCCTCTCAACCAGCTGAGTCTTAAGAGCGGCTGAGTGGGTTCCAAAAGCTGGGCCAGTAGAACAGTTCCTTTGTACCCGTAAAAATTGCCCAAAGGGCAGGTTGTCCCGTAACGACTTCGGATGGTGACTGTCATACATCAGGAGGGAATTTCTAGACATAGGCTTCCTATATAGTTCTGATTGCAATCCATTCGTTGTAGCCTTGATCAGAAGGTCAAGGAAAGCCAAACTGTCTCCGCCAATCTCTATAGTGAAACGCAAAAAAGCATTTCTGCTGTTCAACCATCCAAGAAAATCTCGGCAGCTATATCTGGAACCTCGCCACACTACCAATATATCGTCGATCTATCGTTTCCAGATTTTTATCTGGTCAAAGTATGGATTGGACTCATTTTATTATGGCCTGTGCTACCTTAGCTATGAAGAAAAATGTCTTCAAGTTTAAGGAAAGCACATACTTACAGGTGTCAGGCACCAGCATGGGGAGCGTTTATGCTCCCAGCCTGGCAAATCTTTATGTACACTCCTTCGAGCAACGACACATCTTAACTGAGTCCAATCCATACTCAAAAATGTACTGGTTACATAAGTGATTTCTGTTGTTTATTGTAAGGGACTACGGAGCCCTGTGCCAGTGGGTTCGGCCTGCGAGTTTGGAGTACATGGTGGTATGAAAGACCCTTCTGCAGTGGTTGTTAGTCTGGCGGTGCTCTTAGCGCACGCATACATGTTTCATTACCGAACCCCCTTTTTTATGGACCGCATCTCCAGAATTTAGCAGAGGCGGACCTGTCTCTTAGCAGTTTTATCCTTTTTCGGTCCTTGTTCCTGAAGAACTATATTTTCAAGCCGCGTTGGACTTTTCAAGTAGTATTTTCTTTTTTTACTGATTACATCTGTTATTTCTGGGCTGCTTTTGTGGGGTGTATGTCACAAATGTATTACTTTATACTGGGCCGGACTGGGATCCAAATTAAGCCCTGCCAAAATGTTCATACCCGGTGGACTTTACAAGGCGAGTAGACCTCACATATTTGCTTGCTCGCTGCAGTGCAGTACTATAATTGATTTACACCTCACCACTTCCAAATGTCACCAGCCGCCACTGAATGTGGAGTAGCAATGGGCTCCAGATTTGCGCCGTCTCTGGCTTGCCTCTTTATGAGGAGGTTCGAGGCATCGCATATCTGGGGCCCACGTCGTGCTAAGTGGCAAGAATATATTGTATATTATGGACGATATAAAGACGATTGTCTTATTATCTGGACAGGGAGTAAAGAAGATCTGAAGGGTTTCTTTGATTATATGAACAATCATTACAATATGTCCTTCACTATGACTGCTAGCCAGACAAGCATTGTGTTTCTTGATACTGAATTATTTGTGTCTGAAGGCAAAATAAACAGCCGACTGTACAGGAAAAGCACCTCTTGCAATTCGACACTGTATGCAACTAGCGCTCATCCTAAAGCTCAGGTCAACACAGTACCCTATGGGGGAGTTATATAGAGCTCGAAGAAACAATAGCAGCGATGAGGATTTCCTGAGATGCGCTAACGATATGGAATCACGATTCATGGAAAGAGGTTATGATAAGGAGATCATTGTAAAAGCCAAACAAAGAGCCTTAATGCTACGCAGACAGGATACTTTAAAGCCCAACGCCCAAAAGAATAGCAATAGGGGAGGAGGAGATTGGCGGGCATCCAAGATGGCCGCGTGAGCACAGCGCTCCCCGGACCCCCGCCACTCCGGCATGATGTCCTGAACATATCCTGACTCTTTACGAGGATTTGTGTAGAGGACGCTGAGCTGATTGCCCTGGAACTTTTGAAATTTGATTTGGACCCGGGGTGCCGGAGTTACGGTGATTCGAACTTTCGGGCTCCGCCCTCGAGGTACGCCCGGGACTGGGTGAGGCTCTGTGGCCGTCTTGGAGTTGAACAACAGCGGCAGGGGGATTCGACTTGTGGGTCCCCCTCTTAAGTTTCGGTTTCGTTTCTGCCTCAGACTGAGACATCTGGCAGGGGAGCCTGGCCTGGGCTGGATCCGGGGCACGAGACGGCTGTCGGGCCTTTGGCTGGTTCATTCTCCTACCTGCTGGCCCTATACTAGTGGTACCCTAGCAGCGGCTCTTTGGTCCCGAAGCCCTACTTTCCTGTGGCCATTCCATCGAGCCTGGTAAATCTCCTGGTGACGCAGTTATAGCATGGCAGGCAGAGGGGACCGAGAGACTCGGAAGACCAAGACGCCCCTGCGTGGGGGCCCGGTCCAGTCTAACGTTATGGACCGCTACACCCATTCAAGGGGGTCCCCCGGAGCCGCCCTGCCCGGATCAAGTACTGCTGACCACATTGTGGACGCGTCAACGGAGCCATCCTTGCAGGACATCATGGGCGCCATTTCTGGCATGAAGGAGACGATAGGCCAACAATATGAAGCTTTGGCCCACAAAATCGACACCGTGGCCATTGATGTGAACTTGATTCGAGCCGACCTGTCGAAAACTAATGAGAAGGTGAAATCGTTGGATCTCAAGTCATCCAGCCTCACGGAGGACGTCTCGGAGATACAGACGGAGATCGGCAACCTCCGTAGGGTGAACGATTTCATGACCCGGCGCTTGGAGGACTTTGAGAACAGGGCACATCGCTGTAATGTGCGCGTGGTCGGAGTTCCGGAGAATCCAGAACCTCACTCTGTTGATCTCCTTGTTGAGGACTTGATCCAGAACTACCTCTCTCCATCTGGTCTGAGTAAATTTTTCGCAGTGGAGTGTGCCCATCGTGTCCCGGGGGGCCAGGGTAAGCCAGGTGCCCCGCCGAGGCCTATTGTTGCGAAACTCTTCCATTATAGGGATCGGGACGCTATCCTGCAAGCATCACGTGTGAAGGGCCCGGTGGCCTTTGAGAACGCCACGGTGACCTTTTATCCGGACTTTTCTCAACAGGTCCAGAAACAGCGTATGGGCTTCCGTGGTGTCAAGAAACGTCTCTGGGACATGGGGTTACGCTACGCTATGCTTTTTCCGACCAGGCTGCGCGTTGAGTACGATGACCGAACCTTCTTCTTTGATCGGCCTGATTCTGTGAATGACTGGCTGGACTCTCTGCCTGACCGACCTCCTGCGACTGAGTCCGCCGCCCACCCGGGTGGTGCTGAGGGTGGTGTGGAGAGCTGAACAATTCGTCTACGCCTGGGCCCTCGTATAGAGTAAACTCTTCAGGGATTCTATGCCTCAGTGCCTCTACTGTTTGTGTGTTCTCCTCATTATCTGTCTTGCTCGGGGTGGCGGGTGGGCCAGAGCCTTTCCTCCTCCGGGGTTCTTTTTGTAGAATGGGGGTTCTTGGGCGACAGGCACACTGCATGTTGGGGTGGCTTTTTAGCATTTTGCAGGGGTGCAGGGTGGGGGGTGTTTTCTTGATTGTTGGGGGGTGGATGGTTGGGAAGTTCGATGTTTGTGTGTTATGTTCTCAAGGCGACTCAATCTTGCTTCTGATGTTTTTTATGTCATGCTCATTGCAGAGGGGTTTCGGCGTTGCTGTGTGGGATGGGGTAGCGGGTTGAGGTTTGTTTCGTGGAATGTTAATGGTCTGGGAGATCGTATTAAGCGGAGTGTGGTGTTAAAATGTCTACGCCGTTTATCTCCAGATATTGTTTTTCTACAGGAGACTCATTTGGTGGGCAATACTTGTCGTGCGATGAATAGGTGGGGATATCGCCTTGCCGCACATTCGGGGTTTACCACGGGTTCCAGGGGGGTGGGTATCCTTGTTCGGGCTTCCCTCCCCCTAGCTATTGATGATGTGATCCTTGATGATCGGGGGCGTTATGCTGTCCTCGTGGGTCGTTATGAGGGTCGTACCCTCTCCTTGTTTACTGTTTATGTGCCCCCCGGCCTACAGACTTCTACCTTTTCCGATTTGGGCCGTGTGTTGTTGAACCTCCCTGATAGTACTCTCTTTATTGCAGGTGACTTTAATTCTGTGACCTCCGGTCTACACGATCGTTACCCCCCTAGGGATACTCCTTCAGCCCAACAGTGGCTGGGTGGGTTTTTGGACACGTTTGGCTTGGTGGATTGCTGGAGGCTTCTGCATCCTACCCAGCTTCAATACACTTTCCATTCGGGGGCCCATGGGAGTCTGTCTAGACTGGATTATTTCCTGATGCCCGCGGCGCAGACGCCGGCGGTGCGTGAGATCAGACACCTCCCCCGGGGCATCTCCGATCATTCTCCGCTCTGGCTTTGTTTTGAGATTGGGGTGGAAGCGGCGGGCCGAGTGGCTCCTATTAACCCCTGGTACCTTACCTCCCCTGAGACCCGTAACCTTTTGACTAAGTCTTTGGATGCCTATTTTTTAGACAACGAGGGGCCCGTTTCCTCTGCGGTATCCCTGTGGGAGGCCTTTAAGACAGTGATTCGTGGGCAGGCCCTTTCCCTTATTGCTGAATCCAAGAAGGCTAGGAATCGGGAGGTGGTGGACCTTGAGAGAGAGATTGCGGAGAGGGAGGCCGACTTAGAATCGGAATTCACCTCTGATAAACTCCACGCCCTGGGTCTGAAACACTTTGCCTATAAGTCCTTGGTCACGGATGCGGCTAAGCTGATGTTCCGGGAACAGCAGAGTCGTCTGTATGATGTGGGGGACAAAGCGGGTAAATTGTTGGCGTGGTTGGATAAGAAAGAGAGGGCGAATCGTGTTGTGCCTGTGATTCAGTCGTCGAATGGTGTCGAAGTGACGGACCCGGTTGGAATAGTTGAATGTTTTGCGGAGTATTTTCGTGTGGTTTATACCCCTGTGTCTGGACGGGATGTGGCTGACTCTCGCCTTTTGTTGCGCGATATAGCTTTGCCCAGTGTTTCCGATCTAGACCGTGTCTCGTTGGAGTCCCCTTTTACTACGGATGAGATAGCGACTGCCATTCGTTCGCTCCGTTCGGGCAAGGCCTTGGGCCCGAATGGGTTACCGATTGAGCTTTACAAGCTACGCCCTGACAGGGTAGCGCCCTATCTTCGTGCCATGTTTTTGGAGTCCCGGGAACGGGGTATTCTCCCGTATGACCAGCGTTTGGCTACGATAGTCATAATTCCCAAAGAAGGGAAACCGCGGGACCTTTGTTCGTCTTATAGGCCCATTTCCCTGTTAAATGTTGAGCCTAAGGTCCTGGCTAAGCTCCTGGCGACCCGCCTACTGACGGTCATTAGTGGCTTGGTTCATCCGGATCAATCCGGATTTATCCCACATCGCAACACGGCTCTTAACCTACGTCGTCTCCACGGTGCTGTTGCGAGGGCGGGGCTTCTGACGGAGCCGGCCATTTTGGCCTCGTTGGACGCCTCGATGGCCTTTGACACTGTTGAGTGGCCCTATCTTTGGGCAGCTCTCGAAAAATTTGGTTTTGGACCTGAGTTTATTGGTTGGGTGAAGTTGTTGTACGTTGAACCCTTAGCGCAAGTAGTGGTGAATGGTAGAGTTTCTGTCCCCTTCTGTCTTGGTAGGGGGACCCGTCAGGGTTGCCCCTTGTCTCCATTGCTTTTCGCGCTTGCCTTGGAACCGTTAGCTGCGTGGCTTCGATGGGAGCCTTCACTCAAAGGGATCCGTTGGTCACCGGACTTTGAGGACTGCGTCTCTCTTTACGCGGACGACATTCTTCTATATCTTACCTCCCCGTGTAAATCTTTAAATGTCTTATTTGATGTTCTTACTTCGTTCGGTGCTAACTCGGGCCTTGTTATTAATTGGGCTAAGTCCTGTGTGTATGTTCTTTCGGGTGTTTTGCCCCCTTTGCCGGACAGATTTCCTATCCAGGTAGTCCAGTCTGGCTTCAAGTATTTGGGGATTTTTATTACCCTGGACCCCTCACTCCGGTTTGAGCGTAATCTCCTCCCCCCGCTTCTTAGACTGCGACTGGATGTGGCCCGTTGGCGTAAGCTACCCCTATCTCCTCTGGGTAGGGCAGCTCTTTTTAAAATGATGTCCTTGCCGCGGTTCCTCTACGCACTTCAAAATTCTTATACCGACATTCCCGCTCCCTATTTCAGAGAGATCGAGAGTCTGCAAAGACAACTGATTTGGGACGGGCGTCAACGTATAGCCCTTGCGATGTATTCGCCGGGTCGCGATCCGGCCTTTGAGATGGATAGGTTCCAGCTGCCGGGAGGGGACTTTAATAGAGCGCTTTATTCTAGATCGTCCGGGCGCCATCTTACGGGCCCGTCCAGGACCGCAGTCAACGTGTGGCGCGCCGCGAATGTGAGTTTGGGATGGGAGAATCGACTGACGCTGGCGACTCCGCTTTATGCTTCTGAACGTTTGGGGTGTCTCTGGTCTACTAAGGGCTTTGAACGCTGGGATATGATTGGGATTTGTAAGGTGGGTGATGTTTGTGTGAATGGTAGCGTGAAATCATTCCAGGCCCTTAAGGCAGAATACGACTTGAGTGATAGGGAGTTTTTCCGGTATCTGCAGGTCCGGCATGCCCTGGCCTCAGTTCTGACTCCTGATGTGGCCCTGCCCGAGTCCTCCCCCCTTGAAGATCGTATACTCGATGGACACCTGCCCGACAGCACTATCTCCCTTATTTACAAAAAATTGATTCATAATCGAGCTGATTTGTTGGTCCGACTCGGGGAGATGTGGGTCGGTGACGGATTGGAATTAGATGACTAGGATTGGCAGTCGGCACTCTCCTCTCCGAAAGAGGTCGCCATTCCCGCTCGTCTTCGTTTGGTGCAACTTAAGATCCTCCACCGGGTGTATGTGACTGGTCCGCGTCTGGTTGTAATGGGTTTTTCCCCGGATGGCCTATGTAAGCGTGGCTGTGGGATGAGCGCTACCTTTATGCATATACTTTGGGAGTGCCCTGTGGTGGCAGCCTACTGGGTGGATGTGCTTACGGTAATGACTGTTGTGACTGGTGTTGCCCTGCGGCCTGAGGCCCGACGATGCCTGCTGAACGTGTGGGAACCCTCCGATTACTCTGTGGCCCAGACTAGATGGGCGACCTTGGGTTACATGGTCGCGAAGCGTGACATTGCGCAACTTTGGGGCGCATCCCGACCTCCAGACGTTTCGGTGTGGGAGGATAACATGGACTGGTCCATGTTCCGAGAGAAGACCGTCTATGTGGCTAGGGACAGACCCAGGGCGTGGACAAAAATTTGGGGTCAATGGAATGCATATCGTGGAGAAATTTGTACCCCTCCCTTGGTTGCCACCTCCGATGTTACCCTGTCTCCCTAGGCTGACGTTCCCGAAATTTTTCATTCTGTTTTAGGATTTTCCTGTCCTCCCTGCTTCCCCCCCCCCCCCGGCCTTGCCGAGTATCATTGATTTACCTTTGTTTTCCTGATTAGTGGCCTTCCCCTCTGACATCTGGGCTGACTTGATTGCTGCATTCGCCTTGTTTGGTGTTCGTTATTTTACTGTTTAATATAGAAAATCGTTGTATCCTGTCCTATGTCTGGAGCAATTTTACTCTATGATTTCGGCCTGACCACGGAAATGATTGTTTACTTCATGTGTCGTGCTTTGCGACTTAGCGGCCAGCCCGTGTGGTTGTAGGCCCATCTCTGTACTTTTTATCGGATTGCTCAATAAAAGTTTTTAACCAAAAAAAAAAAATAAAAAAAAAAATAGCAATAGGCAAGATCGGGTAAGGCTGGTAACTAATTATCATCCGTGGTCTCACCAGATCTATAGGATCCTCATTAAACATTGGCATTTACTTACATCGGATCCAACAATATGTCCTTATGTTAACACTAAACCAGGCATCTCCTATAGACTGGGGCTACCCTTTGCAGTTTGATTAGCCCAAGCTATCCAAGAATTAAGAACAGTGATCACACATGGTTGCATAAACATAATGTAGGATCATTCAAGTGTGGGCACTGCAGTATGTGTAAGTATGCAGAGAATGGGATAAAAGAAGTCCGATATAATGGCTCTGCGAACTACAAGATACAACATATTGACTGTTCCACAAAATTTGTGGTATATGCATTTCGATGTGTCATAAGATCTATATATGCAGTACAATCAGATGCCTAAAAGATAGGATGGCAGAACACTTTAGAGCTTTAAAAAATCTTGATTTAAGGTATCCACTAGCTAGTCATGCTAGTAATTGTACAGATCAGACAGGTAACCTATCCTTCTCTTTCCATGGGATAGAAAACATACCAAGTGATAACCGTGGTGGAAATCGAGAACTGAGGGTCCGTCAATGTGAGGCACAATGGATACTTCAACTACGTGCGTTGGAACAGGGTATAAATGTCGATTTTGAACTATAGTACTTCTTAGGTTGCTAAATGTATTTAAATGATGTTTCTGTTAGTAAAATTGACACGATTAACTGGACCCTAAAGTACAAGCATGTATCAAGTGGACCACAACTGTGTTTTAAAAAACAATACGGTGACAATTGATGCCATCACAAATGTCATAGAAATGAATGCACATAAATGTATGAATGTTATTGATGTTTCTATTACCTCTCCTATTCATGGGATGTTACATATCTCTTGGAAATGCCTTTTTTTTTAAATTATGAGAATTCAACTGAGAAATACAGATCCATGACTGCTAATGTGAGAATTATCGTAAACAGATGTGAATCGTATAACCTGTTAAGTTATCTTGTACAAGACATCGATTGCAAGTGGTGCAATAATGAGGTAAAATGTGCTCTGATAAGACAGTACTTTAATGCTATAAACCAATATGTTACACGGCTTGGGTGCTAACTATCCTCCACTACATTGTGCTTCCTCAATTTCTAAATTATCAATAAAGTCTCTTGGACAAGCTATTTTTCTTATCTTGAAATGGGAGGTTTTAATTATGATATGTTGTATGAAAGCGGTCAGCTTGCATTCATGATATTAGTAAGGTTTATATATTCGGTTATTATATTTCAGAATGGGCAAGGGTATTTGGTCAGAAAAAGAGCAATAATTATTGCTTATTGTGTTCATTGTAAGATGTTATTTTGGAATAATTTAATGATTTTAAAGGAGTAACGACGTTTGGCATTACCCTTTCGGGCACTGTGAGCCCATTCTAAGATGGCGCTCACTTTTGGGCTGGTTGTGTCGTGTTAGTCCATTCTCGGTTACTGATGAATAAAATAGATACGGGAAATGGCGTCTGTGCAACATGCCACGATCACGCTCCGAGCATACTCGCTGGGAGACTTTGGTTTTACGGAAATACTGGCGAGTTGGGAAATACCTTCGATATTGAGACAATACGCGTATGAATATGTAGTTTTATGCTTGGAGGAGAAATTGTAGGTTTTAATGGTTTAGGGGTTTGTGGAATGATATTTGACACGATAGTAAAATGTAAAACTTGCCCGTGTACACATAGTGGTTCTCTATGGACCACAATAACAGACAGTGTTTAAAACAATCTGATGCAAGTGGAAGTATCAAAGTAAGGGTTCTTGGCCTTTTGTGACTTAGGTATAAGAGATGTTTTTGAATAGGGAATGATACTTGATAGGATAGTAAGTAACAGTATGTCAATTTATAGTTTTTGGATTATAATAACGAATAGCTATTAGAATCATTTTATAAGAGTACAAATATTGAAATAAGGTTTTTTTTTGTCGTTGGTAACTTACAAGTATAATATGCTTTTTGAAATAGGGTATTACAGCCAGAAAGTGATTACAGGCGACGTGGAATATGGAATAAATAAAAAAGATTGATCCATGATATGAAGAATTAAAATGGGTGAGTACAATGATAAGTGGTTATTAATGGACAGATTGTAATATTTAGATGTAAATAGTACATGTACTGATAGATGTGATACCATCTTCTTATGGTTTACTTATGCCAGAAGACAGTGGGCCTTGAAATACTAAGAACAATAAAGGAATGTTATTTAAAGCTGTCTGAGGTGAGCTGGATATACAATAGAATTGTAGCTATTTTTTGGTTATTTTATATATTCACGCTGCACTGCATGTTTGCTTGTCTCTTCTTCCTTGGTTCTCGAATTGAGAAGATTGCAATATTATTCGGAGGAAAATAATCTGATTATGAATCATTTGATTGCCTTTTAGCGTGTTCGGTGGTTGGGTTCTTATCATACTCAAAACAGTTTTTGGTGATTTCTGTTTATTCTGGATTTCTGCTCGCATCCCTTTTTCTCATGGTGGAGGTTAGGCCTAGCCTCATATTGAGAAAAATTTGTGATGTGTATTTATTCATTTGCAGCCCTGAGGAAGTCTTTTGGCATAATATTCCATTGACGAAACACGCGTGTTGGCTGTTTTGGCAGTGGTAGCGGCTGTACTGTATGTAATTGGACCTGTGCTTTAACAAGTCTTCGTTGTGAAATCTGAAGAATACGGAAATAAAAAACTACCGATTGGATTTGGACTTTATTGAACACCTGACTTTGGATAATTATTGAAAAGGTACAGATTTACTAATACTATGTTAATGCTCGGGGACTCTGACCAACATTTTTGACTTTTTAGCAATTGGTAGCAATTGTGAATCAACAGCACGGGATGGTGGCTGTTTTTGGTTCCCTTGGTAGCAAACCTGATTATAACTCAAAATATATATATATGCCTCAGACTCTGCGCAGTTAAAACTTCACTACCCAATTGTAGAAACATACTTATGAGTGGCGTTCGGCGGCCATGTGGGACACTTTCACACAAGCAAAATCAAAGCAATGAAGACTAGGGAAATATATAAATATCAGAAATGACACCTATTTGAGCAATGAGAAACACTAAGAACAACTTAAAACTGCTGGAATGCACCAGAAATGGAACTGCATTGACTATGCAAGAGGGCCTCGTAATGATAAATAAATACCAAAACATTTCACCGGTTTATGGAAGTAAAAGAGCCCGTGACAAAGGGTTCCATAGCTGCCGACCCCAACTAACGAACATCCAATGTAGTAAACTGCTGAGTACAGTCAGTACAGACCTGTGTTTCTGTTTAATATAGCTCATAAATGCTCGACTTCAGAGATCCAAGCAACCACAAGGAGATGATGGACTGAGTGCTGAAACTTTTCAGACAGATCTGAGTTGAATCATCATCATTCTTTATCTCACTTCGCCACCCCAGTTCAGACACAGCTATATGCAAATCCGTATTGACCCTGTGCCTCATGGGAACAGTCCAGCCCGAACTGCCAAGCCATATCTTCCCGGGACCAGAAACAGGCATCCTGGGACCGGTTTCAGGCTAACGGTCCTCATCAGCCAGGCAAGCTTGAATCCAGTGGCAAAGTGTGCCAGGGACCCAAGTCTGGGCATACACTGCCAACTTAAGGCGAACAAAGCAAACACATGGAGATGATGGACGGAGCGCTGAAACTTTTCAGACACTCACCCCCAGTCACAGATCTGGGTTGAATCGATCATCGTTCTTTAGCTCACTTCACCACCCCAGTTGAGACACAGCTATATGCAAATCCGTCTTGACCCTGTGCCTCATGGGAACGGTCCAGCCCGAACTGCCACGCTATGTCTTCCCTGGACCGGAAACAAGCGTCCTGGGACCGCTTTCAGGCTAACGGTCCTCATCAGCCAGGTTAGCTTGAATCCAGTGGCTAAGTGAGCACGTCTGGGCATACCCTGCCAACTTAGGGCAAACAAAGCAAACACAAAGAGATGGACAGAGCGCTGAAACTTTTCAGACACTCACCCCCAGTCACAGATCTGGGTTGAATCCATCATCATTCTTTAGCTCACTTTGCCACCCCAGTTCAGACTTCAATAGGAGGACGTCCTTCTGCCTCCACTGGTGGCGTGAGCAGGTGACTGCAGTTCATAATGAGAAGTTGTGTGTGAGGCTGCGCAGTACAAAAAATCAACAATGTAAATCCCTGCAACTGGATAACAAAGACCAAACCCCATAGACCAGAGCAGCTACTGGATCTCAGAGGAGAGCACACCTCTGTGCTGCAACTGATATTCTGAATATTCATGCTCGGGTGGTGCGTTTACCATGGGAGTCGTTGCGACTAGGCGGTCCGTAAACAGAGCTGTACCTCGCCACACAGCCACTCCTGACATCAGTGTATTTAAGTTGCCCTTTGCAGAATCCAGTTTTGTAACAATATAGCAGCTCAGCCAGCTAAGCATGCCAGCTGCTGCACGCATGCTACTGCGCACTGCCACCAGCTTTAGTTTCACTGTCAGCTTTGGGAATTAGCAGAGATATGGCTTAACAGTTGAGGCAGGCCTTATGCATAATGCGTGATTTAGCATTTCAGTGCGGTGATGCGACCACCACACTGAAATGCGTTAGTCTAACACCGAATGTGTGGTACTTGGCAGGACTGGACTCCCAATCTGGTCATATAGCTTTGGTGTCAACAGCTGGATGCCTCCCCCCCCCCCCCGACTAGGCAATCGATCTCTACATATTCTTCAGTATGCAGATTACATAGTCAGCATGGATCAGACCAAAGTTGGCCTCTAACGACCTCCGACCAGTTTACATGAATACAGCACATCTAATTTTCTTACCATCAACTCAGATTAGACCATAATTATAATAATAGGAATGCAAAAGCACAAAAACATATCACATGCATCATAGGCTCTACTCCAGGATAATTAATTCAGTGCAGAAATGTAAGTATTTTGGGGTCTGGTTCACAGAAACAAATAAGACCCGCCGCCCATAAAAAAGAGCTGTCTAACAAATTGACTGCCATAACATATGGTTTAATAAAATTGAACAACTAGGTAAAAAGTCCGTCAGCAGTAGGCATCAGAAAGGTCACTCAAGCTTCTATTATCCCAGCACTTTCATATGGGCATCAAGTGTTCCCTGGCGCGTGTTCAGAAATCCTAGAGTGGGCTCAATGTGTGGCCTAAAAAAAATAATCTTTCAACTCCCACAACACCTTTCTAGGGCGAGACTTAGGCTGAGCTCAGGCTGGGCAAACAATCATTAACCCTCGAGTCCGACTTTCTAAAATATTATATTCAAATCCTGAAATCTCCGAGGGAATCCTTAGAGAGATGCCTCAGAGACGCATTATAAAAAATTGGCTCGCCATGGAATGAGCAGCTTACAAGAGCCATGGCCTCTATTGAAATAAACAAACCAGCATTCGCTCTCCCTTGCGTTTCATACACCACCCAGAAATATATCAATAAGTCCAACTAGTCTCATTCCAGCAAGACCAGGCCTCATTAAAAACACTATTTTTTCTGACCCTACTGAATGACTCATATTTAGTAAAAAAAACCTTAGCCCTACTTTACTGCCCTCATAACCCTAAAACCAGAAGAGAGATTATGTACATGCAATTGCTGGCACTTCCAATTACATACTTCAGCCAGGCCTGGGCAAACCAAAACACAGAAGGAGCATGTCGACTGTGTGACTACAAATGTGAATCATGGCTACACCTCCTGTGCTGTTGTCCAACCTTAGCAACTGAAAGGAGGCTCTTTCTGAGAGAACTATGCCTGAGAGAAAAAGTAACCACCTGCCATGAGGCCTCTGCAATAGGTTTCTCACAAAATGAACCTCACATCCTGGCCCGCTGCGGAAGATTTGTACAATCTATCAGGGGTGCCATGCACCCCGGAACTGCCCCCCGTCCTAGCCCTCGTAAGGTTCAAACGCTAATACTGGACCTCGAAAGAACACTCTTCAACACAGTCGCAAACGCACAAGTAACTCTACAAAAGAAAGAGTACCAGCGTGTAGAATGGTAACAAAAGTACTCCTGTGGATTTGAGGAGCCAGATGGTTGTTACTTTCATAGGGAACCGGTCAAAGAACAACGGCCAACCGCAAATATGTGAAAAAGCCACGAGTCAAATATTAGGACTTAACTATCGCACCTCACCAGAGTTTTTAACCTTTATGAACAGTGATGTCTTTTTTTCTTTTAATGCTCTAATTGTAATGCAATGGTTTTAATTAACTTATGCAAATAAATTCAAATTCAACATAAAGTAACACGATAGGAATTCGACTATGTCTGGATGGTTTTGGAGTCAAGTCAGTAGGATAAAGCTAAGAATAAGTGAAGATTGTTATGAATGAATGAATGAATGAAATAGTTCTATAGAGCACGCATTACCAGCAGGTGTCTTAGCGCTAGGCGAATCAAGGACTGAGAAAGGAGCATCAAACCGAGTGAGGTCTGAGTGACCTTGTTGTTTACTGGCAGAAATTGCCTGGTCTTTAGCTGCTTTCTGAATAGCTGCAGGCTGTATTGGGACTGGAGGGCAAGAGGAAGGGAGTTCCATAACTCCCCCACACCCCTAGAAGTTCAGGGTTCTGCCGTGGCAGTTATAGGAATGACAGAACAATGGTGGGACTTCTAATTAGCTTAAGTAGGAATCTTATTCCTAGTTTAACCTGATAAGCCATCAGAATGCAGATGTAGGGCTCATCTCAAGAGGCTTAAGACAAAATGACATCCATTTAGGAGAAATGTGGGAAATGAAGGTCCAGAAAAGCAGGCACCATGCTAGATTTACAGGATATCCTGATAATTCACATTTCTTTGAAACAAATATAAATGGATCTCATTCAAATAATCATAAATGGAGCTCATTCTAATAGTCATTTATAATTTGAAGATCTGGCATAGATCCAAGGCCTTCTTAACTAAGCCCAGTACACAACTCCGCTCCACCAGCAGAGTGCGCAGAGATTTCCCCTACCCCGCGGCAAATTCCTACTCCGTAGTGGAGTGGAGTTGGCCAGCCCCGCCCATTAAAAAATTGAAAATACTTTACTAAAAACCCCAAAAATAAACACTTACCTCTACTGCCAGCGTCCCCGGGCTGCCCTCCTCCTCATCCTCACGTTTCTCCTACTTGGGTCGATCAGCTTGCGAGAAATGCACATGCGGGCATACGCAGTTCTGCAAGATGACTGACCCAAGTCGGAGATGGCGAGGATGAGGAGGAGGGCAGCCCGGGGACGCAGGGGGTAGAGATAAGTGTTTATTTTTTAGCGTTTTCATAAAGTATTATTAATATTTTAATAGGCGGGGTGGAGGCGAGAAGCGGAGCGGAGTTCCACGGAGTTTGCTCCCAACTCCGGGGACCTCCACGTATCCCCGCTACGCCAGCCCTGCCCGGGTTTATTCTTAACTATGTTTAGCAACTCAGACTTAAGTGAAAGACGATTTTAAAATGCACACAACATGAAAAATATATCTATTGTAAAGTGCGAGTGTTAGACAACAGTACAATCAATAACACTTTAAATCTTTTGTTTAATAACAAAACTATTAGCCTATATTGAATCCTGTCAGGATTCCCAAGGTTCACTGACTGGTATAAGAGTTTTTCCTCTAGTTCTCACATGTGCAAAGTAAAGGTAAACCTAGAGCTTTTGAGCAAAAATTGATCTTAAACAAAAATCTCTCAGAAATATACAAATTTACATTTTACTTGAATTAAACAAAATCAAGTTCCTGCAGGAACTTTTTAAATAAATAAATACTTTAATAAACTAGACCTGTGCTTTAGGAAGCCTGGTTGCACCAGAAAGAAAAAATGTCATGCTGCAAATGACATGTCTACACGGTAGATATGATAACTTATCATAAAAACGTGTTTATTCAGTGTTGTGCAGCAGGGGAATGCTAGCCAGCTGATACTATCAGGCGTACTCCCAAGAGGCCAGTACGGATGAGAGACCAGTAGGAATGAATAAGGGTAGCCATTTGTCACTCAGTCAGTCATGTGACTGGCTATGACCCAGCCACCTTGCTCTTTTAGAGACACCGCCCACATTGGACTTTTCCTACTTTTTAACGAAGACCAATCCAACTGTAGTTAAAACATTTCAGCTATTATATATTGATCCTAGGTGGCTTTATAATTTGATTGTTAGTTCCTAGAGGGCAACTTCAACTTAACCATTATCAACTGAAATTACTCATACAGGGAAAACAATCAGTCAACATGACATTTCAATTAAACCGTGGCCCAGCAACAGAATATGTCTTCTTAAGATAAGACAAGTCTGTCCTTCTCTGTTGTCATTCACTTGAATATAATAAGTAGCTACCTTTACAATTCAACGCTACGACTTGTAAAGCTTTTGTGGGACAAATAGCTACATCTTTTTCCAGGGTACGAACTAGCAGCAGTCCTTACAGCAACATTTATACTAGTGAGGAGACAAAGCTACAGTTAAACACCAGTGCAATGATTGACAATGCTCTTAAGGGACTGTGTCAATGCTACAGTTATATACCAGTACAAAAAAGTGACAATGTTGCTTTGTAATAAAGCTGCATTCACATTCCAGGACAATGGATAGTGCCCACTCGTAACAAAAAACTACAGCAGAATAGATTCACCTTCGAGGACCCTTAGTCCTAATGCTCACCACATTTGCCAGAAAAAGACAAGGCACTTGTAAATACCAAAGTCTCACACAAAATCTAAGTTCGTGGACAACATGTGAATGTAGGCATTGCCAAACAACATCAAATGCTAGTTTTCAAGTTGATTACATTCTCAAAATGTACTTCAAAAAGCAAACGACCAAAAAAAATATATATATCTTCCCAGTTGTTGATGGATAAGTTCTCAGCAGCAAACCGTTCCACCAGGTACTTTCAGGTAACTGTTACATTTTCTAGGGAGAGAGAGAGAGAAAAAAACGGCAGTATTACAGTCTCTTATATATTTCAAATTGCATTAACCTTGCCTATTCTTGATGACTTAGTCACCCTCAGAAAAGTAAATTATAATATAAATAGTATGTTTAGTTTCTAATTTCTCATTAAAATCCAGCATTTACAGAATTATGCATCCTCTACTTTTTCAAAATTTGGCAACTTTGTGAAGATGAAATTTAAAAAAAAAACAGCAGCGATCAAAATCGAACTTTGCCGATTTTGTAACACCTAGAAAAAATGTCACAAACAAAATGTATTTCACAAGAGGAGTCGAACATGCCGATTTGTTTAAACCATTGATGTACATATTTTTCATTTTCTGCTCAATTAACCATATTCACCTAAGCCAGCTGACATTTACACGACCACAGTGAAACATACTGTCAAAGTAAACGGCATATGCTTGCCGGGCATATGCTTCTAATACATAAAAATAACGATCTTACAGTGGCATTGTAAACAGAGTATTGTTGGTTTTTTGTAGTTCCAGCATGGATGACATATTTAAAACTAACATGATGGCCATCTTGTAATGGTAAATAAGGATACACTATGGAAAAAGCTTTTCATGATAGTCGCCTCGTTTTGAGGCAGGGGCTAAGTGGGATGTAATGCACTGCTGATGTAATGAACGACAAGCAGGCCTGTTAGCACTGTCTGAGAGCTGTTGAATCAGCTAAAAAAAGAAAAGGAAAGACATTAAAGGAGTCCTTGTTATATGCCTGAGTTAGGCCCATGTGGCAAGTAGCGCTGCACATTTTTTTCCATTGCCCTCTTTCTGCACAATAACATTTTACAATAACCTTTTGCACATATCTGTGTGTGTGTGACAATTTTGGATTAGTTTCTCTGAAACTGCTTTGCTTACACATTTCATGCAACATTATTATGCTGCCTCGAACACGGAGTACAAGGCCTTTGTACACGCTGTACAATGTCATTCTATCTTTATCCACAGGGAGATGGAGCTATCTGCAAACGCATGTCAATGCTAATTTGTATATACATCACAAGGATACTTTTTTATTATAAATAAATGAGCATTTCCGGGGTTTAGACAGAGGAGACACTTTATGTAAACCAGTGACATGCTAATGAATTACAATGGAGAGCACCAATCAGTATAATCATGGATTGAGGTATAATGTGGTGCAGTCATGGTATTGACTGTATAAAATTTGAAATAGGTAGAATAGATAAATATGAAATGTATACATGTGAACAACAAGAGTGATGATAGGTACTGGAGTATGGTGAATTTTTACTCAAAGGTGAAAACTGCTTTGTATCATGAGTAAGCCCACTTGGGCTTGAAGTGAATTAGTAATATAAATTATTTTGAGTATTTTAGTTTTTAATTTTCATATATAATTTTCATATTATATGGCTAACATGAATTTGGTTGTTTGAGATTGTTTGTATATGAAAACAAATGAATAAGTGGAGATGAATAACACACTAAAAGATGGATGCCATAACACAGCCTGTGTACCTTACCTTTAATACTTCCTTTATGTTTGCACATTTATCATGAGTGGTGTATAAAAAAAGATTTCCAAAATGGCACTTAATATCATAATCAAGGTTGTTGTTCAGCTGAAATGTGCTCATTTTATATAGAAGGATGCATTTCTAGTGAGTGGTTTTTTTTTTTACGATATCAAAGCATACAGCTAAAAATATAAGGTTTTCCAAAGAGATTCTAGGGAATTATTACAATGTAAATCGTCTACCCTTATGGTTTATCAAAGGGATAACATGCACCATAATGGTTCTGTATAAAGACAATCTGAGATTTCATGTAAGAAAATACAGGACTGCAGGCTTCAACACAATGCAATAATAACCCACTCTTCAAAGCATATTTGGTTTAACATATGCACTCTGTAATAAATAAATCAGGAATTTGTCATTTTTTCATAATACGCAGAGCATATCAATGGCACCTGACTTAAATTTCCCAGTCAATCAATTCGACTTATAGTCTTTATAATTGGGTTGTTACCAAAGCCAACTCAGACCGGATGTATTGTGTTTCTTTCTTCCCACATGGCAACCAACATTTATACTGTAATAAACTTAGAAATATGTTTAAAATTATAGTAATCAACAATACATACAATTATTGGAAAGCTCTGTGGCTTTGGGCACCGGGATTTAATAGGGATCTCTAAAATAGGTGATGTCTTGGATCATGGTGTGTAAGCCTCTTGCCACATGCTCCAAGCTAGTTATCAACTACATGACACTCAGACATATGTGTATCTTCGTTTGCAGCATGCGTATGTGGCGGAGGGGTTGGACGGGACGTCGCTGCCAGAATATGCCCTACTGGAATGTCGCTTCTCCAGGAGGAGATCCCGGCTAAAGCTATTTCAATTACCTACAAAAAGTTGCTTAATAACATGCCGATAGAGTGGGTCCTCTTTGTGCCAAGTGGGAAAAGGTCACTGGTGAGTTGGAAGATATAGACTGGGAGGCCACTCTCATGCATCCATGTGAAGTGACCATCAAATTACAGTTACGGCTCATCCAATACAAAATACTACACCGCGCATATTTTGATAGAGCCCAACTGCATGCAATAGGAAGAGCTGAGTGCCCGGAGTGTCTGTGATGTCACACTGACCTGGGACGTTTATACATACCCTTTGGGGGTGCACTGAGATACAAGCCTATTGGGGGTCAATCGTATGGGCGCTCAATTGCATTGTTGAAGCCCAAATAGAATTAGAGCCACGGTTCTCCTTTTGGGGATTTTGACAGAGGTAGACGTCCCAAGGCGCAAACGTAGTTAATCTGGGGTTGGTAGTAGCTAAACAGTATATAGCTAGATACTGGGGAGCACCACAAATACCTACCATTAACGAATGGAGGGAGAGTCTTGATATGTATATGGTTGCGGAACGGGTGACGTATAAGGCTGAAGTTCTCCTAAACAATTCGGGAAAATATGGGCCCCTTGGATTAAGTATTATGGTTTGGAGGTGGAGGGAGATGAAGGGGAAGGGACTTTGTCGTCCGCAGGACCCGAGGTAGAGCCTTGACCGCTGTATTGTGGTGATTAAAAAAAGATATCCAAAATGTAACTTAATGTCATAATCAAGGTTGTTGATCAGCTGAAATGTGCAAAATGTATATGTAACTAGGAATGCATTTCTAGTGAGTGTTCGTTTTTTACGAGATCAAAGCATACAGATAAAAATATCAAGTCTTCCGAGGAGATTCTAGTAATTACTACAATGTAAATCGTCTACCCTTGTGGTTTATCAAAGGGATAACATGCACCATAATGGTTCTGTAAGAAGACAATCTGTGAGATTTCATGCAAGAAAATATAGGACTGCAGGCTTCAACACAATGCAATAACCCACTCTTCAAAGCATATTTGGTTTAACATGTGCACTTTGTCATAAATAAATCAGGAATTTGTCATATGTTTTCATAATATGCAGAGCAGATCAATGGCACCTGACTTAACTTTCCCAGTCAACCAATTCGACTTATAGTCTTTATAATTGGGTTGTTACCATAGCCAACTCAGACCTGCTGTATTGTGTTTCTACCTTCCCGCATGGCAACCAACACTTATACTGTGATAAAATTAGAAATATGTTTAAAATGATAGTAAATAACAATACATACAATTCTCCTAAAAGGGCTTAATGAGTATTATTAGCTTTCTTCAAATCCCCAGATTAATCGAATGGGTCACCAACACCAAACCTCTGCCTTCCATGGAAATCTATGAGATTCCATGTAACAAAATATCTACCTAAAGATTTTAGCACTGTACAATAACAATTTGCCTTTAAATGTCTGCTACTTTTCTTCTAAAGAGATCAAACTTATGAAATCTGACAATGTTTTCGAATGAACCACTGAGGCTTATAGCCTTTTCCATTGGTCTGACAGCTAACACAGGCCGCAAGAAGTGCAAATAAACTGACAACCATCATCCATACATCTATAAATTTAGAAATAGGTCCAATAGGGCCTTGGGAGGGGCGGCCGAACAGCGGGAGGCCTGGCACTCCCGGGGGATTTTGGCCCGGGGGGAGGGCAGCCAGCACTTCAGTGGGCTGGTTGGGCTGCATGGGATCCTTTTGGGCTGGTTGGGCTGGGCCTTTGGCTACCTCTGGGCTGGAGTTGGGCTACCTTAGGGCTGGGGGGATACTTAACCGGACATTTTAGGTAACTGCCCACCATTTTGGTGGCAGTGACCCAGCAGCCAGTGGGAGGTGTCCTGGGGGCTTAGCTGTTTTATGCCTTTTTTTTGCTGTCTTTGTCTTTTGGTAGCGCTCTGTTTCCTTCGTGGGTCGTGTGGCTGGGGGGATTCATTTGGATATTTGCCCTTGGGTTGCTACTGCGGGCTTTGCTGCTGCGTGCTGTGGCTGAGGTGCTTGGAGCGCGCCTTTCATCCTACCTGGCTGGTGGTAGGGGGTGGATGGAGGAGTTTTTGGGGCCAGGGGGTGGGGGGGTGAAGGGTGGGGGTGGTCGGTATGGTGGGAGATGGAATCGCTGGTGTGGAACGAAGGGGAGGGGGGCATTTGGGGAGATGGGGACGGGGTTGGGGCATGGGAAGGGAGCGCGGGGTGGGGCGAGACACCCTGGCGTGGTGGGGGGTAATTCAGCAGGGGTTGGGAGGGAGGTGTGGGGGTCACGGGGGTTTCTCGGGGGGTGGGGTCCTTTTAATCCCGGCATGCTGGACTCCACCTATTTCTCTCGACAGGAGCGGTTGGTGAGGTGCTCGGGAGAGCAGCATGCGGCTCCAACACACCGATAGGATGGGCTGGCTCTGCTTTGTACTGGCAGTCGCGCTCCCACGAGGGACCGGACGATAGAGTCCTACGGGAGGCAGGGTGGTAGGTCCCCGCCAGCCCAACCCCAAAGGGTCGATACGGCCGCCGGGGGACGGGGCGGAGGTCCGGCAGTGCTGATCAGGACCCCGAGATGGAAGTGGATGAGCGGAGAAGAGAGAGTGTTGACTTGGGCGAGCTGTGGCGCACTTGCAGGGAGAAGGCTCGGTAGAGTGGAGCCCATGGAGGGTGACCGGTGGCATGGCTAGGAAATGGATGAGCCTCAGTTGGATTACGACGAGGACAGCACAGAGGAAGGGGAGAATCGGTAGGGGAGGGGGGGCACGGGGGGGAATGCAGTAATGTTGTTCATAATGCTTTACAGTCCCTGAGGAGTCGCCGAGCGGAGAGCAGCCGAGCAGAGAGGGTGGTGCCCCCCCCCCCGATCCACGGGTTAGACGGCGGGATCCGTTGCGGATGCTGACCTTGACGCCAGGTAAGGAATGTGGCGGGGCTGGGAGCGGGTCAGGCGGGACCCACCGGGGTAGGGTGTCCATGGGCACTGATGCCAGGGGAGGAGGGGAGGAGGTGCGGCTGAGTAAAGGGACGTACGTGAGGGACACAGGGGTAGGCCCGGGATGCGGTGAGCACTGGGGAAGGAGCCAGGGACGCGACACCAGCCCGGAAGGACAAAGGGGGTGCGGAGGGGAAGGAGAGCCATGACATACCGGTGCGTAAGATGCCATATATGGGCGTCACTAAACCCTTGGGGGTGCACCTGTCCTTGGCCATCAAGGAGAAGATTTGGAAAGGGAACTATGTTGACATTTTGAAGCTCTTGCATCGCGAACTGATGGTGAAAGAAGGGTCGAAGGAGGAGGAGCAGGAGCTGGCAAGGCGGCCGAAGGTGCCTTTGTCCATTGAAAATTGGTCGGCGGGGTTTTTGATATTCACCAGTGTGTACTGTGAGAAGTACCCGGAGCGGGCGGTCGCGCTTTTCAAATATATGGATGTGATACAAAGGGCGCAGGTCATGTATGGGGGCTAAGCGTGGTCCCACTATGACGAGGAGTTCCAGGCACGATTGGCGGGAGACCCGGACGCGAAGTGGGGTGATATCGACACGGATCTGTACCACCAGACGATGGGGGTTGCGAAGTTTGGTAGGACCGTATACACGGCCAGCGGGTTACCGCTGACCCGCGCCCCTTTCAGGCCCGCCCCACCCGTGGCGGGATGAGACAGGGTCGAGCTGACATGACCGCCGCCGTCTGAGCGTGCTGGGATTACAACAAGGGTGTGTGCCGCAGGCAGTATTGTCGATTCCGGCACGAGTGCTCCAAGTGCGGGAAACGCCACCCGGTGGTATGCTGCTGGGTGGTAGGGGGTAGTACGCAGGCTCAGCAGCCCGTGGTGGCCGGAGCACAGCCTGGGAGTCGGGGAAGAAAAGGGGGGTCGGGGAATATGGGCAAAGGCGCGTACGTCGGTTAGGCTGGATCGGCTGGAGACCCTCCAAGCGTCCTATCTGCAGACCGAGGACGCGAGCGTGTTGCGCCGGGGGTTCCGAGTTACGAGGGTCCGCGGATCGCTCGGTGGGCAGTAAATGTGAAATCAGTTAATGCGCACAAGACGGTGGTGCAGGACAAATTGTTCAAGGAAGTGCGGGAGGGGCGGATGGCAGGCCCTTTTCGGGAGGCGCCCATCCAGAACTTGGTCATTGATCATTTCTCCTATTGGCGTGGTGCCGAAGAAGGAACCCGGGCAGTTTCAATGTAACATGCCTTCAAGGCAAAATGCAACATTAAGTCGGCATTCAGGCTGCTACCTGTACATCCGGAGGATCACTCGCTGTTGGGGATCCAATTTGACGTGGACATCTTTGTGGATAAGGCGTTGCCCATGGGGTGCTCGATCTCTTGCGCCTAGTTTGAACGTACCTTCTTGCAGTGGGTTTTTTCCTGGCACACTGGGAACGAGACGGTGACGCACTACCTGGATGACTTCTTCCTGGTGGGAAGGCCCGGTTTGGCGGACTGCCAGCAGCAGCTGGACGGTTTTACGGAACTCATGGGTTACCTGGGTGTG
This sequence comes from Lissotriton helveticus, assembly GCF_964261635.1. Taxonomy (NCBI): domain Eukaryota; kingdom Metazoa; phylum Chordata; class Amphibia; order Caudata; family Salamandridae; genus Lissotriton; species Lissotriton helveticus. The sequence continues at coordinate 1,733,892,368 of NC_136057.1, read as the reverse complement.
CCTCTGGCGCCAGAGAAGACGCAGGGTCCCAGCACGGTGTTGTCATTTCTGGGCATAGAGCTAGACTCCGTGGCCATGAAAGCACGCCTGCCGGAGGAGAAGAAGGTACATGTGATGGCATTGGTGGACAGCATGTTGCAGAAGCAGAAGGTGGTGGTGCGTGAGGTTTAGGTTCTGTTGGGGCATCTGAATTTCGTGTGTCGCGTCGTTCGGGCGGGCCGTATCTTCTGCAGGTGGCTGGGGCTGGTGCTATCCGGGCTCACGTTGCCACTTCACCACCTCCGTTTGTCGGCGGGGAAAAAAGTGGATCTTCCCATGTGGTGGGGCTTTTCTGGAGCGCTTCAATGGTGTGCCCATGGTGTCCCCGGAGGACTGGGACGGGACCATCTCGTCGGATGCGGCGGGGGTGGGCGGTTTCGGTTGGTACTGGCAGGTACGGTGGTGTGCGGGAGAATGGCCGTCACACTGGCAAGGCGGGGGATGGAGCCTTGCTTTCTTGGAGCTCTTCCCGCTCGTGGTGGCGGTGATGGTGTGGGCACATAAGTTGGCACACAAGCGGGTAATTTTTAAAGTGGACAACATGGCGGTGGTGCAGGTCGTTAACAGACAGTCCGCCAGGGACCCGCAGGTGCTCAAGTTGATGAGGGTGTTTATTATGAAATGTTTGGAGCACAATATTTTGTTTCAAGCTCGACATGTTCCCGGGGTGGACAATGACATTGCGGATGCTTTGTCTCGTTCACAGTGGCAGAGGTTCCATGGGCTAGCCACGGAGGCAGAAGACCCCAAAATGCCGGTACCCCTGGGACTGTGGCACGTGGGAGAAAACCGGGTCATACAGCTGGTAAGAGCGTGGGTGGCAGATTCTACCTGGAGAACGTACGTACAGGCCTGGCGGGAATTTCAGGACGGTGAGGCTGTGCGGCAGGAGGATCGCTGGTGGCGGTGCGAGCAGGTGGTGCAGTTTATACTGCGCATGATGGACAAAGGGATGTGAAGGGTGATGATTGCCAGGAAATTGGTGGCGGTGGCCTTCATGGGGACATTGTGGTGAGGGTATGCACCGTCCGCGGGGGAGCTGGGGGCACGCTTATTGGAGGGTTGAGCGCGGGGACAAGGGGCCAGAGCGGGTAGGCGCAGACCCATCACGGCGGGGATGCTCGGCACGTTGATTCAGTTGTTGCCCTCCATCTGCCACAATCAGGAGGAGACCGTGCTGTTTTCCACGCTCATGTCGTGGATGTACTTTGGAGTGTTTCGCGTCTCTGAGCTGGTGAGGACCAGAGGGTGGCCTGGGATTTTGTGGTGGGATGTCGACCTGAGGATACGGGAGGTGGCGGTGCGGCTACGATGCTCTAAGACCGACCAAAGGGGCGTGGGGAAGTGGGTCGTGATGGGTCTGTGGAGGCGGGGGCAGTTTGCCCGGCAACTTGGGGCGGGTTGTTGGCTGCCGCGCGGCAAGTGAACACGGGCAAAGCATTTTGTCGGGCTAATCATACCAGGGTGACAGCAGCTCAGTTGTTGTGGGTCCTGCGGCACGCCCTACGCGCCATGGACGAGGACCCGAAGGTGTTTGGCACACATTCTTTCCGGATCGGGGCTGTGACGGATGCGGCACGACAGGGTTGAGGGAGGACCTTATGCGCTCAGGGCGTTGGAAGTCGGACTGCTATAAGACTTATATCAGGCAACGGGGAGTGGGGTTGGAGGACCGCGCTTGATGGGTGTTTTTTCTTTTGGCTCGCATATGTGTCTTATCAGGTGCAGTGGCGGGACAGGATAGACAGGAGGCTGTCCTGTCTACCCTCATTGTGGGCCATTCCTTGGTGAAAAGAGCAGAACGAGCGGAATGGGAAAAAGAGCAGAGTCTGAATTTAGGATTGGAGCCGGGGTTGTTTGTGTGCCAGTGGCAGGGACGAGGGGGTATGCTGTGGCATGAGCTGTTGCAGGCCTTGAGTAAAGTGGTCAGGAGAGGGGTGTGTCAGGATGTGCTTCTTATACACTTAGGCGAGAATGATTTGATGCAGTGCAAGGGGCTGGTTTTAGTCAAGCAAATGAATAGGGACCTGTTGGAGGTGCAGCACCAGTGGTCAGGCTGCCATGTTATTTGGTCAGAACTAATACCGAGACGGATTTGGAGAGGATCAGAAAGGCCGGCGGCTGTAGTTCGGGCGCGCAGGAAGCTCAACAGGGAAATTAGGTATTTTTGCGAGAAGGATGGTGTGGGTAGGCTGGAACATCCGGAGCTCCGATATGGGGAGAGTATTTTTTTTAGGGAGGACGGAGTACACCTATCCCGGTATAGGATGGAGTTGTACATTGTGCAATTGAAGGAGGCGCTGGATAAGGCCATAGGTGTGTGTCGGTATCCTAAGAGGCTAGCATCCTAAGGGGGGGGTCGAAAGCCATTAGGACGACTTTCTAGTGGCGTTTTTTCCCTAAAAGTGCAGGGGGGAGTTATGAGGTTGGGGTTTAAAGTTGGGTAGATTTAAGAAGTTATATAGTTAGGTAGGTAAAAAGTTGCATATTGCAAGTTGGTGTTTATAATTGTTGCAAAGGGGATCTAATTTTAGGGGTGGGGGAGCGGGGTATGTTAGGAAGTATATATTTAGTGAGGTCTAGTTTTGTGCGGCACAGGCCAAGGGTATGTATTTGTAAGGTGCACCTGTTTCCAATAAAGCAGCCTTTTACACACCAACAAGCTGGTCTGTGGTATATGCTGCCCCTCCCGACCCCATTATCGGCCCAAAAATAAAGCTGGCAAACCAATATATGACCACTCTCAAAACACCTAACATGGATTATCACAGTGATATCCTTTACCTCCAGGGTTTGTTGGAGTGGGTGACCAACACCGAAATCCTTACCTACTTCGGTAATATGTGAGATTTTTTTGTGACAAAATACTGGTCTACAGCCTTTAGCAGTGTGATAACAAACCATGATTAAAGGCCAACTGGTTTTTAACAAATGATTTTCACAATGAATAGCGGAGGCCTACTCCCTTTGCCATAACTTTCATAATAAACAGATCACACCTATAGCATTGGACTTAACGTTAAGTAGTGAATTAATCGGGTCCATTGCCTTTATAATTTGCTTCTTAGCATACCCAACAAAAAAAACTTGTGTATTTAGGGCAACAATGCAACTATTCGGTGCAGTCATAAAATTCCAAAAGTATATAAAATTACAGTTGGGAAAGCAAAGTATGATCGTTCGTAAGAGGACCTAACAAGCATTATCATGTATCATGCAAAATACAAATTTCTATAGCAAAGGTTTATCAAACAGGATACAAAAATCCCATCAAAATGCTTCCATCTCACAAAATACATCCCCACAGTAATTACAAACTACCCTTAAATGCCTACTGATGTCAACTCATGATTTTCACAACAAACATGTCGACCTACTGCCTTTTTCAAAGTTTTTCATATGAAACAGATCCGGCCTCTACACTTGATAATTGACTTGGCATCATTTCTTACTCATTCATTCAATAATGGATACAGTGACACCACAAATAAAGGGGGGTGGGGCAGGTGGAGGGCGTGGTGGACTTAGAGGGAGTGCACGAGGGGGGGGGGGTATTAGAAATTTACAAATAATAGATCACAAAAGAAAACCACGTATCTGAAGCCACCGGCCACCTCCAGCATTGCATAGTGCACCCTCTCCTCTTCATGGGCCCCAGCAGCCCCTGGGACAAACTCCCATCCAATTCCCGTGCTGCAGAGCAGCGCAGGGATTGGCCTCAGTGTGCTAGAACAACATTCCGCTCAGGCTAGGGAGTCTGTGGGGGTTTCTCCAGCCTGGCTGCTTAATACAGCCGGGCTGGAGAAGAATAAAAGTTACTTACCTGTAAACTGTGGTTCTCCAGTATTGGTGTCTTTCATAGATTCACATGCTTGAATATTCCCCGTAGTCGAAGTGGGAGTCCCACGGTACATAAAATAGCAGTAACATATGCATGTATACATGAAAAATATAAATAAAAAATATACATACATATAATGCAATAAATTGTAAATTCTAAAAGTACCATAGAACATAATAGGCCCATTGAAAAGCCTACGGGAGATCTCACTTTAGTAGCATATTAGTGTCATTATGTGTTGGTCCACATTCCAGCCAATCAGGCTGTAGCCTCCTCTAGAACCTTCTCCTCAGAAGCCCAAGCCCTCAGATTTTCGTAGCACAAAGTAAGTAAAAGGTGCCTGAGGAGAAGAGAGCCTCTGAGGGGAGGATGGGAGGGTCGCATGTGAATCTATGAAAGACACCAATACTGGAGAACCACAGTTTACAGGCAAGTAACTTTTGTTCTTCTCCAGTATTAGGGGTGTCTTTCATAGATTCACATGCTTGAATAAGAGTAGAAAGCAGTAAATCATCACATAAGTCATAAAGGTGACATAACAAGCAAATAAGGTAAACATATTAGACAATATGCAATAAATACCAAAACATTATTAGCAAAAAACCTTTATGACTGGAGGCGGGTAGCAACAGAGGCTCACCTTTATTGGAAAAGATTCTGCAGCACCGCTTGACCTACTGACGCATCCGCGGCGTCTGTTGATTGCAGGCAGTAGTGCTTAGTAAAAGTATGGCTGCTCGACCAAGTAGCAGCTCTGCTGATCTGTCTTAGGGGTACCCCCGCAAAAAGGGCAGCCGAAGTAGACACCGCTCTAGTTGAATGAGCACGAACTGGAGCAGGAAGGGGCTTCCCAGCCCGTTGGTGGCAAAAGGATATGGTAGAGGATATCCACCTGGTTATGGTCTGTTTGGTAACAGGTTGTCCTTTACAAGTTGGGCCATACGCCACAAACAATTGTTCTGACTTTCTGATATTTGCAGTTCGTTGAATGTAGAATTTTAGACAACGTTTCACATCTAATGAATGCAATGACCGCTCAGCTGGAGTTTGCGGAGCAGGAAAGAAAGTTTTCAGGATTACAGGTTCGTTGAGATGAAAGTCACTGGGAACCTTCGGGATGAACTTAGGATTAGTTCGCAATGTCACAGCCTCATTGGAGAATTGCAGGAAAGGAGGCTGTATGGTAAACGCCTGGATGTCACAGACACGTCTTGAGGATGTCAAGGCGAGCAAGAGAGCAACTTTCCATGTGAGAAATTTTAGATTTGCAGAGTGGATAGGCTCAAATGGAGGTAGAAGTACTTGAGACAAGACCAAATTTAAGCGCCAAGCAGGCGGAGGGCGACGGATAGGTGGAAACATCCTAAAAAGGCCCTTGTAAAATTGCTTAATGATCCTCGAGGAACATAGAGATGTGGAACCATCATGGCGGAAACGGGAAATCGCCACCAAGAACACTTTAAGAGTCGAGTGTGACAGTCCTGATCTCGCCAGGGATAAAAAGAAAGGCAAAATTTGTTCAGGCTTTGCAGTCATTGGGTCCAAATCTTTAGTGCGGCACCAGACACAGAAACTCTTCCACTTTAATTGGTAGGTTTTTATGGTGGAGGGAGCGACACCTCCCTGCAGTCCTCGTCGATATTTAAACGTGCAAATTCGTTGTACTCCGGTTCCATGCATGGAGTTGGAGGTATGCCGGATCCGGGTGACAGATTTGTCCCTGCAGCATCGTGAGGAGGTGCGGTAGAGGATGAAGTGGTAACGGGTCGGACTGCGAGAAGAGGAGCAGGTCCGTGAACCATGGACGTCTCGGCCATTTGGGTGCAATCAGGATGATGTGACAAGGTTGGAACCTCATCCTGTGTAACAGGCGAGGGATTAGAGGAAGTGGAGGGACAGCATAGATGAAGTCGTTCGACCAATTGATCGAAAATACATTTCCGCTCGACTCTCTGTGGGGATGCCGACTTGCAAAGCGTTGGCATTTCCTGTTGGCAGCAGTCGCGAAAAGATCCATCTGCGGCTAGCCCCACCGCCGGAAGATGAACTCGACCGTAGGTTGGTTGAGTTCCCACTCGTGATTGTCCGACGACGCCCGGCTGAGTGAGTCTGCCAGAACATTGGCCACACCCGGCACATGAATGGCTGTGAGATGAATTTGACGTTGAATCGCCCAATCCCATATTTCTTGTGCCAGTTGTGAAAGTAGGAGAGACCTCGTGCCGCCCTGCTTGTTGAGGTAGTGCATGCTGGTGGTGTTGTCCGTCCTTACCAGCAAAGTGTGTCCCTGCACTAACCTCTGGAAGGATTTTAGGGCTAAGAAAATCGCCAAGAGTTCCAGGCGATTGATGTGCCAAGTACGTTGGGTCGCTGTCCACTTTCCTTTCACAGACATGACGTCGAGATGCGCTCCCCATCCCTTGAGAGACGCGTCTGTTGTAAGCGTCAGAGTTGGAGGTTCGTCCTGGAATGAACGGCCCGCAGATATGTTTGGAGGGTGAGCCCACCACTCCAGCGCTTTCTGGATGCGAGGTGTTAGAAGGACCTTGTCCTCGAATGACCCGGACACCTGTTTTCACTGCTTGTCTAATTCCTCCTGTAGAGCCCTCATGTGCAATCTGCAATTTGGGATAAGTTGGATGCACGAGGAAGCCATGCCAAGGAATGATTTGAACGTTCGGACAGAAACGTACAGTTTTGATTGGAGGAACCGCACCATCTTTACCATGCGGTCCTGTCTTTCCTGGGAAACGAACACTTTCCCCTGCCGAGAATCTAGCGAGGCTCCGAGAAAATCTCGCCTTTGCGATGGATGAAAGTGTGACTTCTGGCAAGTGATTGAAAGCCCCAAGGTTTGGAAGAGGGAGACGCAGACTTGAGTGTGCTGCTCCGTTAGGTGAAAAGTTTTGGCCTTGATGAGGCAGTCGTCCAGGTATGGGTAAAATTGGACACCTTGGAGACGCAGGAAGGCAGCTACCGGGGCTAAGATCTTGGTAAAGACCCTCGGTGCTGATCGAAGGCCGAATGGTAGGACTTTGAATTGGAAGTGTAGCTGTCCGACTGTGAAGCGTAGATACTTCCTGTGTCTGGGGTGGATTGGCACATGGAAATATGCGTCTTGGAGGTCGATCGTTGGAAATAATTCCCCTGGATTGAGATAATTCAGAATTTGAAGCAGAGTTAACATCTGAAAAGTTTTTGAAATGATACATTTGTTTAGGGCCCGTAAATCTAAAATTGGACGCCATTCCCCCGACTTTTTCTTGACTAAGAAAAATCGGGAATAAAACCCCTTGCCGCGTTGACCTTGCGGCACGACTTCGATGGCTCCTTTTTTGATCATCAATTACACCTGGGCCAAAAGTTCTTTGAGATGGGGAGAGGGTGGTCCCGAAGGTGGACGAGTGGGAGGGAATTTTGTGAATTCCAGGGTATGTCCTGTGGAGATAACGTCCAGGACCCATTGGTCAGAGGTGATTTCGGACCATTTGCAAAAGTACTTTGAGATGCGACCTCCAAGATTTACAGTCGGCAGTAGAAAGGAACTGAGACTGTCACTGCTTTTTATTGTTTGAGCCACCTCTATATGTTGATTTTCGTTGATATGGTCTGGTGGTGAACTGACGATTTTGGGATTGGTAGGAACCCCTCTCTCGGTTATCGTTATAGGTGTTATACGAACGATATTGACTTGATCCTCGAAAAGTAGAGGAACCTCCGCCTCTACCTCGTGCCCCCCCGAAAGGGCCGCTTCTTGTACTGGAGGGTAGCTAAGGACTTTGCAGTGTCGGTGTCCTTTTTGATCGCCTCAAGGGCATCATAAACATGTTTGCCAAACAACAATTCTCCGTCGTACGGCAAGTCCAGGACTCTTGCCTGTACCTCTGGGCGGAATGTGGTAGACTTCAACCAGCCTTGACACCTCAAGACTGCAGCCCCAGCCAATTGACGAAAACCCGTTGAGGAAATGTCGAGTGCACCATCAATGATTTCGGATGAAATCAACTCCCCCTCTTGTATAATGGTCTGCGCTTCTGCACGGATGGCATCAGGTAGTTCAGTAATCAGTGCAGCAACTTCGGACCACATCTGGCGGCCCAGAATAGCCAAAGTATTAGCCGCCCTCACCGTAGTAGCCGCCATGGTTGTGAATTTCTTTCCTATAGAATCCAACTTGCGGCCTTCCTGATCAGGAGGAGACGTGAGTGCTATAGCAGGATTGCGTGATCTTTTGTGTGCTGCCTGAGTTCTAACCGAATCTGCTTTTGGTTGAGACACCAAACAGGCCGGGGAAGACGCCGGAGCCTTGTATTTCCTGTCCAATCTGGGCAAAACTGCAGGTACAGAATTTGGACGTTCCATTAATTTAAGGCCCTCCTGCCAAATATAATCAACGATTGGTATAGTGTGGGATTGCCTTTGTGATAGGTCCTTAAAATCATACAAGAAGCATTCACTTTCATGCTGTTGTTTTTCGACCGCGAGATGAAAACGTTTTGCAGCACGGATCATCAAATTGTGGAAATTTGCAATGTCCACTGGAGGCGATGCTAGAGGTGAGGTGGGCGGAGTGGAAGGTGTTTGAGCCCTGTAATTGTCCCACTCATTCATATCGACGTCATTGTCGTCGTCATCAGTATTGTGAGGATCAGGATCCTCGTCGCCAGTGTCAGGACGAGTACCACCCGGTGACGTGGGTGAAACTGGTGCAGGTGCCTGAGAAAGTTGAGGTTGAGGCTGCGGAGGAGGTGGTGGTGGTGCTGGAGAGGCAAGTGTAGAAGGAGGAAACCTGCGGTTATAGTCATCTAGCATGTGCTGTAGGTTCATGACCAGAGATAGAGGTATCTGTGTAATTGGTTCCGAAGGCACTGGTTCTGATGCATCAACAGGAAATATTTGTTCCCATCTTCGACGTTATCCACCACATCACCCTCATCACTATACTCCTGACACTTAATGTGTAAATCAGAGGGGCTGGATGCCTGTTTAAATAGTTCTTCCACCTCTGAATCGTTTCCGGATTCTTCCTCACCAGACTGGAACAATTGATCTGGGAGATGAGTTCCACTTCTCACTGGACTCAGTTGGATGAGAGGTACTCTCCTCAAAGAAGAAGCAGTAACCACTGTATAGATGGCAGCTGTTTTCGGCAAAGGTTGATGAGACGTCAACGAGCCCATTGACGTAAATGTGGCGGTGTTAGAATCAACCTGAGGCGTCTGCGTTGTCGCCATAGAGGTAATCGGCGCTGAAATTGAAGGTTTTTTCTTCGTCGACGAGGATTTCTTGTCTGTCGACGGAGCCGTCGACTAGATTGGAGCCTTGATCGTCGACGATGTAGACGTCGACGGGATGACAGCCGTCAACGAAGCCGTTGACGATGTTATGATGGTCGACGGAGGCGCCGTCGACGAGACAACCATCGACGGGCCTGTCGACGAGCTGCTTCTAGAAGGCTTGATCTTCTTCGACGGTGTTCGCGTCGACGAAGGAAGCGTCGACGATGACTTCGTCGTCGACTGTTTCTCTTTGACGGTCGTCGACGAGATCTTTACAATAGAAGTGATGGGTCTCACCTTCTGGGCCGCCGTCGACGAGGTGATCGTCGTCGACGTAGCGCTGGTCGACATAGTACACGTCGTCGTCGACGTAGAGGTGACAGACACTGACTTCGTCGTCGCTGAAGACGTCGACGGACGCATCGACGAGCCCGTCGACGAGCCAATGCCAGATTTTTTAATGGAAGGCAAGGCTTTGGGCGCAGACGTCAGAGAACCAGGTCGCGTAGACGTGCCCTGAAGCAAATCCTGTGGGGAGACAATCCTGGAGGACTCCAACAGTCTACTCTTCAGAAAAGGAGATGGAACCTCAGCCTCAGACCCACGCTTCTGAGAGGATTTAGAAACAACAGATGATAAACTTTCTACGTCAGAAACCACAGACTGAAGTCTTCAACTTCTGTAGCCACAGAAGGAGACGGGCCTCTCTATCCCTCAGAGTCTTGGGAGGGAAAGTGCGGCAGTACTTACAGTTTTTCACCTCGTGGTCTGGGTAGAGACAGTAAATGCATTTACTGTATGGATCCTCGTGGAAAAGGCGCAGTTTACCACAAGAAGGGCAGGCTTTAAATAAAGATTTCTTATTAGAAGACATTTTCTGATGAAAAAACAGTTAGAGTTGAAGTAAACTGAGCAGAGCTCAGGGAGACTCCCTTCACACGACGTGCGGTAGAAAATCTGAGGGCTTGGGCTTCTGAGGAGAAGGTTCTAGAGGAGGCTACAGCCTGATTGGCTGGAATGTGGACCATCACATAATGACACTAATATGCTACTAAAGTGAGTTCTCCCTTAGGCTTTTCAATGGGCCTATTATGTTCTATGGTACTTTTAGAATTTACAATTTATTACATTATATGTATGTATATTTTTTATTTATGATATTTTTCATGTATACATGCATATGTTACTGCTATTTTATGTACCGTGGGACTCCCACTTCGACGACGGGGAATATTCAAGCATGTGAATCTATGAAAGACACCCCTAATACTGGAGAAACCTAAGTGCGCATGTTTGTTTTGGTCAACCTGAGATGGCTGGCCAAACACATATGAGCACTTAGGGAGTGGAGTGCACTTAGCACTGCTCCTCCCATGCCTCAGCCCACCTCTCCCTACAGAAGAGCTGGCTAAGAACCTGCAAATGCTAAATAAAACGAGGCAAGAACATTGTTTTATTTTACATTTGCTAGCTCTGAGCCAGGCAGTGGGGCGATGCTCCTACGGCATTTTGGAGGAGCTACCGCTGATTGGATAGAATTTTTTCCAAAACGCAGACGGTGCAATGTGATTACTCTTTCAGTAAATACACATAACATCCGCCCAATCAAATGTATTACAGGAAAAAATAACATATGGGCGGAGCCTAAGCATCTCTCTTAGTATCAATTCTGAAAGTTATTTTTCTGATGCTCACATAAGGTATGGCATAAGCTGCCCTGTCCACCAGCCCTAAAAAGTAATTTATCAATACCTCTAACCAGCATGCCATGCTACCAGCGTGCAAGTCATTTCGATTCACTACATTTTGCATACTGTGGAGGAGCACTAGAGGTAAAACTTTTAAAAGAGGGATCAATTGTGCCACTTTGGGTCACAGCCACCTGGATGCAGAGGCCCTTCTGCTCGGTCTACTGAGGCCGTATGGTGAATCTGGTAGGGACCAGGAACTGCCCAGGGTCCATTTAAACTCTTGTGGGGCAGCATTTTATGCTGAGCATACCCTGACCAAATGTCCCCTTCATGCAGACCTCGGTTTCAAAGCTGGGACCTTATTCAGAAAGCACCATCAGAGGGAAAGATCTTTTTCTATACCAAGATGTCCAGCTGATTTTGGCTAGATTAGGAATCAGACAACACCCGCAAGAGAAACTGACTGCTTGTACTGGGCGCCAAGGTGAACAGACTTTGAAGGCCACCTGGCACGCTCCTTTTCTCTCTCCAGTATATCTCTCTCTTTGGCGGTGAACCATTACCTCATAAGGCACCATTCACAAAAGCAACAACAAAAACAAGCATTTGCAATGCAATTGGTTTTGCCTTTTGGATCTTATACGCAGTGCTTAGTTTGAGCTGGTGGTTTCCGATGCGGAGCACCAGCACTTAATCATCAACACCGACGCTTGAGCATCAGTTAAAGAAACATTCATTTTTGGTATGCAAAGGTCGATTAAGTGATTCGCACACAATCACAGGATGTTGAGCCGAAGCAGAGACTCAAACCTGGTTTGCCAGCTCTGAGGTCGGCTGCTCTAGCCATTATGCAACGTTCTCTCCACACTTGTAGGGGTTGTTGGTTCTGTGGAGAAAAGTGTTGGTCGCAGCTCCCTCCTGACGAGAGCCCCACCACTTATTTTTACAAATTAACCACTGCTCATAAGTGTTTAGCCTTTCAACTCATACAACTTTTTACAAACAACTTACTTATTTTTAAAATATGCATTGAATTGCTGCTGCATTCGGCTACCAAAATGCAATATTGTAACACTTTTAGCCAAGCAGCATCGTGGCATCTGGATTGGATAACTGAGTCTGCAACTTTATGTTACAGGCTACAAATTATAAGTGTCCGAGATGAATGAATGTCGGAATTTGTAAAGCGCACAGTTACCTCCTCCGGAGGTGTCCCAGCGCTGTCCGTATACTGCTTAGGAACCCTTCCTGGTTTTCCTGGGAAATGTCCACTCCTGGGCACACCCCAGGTGCAGCCAGGCATCCCAGCGATTTTGGGGCCGTTGTGGAGACTAAGCAAGCTATTGCCCAGAGTTGCAGCGTGGGACCCATGGTCAGAACAGGTACTGAGGCGAGAATATCCAGTCAGGGGAATTAATGAGTCGGAGACCCGCCGAGGTGGGAATCGAACCCTGGTCCCTGGCCAGAGCTCTGCATCAAGGTCTGCCAACTCTAACCATTGAGCCACACTTCTCCACAATGCGGCCATCTGCAACAAAGTGCTATAGCTTTAGCGACAAAATAAAAGGGCAAAGAGGTGCAGGAAAAGCAAGCTCGACCTAAATACATCTTTGTCATCACAGAGGTTCCAGGGGCGCCATCAATTAAAGCCAATACCATCTCCGAAGTAGCCTTCACATTTGCGGATTAACCCATTTCACACATTTACATTTCTTTCAGGAAGCTAACACCCCGGCAAGGCTTGTTTATTAACAGTCTGTTCCTCTACTTCACACACCAGAACTCTTCCTCCTTTTCACATCAGCTAAAACAGTTTAACTGTCAGAGTTAACCATTCCGGATCGGTTTCATTTTGTTTAACAAAAAGTAGGGGGGGAAACGGTTTTTGTGAAATTAAAAACATACAGGTGCATTGTGCCCCAGAGATCCCCACACACTTCAACCTATGAGTGAGAGCAACAAATTCGCTACAGAACAGCAAAAGAGAGAAAAACAGAGCAGAGGGCACAGACGCATAGGAGCAAGAGCATGTAACACAAATCTCAAGAGGAAAGAAACGTGTTCAAAGAAGACTGCAGTAAAACATGCACGGTCATGGATTACTCCAGCAAATACAAAAAAAAGTTGCTCACTAAAAGAGAGCTGTGGAAGGAAACACATAAAGAGGACTTTGGTCCAGAGAAGAAACAAACACAAGCCATTGAATAAGGAGCAACTACATGAGTAACTATAACACCAACGAATTGAAAGCAACGGAGGACTTTAAAGCCCTGTAAGTTCTTGGTAAACCAAAAATGCGTATTTTGCAACATAACAGCGAAGTTTTTTTTATCTTGAGCACTGGGGTGGAGGGAGGTGGGGTGGGGGCCTCAACAGTTAGAGATCAACTCCAATACAACTGTCCGATGGTCAAGGGTCAGACTGATAGGAAAGCCAATAGGCTTCTACCTTTCAGAAGCAGATAAAAAAAATACGTTGGCAAATTTCAACACTAATTATTTGCAGCAATTGTGTAGTGTGGGCTGAGCCTTGTTGCGCACATTGTTAAGTTAGCATAGGCTTATTAGAAGTTTAAACGCCATTTTGCCTTTTTGCCGCTTTTGCACACGACACTGCATATAATTGTTGTAAGTCAACGTGATTCTTGTGCCTTTAATATCACACTGTAAGCATGATTTGAGGGACTTAGAAGAAGCCGTTTTTTCCAGGCAGACAGAGAGCTTTTGCAGATCCTGATGTGATTCACACTTGCTGATCTTGGAGGTATGGGGTCCCCTAAACAAGCGTTAGAGACCTTCTATAATTTATAAAACAGTTCCTAGCTAGGGAGGGTGGTGCACTAGGTGCAATAGGACCTATTTTCACCATCATTGTAATATGATTTCTTCCCTTTGTGTTTTATGGAATTGTAACAATGCTGATCATATTTTTTCTAATCATATGCCTGCTTATGTTAGCAAAGATACTGCATCTTAGAGCACGTTAAAATAAATATTTTAACTCTTGCCGTGTCTCTTTTTTATTCTGGTTTGGACTGGTATGAGAGTATAACGGAAGAGTTTTCTTACTTCCCACCATTCCGGAGTATAACCTAAGTCGCATGTTCTGGGTTGACTAATCATTGGTTCCTTTGCAATAGGACGAAGAGCTAATGTGGCACTGATGCTAGCTGGTTAGAGTTTCTCGGCACTGAGGTGAGTTTTTTGGTACACCACAATTCACTGATGTCCTGGGTCTCTGAACAGTTCTGTGTAGGAGCAGGATCCCTGCGACATGGCGCACCTAACATTGTGGTCTTATTGTGAGACTCTCGAGTAGTGCTTATATCAGTCCACAACCCCCTCACTATTGTTTCCGGTTGACAATGGTGACGGATAAACCTACCTATATTTACATAGGTCTTTTTCAAACTTGATAATATGACCCAGTTGTGCTACAATATTTTGTATTGTACTGTTTTCTTTCTTTGTTGTTATGGCGGTCGTTGATATCCCACAGCACAGTAGATTGGCTATTTGCAATAATCTGCAGGGTTTCAACGTTGCCTTGGAAGGCATGGCAGTCGTGTTTGTTGCGAGTGCTGATGCAGCTTACCTGTTTGAGCTTTTCTACTCATGGGTTACGTTTCCGGCAGTCAATGCGTATACTAATGTGTTTCATACTTACACTCCCACTGCCGTGCCTCAGGAATACACTCCTTATAGGACACAGGAGATTCCAATTTCTGCTTAGCAGCACTGCGTTTGGTTTGATGGCGCCCATCCCCACCCTCTCACAACTATTAGATTGGGTCCTTTGTCCTTTCCAGGCGCTTCTTGGCCTGTTTTGGCTGGATTTACCCCGCACCCGCGTGCAGGGGAATGTCCCTTACTTGAATTGAGGCCCTTTTACAGCTCTGCAGTAGCAGTAATTAGGGCTTTGGTTCATTACATTTCCCGCAATATCCCAGGTAGGGGCCCCGGTGTTGCGGTGCATCCAGGTGGGCCAAACGGGTTAAAACTTAGCCCCATTATGGTTAATGCGGTTATGGGCAAGCGTCCCCAAGATAAGGATTAACTGCCTTTTTGGCTTGCTGAGAAATTTGGCCAACTGGAGGCAGTATTTCCTAATACGACTCCTGTGGAGAAACACAGGATTCTAACGATTAGTTTGCAGAAAGACTTAGTACCTGAAGTGACTGACTGTACCACATGGGGTATGATTTTTGCGGCAGTCTATACAAGATGCTTCGGCACCCCGTCAATGTCTGTCCTACCCTCCGTCATTAAGCGTGTTCAGGACGAGCACAGACTGGAGGCTGCTGTTGAATTGGGAATGAGACTCGGAGTGTTTAATGTATTGTATTGTATTGTATTTATTATTTATAACGCGCAACTGTCACCCTACGGGTATCCTGGCGTATCCGTAATGTAGTTTCCGATCTTGTCCTTGCTAATGTTAAGGGTGATGCGGTAAGCTTCCAGGTATCGAATACTTTTTACGAAGTCCCCGATGCAGAGAAACCCCGTCAGTTACCAAGAATTGTCACGTTGGCCGTGATAGTTTAGGTGCTAAGCCTTTTGCCAAGGCAGTGCAAAAGCAAACACAGGTGGCGAAGTCTGACAAAGATGATCGCCCCGCAGGTCCAAAACAGACTGGGACTAGAAATAAAAAACAGGGGAAAAAGCAACAGAAACAGGAGTCCCATTCTGCCTCGCCAATACCTGTGTCTACTGAGCACACTTATGAATTGCGAGACCGCGCTATGATTAAGTCACCTGATTGTTTTCAGGTTCCTGATCAACGTTCCCCTCGCTCTTTGCAGGATTCATCGGTATCACCGACCTGTGGAGGAGACGGTGGCAGGGGGAGGGGTGCGAAGCAAGACCCACCCCACAAAGCTGACGGTAAAGGCAAGAAGGACGACACTCCACGTCAGAGACCCCAGTTTCAGAAAAAGAAGGTTGCTTCTGTAACAGGGAGATATGCCACAGATAGTGAGAACGCAGCTTCGGAATCTGACATGGGCGCTGATGTTATGTTATGTTATCTGAGCTAATATAGCACCCAACTGCCCCAGCAAAGGGACATCCTGGCGCTTTCCACAGCAGAGAAACGAACCTGGTTACTACAACGGGAAGCTCTAACAAAACAAAGACCAGAAAACTATTTTAAAGAAAAGAGGTGGGTTTTGATAGCTTTCCTAAAATCTAACAGACCCTCCAATCCACCTATATGAACCGGCAAGGAGTTCCATAATTTGGCCGCCAAAAAACGGAAGGAACATCCTCCCGCTCGACAATGCTTCACCCGGGGAACAGTTACCAAATGCTGCCCTAAAGAATGCAATGCGCGAGGTGGAACATACAGGGTCAGCAAATTTCAGAGCAGATTAGGCGTAGCAAGTTTCAGAATCTTAAAAGAAAGACAAAGTCTTAAATGTAATCCGCTCTGCCATAGGGAGCCAGTGAAGTATCCTGATGGTATCTGCGATACGACAAAACCGAGAGAGTCCCAACAAGGCTCTGGCCAGCGCGTTTTGGATACGCTGCATCCGGATAATCTCGCTTGATTAGCCCCCAATAACAAGGAACTAGCGTAGTCCAGACAAGAAAGAATAGTTGACTAGACTATCAGCTGACAAGTTGAAGGATCGACAACTTTAAAATAGGTTTAAGACCTCGCAAAAGGCCGAAGCATGTACCTGCAATTTTGTGGTGTGGATACGGAGACTAAGAGAAGAGTCCATCCACACCCCCAAGTTCTTAACCTCCTCCTTAGGTTCCGGAGCCTTGCCTAGAGCATTCGGGCACCAGTGCTCACCCCACAGGTTTGCATTCTTTCCGACTAACAAAACAGTTTTATTTGCGTTTAGTTGCAAATAATTAGAAGTCATCTATTCAGCTACGGCTGTCAGGCCGCTTCTTAACCTAGAGGCGTTCAACGTGGAACCTTCAGCCAGTGCAACCACTAGCTGCGTGTCATCCGCATATGAGACCATCGAGAGATCCCACTGCCTGGCGACCGCCGCTAGTGGGTGAACATATAGGTTCAGCCAATAGCTGAACCTGGATGCTGATGGACAGCGCAGCGGAGATTACCATAGTGCGAGAGGCCGTGCGTCCACTACTGAAGAGGACAGCGACTGACAATTATTTTGTAGTTGAGACAGCTGACCCCAGAGTGGCTCCCCCTGAAAGACTTTTTTCATTGTCCTTTTATTGAAGGTGACATACAACGTACCATAGAAGGGGTATTTTGGGAAAATCTTACTACTACCTATGACATTTTGTTGGCGGAGGTCGATTGGACCCCACCTTGGCAGCTCCGCAAGGGGAGGAGGTAATCCTCCCTAGTTTCGCGCACACAGTGCCGAAGAATCAGGCCATTCATTTTGCAGAAGATTGGGCTAAGGCGCTTGCGCCGGCTTTGTATTGTACTCACTGTGGGTGGGACAAATTTGCCCCCAGACATGAGATTCCCTTACGGTCTATGCCAAAGCCTCAACCCCAATACCCCATGCGACATGAAGCGAAGGCTCCCGTGGCAGAAATCCTTGAGCAAGTAGAATATCAGGGTGTAATTGAAACGTGTGTCTCCGATGAATAACCCTCTTTTTACTGTGACCAAGCCGGATGGCTCATACCATTTGGTATTGGATTACCGCCACCTAAGCTCTCATTGTCGTACATGTGCGGTGCAGAATACTCACAGTTCTGCTTTAGTGGATAGTCTTGTGCGCAAAAGGTTTAAGACCATACTTGGCATATCCAATGGGTTTTTGCCCACAATCTGTCCCCTATTAGTAGTCAATGGACATATTTTACCAGTGGTGGCAAATAACGCCAATTTCGTCGTTTGGCTAAGGGCTACAAAAACAGTCCAGGCGTCTTTGTCACCCGCATTGTCTCTCTTTTGGAGGGACTCGACGCAGATGCATGTTCATATGTGGATGACATCTATCTCACAGACGACGAATTATGGCCACATCTGTGCCGTGTTGACCACATAATTTACAGTTTTGCAGATTTTGGCTATAAATTCAACTTTGCAAAATCTCATATTGCAGAGTACACAGTGTTTTTCTTGGGCTACGAGCTCAACAATGAAGGTCGAGGCTTGGCTCCTCACTTCCTGGAGAAATGCGCACAGCTGCGCGCTCCGACAACACTGAAAGAACTACAATCTTTACTGGGATTTTTGAATTTTGGGCGTACTTAGATTCCCGATTATGCCCAGCATATCAAACCTCTTTATGCTTTGATACAACCTCCTTTCTCCAAATTGTGCTGGCGGGCCGCACATACAACCATTTTCCAATCATTGCAGGCTGATCTACCTGAATCTAACTTCTTGTTGACCCATGATAACCACACCAACCTGGTGATAAGAATCATACCAGGGGCGGTGGATTTCACATACCTCACTTTTAATGAGGGCGACACATTCCCGATCACTTACAAGTCACACTTTTACACTTCGGCTGAGTTGCGGTTTTCCACTTTGGAAAAAGTTTTGACAGCAGTGCAAATGGCGATTCTTAAGGAACGTGCACTGTTGCAGGGAAAGCGCATTTTGGTTGTAACTCCGTATCCTGCCTTGGAGGCAGTGATGAAAGCCAGTGTACCAAATTCGAAAGCTTTGCACCCACGGTGGATACAATGGGCTACGTCCTTGACATCTCCGATGTCACGTTCATTTTTGATTCCTCTCTGCAGACTCAGGAATTTTTACAGTATGAATTTTTTCATCCTGCTCCTTTGACCATGCGGCCATTGGAGGATTTCCATTGTATCAAGTACACGGAGGTGATGCGCAAGCAGCTACGGGTTCAAAGCACGCATATTCTTTGGCCTGCGCTATAGTGGTCGGTACTATGGTGGATGGTGAATTCAAGTCCGATGTCGTGCATACACAGACATTAGGGGACTGTACCACCCTATTGGCAGAGCTTCGTGCTCTGATGCTTGCATTGGAGTACGCAGAGTCTAGTGTGAGTACTTTTATCGTAAGTGACTCCTACTACTGTGTTCAATCATACAATGACAATTTATCCTTTTGGACTCAAAATGACTATCGTGACTCTAAAGGTCGCACAATAAAACATAAAATGATCTGGGTTCGATTGGCGGCGCTTAAAGAACGGCTCCCACTCGTGTTTGTAATTCATACTCTAGGTCACCAGTGTGTGGGAGTTCACGCCGTTGGCAACAGTCTTGCCAATGAAGCCACCAAGACAGCAGTTGCAGCATATTCAGTAGCAGCAGTTACACGTTCCAAAACTAAGATGGATGATGACATCTTGGCAGCTATTGCCGCAACAGAGAAGGGGGGTAATTACCCCAAAGGTTTCTCTTCTAAATATTCTCATCATTTAAGTTCTGATAAAGTTCCTTTTGTGAGAATTAACAACGTTGGTGACAGGTTGTTTCCCAACACGGACCGCAGACATACTATGATTACAGCGGCACACTAGGGGATGGCTTCAACGCATGCCAACGTGTCAGCTACTGTTTCTCTCCGACAACAGCGTTACTGGTGGTGGGGATTTTACAAACAAATGCATGATTATGCCCTTCATTGTGACATTTGCCAGCAGATTAAACCTTCTACTGCTGCACGCCCATCCCAGACACAGTTGTACATATCTAATAAACCACTTGCGTTTGTTTATTTAGATCACTGCGGTCCTTTCTCTTCTGATACTGCGTATAAGTACATCTTAGTTGCAATTGATTCATGCACACACTTTGTGTGGTTGTGGCCCGAAAGGAGTGCTGATTCTCGAACTGTGGTACGGGATTTGCGTTTCTTTGTGGGAATTTTTGCATGTGGTACCTTCCATTTGGACCAGGGTCCAGCGTTTGCCTCTAAGGCATACAAGGATGCCATGCGTTCATTCGGGGTCTGTAGTGAATGAGCCACTTTAGTGCTCTGATGCCCTGTGATGACCCTCAATCACCACCATTGTGTACTGACTTTAGTGTGCTATGTTACCTTAGCCTTAAGGTAGGATGGTCTTGCATATGCCTATTTCTCTTCTGTTCTATACTCTTGCTGTTTTTTCAGTAGAATAATCTTACCAAAGAATAGAAGGTATGGGATGTCGAGGTGCAGTGTTGTTGGTGATGGTGCACACATGTGCTAAATAGTGGATGCTGAGGGATTAAGAGCATAATGTTATTTGGTTTAGGTGAATTATGACTTTAGCCTATTGGCTTTGACGTGGTCTAATGTCATTCTGTTTTCCAAGTCTAAATCTATTAGTTTAGCTGCTTCAGTTGTAAGGCTGAAAATGTATAATGTTAGGGCTATTAGTAGACTGGCGTGTCTTATGGTTAAGTTTGTTAACCACACCTTGATAGCTTTATCTGATTTCCTGCTTGATATGCGTGGTGTTATACAAGCTATTTTGCAGCATGGGGTTGTTATTGATTTCCTGCTATTGAAATGTTGCTTTGGTCTTTCTGATCATTCTAAATTCACCTAGTCTCATACTACTGCTTTGCATGAATGTCATCTGCAGTTCAATAGACCCTTGATAAAGGGCTGTGGGGTTAGCTCCTTGGGTGGTTACCTGATGCTTTGCTTTATCTTGGGTGGTATACCTTTTAGTCATCTGTTTTTAGTTGCATTATGCTGTTGTATTCAATGTGTGCCTAGTCTTTTGAATATGTTTTGCCTTAGAACTGCTTTTGTTCATTCTGTCAGTTATGTTTCTTATTATTTCAGTAATCGTGTGCATATTGTTTGAAGCTTCAATGGTGTTGGACAATGGTCATGGGTGGAATGTAGTGACCGAGGTATTTTCAAATGAGGGGGTCCGAGAGAGGGTGAGATGCTGGTCTGGTGGTTTTGGCGGTCTGATGATACATCACGGTGCAGACGTGCAGTCGTGTTTGTGGAACAGAGAGTCCTGACCTAACCAGAGAGAGAGAGAGAGAGAGAGACGGACCCTCCTTCAGATGCAAAGATGCCTATGGTGAGGTGTTCCATGTATATCTAACTTTATCTAACTATGCCTTTTATTTTCAGGTTTTATGTATATGTATGTGTTGGTGATTTCTATAAATGTTTACTGTGATATTTAGTTATTTCTTCTTCCTTGTCATCCTATTATCATGTAATAAAAGATCCTTAGAGCATATAATTTGTCCTTATTCCTTGTGAAGGAAGGCCGGGCCCCCTTTGTTTACCAACTACTTACAGAGGGATGGGCGATTCCCCTCTAATGGGTAATTGTTGATATGGGAGGGAAATCAGCTCCCAGCAGGGATGTCTAAATTCTAATTATTCTATCCAATACATTGCTAGGAGGAGCATGCGTTGTGTACCCTCTCGGATGGGGAGGTGTTGTGATTTGCTGCGTAGCCTCTCAGATGGGGCGGTGTTGTGACTTGTTATTTGCGAGCTCCTCGGCAATGGTCTCATATGTGGTTAGTGTTTATTCCTTTCTTGGGTAAGTATTGTGAAATGTGGTGCCTTTCTGGATCCTGAGAAAGGATGTGGTAAGTAAAGGCCTGGTGATTGACAGAAGCACCAAAATATACAGAAAAGCAGGTCATTACAGGGTCCAAGCCAAATTTTCGTCTCCATATCAACCTGATGGCAACAGTGTTGTAGAGCGGATTAACTGTGACTTAAAGCAATCCTTGACAACTAGGGTATTAGGTACAGGCCGGAACTGGCTAGCCCACCTCAATAGTGTTCAGCCTGCACTTAATCTCCCTAGAAGGTCTCTTGGTGGGCGGACCCCATACCAAATGCTCTTTGGCATCAAAATGTTCGTTCCGGATGTTGAGGGTCTAGACATGGCGGCGGCGGCCGCATCCTTTGATGTAGATGAACATTCTAATGTTTTACAGAACCTACAAAAGACCAGAGACAGTCTTGCAAAGGAACATTTGCCCTCCACATCTGATGCTGCATTGCAGATTCCGGTAGTTGGCTGGCTGCCACGAATTGGTGAACTGGTCTGAGAAAAGGTCACAAACAAGGAGTTTGGTCCCTCATATCGTGCTCCAGTTCCTGTGCTTGGCGTGCAGTGTACAAGAACAGTCATTTTACCTCCACTTCCTGGCAGAAAGGAAAACAGGTATATCTCTATTGACAATGTCAAACTACACAGAGTGGCCGATTCTTCTTAGTATGACACCTGCGGTCTCTTGTCCAGCTATGGTGCGAAACTCTGTTTGGCTCCGACACCTGCTGCCGGACCTGATGTTGCCATTGAGATGACTACAGTTACGAATCCTTTTTTGAATCCACTGGCAGGTGATCCTCTTGATGTTTCTGAGTACACCTATCCAACAGACTTTTCAATTCCTGATTTAGAGACCTGTGTGGTTAATCATTCACGTTTTTCATTTGACACGGACTCTACCACATTAAAGTCCCCTTCAAAAGTTTCAATTTTTGCTGTTTGGTTTAAAAAACATTTTTTTATTCCCCCATTGACTTCCATTTGGCTGGTGCTTTTTTCAATTTTTTTGTTCATGTCGATTGGGTTTGTGGTGTATTTTTTCTGTCTTGTGAATGGACACTATGTTAAAGAAAGAACTACAACTAGGCTACTTGATGGAACTTTGGCACCCCACTCCTCTTCACACAGAATGAAAAGGGACCAGACTTTCGTGAATATCACTGCTTGGCCTGTCCTGGATGGAATAGTATGGGATGCTGTAAAATTTCAAATCCAAGGACCCACAGAGGTTATTAATGTCCCTATTGTACTTTGTGTTTCAATGGGGGATGTGGTTAAACAAAATATTCATTCTGATGATTGGGACGTTCAAGCCATATAGGCTCTATTTTCTGATTTGAAATACTATGCTGCTTTTGATGTTGAAGATTTGTATTTAGATTCTGCTAATTATGGTGATTTGTTTTGTTTTCAACACTATGGAAATCTCTTCCTGCACAAAGCAAACACGTTTAGAAATGTGGTTAATTACACACAGTGGAAACATTGCCCCGCTCCTGTTGAAGGCAGCTCCAAAACTCTTTTAAAGAAGTTTTCATAATTTACTGATTTTAATCAAACCAACCCTGAGCCATTTTATTTTAGGTTGACTGAAAAGTCCTCTTCCAAGGTTAGACTTACCCACACTAAATTATTGTATTCAAAGTCCTTTATTGACCAATTGGCTTCCTTCGTTTGTTGCGAGAGCTGTGCCTGGTTTTGGTCTTCACCTGTCCCTGAGAACGCTGGAATCCCTCTTCACCTGCTCTGGGTCCCCGCTGCATGCCTCTTGCCTCCCGCTGCTACACTCGAATTACAGCACCGAGTGGCCGCCGAGTGGAGGGGGGGCCTCTGCAGCGAGGGGACTTCACCTACCAACAGCCTTTGCGGGTGGAGCCGCACCTGGTGAGCATCGCGCCAAGCGGCGCATAAATTACCGCACTACCTCCGGTGGAGTGGGCGACCTTCGTTTGTTGCGAGAGCTGTGCCTGGTTTTGGTCTTCACCTGTCCCTGAGAACGCTGGAATCCCTCTTCACCTGCTCTGGGTCCCCGCTGCATGCCTCTTGCCTCCCGCTGCTACACTCGAATTACAGCACCGAGTGGCCGCCGAGTGGAGGGGGGCCTCTGCAGCAAGGGGACTTCACCTACCAACAGCCTTTGCGGGCAGAGCCGCACCTGGGGAGCATCGCGCCAAGCAGCGCATAAATTACCTCACTACTTCCCACGTCGCGGGATCACGCGCGGGATTAGCCGGGCAAAGGGCGGGCCCTCTGTGGCCCTCAGAGGCACGAGAAGGCCAGGCTAGGCCACCCCCCTGACAACAGCTGTTCGGAGACGTAAAGGTACTGTACTCGTTGTTCTGTACTCTTGCACATACCAAAGTGCTGATTTGAACTGATTGAAAAAGCGTTACCGTTGCATGACACCCACATCTTATCGTCCTGCTAATATTTTCCGAATCCATTGGAGTTAAAACCCTGAAAACCGCTCAGCTATCTGATAGCCTTTAAAAGACTGTAGTAAACATGGGGAAGAAACTGGTACCTGTAGCCACTGAGCCACTTAATACTTTAGACTCTTATTTAGTACAAGTGGTCAGTAAGATTAACAATGAGAGAAGACAATCTCTAGGCTTGAGCCAATCGCCAATCTTGCCCCCAGAAAGCCCATCCACAAGTGCCTTAAGCATAGTGATGCCTGACATACCGCTCGAAAACCCTTCTATAAATATATCAGATCCTAATTTACAAGATGATGGTAATGAGGAGGAAGACTCAGATCCACCAGCAGATCTGTCCGTTAACGTAATCTCTGATCCCAACCATCAGATTGATATAGTAGATGAAGTCCTATCACCCCTGCTGCCTGAACCACGGGCTGTGAGAACTTGTAGGAAATTTCAGGCAAAGCGGGGGGGAAACAGCAAGGTAGGAAAAAGTTGGCTACACCACCACTAAGTCGTGAAGGGAAAAATGTGGAGCTCGATGTCGACGCGGAGTCAAGACGCATTATTGACGATGACCTATTTAATAGGATACAAGATATGATAGACATTAAAATCAGGAGAATTATTAAGCCTCTGATCGGGAAACTGGACAAATTAACTTCTGAGGTTAAAAAGTTGGGCGGGGTTCATAGCAAGCTGACTGAAGAGGTGGAGAATCTATCTACTCTTGTCACAAAATTGGCGGCCACGGATGTGGAGGTTACCCCAACGGAAAGCTTAACACAGTCCATCCCACAAGGGCAGCCACTACCATCTTCAGTACTACCCGCACCTAGCCAGGAAGTAGTAGGAGATTTCTCCACCATCCCAACCGCTGTCACAGCAGGACTGCAACAAGAGGATGATTCTGCCCAATTCATTTTAGAAGCCTCACCAGTTGTACTTGTATTGGCAAATGTCCCTGCTCTATCACAAGGTAAAACAGAGTCCAATCAGGATCTAAAGGATAAAGCGCTACATTGGCTCACCAATAATATGCATATGGCATATCAAGGGTCTGATAAACTAGCAGGGGATATCGTCATGACCAGGAGGGTATCATGGATTGGGAACAAGCCAAAAAAGTTTAAGGGGGACTGTGTAATCTTAAACTTTGCCAATGCGGAGGTTCTCCCAAACATCCTGTCCAATATCTTCCCACCCCAACGACGAAGCGGTTCCATAATCCCCCTTACCCTTAAATTCTTTTACAGCGAGATCCAGCTTGCCACCTTCCCCAACATCCCCAGATCTAAGAGATCTATAAACACTATTAGCTGGGGAGGGGTTTTTAGACCACGATATACTAATGACCGTTCCCAGCCCATGTCCAATTTCGAGACAGGAAGATTCAACTACCCGATTGAGCCAAATGCCAGGTCAGCTATGATACATGAGCCTACCATTAATGGATGGGGTTCTGGTTTCTCGGGATATGATCATAGTGGCCGGGGCAACAGGTTCATACCCCGGATGGGAAACGACCAGTCTTTGATACGCCCAAATACCCCACAACCTATGTGGAATACAACAGCCAGTGGATGGGGCCAGGTAGCTACCCCCTTTGATTGGGGATTTGGAATGGGGAACAGGTATGGCCCCTTATCCGACCTAAATAACTGTGATTGACTTAAGGACGGAATTGATTCAGCAAGTGACGCTTTGAATATGCCATTACCTATGAGTGTCCAACATAGTATTGCCCAAGACCCCAGTGAGCCCATCCATAAGGAAGTATTAGAGAGCCAAGTGTCCTTAAATTGTAACCACCTTTCTATACCAAATCGGTTGGAGGCTTGTGCAAATCAGAGCCTGGTCAGTGATAATACACAGGGTCTTTCTGAAGCGGGAATAAATGAGGGGACACAATCGCAGTGATAATACACAGGGTCTTTCTGAAGCGGGAATAAATGAGGGGACACAATCGCCACGATTAGTTGAAGGGGATTTGGCGGGGGTCCAAGAATTTAGGAAACCCACTGATTCCTGTAAGATCATAAGCTGGAATGTAGCAGGCTTAAATGCAAAACGACAGGATAAGGCTTGGTCGAGCTTTGTTTTAAACCATCACATTATTGCTATGCAAGAAACCTCGGACACATCCGCCAATCTTTGGTGGGATGGGTTCACTAGTTTCACTAAACCTGCCGTCCCTAGTCGCATGGGAAGAGCCAAAGGTGGCCTGGTAATCTTGTTTTCCTTAGACTTAAAAGGAAGTTACAGGCAGATCAGCACTGATTCACACAACATTCTAATGGTTGAAAGGGTGATTAATAACACTAGCAGGACCATTTACGTAAACTTCTATAATTCAGGGAATAGTGAATATAGAGGTTGTAACGTTGCTAACCTAGATTGTATTTTAAATACAGTACGCCAGAATATCAAGTTTGCTTTTGAGTTTATTTTATTAGGCGATTTTAATATTCATTTATGTAACCTAGCCTGTAAGGGAAGTAGTGTCAATGAGGATGGTGATGCGGGTCCACAGGGACCCCACTTTGAACATTCCACAGAGGGGCAGGAGTTAGAAGAATTACTCGCTAACTATGACCTGCATGAACCTGACTGGGGCCTGAGAATGCCAACTTTTATTGGCGCCCAACATGGAACAGTAATAGATTACATCTTTGTTTCACAAGGCATTTTAAACCGGACTATGGATTATCGCACAGTTTCAACACATTTTAGTGACCATAATCCGGTATTACTTGAAATGGCCTGGGGAGCCCAGATGGGAGTATCCCCAATAACAGTAAAACTTGCACAACCCCTGAGGACCACTGATCAAGACAGACGAGTGAAATGGGCTAAAGTGATCCCGGAAAAATTTTATGCAAAAAACTTTCCTAAAATTAAAGATAAGGTAGAGATCTGTAAAAAATCTTGCGCTCAAAGCAAAGAAATAGTAGAGGCATATGAGGCAATATGCGGCCAGGTGTCAAAGGATCTTTTAGTCAAGCCAAAAAAGGGAACCCCTGGAATTAGGCGTCGGTTTGACTCTGCATGCTCAAATGCCCACAGATCACTGCTGGTAGCCCTAAAAAACATTCCTAGGGTAAAAGATGATATTTCCAGATTAAGGAAAAACTACAAGGCAGCCATAAAGAATCGCAAGGACACCATCAAACGCGAAACATGGGAAAATCTCCTTTCAGCGGCAGTGCTGAAGGACAGTAGGAGATTTTGGGAGATTATTAAACAGCCTTTATTCTCAGAAGATAAAAATGAACCCATGGACTGCGTGATTACCGACGAAAAATGGCTGTCTCATTTTAAAAATGTCTACGGGGCTGAGGACGAAGAAATCAAAGATGTCCCGCTGCTTATTGCAGCCGTTCACCCTATCATCTTTAATCCCCAAGAAGTGGAAAAAGCTCTATTGGCTACTACAAAGCACATGGCACCTGGCCCTGATGGCGTCCCTGCTGACTTTTTCATGTACTCACCAAAACTGTGGGCGGAGGTTTTGTCAAATGTGTTTAATGCAGTTAATGGTAACCTAGCCCCTGCATCATGGGCCACATCCACCATTGTTCCTATTTTCAAAAACAAAGGCCAGCGGGATGACCCCGCCTGTTATAGGCCTATATCCCTTTTGGACTCAACCATAAAAATCTTGGGTAGAGTCCTTCTATTTAGATTGAGGGAGAATGTTGAGAGTTGTGGCGGGCTGTCTGAATTACAATACGGCTTTAGAGAAAGAAAAGGGACCATTGAACAGTGCATTAACTTGCATTTGCTTATTTCCAAATACACTGTGGCCAAGGAGGGGTCCGTGTTTCTTGCATTCATGGATCTCTCCTCGGCTTTTGACTTGGTCAACAGGTCAAAACTGTGGTTGATCTTGTTGGAGATGGGCATTGATGAAGCCTTGGTTGCGTTCATGGCCACTCTGCACCAGGAGCTCTTTGCAGCTGTGCGCGTAACAAATGATGGTAGACGTACCCCACTGTTTAAATCCTTAAAGGGGGTACGGCAAGGCTGTATACTAGCCCCCTTGCTCTTTACCATCTACATCAATGGTCTAGGCGCACACCTGCGGGGCCAGGAAGCTGACGTCCCGTATGCAGGTGGTGCCCAAATCCCGGCACTCCTGTATGCGGATGACGTCGTGCTGATTGCTCGTACAGGTGTCGGCCTTCAGCATCTTTTGGACGCCTTTGGTTCATTTATGGAAAATTTGGACCTTAAGGTAAATGTCTCTAAGTCACATACGATGATAATGGGGCGTGAGTGTTACAAAAAAAGACATAAAACATTTTTTTGCAGGGGGTTCCCTGTCTCAAAGGTATCTACATTTCCCTATTTAGGTGTATTGTTTGACCAGAAAGGATCTTGGGGCCCACAGATAAGAGCAAAGAGGCTGGCCGTAATTAGATCGTCATCAGCCCTCTTGGGTTTTGCTGGTAAGTTAGGGGCCAGGCCTATGGAAGCCCTCTTAAAAATCTATAAGTGCAAACCTGTGGCCATTGCGCTATACGGTTCCCCTTTGTGGGGGTATGTAAATCTAGACCCAATACAGAGAGCAGAGAATAGATTTATCAGAACCCTGCTTTCTGTACCACAGTCAACCCCAACCTACTCGATTCACCAAGAGGTGGGCTTACCCTATCTGTCAGACACACTAAGTTTGTCCCCTCTGATTCTGTGGCTGAAAATGTGGTTGAACGAAGATCTCCCCTTGAACCATAAAATTCTGCATGATGTCTTATCTCTGGACAAATATAGTAATATTCCATGGCTAGCCTATTTAGCTAAAACATTCACAAATTTGGGCCGCCCGGAGCTTTTTTCATCCCCAGAGAAAATTAAGGCACATGATATTGACTTCATAAAAAAGTCATTTAGGGAAAGGAAGGAGGCATGCCGTGAGGAATATGAATTGCTGAAACCAGCGGTAAGGGAACATAGCCTTCTGGTTAGCTCATCTTCACTTGCATCTTATCTTAGCTTTGTCACACTCCCTTATCACAGGTTTTTATTAACTAAGTTTAGATTTAATTTGTTACATTTTCACCTAGGTTCTTTTAAGAGTTGGCAGAAGCCAGATTTAGCCCCTCCCTGCAGTTGTGACCAGTTTTCTGTGCAGGATACAATGCATTTTGTCATGTTTTGCAGTTTGTACTTAGAGCAGAGGAAAAAATATTGTTTCCTATCTTGAAAGAGGTCGGCTTCACACAGGTGCGACCGGCTCTGCTCTTCTTACAATTAATGTCTAATCCCCGCATCACTTTCTGCATTGCTAATTTTCTGGTAGCCGCTGCAAGGGTGAAAGCTGTCGGCCAAAGCTCGCCTTAAAGCAAATGTTTTTATTACATACATTTACATTTGAAATGAAATGAAATATCCTTTTTAACTATGTATAATACTTTTTAAATCGTATATTTATATCGCTGTTTTTTAGGAAAATGTAGGAAAAAGCTTCACATGTAATGTTTTATTGTTTTTGTTTCTTTGTATGACTTGAAATAAGTCGAATAAAGATATTCTGACTGACTGACCAATTGGCTATAGGGGGCTATGAGTTGTGGAAAGACCATGGATCTTAAATCTGTTGGGGTTCTAAGCATTGGCAGGTGCAAGGCACTGAGGCTTTGCAACATGCAGGTCTCATCCCGAACCATATGTTGTTTCTGAATGTTACTATTTCACAAACCACATGCTTTGGATTGGCTATGTCTAAAAAATTGCATGCTCCCTCCATTCCTGATTTGGGAGAATACTCCTATTGGAATAATCATACCAGTAGGTCCCTTAGTGATTTACAAAATCGGTTACAGAATTTGTCCTTTAACGTTTCCAGTTTGAATCCAGAGGGCTGGCTGTTATGGCAAAAAAGTGCAGTTTCATGTCAGCATCATTTTCTGGGTTTAGCCCCTGGCTATGAACAAGTTAGGGTAGACGCCCATTTTGAGACTAACCATTTTGTCACTACCTATTCTGTTGGCAAGCTGTGTCAGTCCTGGTTCAAACACTCCACCTTACCGTCAGTGAAATTCCATTTGTCTAAATTTACTGACGCTGTTGACTTGAATGACTTTGTCAGAGGTCCTGCGAAAGGCAGGTCCAAAAGATTGATCTATGCAGTTTATAACGAAGTTTGGAAGTTGTCCCAAATTGAAGCTGCTTCTAGGTTACATTCTATTGATCAAGCCAATTTAGAAAAAGTGCTTGCAGTTGTAGATAATAGCATTAACACACTTTCTTCCCGCATTTACACATTAGATAATATTGTTTCTTCTGTTGTTGATATTGTGCAAGATGAAGTCTCAGTTTTGTACAATGGTCAGAATCAATTGCGTTCTATCATGCAGTTTGCATGGACTTTACAAACGTTAAAGGCTGGGAAAGTGCCTTGGGACTACATAAACACTTCTTTATTATTTTTGCCATTTAATCTGACTGTCAAACAACAATTTATGTCAATGAAAGATGACACGTTTTCTCCATTGCATATTGAAAAATTAGAACCCATACCATTTTCTGTGGCCGAAACCAATTCGGCAGTTTGGCTTATCCATGGGTTAATAACGCTACCTTTTCTGCTGTTTAAATTTGAATCATGCAAGAAACACTATGCCATAGGCAGATATGAACCACTGGGTAGAGCATATCTCCATGAGGTTTGGTCTCTTCCGTTCACCTATAGGTGCCTGAGGGAGGGAAAAGAAGTTTATTTAAAAGGTGAAGATTGCACATCCACACCCGATCACTCATTGGTCTGTAGGAATATACAATTGCACGGTTCTTGCAACCAGGAAGCACCAAATTTAGCGTGCATTTTAAAAGGTACACCTGCTCTGGCTATTACACCGACATTCACGTTGTTAGCAAACGGTAGTTATTTATTATTAAATAATGAAGATTGCTGTGGTATGCTAGTGGGAATTCCTTACATAGTGACTGTTTCCCAAAGTGTAGTCTGTTGTAAAAATGTCCTGTTTCCTCCTCCACATGGGAAGCTCGATGTATCCATCTGGCCTTCCATTCCGACCTTGAAAACAGAGTTCAACAAGATGAGTCGAATAAGGACCCCTTTGTCACAAAAAGAAGTCGCACTTACATCTGCGCGTAAAACATTCGTCCTTCACGTGGCTAATACTCGGACTGAGGTACATGCTTTATTAAACACAGATCTCCCCCTGCATTTTGGTGCGTTGATTCACACTATTTTAATGCCTCCTCAACCACAGGCTTGGCGCACTTTTTTGAAGTAGTGAGTCCTGGACTTGTGACTTCATTACAAGCTATATTTGGTGTGATAAAGGCATTTTTTCATTCTATTTTTTCCAGCGTCTTCGGCGGTTTCCAGTTAGTGCTCGCTTTGGGTGCCGGAGTACTGCTGTTAATTTGTTTACTCCATAATGGTAGCACATTTTGTGCCCCACGCCGGTCTGCCCCGGCTGGTCCAGCTTCGTAACGGGATGCTTGAATACTATGGATTGCTACCTCTGGCGACTCGGAGTGCGGCATATGGTTTATCTTTCCGGTTCTCTTACTTTACATGCATGCAGCCAGTTTCCCACTGTAGGAGAGTAGGGTCTGCTATCCTCTGGTCACCCCAATTTTTGCTTTTTGCTTCACTGTTTTTTTTAATCAAATTTGTTTTTATTTTGTAAAGACAAAACACGGTAACACATAGACAAACACAGCATAGGAAGCATAATTCTAACCCTTTCTTGGCTCCCGCAGTATAGTCCTGGTTCCCGGGAACGGGTGCCGTGTGTCCATGAATGCTGGTGCGGGGAATACCAGTCAAGATGGTGCAAAAAGAAATTCCCATGTCCAACCCCCCCCAGAGCCCAACCTAACCCCAACCACCCCCAACCCCTGATAGTCCCCCCCAAACCTCCCCCCCTCCCTGGTGGTGTCCGCTGAGTAGCCGCGGAGTAGTCCGTTGGATCTGAGTCACCCAGTTTCTCGCTCATCCCCTGGAGTCTTGTGGAACTCATCCGCTAGTCTAAGGACTTTTAGATATTTTGGGCAAGTGAGCTCATTGAATTCTTGGGTTAGCAAAGTGAGCAGTGGCAACCACGTTTCTCTAAAGGTGTCCGACGTTTGCGTGAGGGAGGCTTGAATCCTTTCCATCCCCATTACATACCATAGCCGGTGGAGCCACCCCGTGTGTGTGGGTTTCCTAGTGGTGCCCCATAGTGAGAGGATGTGTTGAGTCGCTGCCCCCATCGCCAGTCCCATCTGCTTCCCCCTCATGGATTTGAGCGGGAATGTGAGTTTGTTGGGGAGGCCCAGGATCGTATAGGCAGGGAAGTGGGGGATTTCCGCCTCGAAGTACTGGTCTATGTCTCGGAGCACCGCCTCCCAGTATTCCTGTACCTCCGTGCATTCCCACAGCAGATGGAGCATGGTCCCCGTGTGCCCGCACCCCCTCCAACATGTGGAATCTCTTCTAGGGTTACCCTGGTGGAGTCTCTCTGGTGTCAGGTGCCAGTAATAGGCAACCTTGACCGCTGATTCGCGGCTGGCCATGTTTCGAGCCGTGTGGTGTGCCCTATAGTAGATGTCCTGCCATTCCTTATCAGAGAGCATGCGCCCCAGTTCTCGTTCCCACCGTTTCTGCCCCGCAGAGGGGGGGGGGGTCGTCAGGAGCTTGTATAGCTCAGTGATCGCCCGTTTGTCTGAGGACTTGGAGAGGAGCCATTTTCCGTACGGCGTTAGTAGGCGGCCCACATGAGGAATGGTGTCTTTATGTGTGAGCCAGTGTCTTAGTTGAAAATATTGGTAGGTGTGAGGCTTATCGATACCGTACTTTTCTTTTATTACGTCTAAAGTCATGAAGCCCTGCAGATCGAAGAGGTGCCCAGCCGAGTCACACTCTGTCTGCCGCCATTGTGGAAAGGAGCCTGGGGCTGTCCCCGGCGGGAACGCCGGGTTATCCAGCAGGAGTGTCATCGGCGATGGGAAGGACGTGAGGCCCCTCGAGACCGCCACTGCGTCCCACACCTGGAGGAGTGTTCTGCTGATGAGTGACTTTTTGATGTAGGCCGGTCTATCCGGACGCGCCAGAAAGGGGACCCTCCCAAGCGGCATACCTGCCATAGCTCTATCCTGGAATAACCAACGTTTCTCGGAGGTGGGCCGGGACCATTCCAAGAGGTAACGCAATTGTGCCGCCTGAAAATAACGCCTCATATCAGGCATGCCGAGCCCTCCCTCTGCCGGCACACGCGTAGCGAGGTCGCGCCTCAACCGGGGTTGTTTACCAGCCCAAATGTAGTGCTGTATGGTGTCTTGCAGCTTTTTAAGCATGCCGATGGGGGGGGGGGGTGACCGGGATGGTCTGGAAGAGATAGAGCACCTTGGGTAGTATGGACATTTTTACTGCGGCCACCCGTCCGAGCCAGGAGAGTGGCATCTGTCTCCATCTCTGAATGTCCCCTTGAATGCGTGTTAGAAGTTTAGAGTAGTTAAGCTCTACCGTCTGGGACGTCATGGGCGTCAAGTCAATCCCCAGGTATGGCAGCGTCATTTGTGTGGCCAACCCTCTCAGTGCGAGCAAACAGCTGCGGGCCTGACGGGCGTTGCTCCCTAAAGGTAGAACCACCGACTTCCCGACGTTCATGTTAAAGCCGGACACCCTGCCAAACCGCTCCATTTCCTCCAAAAATGCCGGTATCGAAGCCCTGGGGCTGTCTACGGCGACAAGAATGTCATCCGCGTAAAGGCTGATCGTTTGCTCTTCGCCCCCAAACGTGATGCCCGTGATGCCTCGGTTGTCCCGTACGTGTTGGGCGAATGGCTCAATATAGAGGGCGAACAACAGCGACTAGAGCGGGCATCCCTGCCTCGTGCCGCGCCGAATGTTAAATGGTTTGGAACGTATCCCGTTTACTTTGATTGTCGCCCGGGGTGACGCATAGCAGCTAGCCACCCAGGCCCGGAATCTATCTCCCATGCCAAATCTCGCCAACGTTCTGTCTAGATGCATCCAGTCCACCCTGTCAAACGCTTTTTCGGCATCGACGGATAATAGGGCTGCGTCCATGGCGTTGAAGTGTGCCTTATCAATTACATGCATCAGGCGTTTGGTATTATCCGCACATTGGCGAGAAGGGATAAAGCCCGCCTGGTCCGGCTCAATGATACCCGGGAGACATGGGCCTAGTCTCGCGGCTAGAATGCTCGTGAATAGCTTCACGTTGAGATTGAGGAGGGAGGAGGGAGATCGGTCTGTATGCTGCACAGAGAGACGCGCCCTTGCCCGGTTTCGGCAGGACGATAATGTCGGCTTCGAGCATCTCCTGAGGGATCGAGCCTGGGCCCTGAAAGGAATTGAATAACTTCGTAAATATTGGGGCCAATAAGGGGCAGAATGTTCTATAAAAGCCCGCGGAAAAGCCGTCTGGGCCCTGCGCTTTGAGCGGTTTAAGCCGCGCTATCGCGGAAATCACTTCGTCCAGACGAATGGGGGGGTCCAACGCCCGGGCGTTCCCCTCGTTAAGGGCCGTTACATTTGCCTCAGCTAGGTAGGCCATCCCTGCTTCCACATCAATGGCAGGATCGGCCTCGTAGAGCTGGGCATAAAATGCTCGGAACGCTTCTGCTATGTGGTGGTCTTCGCGGAGTTCCCTGTCGTCCTCCCCGCGGATGGCCTGGATCTTAGAGCGGACGATCTTAGCCTAGCCAAGAGGCGGCCGGTTTTATCTCCCCCCACATAATAAGTGTGCCGGAGGCGCAATGCCGCGTATTCCGCCCGATCCAAGTCGAGGCTCGCCAGTTGCGCTCTGGCCGCCTTCAACTTGCGCCACATTCTGGGGGCCCCCGTCCGGCTGTGAACTCTTTCAAGCTCCAGCACTTGTTCCACCAACTCTTGGCGGCGCTCCTTCCATTCTCTATTATCCGCCGCCGAGATCGCAATGAGTTCCCCTCTGACGACCGCTTTAAGCGCCCCCCAAACCGCCAGTATAGCCACCTCACCTGTATCGTTTTGGCATATATAATCCGTGATGCGTTGGGAAAGCTGTTGTGTGACCCCCGTGCGAGAAAGCAAGTTCTCTCTAAGGCGCCATTTACCCCTATTGGGCTGTATATGCGGGACCTCCAGGTGAAGCACCACCGCGTCATGATCCGAGAGAGCTGCAGGGGTGACATCAACATCTTGAACCAGGGGGCTATATCTGTGGAGCTCAGAAGGTGATCTATTCTGGCGTAAGTGCGATGCACGTGTGAGTAAAAAGTGTACCCCGGAGAGGTTTGATGTACCTCCCGCCATGTGTCCAGGAACCCTCTAGTGGCGAGCCAGTGTTTCCCTTCAGTAGAGAGTGCCCCATAGTCTCCGAACCTCCTGCCCGACCTATCTCTCTCATTGTCCATGACCAGGTTTAAGTCCCCGCCAACAATAACGTGCCTCGCCTCAGTGCCCAGGACCTCTGACAGTGCCCCCTTAAGGAAGGCCTCCTGTTTAGTGTTAGGAGCGTAGATGGACCCCACAGTGATCGACATGTTTCCAACCTGGACAGTGTAGGCCAAGAGCCTGCCTTTGATTTCTGCCAATTTATCCCCCACCCTCCCTTTAAAGTGTTTGGAGAACAAAAGGGCCACCCCCGCTTTCTTCTCTGTGGTGGAGGAGTAGAATTGAGTCAGGAAAGCCCTAGACTTCATGCGGTGCCAATCCTTGGCCAGCAAATGCGTCTCTTGGAGTAGGCATATAGCCGCCCCTGAGTGTTCTAAATAGGAAAGGACTGCCCGTCTCTTGATTGGGTTGTTAAGCCCCTTAACATTTAGAGTAAGAACTTGGATGGTCTCGTCAGCCATGAGTGGATGTGCGTCCCAACCCTCTGTAGCGAGGTCCATGCCCACCCCGCGCATCAGTACCTGCTGCCCGTTTGATCCGAACCCACCAGAGCCCCCCGTGTCCCCCCCTACATCCTGAGCCCCAACTTGGTGTTCCACTGCATTCACCCGGAGACCTCCATCTCCGTCCCAACCTCCCCTGAAAGCCCTCAAACAACAACCCCCCCGTCCCCAACACCCCAACAGTGAATTGTCATTGTCCCGGACCTGCCATACCATCGCAGGGCCGTGGTGTCTCTACCGTGTGGAGCGGATCCAAGTGACGGCCGTCGTGGCCCCCCCGCACATGCAGTGTGAATGATTTGAGTGGTCCCCCCCAAAGGTGCTCATTCAAAGGCCGCCGTTTCTTTAGCCACCTCTTGGATGGCAGTGGCCCTTTCCTGCGAAATGATGTGTGCCCCTGGTTTCGATTGACATTTGGGTGCTCTCCTCCGCTCGACAGTGTGCCATCCTCCTGAGGCATGCTCTTGTGGTCGTCGTGTACGTGGTTGGATTTCCGGTTGTTCAATCTCCAAAAGTACACAAGTATCTTGCAATGATCGCAGTTGTCGCAGCTCCCCTTTCCATTTGAAAATCAAACTAAAAGGGTGGCCCCAGGAATATGGTATTCCTTCCTTGCACAAGAAGTCCGTAGCCACCCTGAAAGATTTCCTCTTCTGGAGGGTGATGTTCGAGAGATCCTGATATAGGGCTATCGGGCAGTTGCAAAATCACAGGGGTTGTTTCTGTCTTGCTGCCTTGAGGATTCGTTCCTTGAGAGGATAATCTAGCAAAAAGGCTAAGATGTCCGGCGGGGGTGCTGGTGAGCGCCTGGGAAGACCCACACGGTGCGCTCTATCGATCCGCACGTCAAAGTCCGAGGGCTCCCCCAGGATATTGCGAAAGAGAGCTTGTAAATAGCCGATGATATCAGTCCCCTCTTCTTTTGATGGTACCCCACGGACCCGGATGTTGTTCCGGCGGGACCGGTTTTCCAAGTCCTCCGCGTGCGCTTGGAGGTCTAGTTGCTGATCCTTCAAACGGATGACCTCTTGTTGCAGTTGTTCTACCTCCTCGCTTCTGCTTTGGTCCGCCTCCTCAATCGCCGCCACCCGTTTTCCTAGGCCATCCACCTCCCGTCTGATCTCGGACTTCTCCCGCCACTTCCTGTTGGAGCGTCTTAAAATCGTCCCTGAGCGAGTTGAAGAGAGCTTCCAGGAAGGATTTTGTGATCGGGATGTCCGATTCGGAGGGGATAGGCTGTTGTTTCGCAGTCTCTGGTGACGGTGACCCTTTTTCGGACTTCGTTTGGCCCTTTGTCAGCATCTCAGGGAGTGTGCGGTTTCCAGTCCTACGTTGGCCCGCCATGTTGATTCGGGCCCCGGTGCGCCCCAATGTGGGTTCTGTGCTTTGGAACCCGTGTGCGCGGCAGCGGGCAAGCCTTCAGTCGTGTAAGGACCGCAAATTCCCCGGGCTCGCGGTGGGGGCCCGACCTGTTGCCCCCAGCCCACACAGTTCAGGGAGTCCAGGGCCCAGCGCCCCCCCCAGAAGACCAGGGTCCGGGGAGCGGCGTCACCAGGTCCCTTGCTTGCAGCACTCTACACCGTGCTTCCGCCGCCGGAGCAGGCCTTCCCACGTGGATCCCGACACAGGGGCGCCTCGCCTCCCAGACCTCTCGTGCCCAGAGTTTGTGTGCCGGGCGGGGGCGGCCCAGTGCTGTGCCTGCACCAAGTCCGGGCCGAATGGGCTCAGCCGTAATGCTGTGGCCGGAGTGTCGCACTCCCCTCCAGCGTCGTGGGTTGGGACCAACTGTGCACTCGAGGGCCTGCGCCTGGAGCGGCCTTCTTCTCCCCCTCCCCTTCTCCTCCTCACCTCGTTAGCCGGGGCCCAGGCCCGCGATGCATCCGACGGGCCGCCAGGAGGTTCGGCTCCTCCAGGGCACCCCAGTCGGAGGGGAGGGGGGCAGGTTCGCCGTCCTCAGTCCGCCGCGGCCTCGCTCTTGCCTTTTCAGCGAGCCGCAGCAATTACTGGCTCCCCCGGGCACCTCCTCGGCGCCAGTCCAGGCCGGGCGACCTGATCTCGACGTGGGCTCCTTCCTACGCAAGCCCCCGGCGGCCGCCCTGAGATCGCAGCCAGCGAGCCGCGCCCGTTCTCCCTGCCGGGTGCGCTCCGGGTGCCGCTGCTGGGTCCCCGAGGTTCCCGGGACTGCTCCGCCGCCAAAGGTGACCCTCGTTTGGGGGGGACACTGTGCAGAACGGCTAGTACTGGGGCGACGGGCCGGGGAGCTCACGAGACTCGCGTCCGACTACGCCTCCATCTTGGCCACGCCCCTCGCTTCACTGGTTTTTGACTTAATGTGGCTGTGGGCCTGCCAATCAGACCCACAGCCTGCTGTTCTCTCTCTAAATTTATGCCTATGCACTTTAGGTGCATTACCAATTGGAACATGGATCACCTTGTGAGCCCCTGTACAGTGTACCCTAGGTACCCAGGGCATAGGTGCATCCAAGGCCTACCAGGGGCTGCAGCACGTATTGTGCCACCCCTGGCCTGGCCTTACTATTTGACACAACTGGCTGATCACTCAGCTGGGGCAAGGTGGTGTAATCACCCTTTTCTTTAGATATAGTATCCCTATATCTAACCTATATATGGACACACAGTAACCTGTAAGTCACTCCTATGGCAGGCCTTAACAATCCTGGAGGCAGAGTGCTTGGTTATGTGTGAGATGGTGCTCTAGCATGAGCTGAGCTTGTCTGCAGCTTTCGGAACCATGTCCTTTAGCTGTTTCATGATAGTGCCATACCATATACTCTTAAGTGCATTATGAACCTCGCGGTTAAATGCTAACTCTGGTTTGACATTATCCAAACATGTCGAGTAAGGTGTCATACAATTTGGAATACTACCCCCTCGCCAATTCTGGCGACGGGGGTAGCATTCCACCCTTCTAGAGGGGCACGACATGTACAGAACCTGAACCCCGGTTAAAGTTAAACGGAGCCTCAGCATCACAAAATGGATGCTGCCACCACAGACACAAGTCTGACCTCCTGCTGCTGGGAGTCCTTCCAGCGAGGGAGGCTTGGACAAAGGGTTTCCTGCCTTGGGAGGTGCTAGCACCACCCCAGACAGGATTTTGTGTATCTGGTTAGGTAGGGCTGAATAGAATCAGACATGCCCGGGGCACACAAGGTGTCCCCGTGCATAGGCCAGTTCAAACCAGTGCTGGGGCACTCCAGCCCCAGCTCTGGCGCGAAACTGGACAAAGGAAAGGGGGTATAACCACCCCCCTTCCTGGTCCCACCCATAGGGGGGACCTAGTAGGTAGTCCAGCCCCTAGAATTGGTTTAAAAGTAGGAGCTGAGTACCAAGACTGCAGATTACCCTGAAATTCGACTGAAGAAGAAGAAACTCTGGACCTTCGACGTTCTGCTGCTCAGAAGACTGAAGAATCTCCCTTGTGGTCAAGGAGTGGCCACCCTGTGAATACAGGCACCATCCAGCGATCAACGACTGCTTTGCCGCCCTCCCGCCAGAGCCCGAGCCCAGAGCCTGACAAGAACCAGACTCCCAGACATCTAACAGCCCGATCCACAGTCCCTGCTAAGCTGAGATGAGTGGAGGCGGCCTGAGACGTGGGACCGGACCTCTTGAAACGTCCACGAGAAGCTGAATGCGCAGCATCTAAGGCCCCCTCAATGCTGTGCTTAGGGTCTTGAGAAGCCCCACCACCGAGCTACATTTGCACCAAGGACCAGCCCCCCAACTCTCACGAGATCTGCGTGGGGCGCTTCTGCTTTGTTCCACTCGACGCGCCTATCTGGTTACTAGTCCGTTGGCTAGTGGCCATTTGGGCGACCAAACGACAACTTTTCACTGCTGGTCTGGTTGCTCCAGACTGGCCCTTGCTGCTCCCAAAAGCAGCAACCCCTCTGACCTTGCTGGTTAGAGTGAGAAGTCTTCTTTGTTTCCTGCGTGGCTTGCATTAGACAAGGCGTGTTTGCTCCGATCAAGAAGCTGACTCCGCCATCAACTAGAGCCTACGTGGGACAGCTCGTGAGTGACTCCTGGTCGTCATCATCGTCGCCTAGTCCACGCTGCTGAAGAGACATGCTTCACGACATCACCTGTTGGCACCCGACAACGCCTGGTTCCACGCCTGTCAGTGGCTAGTGACTGAACATTGTCCCCTCTGCTTTCAGGTCTTCATCACTTCAGATCCACCCTTGGATCCACCGGAACTCTTCACATCAGGTCGCCTGCAGCATCAACACTCCAAGGCCCCATCTGAACTCCTGCAGAATCGCGACACACTTTGGCACCACTGCACCCGCTTCCTGTAGGTGTGGTAACGCTGGCACTCCGGTGCCCCCGAGTAGTTTAACACTCCTAGTGTCCAGATTCCAAGGGGTTAAGTTCTAGACTGACCGGAAGACTTCATACCTTCACCTTTTTAACTTTTACGCATCCATTTACTTCAATGTCAATTGCTCCTAACTTTGCGCACTGCAAACCAGATCCCGTGGGCCTCCTAGTTCCTAACTTGCGTTAGTACAGCATAGCCCCAGCGATTACCAAGGCCCTAGGCCTTACTTCCTTTCGACTCGTGGTACTTATACTACTTCTTTAGTATATTGTTTGAGGGGCCACCAGGGCCTATCCATATTTGTGCAACTTTTGTATACTTATCAATTGAATTGTTTTAACGTGTTTGCTCTTGTGCTCATAAAGAGTTCAGGGGACTA
The DNA here is from genome assembly GCF_964261635.1 of Lissotriton helveticus. Classification (NCBI taxonomy): domain Eukaryota; kingdom Metazoa; phylum Chordata; class Amphibia; order Caudata; family Salamandridae; genus Lissotriton; species Lissotriton helveticus. Next base: position 1,733,852,047 of record NC_136057.1, on the reverse strand, counting down.
TTTGTAGTAATAAATACATATATATTTTGAATATATATCCTGTGTGGTGTCCTTTCACTTGGTGTCCAAGGGGTTACATATGGTAATACAGCCGGCTTCACATGCCAAAAGAGTTTAGCCTAAGACTGCTTTGTCCATGCTACCAATAGGATAGCTGGTCTATAAGGTTGACTTACAACCAATCACCATAAGGGTTGCTTGGACTGATACAAGGTGGTCACTAGAACTAGTGAACATCATATATCAGGCCAACTTCTCACATTGGTGAGCAGCGGTTGGGATTTGAGCTTGCTGTTGTTTTACCATTGTAATCTTTGCCAATACCTTGTGAAAGATCATACAGGTACCTATATGTACATATAAAACAAGATAGTATATTTAAGTTCTACTGAACTTAGTGTTGTAGAGGATAGGGCTTAGCACACCCTGACTACAACTACTGGAGAAGGTTTAGTAGGAAGAAAACTTAGAGTAGGTAGATTGCAACATATCCACCTTACTAGAGCAAATGGCTGGCACAGAAGGACCCAGTGGAGTTCCAACTGTGGAGAGTGACCCTCCCAAGGCACCATCCAGATTTGCTATCCTCAGTTTTTAGGAACTGAGAAACTTGTGTTCTACAAGGAAGCTGAAACAAGGGTCTAACCCTACCACTCAGCACCTCCTAGAGCTTTTAGAACAGCCTGAAGCTCTAAAAACCTCTGAGCCAGCCCCTACAGGGGATGATGAAGAGGTCCTGACTCCTACAGATGATGCCAGGGATCCCCCAGTTACTGTTGATGATGATGATGATGATGATTCAGATAAGGGGGAGGATGATTCTGAAGAAGACGGGCATAGCCAGGTCCAAGTCAGGAGGCTTAGCCAGGCTAACCTAAGTCACTTGGAGCTGAGAATATGACAGCCCCATTAAGGCCCCCAAGTGGACTTAACCAGGGGTACAGGAGGAACAGGAATCACTCAGGTGAATCCAATCACTCCAATACCTCCAATTGCCCTCTGGTGCCTGCTCAGAGGGGGATGACTTCCCCTCAGAGGACAGTGCATGAGGCCAAGATGAGAGAGGCTCAACTTAGGATTGAGGGGCAAGAACTAGAAGTTGCCTTGGCTAAGGAGAAGCTTGCTCGTGCTAGAGAGAATAGAGAGAGTGGATTAGATTCCACTGGTGGCAGCAATATCCCGAAGGATAAAGACAGGGCCTATGATAATAGACACCTGAGTAAGATTGTGCCCCCCTACAAGGTAGGGGATGACATCCACAAATGGATTACTGCTTTGGAGAGGGCCTGCAAAGTACAGCAGGTATCCCAGAGTAAGTGGGCAGCAATCTTGTGGCTCTCCTTTGAAGGAAAAGGTAGAGACAAGCTCCTCACAGTTAGTGATGGGGATTCTAACAACTACTCTGTCCTGAAGTGCGCTCTGATTGATGGGTTTGGCTTAACCACTGAACAGTACAGGTTGATGTTCAGAGATACCCAGAAGACACAGACTCAGGACTGGACTGATTTCGTTGATTGTGCCACTAAGGCTCTGGAGGGCTGGTTACTGGGAAGTAAAGTCACCGACTATACAGGATTGTACAATCTTTTAATGAGAGAACAGATTCTTAATAATTGTCAGAACTAGCAGTTGCATCAACACCTGGTTGACTCAGATCTGACCTCTCCCCAAGAATTGGGAAAGAAGGCAGACAAGTGGGTTAGAACCAGGGTTAAGCAGAAAAACCAGGTCCAAGGTGGTGATCAAAAGAAAACAGACCAGAAGGGTGGGGAGCAGAAACCAAAAGTCTTCTACAGTGCCCCAACAAACCACGGAGGGGGGTCCCAAACTTCCAAGAAGAAGAAGAAGAATGATGGCCAAAGGAAACCATGGTGTTCTACTTGTAAGAACACTAGTCACTGGACCAGTGACTGTAGGAAAACAGGAGCCCCTACCACTGCAGCCCCTAAGGCACCTGCACCCCCTAGTACAGTAAGCAGTGGTAGTTCCTAAGCCAAGGATGTAATAGCGTTAACCCTGGGTACTGAGGTGGGTTCTGACCTAGACAGGATCCCCACACAGGCTGTCTTGATCTGTGATGTGGACATAGCCATGACCACTACTGTGAGCCCCAGTAACCTGGGCAAGTACAGGCAGACACCTTTAATAAATGACAAAGTGGCTCAAGCCTATAGGGACACCTGTGCCAGTGTCACCATGGTAACACCAGCATTTGTGGACCCTGGACAGATTGTACTAGGTGATAATTACCTAGTGACCAACGCTAGCAATGTCACTACTACACAGTGTGGCTGTTAATTTCTCCTGGGAAGGGGTAACTGGCCTAAAAAGGGTTGTGGTAAGTGCAGACCTCCCAGTTGAATGTTTGTTGGGCAATGACCTAGAATCCTCACTATGGTCAGAAGTGGAGTACAGGACTCATGCTGAGATGTTAGGGATTTCATCACATGTCCTTGCTGTGACCAAGTCACAGGCAAAGAAGTGCCTCACTGAACCTCAGGTCTTGGATCCTGGAACAATGGACCACGTAGTTACCAAGAGAAAGAACAGTAGGGTTAAGGCAGTGCCTTCCCTCCTACCTACAAGTGATGATCAGCCTTCACAGGAAGCTGATTGTGAGACCATTGAAGGAACTGTCCCAGAAGAGCTAGAACCTGACCAGGTTGAGTTTCGTGGGACAGGGGGACCTTCAAGGGCAGACTTGAGGCAGGCACAGTTACACTGTCCCTCTCTTGAACCCCTCAAACAGCAAGCTGCTGCTGAGGCTGCTGGGAATGCTCAAGGTACCCATAAAGTATATTGGGATGATGGGCTCCTTTATTCAGAGGGTAGACACCCCAAGCCTGGTACTACCAGGAGGTTGGTCATACCTCTGCAATTTAGGGGCTTCCTTCTAACCTTGGCACATGATATTCCTTTAGCAGGACACCTGGGCCAGAACAAGACTTGGGACAGGCTTGTCCCTCACTTTCACTGGCCCCACATGTCTGAAGATACCAAGGAGTTTTGTCGCTCCTGTGTAACCTGCCAAGCCAGTGGCAAAGCAGGTGGCACAACAAAGGCCCCCCTGATACCACTACCTGTGGTGGGGGTACCCTTTGAGAGAGTGGGAATTGATATTGTTGGACCAATGGATCCTCCCACAGCATCTGGGCCCAGATGTATACTGGTGGTAGTGGTTCATGCCACCAGGTATCCAGAGGCTATACCCCTAAGGACCACAACAGCACCTGTTGTGGCAGGAGCCCTCCTGGGAGTATTCTCCAGAGTGGGCTTTCCAAAGGAGGTAGTATCTGACAGGGGTGCAAACTTCATGTCAGGACACTTAACTGCAATGTGGAAGGAGTGTGGTGTTAATTACAAATTCACTACTCCCTATCATCCACAGTGTAATGGACTTGTTGAAAGATTCAACAAAACCATGAAGGGTATGATCAAGGGTTTACCTGAAAAGCTTAGGCGAAGATGGGACATCCTTCTACCCTGCCTTCTGTTGCTTACAGAGAGGTTCCACAGAAGGGGGTTGACTACAGCCCTTTTGAGCTTCTGTTTGGGCATCCTGTAAGGGGACCCCTATGTCTAGTGAGGGAAGGATGGGAGTTACCTCTCAAACAACCTAAACAGGATATAGTGGACTATGTACTTGGTCTCCGCTCCAGGATGGCTGAGTACATGAAGAAGGCCACTAAAATCCTTGAGGCTAGCCAGGAACTCCAAAAATCCTGGCATGACCAAAAGGCTGTCTTGATTGAGTATCAAGCAGGACAGAAAGTGTGGGTGTTGGAGCCAGTGGCCCCAGCAGCACTCCAAGACAAATGGTCTGGACCCCACACAATTGTTGAAAAGAAGGGAGAGGTTACCTACTTGCTGGACCTAGGCACTCCCAGGAGCCCCAACAGGGTGCTCCATGTCAACAGACTATGTCAACAGGGCAGACATGGGCTTGCTCATGGCTACAGATGAGGGGCAGGAGGAAGAGAGTGACCCTCTCCCAGACCTGTTGTCTCAGAACCCTGAAGATGGGTCAGTTGATGGTGTGGCCTTAGGTGGCAGCCTCACTGACCATCAGCAAAATGTCTGCAGACAAGTCCTACAGTCATTCAGACATATGTTCTCATTGACACCCAGTCAGACTAACTGGTGTACCCATGTGGTGGACACTGGTGACAGTCTTCCTGTGAAAAGCAAGATTTACAGGCAACCTGACCACGTCAGGGACTGTATAAAGACTGAGGTGCAGAAAATGCTGGAGTTAGGTGTCATTGAGCCTTCAGAGAGCCCCTGGGCTAGCTCAGTGGTTCTGGTCCCCAAACCTCACACCCAAGATGGCAAGAGAGAGATGAGGTTCTGTGTGGACTACAGAGGACTCAATGCTGTCACCAGGACAGATGCACACCCAATTCCAAGGCCAGATGAGCTCATTGATAGACTGGCTTCTGCCAAGTTTTTGAGCACGTTTGATTTGACAGCTGGCTATTGGCAAATCAGGTTAGCTGAGGAGTCTAAGACCAAAACAGCATTCTCAACCCCAGGATGTCATTACCAATTGGTGGTGATGCCCTTTGGTCTGAAGAATGCACCTGCCACTTTTCAGAGGTTGGTGAACCAAGTCCTTACTGGGTTGGATGACTTTTGTGCAGCATATCTAGATGATATAGCTGTCTTTAGCTCCACCTGGGAGGATCACCTGATCCACCTGAGGAAAGTACTTGAGGCTCTGCAAAAGGCAGGCCTCACTATCAAGGCTACTAAGTGCCAGATAGGGCAGAGTAAAGTTGTATACCTGGGCCACCTTGTAGGTGGAGGACATGTTCAACCACTGGAGAGTAAGATCCAGACCATCAAGGACTGGGCTCCTCTAACTACCCAGACTCAGGTCAGAGCGTTCTTGGGCCTGACTGGGTACTACAGAACGTTTGTTAAGAACTATGGGTCCATTGTGACTCCTCTTAATGACTTGACATCCATGAAGATGCCCAAAAAGGTTCAGTGGACAGGAAACTGTCAAAAGGCATTTGATGACCTGAAGAAGGCCATGTGCTCTGCACCTATCTTGAAGAGTCCTGACTACTCAAAAGAGTTCATTGTCCAAACAGATGCTTCTAAGTTGGGGGTGGGAGCTGTGCTTTGACAACTTAATGTAGATGGTCAAGACCAGCCCATTGCTTTCATTAGCAGAAGGCTGACCCCTAGAGAGAAACGTTGGTCAGCCATTGAGAGGGAGGCCTTTACTGTGGTGTGGGCCCTGAAGAAGTTGAGACCATACTTATTTGGAACTCACTTCAAGATTCAGACCGACCATAAGCCCCTCTTGTGGCTAAATCAGATGAAGGGTGAAAACCCCAACCTGCTCAGGTGGTCCATTTCCCTACAGGGGATGGACTTTACAGTGGAGCACCGCCCAGGGACTGACCATGGTAATGCAGATGGTCTCTCCAGGTACTTCCACTTATAACAAGAAGACACAACTGGTCAAGGTTAGTCTATTGTCCCTGCGTTTGGGGGGGTGGGTGTTGTGTAGGAGAGTAGGGTCTGCTATCCTATGGTCACCCCAATTTATGCTTTTTGCTTCACTGGTTTTTGACTTAATGTGGCTGTGGGCCTGCCAATCAGACCCACAGCCTGCTGTTCGCTCTCTAAATTTATGCCAATGCACTTTAGGTGCATTACCAATTGGAACATGGATCACCTTGTGAGCCCCTGTACAGTGTACCCTAGGTACCCAGGGCATAGGTGCATTCAAGGCCTACCAGGGGCTGCAGCACGTATTGTGCCACCCCTGGCCTGGCCTTACTATTTGACACAACTGGCTGATCACTCAGCTGGGGCAAGGTGGTGTAATCACCCTTTGCTTTAGATATAGTATCCCTATATCTAACCTATATATGGACACACAGTAACCTGTAAGTCACTCCTATGGCAGGCCTTAACAATCCTGGAGGCAGAGTGCTTGGTTATGTGTGAGATGGTGCTCTAGCATGAGCTGAGCCTGTCTGCAGCTTTCGGAACCATGTCCTTTAGCTGTTTCATGATAGTGCCATACCATATACTCTTAAGTGCATTATGAACCTCGCGGTTAAATGCTAACTCTGGTTTGACATTATCCAAACATGTCTAGTAAGGTGTCATATGATTTGGAATACTACCCCCTCGCCAGTTCTGGCGACGGGGGTAGCATTCCACACTTCTAGAGGGGCACGACATGTACAGAACCTGAACCCCCGTTAAAGTTAAACGGCGCCTCAGCATCACAAAATGGATGCTGCCACCACAGACACAAGTCTGACCTCCTGCTGCTGGGAGTCCTTCCAGCGAGCGAGGCTTGGACAAAGGGCTTCCTGCCTTGGGAGGTGCTAGCACCACCCCAGACAGGATTTTGTGTATCTGGTTAGGTAGGGCTGAATAGAATCAGACATGCCCGGGGCACACAAGGTGTCCCGGTGCATAGGCCAGTTCAAACCGGTGCTGGGGCACTCCAGCCCCAGCTCTGGCACGAAACTGGACAAAGGAAAGTGGGTGTAACCGCCCCCCTTCCTGGTCCCACCCATAGGAGGGACCTAGTAGGTAGTCCAGCCCCTAGAAATGGCTTAAAAGTAGGAGCTGAGTCCCAAGACTGCAGATTACCCTGAAATTCGACTGAAGAAGAAGAAACTCTGGACCTTTGACGTTCTGCTGCTCAGAAGACTGAAGAATCTCCCTTGTGGCCAAGGAGTGGCCACCCTGTGAATACAGGCACCATCCAGCAATCAACGACTGCTTTGCCGCCGCCTCCCGCCTCAGCCCAGAGCCTGACAAGAACCAGACTCCCAGACATCTAACAGCCCGGTCCACAGTCCCTGCAAAGCTGAGACGAGTGGAGGTGACCTGAGACGTGGGACCGGACCTCTTGAAACGTCCTTGAGAAGCTGACTGCGCAGCACCTGAGGCCCTCTCAATGCTGTACTTAGGGTCTTGAGAAGCCCCACCACCGAGCTACATTTGCACCAAGGACCAGCCCCCAACTCTCACGAGATCTGCGTGGGGCCCTTCTGCTTTGTTCCACTCGACGCGCCTATCCGGTTACTAGTCTGTTGGCTAGTGGCCATTTTGGTGACCAAACGACAACTTTTCACTGCTGGTCTGGTTGCTGTAGACTGGCCCTTGCTGCTCCTAAAAGCAGCAACCCCTCTGACCTTGCTGGTTAGAGTGAGAAGCCTTCTTTGTTTCCTGCGTGGCTTACATTAGCCAAGGCCTGTTTGCTCCGATCAAGAAGCCGACTCCGCCATCAACTAGAGCCTACGTGGGACAGCTCATGAGTGACTCCTGGTCATTGTCATCATCGCCTAGTCCACGCTGCTGAAGAGACAAGCTTCACAACATCACCTGTTGGCACCCAACAACGCCTGGTTCCTGCCTGGTTCCATGCCGGTCACTGGCTAGTGACTGTGAACATTGTCCCCTCTGCTTTCAGGTCTTCATCACTTCAGATCCACCCTTGGATCCACCGGAACTCTTCACATCAGGTCGCCTGCAGCATCAACACTCCAAGGCAGCGAGGAGCAGGCGGCGAATTGCGGTAGGGAGGACGGTGAGAGTGTCTCCCCGACCCGCTGACGCCCAGGTATCCAGCAACTGACTAGTGTTGCATGTGTTTTAAAACTGTGATTACAACAGTAAAATTGCAAATTGAAATTGATATTTGAATTGACGCCTGATTTTAAATTGCGCCGTATTTTAAATGCCACATTAGTCTGTGTTAAAGCGCTACACGCTACAAACTTAAAAGTCACACTTATCTGACCTGGGCTCGATCTTTCGTCCAGCCCGCTCCGGTCCGACTCGGCAACCAGTGCCGTTGAGCGGAGGGCGGGTCAGGCAGAGCCAGGTTACTTCCGCATTTACAGAGCGGTCAGCGCTCTAGTTGCTGCACCTTTGAGGGGTATTTAGCCCCCTCGTCACAGCAAGCGCGCAGCGGTCGCGCGCAGCGAAGCGCCTGAGACGCGCCAGAGAGAAGCCCGTCTGCGCCCGTCCGTGACTGGACAGGGCTAGGGGCAATGGCGGTATCATCAGTGGTTACTGAGGTATGTAGATGGTCGTACTCCTCGCAGTTCTTACTGCGCTTACGCCCTAAATTGTTAACATCTGACTGTAAGTTACCACTCCATTGTCCCCTAGAAGGGCCATTCTCTTGTAGATCCTGCCAAACACAATTTTCGACAGAAAAACTGTCCCTGCAACAGCACCTTAGTAATACTTTTTTAACCCCGATTCAGGGAGGAAAGATTTTATTGTGTAATGTCAGATCTCTAGTCAAACATTCTTTTGAGGTTTGGGATCTTATTTCCACTCATAAAGCAGATCTTTGTTTTTTAACTGAGACCTGGCTTAAACCCCACTCCACCCCCGCCATTACTCTTGGAATACCGGAGGGTTATAAAATTGTCAGATTAGACCGACCTAAAAAAATTGGTGGGGGCATAGCAATTGTATTCAAAAAGGAGATCTCTATATCGGTCATTGATCAATGTTGTAATTCGTCCTTTGAAATGCTGGTATTTAGGATTGGTTCCTCTACGAAATATAGTAGGAAAGGAGCATTGGTATACCGTCCGCCAGGTCCCTTAAAAATATGTCCAAACAGTTAGTGGACGCATTAGCTCCACATGTGTGTCAAGATAAAGATTTCCTGCTACTTGGGGATTTTAATATTCATAGTGAGGAGAAGACTAATAGTGAGACACAGTCCTTTTTAACCGATATATCCCTTCTAGGACTAAAACAATGTAATAGCGGATCAACACACCAAGCAGGACATACCTTGGATATGATAATATCTAATTTCCCTGGTATAAAATGTTGTGCTCCCAAACAATATCCTTGGACTGACCATTTTGTGCTTGAGTTCTCTATGCCAATGAACGATCCCCGACCTACTCCCCGCGTTGAAATTCAACCTAAACGTAGGCAGTGGCACAAAATAACCAATGCTAATTTTGCACAAAAATATCTCCCTCCCCCTATTGTTTGTACAGATGACATTGACATTGCCCTTTACAATTGGGATCTTGCAGTTGATGCTGCAGTACAGCACATTGCCCCGATAAAGACTTTTAAAACTAGCCTTGCTAGAAAACAAGAGATCTGGTATTCAGAGGAATTACGCAGTCTCAAACGCCTGGCTAGAAAGTCTGAAAAGACATGGAGAAAATCATCCAGGGAGGAACACAAAAACTATTACAGAACTAATCTTAACATCTATCATAAAGCCATACGATCAGCACGGAAAAATCATATTACTGCTCAGCTAGAAGCTGCTGGTAATGATTCAAAAGTTTTATATCAGATTGTCAACACATTTCTGAAACCAGCAGCTTGTGAAAGTGCTGACATGGCATCACAACATCTCTGTGATAGTATTTCTTGTTTCTTCTCAGAAGAAATTGATGCCATCTATAACAAAATAAAGACACACGGCCCGGATATCACTAGCCTAGATAATCGCACTTTGATACAGACAGCACCTATCAATATCTGCTCCTTTAATGATTTTCCTGAAATATCATTGATAGAGGTTCAGAAACTGTCTTTTGATATCAAAAGTGGAAGTCCGGTAGACCTGCTCCCAGCCAGACTTATGGGTCCGCTGGGGAGTATACTAGGTCCTGATGTTCAAAGACTGGTGAACCTATCACTTACATCTGGAGTTGTCCCATCGTGCTGGAAAAAAGCCCTAGTCAGACCTATCAGGAAGAATACATCTATTCCTTGGTCCAACATGTCTAACCTGAGGCCTATTTCCCTATTACCATTTCTAGGGAAAATCATTGAAAAGCACACCAACAAGCACCTATCCATCTACCTAGAACAATCTGGTAGCCTTGATCCCTCGCAGTCAGGTTTTAGGCCTAAATTCAGTACTGAAACGGCCTTACTGTCGGTAACAGACGATCTACGGCTGTACCAGGACAGAGGTTACTCCGTGGTCCTGGTGCTGCTGGATTTATCGGCAGCGTTCGATACGATTTCCCATACCATCCTGATCGAACGACTGTGTGAGTGGAATCGGCGGTAGGGCACTGGACTGGATCAAAAGCTTCCTCTCCAACCGCACCCAATCTGTCACCATGGGTGAGTTTAAGTCAGAGGAAGTTAGCATTACCAAGGGGGTCCCGCAGGGCTCTTGTTTGAGCCCAACCTTATTTAACACCTATGTGGCTCCCTTGGCAGATGTTGCTAGAGCTTTTGGATTCTGCCCAGTGTCCTACGCTGACGATACGCAGCTGCTCTTCCCTTTTAAACATTCTACCCCGGAAATTTTACAATCCTTTTCCGATGGGATGAAGGCAGTTGCAAGGTGGATGTCTTCCAACCTTCTTCAATGCAATGTTGGAAAGACAGAGGTGATGCTCTTTGGTGAAGCCAGGATCCTATGGTCCCCTGACTGGTGGCCTTCTGATTTGGGCCCAGTTCCCGAGCCTAAAACAATAGTCAAGAACTTGGGAGTTAGATTGGATCCGGAGCTGACCATGAAGCAAAATGTTAATACCACCGTGGGATCTTGCTTCCATGTGATTGGTCTCCTCCGTAGAATTTTCCCTTTCCTCCCTGACTCCCATAGGAAAACCTTAGTTCAGGCTTTGGTTATCAGTCGGCTTGACTACTGTAATGGTCTTTTGGCAGGTGCAAGTGAGGAGGTTCTGGATCGTTTACCGGTGGTGCAGAATACAGCAGCTAGGCTGGTGCTAAATGCACCCCCCAGATCCCCCGCCAAACCGCTACTTCATAAACTTCACTGGTTACCAATACACCAACGAGTGAAGTTTAAGACCTGCTGCATCATCCATAAAGGCCTCAACCAATTAGTTTTTTTTTTTTTTCTTTTTTTCTTTTTTTTTTTCTTTTTTTCTTTTTTTTTTTTCCCCTACCCCCTTCCACCCCTCCCCCCTCCCACTGCTCCTGCTCGCTCTCCCTCCCCTCACCCCATTCGGGTGCCGGGCTCCCCCCCTCCCACCCCCCTTCTTCAGAGGCGCTCAGACCCAAGGTCTGTGCACGTGATGGTTCGCAGTGCTGAGTGAGGAGATTTCAAAAATAACCCATCTATACTACCTATGACCCTGTAGTGCCCACCACCTTATACTATAAACACCAACCAACCAACTCTGTGTTACTGATTCATATTTTGCCTGAGCATGACAGAATATCAGATTTGACTATTATTTAAACACATCGACTTATACAAGACATTTTCTAACCCCCTAATGAAATCAGATATTCTTTAGCCTTCACTTCAGAGGAGAAATATAATGTTCTTCCATCTTTAATTATTTTCAGTTGCGCAGGGTTTATCAAATATGCCTGCATACCCTTGTCCTGAAAAGGTTTTATCAGCTGCCTCAGTCTCCAGCGTCTTTCCACAGTGACGTGGCAAAAGTCAGGGCGAACAAAGAAAGAGTAGCCATCGACATTCCTTTTTTTGTCCGGTCTCGCCCTCTCTGATATTGCCTGCCTCAAGTTAAAGTTGCCCAGAAAAATTAAGATTGCTCTGGGCCTATCTCCCTCCTTGGCATTCTTGTGGATTTTAAAGGGGATGCGATGTGCCCTCTGAATCTCCTTAGCCCAGTCCCATCCCTTCAATTCTGTAAAGGCATGTTCAAATAAGTTAGCCACAAAGGCTTTCATGTCTGTATCTTCTGATCCTTCGGGTATTCCCAAAATGCGCAGGTTGTTCTGTCGAGATCTGTTCTCAAGCGCCTCCAGTTTCCATTGCATATCTATTAGCTGCTCTCCTTGTAGATCTACCTTGCTAGAGGCCGCCGCTGACTCGGTTTCCGTTGATACCACTCTTTCTTCCAGATTAGTAACCCGTTCTCCCAGATTTACACACACCTTAGTCAACTTCCTCACCACTCCTTGCATTTTTCTAACTGCTGCCTGTGATTTGCGACTTTCCTGGCGTGCTTCTTCCCTGTGTGCGATTATTTCCTGGTGTATCACCTCCAGGAGAGACATTTGTGCTGCTTCCCCACCGGGGCTTTCCAGCATAGGGTTGGTCGTCGGATGGTCCCTTTTTTGACAGTGTATTTTCGCTCCTGCCGTGGATTTCACTGCGGTAATCGGGGGGCTGAAATCATTCTGCTCCAAATCGCTGTCAGTAACTGACCCACTGGGCTCTTGCTCTAGGCTATCATCATCTTCCTCCGACCATTCCCCTCCTTCTGAGACTGAAAAGAAAGCTTTGCTGGGGGGTTCTTTTTTATCGCTTGTATCCCTACCAGTCTCTTCCTCTAATGCTTCTACCAGCGCCCCGGGTATCCCGGCAGTATTGTCCTCAACTTCTCCTGTTAGATCGGTTTTCCCTTTACAATCCTCCTCTATAGTTCTGGACATAGCAGGCTGGACAGACGATTCTAATATATTTTGGAGTACCCCCCCTGTATCCTTGGGGCTCTCCTCTGGCAGTCTTTCCATAGCCTCGTAGTTAATATCCTTTTCTTTTATGAGTTTTTGAAAAATGTCAGATATCGGGGTGGTGCCCTGAATGCCTTGGTTGCCCTCACTAGCTCCTTGTTGTTGCGCCGTTCTTTTAGCAGGGGAGGTTTGTTTTTTATTTTTCTTGCTGCCATCTAACTCCCTATCTGCCATTAAATCCGCCTGTTCAGCTGCAGCCTTCCTTCTCGCGGCAGCTTTTGCGCTTGCACTGGTTTTGGGAGCCATAATTTCCCTCCTCCTTTCCTCGAGCCCAAACTGCTCCTTACCGTCTATTATGTTGCCAGATTTCCTCTCTTCTGAATCAGAGTCTGAGTCTGCAGCGAGCTCCAGGACGCTCTGTAGTCTCCACCCAGTCCTTTGGTGTGAGCTAGTTTGCTGTCCTGATTGCAGATTCGTATGCCGAAGTTCTCCTGGCCAGGGCTGTTTCCTCCGCTGCAAGCTCCGTCCACACCGTGAGCTCCGCGCCGTTTTTTTTTCCAACTCCGCAACCTCCGCGACCTCTGTGAGCCGTCCCACACCTGACACGTCTCTCAGCGAGAGCCTCCGCGCAGCCTGCAGCAGCTTCAGAATCAGCCGCTTAAGCGGCCGGCGGCAACCAAGTATCATTCGGTAATGTCAATTTCTTATGCCGAGGTTTTTTCTGCTCCGGGCTTTCTCTCCGAACCTTTCATCTCCCTGCCTTTCCGCCTTTCCGAAGGCTCCGTAGCTCCGTCACTCCGTGGCGTGAGTTCTACAGTATCATGCTGCTTGCTCCAGCATCTCCTCACTCGCACTGCTTCTCGGCCGTCCTACGCGGCCGCCATCTTGCCTCCTCGCAGGCCTCAACCAATTAGGACCGGAGTATTTGGCGAACAAATTTGTTCCTTATGTTCCCGTCCGTTCTCTTAGATCCAGTGATCAGCTGCTATTAAATGTTCCTAAGATAACTAAATCTAGGCTAGGTGGCAGGGCTCTCTCTGTTGTAGGTCCTAACCTGTGGAACTCACTCCCACTTTCATTGAGGCAATGCAACGACCATCTCCAATTCAGAAAATATTTGAAAACTTTTCTGTTTAGTTTACTTTAATTAGTACCTCTGAAGGCTTATCGGAGTTTTACAGCACTTTTTAAGATCTCTGCTTCATTGTCAGTTTATGTACCGGTTGTCTGCAGCGCGGAGATACTCCTACGGGAGTTTATTCATAGCACTATATAAACCTGTAAATAAATAAATAAAGGCTCCATCTGAACTCCTGCAGAATCCCGACACACTTTGGCACCACTGCACCCGCTTCCTGTGGGTGAGGTAACGCTGGCACTCCGGTGCCCCCGAGTAGTTTAACACTCCTAGTGTCCAGATTCCAAGGGGTTAAGTTCTAGACTGACCAGAAGACTTCCTACCTTCATCTTTTTAACTTTTACGCATCCTTTGACTTCAATGTAAATTGCTCCTAACTTTGCGCACTGCAAACCAGATCCCGTGGGCCTCCTAGTTCCTAACTTGCGTTAGTACAGCATAGCCCCAGCGATTACCAAGGCCCTAGGCCTTACTTCCTTTCGACTTGTGGTACTTATACCACTTCTATAGTATATGGTTTGAGGGGCCACCAGGGCCTATCCATATTTGTGCAACTTTTGTATACTTATCAATTTAATTGTTTTAACGTGTTTGCTCTTGTGCTCACAAAGAGTTCAGGGGGCTATTTGTAGTAATAAATACATATATATTTTGAATATATATCCTGTGTGGTGTCCTTTCACTTGGTGTCCAAGGGGTTACATATGGTAATACAGCCAGCTTCACATGCCAAAACAGTTTAGCCTAAGACTGCTTTGTCCATGCTACCAATAGGATAGCTGGTCTATAAGGTTGGCTGACAACCAATCACCATAAGGGTTGCTTGGACTGATACAAGGTGGTCACTAGAACTAGTGAACATCATATATCAGGCCAACTTCTCACACCCACTGCCTGGATTGCAGATTTGAATGGGCGCTGGATTTGTGTCTCTGCAACACGGTGTCTCCTAATCTGGATTATGATCTACTAATGAGTCCCTTAGTTGCTCATGAACTAGAATGTTCTGGAATCGGGATTATGTCCAGAGCAGCGGCAAATGGGGTCGTAGGCAATTGGACTGCAGCCAATGACTTTCTGGCACTCAGTTATCTCGAAGAACACCTGAGTTGTCCTCTGATGGTGCTAGAGGCTCCGGCTGTTGAGGAACATGTCTGTTCTATTCCACTACTGAATTGGATGGTTGAAGTGTTCGCTGACAATAACAAATTGGAGGCGGTTGCAACGTGCTGTGCCTATACACTGTTGGATTGAAATGATGCTCTTTTATCTGCTTCATAGACACGTAATGGATTGGTGAATTTTTTCCCTTCATTTTTTCTCTATCACTTTTCAGATTACATGTGTTTTGACACTATACATCCCTGTTGGATTTTTAAAAAATGTGGGTTACTAATTTGGATTATACTCCCAATTATCCACTTTGGCGAAATTTTGAACTTGGTTCGGTCTCATTCGAACTTGAACTCTGTGTTCTAGAAATTGCCACTGCTATTGTCCGTTCTCCAGTCAAGGGAGGGTGTAGTGTGGGCTGGGCCTTCTTACGCACATTGTTAAGTTAGCATAGGCTTATTAGAAGTTTAAACACCATTTTGCCTTTCTGCCGCTTTTGCACACAAAACTGCATATAATTTAGGGGTGGGCGTAGTTCGCGAAGTAGCGCTACGCGAAGCTACGCGAAGTGCACTTCGCACTACGCGAACTTCACGTAGCACTACGCGAGCTGCGTAGTAGCATGTTCGCACTGTGCAAGATGCGTTTTCAATGATTGCACAGTGCGGACAAGCATCCGGCACTGTGCAAGCATTGAAAACGGCATCTTGCACAGTGCGAGCTGTAGTTTTCTGCTGATCGAGTAAATTATTACTCGAGCGGCAGCTTCCTCAACGCGAACAGGTAGTTTCTCATTGAGAGCGGTCGCGAGCATGCGCAACCACTCACAATGAGAAACCTGACCTCCCCGCGTTGAGAATCTCGCGGGGATGTCATTTTGCTTGCTCGCGGTCGCGAACATGACGTTCAGGACCGCGAACAAGCAAAAAATGACCGCTGCACTACTCTATGCTGCACTACGCATGTTCGCACTGTGCTACATGCAGCTCGCGTAGTGCGAAGTTGCGTAAACTTCGCAAACTCCGCGAGCGTAGCATAGTGCTTTGCCCAGGGTTAATATAATTGTTGTTGTAAGTTAGGCTGCGTGAAATGCTTCACATGAGAAGGGGTTTGTTTTCAGCATCCCTAGACTTACATCGTGACTCTAGTCTGCACACTGAGTTCTAAAGCCTGCAAGGTCAACATAACAAAGTAGCTGTTGTTCGAGCTGATCGGCTCACATTCTAGCCATAACATACATGCAGCTGCAAGCCAACATGATTCTGGCGCCTTTCACATAACACTGTAGGAATATTTGAGGTACTTGGAAGAAGTCCGTTTTTCCAGACAGAGAACTTTGCAGATCCTGATGTGATTCACACCTGCTGATCTTGGAGGTATGGGATCCCCTAAACAAGCCTTAGAAACCTTCTATAATTTATGAAACATAGTTCCTAGCTAGGGAGGGTGGTGCACTAGGTGCTATAGGACCTATTTTCACCATCATTGTAATATGATTTCTCCCTTTGTGTTTTATGGCATTGTAACAATACTGATCATATTATTTCTAATCATATGCCTGCTTATTTTAGCAAAGATACTGCATCTTAGAGCACGTTGTTAAAATAAATATTTTAACCCTTCCCTAATCTCTTTTTTACTCCTGTTGTGGACTGGTATGAGAGTATAATGAAAGGGTGTTCCTACTTCCCACCATTCCGGAGTATAACCTAAGTCGCATGTTCTGGGTTGTCTAATCATTGGTTATTTTGCTATAGGATGAAGAGCTAATGTGACACTGATGCTAGCTGGTTAGGGTTTCTAGGCACTGAGGTGAGTTTTTCGGTACACCACAATTCACTGATGTCCTGGGTCTAGGTGCACAGTTCTGTGTAGGAGCAGGATCCCTGCAACAATTGAAAGGGCGAAAAGTGTGCAACAAGTGATATAAACAAGTAACATATATTTCACTACAAACACAATTGTTATACAAACTCTAGAACTGCGCCCCTTTTCCAAATCAAGCCCTCTCCTTAGACGAGCTCCTTATACTCACCTGTCAGGTCATAGAATTTCTCTGTTTTGAGCAAAGTTGAGAGGCCTCAAACACCCCATTGTACTACTAGATCAATTGCTGCTTCCAGATCAAGTTCCTGCAACATCGCAGCACCAAGAAAGCTGAAGGAAACCACTGTACAGACCTCCCTCTCAGCCCGTCACTTAAGAGCTACACCTGCATTCCCACCAATGTAATTCTGATGTTTGACATCTATCCAATAAGAAGCCTACCTTCTTCCTCCACTGTATGGCTGTTCTGACGCCTGCTGCCAACGCATAATTTAAAATAATACGTCTATATTTTTTTCCATAAAAATATATTTGAATTCCTTTATTCTGTTTTAGTGAAGGGTATATTGTTTGCAAAAAAATATGTGTTATAAAACACAAAACGCGGATTGATACACATAAGACATTTTTAATATGATTGTCTAAATCCTATTCCAAAATTAGTTACATTTATCCAAGTTTCCTTAGTGTGTTTCTAAAGTGGGAAGATTGGCAGTTTCAAGATGATGACTACACAGTAAGCATAAGTCACAAACATTGTGCAGCCACAACCAACGATTTCCAACCTAGTATGGCCATGCGCGATAGGTGTGGCTAAGCCAGCATTCTATGGCAGGCGCTAAAACACGCACATGCCAACTCAACAAGTGCGATGATTGTGTGAGAGCCAACCAATGACAAGCTTGACTATTATCTAGGCAGGAAAAACAAAATGGCTGAGAGGGATGCCCCATGAAGTGTAATAAAACAACGACAATGCTTTTGTAAGAAATCAATAGAAAAAATATCTACTATTTGTTACGTGCATAAGTAGACATGGTCTGATGTTTAAACGTACCAGTTGAGATAATGAAAACTGTTGGCTAGTGATAAATTACATTAACCCAGATCATAGCGTGCATGACCCCTCTGTCCGGAGAGCTAAAATTCTTTTTTGCAATGCAATAGGTCTCGCATTTAAATGTGAGACCTATTGCATCAAATAAGCGGTCGCCATTGTCCCGGCTGATTCAAAAGAGAAACAGGCATGGTGTGCTTAACGTAAGTAAAGCACATCATGCCTGCAGCAAGAGAAACTCTATAAAGAAAATAGTGCTTACTCACTTAAGAACACGGACCGTGTCACAACCGAAGTAAAGGGGCCAGTCGCCATGGGAGGTTAGAGATGAACAGAAAACCAGGCGTCAGTAAGGAGGGACTAACAATCCTCTTTACGAATCAGACACCAGAATTTAAGAAGGACACTGACACAAGCCAATGACAAACATGGGCGGAGAGTTGGAGGGGCTTCTCTTCCATACTCCACTACAGCAGTCTCGCTGCCTTTGGCTCGACCTAAAATCTTTCCAACTTTCATAGCGAGTGTACAGCTCTTTAAACATTGAAAGGGTGGTGCTCTCTATCTACTCTGTTCACAGCCTTTATGCCTTACTATCCCATCTAGACCCTCTATTGAACAGGACCCCCCCTCAGACAATCTAAACTTTGACAACTGGATTCGGAAATCTCTTGACTCCATACTACCCATTTGGGAAGTCAGCCTAAAAAGGCCACGGGTCACTGCCCCATGGTACTACGAGGAGCTCAGAACAAAAAAGCGCCACTGCAAGAGGCTCGAAAGGAAGTGGCGTCTGGAATATGCCACCCTAGACAAAGCTATCTACAGGGAAGCCATCAAAGCTTACAAACTTGAAATAAAAAAATCACAATCCAGTTATTACAATGAACAAATAACTAGAGCCAGGTCAAAACCGAGCGAGATCTACCAAATAGTCAAGCGCCTAACCAAGCTCCCCCCACTTATGGCCTCCAATGACAACCCCACCGTGCGGTGTAACGACCTAGCTGAATTCTTTTTCCAGAAAATAAATAAAATCTATGTCACATTCGCAAACCCAATTGCAGACCCACCCACTGACGCTCCCCAGCCCCCCAAGGGAGGTAGAGATCTCTCCTCGAGAAACGCTGAACCACTTTCCTCTGCTAGACCTAGAGGCTCTGGAAAACCTGTCACTCCAAGTAAAATCGGGATCCCCCTGTGACCCAGCCCCACCCCGCACCATGGTTGCGGCCAGCCAAGTTATTCTTCCTACCCTTATGGAGCTACTCAACAACTGCATAACAAAGAATAATGTTCCACTCGGCTGGAAGAAAGCTATGGTGAGAGCGCTCCTGAAAAAGCCCAACTTGGACCCTAATAACCTCAACAACTACCGCCCCATCTCCCTGCTGCCTTGGGCAAGTAAGATCCTGGAGAAGCACATCAACCTCCACCTATCCAGATTTCTCGAGTCTAACCACCTACTCGATATCTCGCAGACAGGGTTCCGTCCCAAACATGGAACGGAAACGGCCTTCCTAGCAGTAACGGAAGAAGCCAGGCGGATTCCGGACCGAGGAGGATCAGTGGCAGTTATCCTCCTCGATCTGAGTGCCGCATTCGACACGGTATGCTACAAAACTTTGCTGTGTCGACTTTCCAACTTGGGAGTGTCCGGGGATGCTCTGGCCTGGCTGACATCCTATCTGAGTGGAAGGACTTTCCAAGTCTTTGAGGGAGACTCCTCCGTTAGCAGGCCTCTGGACTGTGGGGTACCACAGGGCTCGTCACTAAGCCCCACGCTTTTCAATGTGTACATGGAGCCGCTGGCTGAGATCGTCTGCCCATATGATATCAAGATCATCTCATACGCGGACGATACTCAGTTAGGGATGTCCCTTGCACAGAAGAACAGCGTGCCAACACAGACCAACCTAGCGGCATGCATGGAGGAGGTAAGGGCATGGATGATGACTTCCTCCCTCAAACTCAACGGGGACAAAACCGAGATTATGCTACTCGGTCCCCCAGCGCTGCCGACCTTCGCTCACCTTTGGCTCATCAGCCTGGGCTCACCGCCTACCCCGAAAGACAATATCAAAAGTCTAGGGGTCTGGTTGGATAAATCCCTAAATCTCAACACCCAGGCGACCAAAACATCCGCAACCAATTTTGGCCTTATCAGGATGCTCAAAAAAATCCTCCCAGTCCTTCCTTTTGAAGCAAAACAGATCGTGATACAGGGTCTAATACAATCTCGACTCGACTTCAGCAACGCCTTGTACGTGGGGGCACCTGAATATGTGTTACAAAAACTCCAGCGAGTCCAGAACTGTGCTGCACGCACGCTGCTTCAGGTCCCACGCAGAACTTCAATAGAAACTGGACTGAGAACCCTACACTGGCTCCCAGTTAGGGAGAGAATAAAATTCAAGGCTTTGTGCGTGTCCCATCAAGCCTTCTGGAGAACCGGTCCCAAGATCAACCACTCCCTTCTCTCCCCGTATGGCCCCAGCAGGCAGCTCCGCTCTACTCAAGCTTTTCTAGCGGTAGTCCCCCGGGTCAAAAGGTCAAGAGCAGGAGGAAGATCCTTCACGTTCAACGCTGCCAAGTTGTGGAACTCACTTCCCATACACCTAAGATCCAATCCCAATCTGTCATCCTTCCGCAAACAGCTCAAAACCTTCCTTTTCACCAACTAAACCCCTTCCCAAGCCGTGGCCTCATGAGACACCATCCTTCTTCCTAGCGCTTGGACGCCTTAGGGCAGCAGTCGCGCTCAACAAAACCCCTTTTCATTTCATTTCATTTCATCTTACTTCAAATGCTGTTGATGAAGCAAGGATATGCAAGTAAGGAATTTGCTGAATAAATCTTAAATTACTAATTTGTTTGTAGTACTAATTGTATACGCTATTCTTACACATATTAGAAGAATGGGTAGCTTGCCTTTGTGTCTAATAACAAGTAACCAGAGATTAACTAAAATGGCCGCTAAAACACGGGAAATGGACTGCGCATGCGCCAGCTGCATGATGTCATAACGCTTGGAGGGAAAGCTTTGCTTCTGCGCAGTAACACCAAACATGACCGCTTCTTAACTTGCATGCTAAGCTTCTGCTCTGCTCAAAATTAAACAGTGTTTGTACTAAGTGCTAATGCATCAATAATTATGGTAATTAAAAGGCATTAGAGTAGAGATAAATGGTATACAGTGAAACCATTTGATTTGTATGTAATATCTTGTCTTTTTCACTTCTCTGTTAATTCATAAATGGGCCTAAAAGAGAGACAAGGCTAATAACTAACCCTGGGCGTAGTGGGCGTAGTGGGGCTACGTGGAGCATCACGGAGTAGGGGTAAATCTACGCACACTCCGCGTAGCCCCACTACGCGCCGCCCGCTTCCCTCATGCCCTCTTTTAAATGCCCTTACAATAGTTAAAAGCATTTAAAAAGTAATTAAAATGACTTACCTGAGCTGCGGCATCCCTGGGCTCCATCTTCCTGCTTTATCGCCGTCTTCATCCTCACAAATGCGCATGCGCGGGTGAAAACCGAGTGGGAAAATGAGTAGAGAAGAAGCAAAGAAAAGGTTTCCTTGTCATGGGTGCGGAAAATTGAGGCATTGGAAAAACAAGTGTAAAAATAATATTGGCCCAAATCAAAATTTAAATCCACGGACGCAGAATGTGGTGATATTGAGTAAACCGCAACTAGTTGTAAATCCACAGAATCAGTTATCACCTGCCCCTATGACAAATTTTGTGAGCAAAGCAAGGAACAGTGTGGACGCCGAATATCAAGGAGAATGTGGTAAGCCAAATTCTGTAATTTCACAATTTCGTTTACAGAATAGTAGTTCATCGGAGGATGAATTATGACGGTGCCTGAGGAGGGGGGGAAGAGGAATGCGTACTTGGCGCATCCTTACCGGTAGATCAGTCAGGTCCATATATTGACGGAAAGGATACTACCTTCTTATTGTACACTGGTGCTACCCGTTCTACTGTGAGAACAGCAGATATCCCAAACCCGCCCCTCTCAGGTGAAGCCATCCAAGTAGTTGGAGTTGTGTGTATAGGGAATGGGAAAGAAATGCACAAGTTCGTAGTTTGTGATTCCAGTCCTGTAAATATGCTAGGCAGGGATTTACTATGCAGGATGAATTGTACCATATATTGTAAGCCGGATGGTGTGACAATACAAACCCCTGATGAAGATAGCATCTATAAATTGACGTTAGCAAAACAAGGAACAGAGATAGATGAGATGCATTAATTGATGACAACAGATTACCTAAAAGATGAGTTAAAAGTGACAGTAAATCCAAGGGTATGGGATTTCACTGGTAAAGAAGTAGGATTGATGGCAGATGTAGACCCAGTGAAAGTGACTGTAAAAGAAGGTGCTACTTACCCAAATACAAGACAATATAGAATGAGTCCAGAAATTAAATCAGGTATCATAGCAGAAATAGAACGAATGATTCAGCAAGGCATTTTAAAATAAATAATGAGTAGCCCTTGCAATTCACTCATAATTGGCATTAAGAAACCTAACGGGAAATATAGGCTAGTACAAGACCGTAGAAAGATAAATAAAATACTGGTGCCTTCTTGTCCAGTAGTGCTAAATCCAGCAATAATTCTGTATCAAATACCATGGAATGCAGAATGGTTTACAGTGATCGATTTGTGTCATTCATTTTTCTCTATCCCATTACACCCGGATAGCCAATACCCCTTTTCATTTAAATTTAAAAAGTCCTTCAATCTTTAATCAGATTCTGAAAAAGTGTCTTGAAACAGTAGTAATGCCCAGAGTTCAGTTTTGGTCCAATACATAGATGATTTATTAGTGGCCTCAAAAACACAAGAAGATTGTGTCTTAGATTCTATTGCATTGTTAAACCATCGAGCAGATGGAGGGCATAAGGTGTCACCAGAAAAACGACAGTTTTGCCAGAACAAGGTAAAATATTTAGGACATCAATTAAAAAGAGGAGTAAGGAGGGTGACACCTGAAAGAATCAAAATAATAAAACAGATGCAGTTACCACAGGCCCAGAAAGATATTAGAATGTTCCTTGGTGTTGTAGGATACTGTAGTCAGTGTATTGCAGGGTTTTCCTTACTGGCCAAACCGCTGATACAAATGACAAGAAAACGAGCAAAAGATCCTGTAGAATTAGACAATGAAAGCATGGAAGCTTTTGTAAAATTAAGAAATTGTCTATGTGAAGCTCCTGCTTTAGGAATGCCAGATTACACAAAAGAATTTGCATTGTTTTGTTGTGAACGTGATAATTGTGCCTGATCAGTACTGACCCAAAGACATGGCTTGATGAGACGTCTGCTACTTTGGACCCAGTAGCTTCTGCACTACTTGGTTGTTTGAAAGCGGTAGCTGCTGCTTGCACAAGTCTTGAACAAAGTGAACCGATTGTGATGGGACATCCTGTCAAGTTATACATCCCTCATTCAGTTGAAATTCATCTGACCAGAACTGGAACACAGTATCCCACCGAAAGTTGAATGACAAAACATGAGAGAATTATTTGAGGAGCAGAGAATGTAACAGTAATCAGGTGCACTGTTTTAAATCCAGCTTCTTTATTACCTGATGTGTACGGAGAAGAAGTGAGGGATGATGTTGATCATGATTGCCTAGATGTACCAGAATATTGTACGAAACCCCGTCCAGACATACAGGAACAACCCCTGATTAATTGTGAAAATGAACTATTTGTAAATGGCTCATGCATGAGGCATGAGAAAGGAGGGCTGAGTGCTGCTTATGCTATCTGTACATTGGCTGGAATAGTCGAAGCATCCTATTTACCTGGAGTCAGGTAAGCCAAATTGATTGCTTTAATCAAAGCCTACAAAATTGGGAAAAATTGGAGAGT
Source organism: Lissotriton helveticus (assembly GCF_964261635.1). Lineage (NCBI taxonomy): Eukaryota > Metazoa > Chordata > Amphibia > Caudata > Salamandridae > Lissotriton > Lissotriton helveticus. Next base: position 1,733,828,633 of record NC_136057.1, on the reverse strand, counting down.
AACCATTTAATATGGTTACGGGGTTGTGCATGACTTTGGCCAACTCTGGATGCAAAGGAATTTCATGACTTCCTCAGGAACCCCTAACAAAAATGGACAATATGTGAAAGAGCTTTTAGAAGCTATACAATTGCCAAAAGAATTACCTGTGGTCAAAAGTGCTACACATCAGTCAGGAAGAAAATAAGTTACTTACCTGTAACTACAGTTATCCAGTTTTGGTATCTTTCATATATTCACATGCCTGAATCATTCCCCGTCGCCGAGGCGGGAGTCCCACGGTAAAATGCAAAAGTAGTGCCATAAATAAATAATAGTAGTAGGCTAAAAGAAAAAAACCTAAGACCTAAATCTTAGTAGCCTATCTACATCCTTATAGTAAAAAGAACCAAAATTCAGCTTCAACCAATCAGCTTCCAGCACAGGCAGTTCTCCTCAGATTTTCTTAGCACAAGTGGAAGTAAGTATCCCAGATCATAGAGAACTGACTCGTCGGGGAGGAGGGTGGGTGCATGTGAATCTATGAAAGATACCAATACTGGATAACTGTAGTTACAGGTAAGTAACTTGTTTTCTTATCCAGTATTGGGGTATCTTTCATAGATTCACATGTCTGAATCAGAGTAGCAAGCAGTATACCAAATGTACTGTCGTTAGCGGATGGTGGGAGACAAGGGTTCATAAACTCCCAAGCTGCATCCTAAAACAGTGGAAAAAACTGAAATGACCAAGCTTTAAGAAATCAAAAGTCATCTTAAAATGACATTATCATGAATAAAATATGAAATATGAAATATATATATATATATATATATATATATATATATATATATATATATATATATATACACACACATACATCTCTATAAACATATAGATATGTAGGTGTCTTGATATCAATTAACATATGATCTATGAAACATAGTAGCCTGAATATTGAAATCAATAGAGCAGCACAGAAAAAGAGAAATAACTATCTGAATGTGACCTTAGTGAAAAAGATGGCGTAGGACAGCCTATCCAACCGCTGCATCATCCCGTTGTGCAGATTGTAGACAGTAATGTTTTGTTAACGTGTGGAAATTTTTCCATGTCGCAGCATAACAGATATTTTCCAGAGTCACTCCAGCAAACAATGATGTGTAAGTTGCCATAGTTCTTGTAGAATATGCCTTAGCTTTCCTTTGTAAAGGTTTGTTGGCCTTCTCATGGCAGAAATGAATGGTAGATGCCAGACATCTGGCGATAGTCTCCTTTGTCACTGCCTTTCCAAGTGTTGCTTGATCATAGGCCACTAACAGTTGGTTTGAACTTCTGATATCTTTAGTCTTCTGTAAGTAGAATTTTAAGCAGTACTTAACATCTAGAGAGTGTAATGCTCTTTTCGCTGGAGTGGATGGATTCGGATAGAAAATCCTTAACCTTATCGGTTCATTCAGATGAAATTGTGATGGTACTTTAGGGATGAATCTAGGATTCATTCAAAGTGTTATGTAGTCCTGAGTAAAATGTAAAAAGGGTTCCGTAATAGTGAAAGCTTGGATTTCACTAAACCTTCTTGCGGAAGTCGGAGCCAGTAAAAGGGCGACCTTCCAAGTGAGGAACTTAGGATCAGCTTTGTGGATCAGTTCAAATGGACGTTTCATTAATTGCGCTAGTGCAGTGTTGAGTTCCCACTCTGGAGAGGGTGCCCACAACGAAGGGAAGGATTGAAAAATTCCTTTCATGAATTGCTTGACAAGTAAGGACGAAGAGAGAGGAGGAAGTTTAGCCCATTTTCAGAATCTGGAAAGAGCAGCAAGATGGACCTTAACCGATGAAAAGGTAAGCCCAGATTTGGCTAGAGAAAGCAAATAATGGAGGATTTGTTCCGCAGGAGCTTCAACTGGGTGAACAATATTTGCTTCGCACCAACAACAAAATCCCTTCCATTTTAGGCAAGAAGTCTTGACTCTGACTGAGCACGATATTTAGCCAAGATCTCACGACAGTCTTGTGAAATGTTAAGGTCCTTGAACCCTAAGAAATCAGGAGCCATGTGTGCAAGTGCAGGTACCTTGGGTCCGGATGAACCACTTGGCCTCTGTCCCAAGACATCATTGTTGGAGTCGGAAGAAGGCGAATGGGCTTGGCTTGAGAAAACAGCAGAAGTTCCTGGAACCAATACGGTCTCGGCCAATGAGGGGAAATCAGAATTAGTCGGCAACCTTCTACCTTCATCTTGCGGAGCACTTTGGGGATCAATGGTATTGGGGGAAAAGCGTATGCTCAAATCCCTGACCATTGCATGGACAGGGCATTCCCCCTTGAGCCCTGTTGAAGAAACCTGCTGGCACAGTACCAGCATGTTTTGTTCTCCCTCATTGCGAATATATCAAGAGCTGGTTTGCCCCAAGCCTCGAATGCTCTGTTCGTCTGCTCCTTCTCCCACTTGTGACAGTCTGATTGAGGCCTGCTCAGCGAATCTGCCAGAGTATTGTGGAGACCCCTGACATGCTCGGCTACCTGGGTTATCTTGTGAAGCGTGACCCACTTCCACAACTCCTGAGCCTCCAGTGAGAGCGTAGCTGATTTTGTTCCTCCTTGCTTGTTGATGTAATACATGCTGCTCGTATTGTCGGTACGGGCCAGCACTGAGGAAACCAAAATCCTTGGAAGAAAAGCTTGCAGAGATAGAAAGATGGCGCGGAGCTCCAGTCTGTTGATATGCTGCTGTTTGTCCACTTGAGACCATTTTCCTTGAATCTGAAAATCTTGCAGATGACCACCCCATCCCTCCATGGAGGCATTGGTCATTCAGACAAAGTCTGGAATGGTTTGCAGGAATGTGAGACCTTGGGCCAGATTTGCTGTTTGTGACCACCAATGCAGAGAATCTATAATGCGTGGCGTGTTTTTGATGGAATCGTCGAAAGATCCCAAGGCTTGCTGCCATTGAAGGTGTTCTTCCTGAAGAGGCCTCATTTTGAGCCGTGCCAAGGGTATGAGATTTATTGCAGAAGAGCACACACCCAGGAGTGATGCAAAGATCCGGACAGACACTGACCTTCTTCTTGAAATTATAGGGGCTAATTTTTGGAGACGTATTTGGCGGTTGTGTGACAAGAATGCTTTCCACTGGACCGTGTCTAGCATTGCTCCGAGAAAAGAAATGACTTGAAGTGGATGCAACTGCCATTTGTTCTCGTTGAGAGTCAGCCCCAGTGATGTGAAGAGATGGAGACATGCTGCTGTGGCAACGTTGGCTCCGAAGGAGCCTTGAGCTGCCAATCGTCGAGATAAGGGAACACTAGTATTCCTCGAGATCTTAATCCTGCTGCTACTGGTGGCAAGCACCTTGTGAACATTCTTGGTGCCAATTTCAGACCAAACGGGAGCACTTTGAACTGATAGTGGGCGCCAGCCATTGTGAATCGAAGATACTTGCGGTATTTGGGGAGGATAGGGATGTGGAAATACGCGTCCTCCATATCCAGAGAAGTCATCAAGTCTCCTTTGTTTAAGCAGCTTAAAATCTCAAAAAGCATAAGCATCCGTAAACTTTGCTTTTTAAAGAATTTGTTGAGCTTGCGGAGGTCCAGAATCAGTCGCCATTCCTCGGACTTCGTTTTGAACAGGAAGAAACGAGAATAGAAACCTGTTCCTTTTTGAGACGATGGAACTTTCTCTATTTTTTGAGGATCATTGTTAAGGCTTTTTTTAATAGAAAGTGAAGACGAGGGGGAGGGGGACCCCTGGGTGGAGTAGTAGGTGGCTGGTTGAAAAATTCCAGGGTGTTGCCCTTGTTGACTAGGTCCAGAACCCATCAGTCTGAAGTAATTTCCTGCCACCTGTGCGCATAGGCTGAAATCTTGATGCCCACGGGTATGGAGGGTAATTTGGTTGGCGCCCTGTAGAGATCACGGTTTCCTGTTAGCGTCTCGACCTTGATTTTGTGATCGCTTTCGACCGCCCTGACGGGAGAAACTTGCTATTAAGGATTGGCGGTATGACAACTGAGTGTAAGGCTGTCTATACAAAGATCTAGCGGTATCCATGTCAGTTTGAATAGCAAGGAGGGCCTCATCAATGTGCTTTCCAAACAAAGAATCCCCGTCATAGGCCATGTCCAGAATCTTTGTTTGGACCTCAGGTCTGAAAGTAGTGGCTTTATGCCATCCCTGTCGTCCAAAGTGGTACAAAAGGGGGTGGTGATGGACGGAGCATCTGAACCAATCAAACACTCACACCCAGTCAACAGATCTGGGTTTAATCCATCACCGTTCTTTAGCCCACTCTGCCACCCCAGTTCAGACATGGCCATATGCAAATCAGTCTGACCCTGTGCCTCATGGGAACAGTCCAGCCCCAACTGCCAAGCCATGCCTTTCCTGGACCAGAAACAGGCTTCCGAGGACCGGTTTCTGGCATTTCAGCCGTCTTCAGCCCGGCTTGCTTGAATCCAGTGGCAAAGTGAGCAAGGTACACACGTCTGAGCATACCCTGCCAACTTATGGTGAGAAAAGCGGTACAAAAGGGGGTGGTGATGGACGGAGCATCTGAACCAATCAAACACTCACACCCAGTCAACAGATCTGGGTTTAATCCATCACCGTTCTTTAGCCCACTCTGCCACCCCAGTTCAGACATGGCCATATGCAAATCAGTCTGACCCTGCGCCTCATGGGAACAGTCCAGCCCAAACTGCTTGGCAGTTCGGGCTGGACTGTTCCTATGAGGCACAGGGTCAAGACTGATTTGCATATGGCCATGTCTGAACTGGGGTGGCTTGGTGAGCAAAATAAAAATGGATTAAACCCAGATCTGTGACTGGGGGTGAATGTTTTGCCATTGTGCAACATTCTGTCCATCATCTTGTGTGTTTTGCTGTTCACCCTATGTGGGAAGGGTATGCCCAGACGTGGGTCCCGTGCTCACTAAGCCACTGGAGTCAAGTTATCCTGGCTGAAGACGGCTGATAGCCAGAAACCGGTCCTAGGATGCTTGATTCCGGTCCAGGGAAGACATGGCTTGGCATTTCGGGCTTGACTTTTCCCATGAGGCACAGGGTCAAGACTGATTTGTATATGGCCATGTCTGAACTGGGGTGGCTTGGTGAGCAAAATAACGATGGATTAAACCCGGATCTGTGACGGGGGGGAATGTTTTGCCATTGTGCAACATTCTGTCCATCATCTTGTGTGTTTTGCTGTTCTCCCCGTCGTCTAAGCACTGCAGCTCCAGCAAGTTGATGAAAATTGGTGTTAACAATGTCCAGTGCACAATCTATCATTTCTGAGGCAGCACGTTCTCCTTCCAATAGAATTTTCCTGGCTTCCTGTTTGTGGTCTTCCGGAATGAGGTCAATTAGACCCGCCATATCTGACCACCTTTGATGGTCATATCGGCTGATTATCGCTAGAGAGTTAGCAGGTCTAAAAGAGGTCACTGCCATGGTGGAACATTTCTTGCCTATGAGGTCCAGACGATGTCCTTCCTTGTCAGGCGGTGTGGTGATAGGCGTTGTTGGGCAGCTTGCACAATGACCGACTCTGGTCGTGGATGACCTATAAGACAAGATGGGCTGTTTGCAGGGGCACAGTATTTTTTCTCTATGCGAAGAAGCACTGCCAGAATGGATGCAGGCGTCTTCATTATTTTAACCACCTCCTGTCAGATGTAGTCTGTGATGGGAACAGCTTGTGTGATTTTTCTGGACTCCTCCTTGAAGTCATGTAAAAAAACATCTGTCTGTTCGACTGTAACAGGCAGTTGGAATCTAGCGGCTGCTCGCTGCATTAAAATATGGAAGCCTCCAATGCCTAAGGAGGAGAATCAGAAGGTAGTGGGGGAGGCGGAGAAGGCATTGGAATTATATATTCATCCCAGGGTTCCGGAATGGGAGTATTTTCAGGTAATTCGCCCTCCTCAACCTCATCCTCAGAGGAGGTAGTGTCATGCTGCACCTGGTCAGAAGGACCCAAAGGATGAGCCGGTGTAAATGGAGCATCAGGCTCAGGTAACGGATCAGGAACCACCACTGGTGGGGGTGGATTTTCAGAGACAGCCTCTTGTGAGCGAAACCACTGACCGTAATCTGCCAGCATAGCTTGAAGATCCTGTATGAGCGTTGGAGGAAGGTGACTCATTTCCCGCTGGCATGACTACCTTCTATGGAATTGATATTAATGATGCAGAAGCATAAGTTGTTCCTGATAATATTGCTCCTGATAATCGTCGTCATCCTGAAACTCTATGTTAAGCTCAGAAGGATGGTGAGCTGTGCCAAATGGTCCCTCATCGTCATAGTCATCATCTTCAATGTAAGTTTCTAAGAGGTGTGAAGGCAAAAGCGGAGATACCTTACTATAATCCTGTTGCCTTTGGAAAGTCCAGACGACATGGGCGTCGACTGTGAAGGTACCGTGATCACCGTCGGTTCGTTGGTTTGAATTGGTGCATCCGTCCCGTCGATGGGCTCTTAGTCGATGGGCTCTTCACTGACGTTGCAGTCGACGGAACAATTGTCGACGGCGTCATAGTCGACGGGGCAGACATCAACAACGTAGTAGACTTCGTCAATGGTAATACCTTCATCTACCGTGGAGGCTTCGTCGATGGCACCATCGTCGATGGACTCAATGTGGACTGTGCAGTCGTCGATGGGGACTTTGTCGATGATTTCCTCGTCAAAGATTCTTCAAGAACAGGCTTTTAAGCCATGATTAAGATTCTGGTAGACCGAATAGGTGAAGTAATGGCCGTCGTCGAGGCAGTCGCCGTCGACGATGGGGCAGAGGAAGTCACACAAATCGTCGACGATGGAGTCAAAGTGACAGATTTGACATGTCCTTTACTCACGGTTTTTGAAGAAGATGTTTTCTTGGACTCCTTGACCGATGTAGAGGGTGGAGACAGCGTTGACTCAGAGGAAATCTTAGGACACCTCTGTAAAGGGTCAGTAACATCATGTGAAGATTTATGGTGCTTTCTTCCCTCACTTGAAGAGCGGTCATGAGAGCTAGCTCTGTTGCTAGAAGTAGAGGCTCGGTCATCCTCCTCAGCCAAAGAAGATTTGAGCCTCTGCTGAGAGTATTCTAGAGGGTGCTGCTAGCTGATTGGTTGTAGCTGCCTTTTGGTTCTTTTTACTATAAGGATGTAGATAGGCTACTAAGATTTAGGCCTTAGGTCGTTTCTTTTAGCCTACTACTATTATTTATTTATGGCACTACTTTTGTATTTTACTGTGGGACTCCCGCCTCCGCGACGGGGAATGATTCAGGAATGTGAATCTATGAAAGATACCCCAAGACTGGACAAATGACTACGTGACTGCTGGTAATCGTTATGCTGACAAAGTTGCCCAATACTGTGCTAAAACAAAAATGACAGTGAACAAGAAGATTGAAACTAGAGGAATCTGATGCCAGATTGTTTACTTTCACAGCTAGCAAGAATGTGCCACAAAGATACCCATATAGGTGGGGATACTATGATCAGACTTTTCAGACAGGATTGGTACAATTTGAAGTTTAGAACTGTTGCAGAGAGCCTTTGCCAGAGATGCTTAATTTGCCAACAAAATAACCCAGGTAGGACACCAGTGATCAGTTGGGGAAGTATTGGAAAGCCAGAGAGAAGATTTGTAAGGTTACAAGTTGATTTCATTCAGTTACCACCATGTAGGGGACTAACATACATACTGGTCATAGTGTGTTTATTCTTGTCAGAAGGCTACTCCAAGTCCATCGAAGCCGACGATGCTCCCAATGCCCCACCACCTCAGGAACAGCCAGAAACTTATCTAAGCCGCGTCTGAAGCAGAAGGGAAAGGGGAAGTGGATTGAAAAAGACAGACAGCCTGGTTGAAGGTTTTCTTCACTGGTCTTCTGCCAACGTCGAAGAATAACACTGGCACCTGCAGTAAGACACACACTTAACCTTCACTGATACCTTAAAACAGTTTACAATGAATAACCAGTCTAATTATTACTAACGTTACCTGGAAGACCTGGCTATATGCTTCTCTCTTATATGATGAGTGACTGACAGCTACTCGTTTGATTTGACTGTTCTATGTCTGCAACACATATATGTATTATATATTATTATCTATACTTTTGCTATGGCATGGGTGACTTTACTTCACTTCAGAATTTTTATTCCAGAACCTTTACTCACCAACTCTATGTGTTTTGTTGCCTTGTAGGTTACCAGGAATTAACTGAGAGTTCCTGGTATATTAACTTCAACTGTGAAAAGATAAGTCCAGATCACTGAATGAAACCCTGGGAATATCTAGGAAGAGTTACGCCTCACAACTGTCATGGCGTTAATGTCAGTACCCAAGGAATACTCCCAAAGACCTCTGTATGAAATTGTTCCTTCAGGAATGAAATAAAACTGAATACAAATCTTTTGACAAACTGTCTTTTGAATAGTACCTGTGGATGGCACCAACGTCCTGTGCCTTAAAACTGGTTTTGAAAACGCTTACTTGACTCCGAACTGCAAATGATGCGGGTGATCCCACGTAGCGCATGCGACTTGCTTGGAGAAGATTCCGAGGACTGTAGAAACCTTGAAAGCGGAAAGTCTTGACAAGAAACAGAAAACTTGAACAGCGGACTTCACAGATAACGCAACCGCTACAGTGCGAATTCAGTTGAAGTGCGTCATTCCTTAGTTCGAAACGGAGCTTCAGCTGTACTGCCTGCGCGAGCTCTTGAGCGCTAGACCGCTGCCGCTGGACAGCGATCACTGGACTTTTGGCGGCCATATTGCTGAGGATTACATAGTGCCCTTAAACAGTCTCCACATAAGATTGGACACTAGGCACCCTCTTCTCCCACGGGGAACTAATGGCACCTTTTTGCGCCGTCTCGACCTTGCTACAGAGTCTGACCTAGAGCCCCGGACAGTACCCATAATCCTGACAATTCTCACGATGGGTGAAAGCATATCCAACCAGGAGAAATGACGGTATAACAGTTGTGTTAGAATTGGGGGTCTCTGGTTGGCACAGGTATGTACTTGTGACAAGCACGGACCGTCTCCTCTAAGTCAGGGCAAGGGAATTACCCCTTAAGAATAACCCCTGCTCACCCTTTAGGTTGCGTGGCTCGAGCAGTCAAGGCTAATCTCAGGAGCGCTGTCAGTTAAGCATTTGTAATCACACACAATAAATACACTGATTCCCCCACAAATGGACGCCAGGCTGTAGGTTGTATCAAAAATACGTATTCTTTATGTAAAAATATATGCAGGCAGGTAAATTATCACAAGACCTTTTATAACGTTTCTAACAATGAGGCCACAAGATGTGATCAGGCAATAGCGTTCCTTATATGAGCAAGAAATCTCTAGTTGGTGATTTAGTACGTATTTAGCACAGCTCAAGGTTTAGGCCCCGATTCCCCCACCTTGCCTCGGAGGGGCCTGACTTGGTCGCACAGTTCTCAGGTGATCGGGCGCTGCGAAACACGCTGTCGGGCACTGTACAGGTCCGAGGCAGGGAGGCCAACTGGGGCTCACACGCTGTGCGGTACTGATTGCACGGCGCGGTCGGCTTCAGAGTGGAGGGCTGAGTCGGTCGACTCGTTTGTGGGAACAGTGCAGTGGGGAAAACAGAACGTTGCAGACCCCGAGTCCGTGGAGGCACTGTACCTTGGTTTGCGGGTTGTAGCTTTGGCGCTTCGGGTCCACTCGGCGCACCTGGTGGGAACGAGGCGTACTCTTCTCGTACGTGCCGGCGGGCGAAGCGTACCTTCGGGTCTTTGGGGGCTTGGTGCTGTCCACCGGGTAGGCGCGGCACCAGACCTTTACTACGGACTGTACTGGGGGTCCCTTCGGAGTGTGGCGCGGCCGGTCTAAAAGTACTTGGAGGGCAAAAGCGGGACGGCCGGATACTTGTCCAAGTACGGGCGGCTGTCTGGGGCGTAGGACCGCGCTCCAGGTGAGATTCCAGCGGGAGGGGCTCGGGGGCACACAACGCGCTCCAAATAGCGGGCGAGGTGACAAGGGAGCAGGCGGCCCGGCCCGACGGGGAAAGAGCGACTCGGCACGAGCGGGGCTCTCAGCGTGCATGGGCGGCCAGGCTCCTGAGTGTCACGGCCCTAGGAGGGGGCGAGGATGCACAGGGCACATCTCCGGCGGGAAGGAAGCACACGGCTTAGGCAAAGACGAGCGAAGGCACAATGAACCCACTAGTCCTGGGGTTCAGTTCAGGGGGCAAGCTCAATCAAGCCCTTGGAGATAGTTTAGAGCACAAATCAGCAAAGTCCTTCTTGGTCTTTTCCTCTCCTTCCTCAGCAAGGCCCGCTGTAGGTCAGTCCTGCAGCTTCTTCTTTGGTCCTTCTAGTTGGGCAGAGGTTCGTTGTGGTAAAACTGGATCTGCTTTCTCAGGAGCAGGGCTCCTACATTTATAGTCAGTTTCTTTTGTCTTTTCAGGCCAGGGGGGCCTTGCATAGTCCTTTTCATCACTGGAGCACTTTGTTGGGTAGACTCTGTCTTCTCCTTTCAGTGTGTGGGGCAGGGACATCAGACGCTCCGCAGGAGGTGGAGCCGGCATTGAGATGACAAGTACAGTCAGGAGCACCTTGTTGACAATCTTCCCTCTTCCTGGGCTAGGTGTCGGCAGAGTCATCAGTCACTCCCCAGGAGGTGGAACCAGTATTGTGGTGGCAGAGCACAGCCCGATTCAGAGTCAAGGGGCACTCCCACCACCCACCTTGGTGTAATCCCTCCATTCACCACCTGTCATCCCCAGCCCTGTCACTCACAAAACCCAGACAGCAGATACACATCCTGGCAGAGGCGGGCTGAAATGGTTAGGCAAGCAAATGCTAACTTTCTAAAAATAGCATTTGCAAACACAGGATATTAAAATAAACTTTACTAAAAGAAGTACTTTATTATTCTGAGTTCAGGCATACTAAACTTGACTTTCTACCATACTCCCTGAGTCTGCTGGGATTATAGAGTGTAATAATTCCAGCAGCCATTCTGGCCTATGAAGAATAGGTAGCCTTACAATAGTGAAATACAAAAATGGCTGTAATTCACTATTAGGACATGCCACACACATCAGGGCATGTTCTACCTTAAGCTTACAATGGACCCTGCCCTTGGGCCTACCATAGGGGTGACTCACATGAAGTAAAGGGAAGGTTTAGAGGCTGGCAAGTGTGTGCATTTGCCCAGCCAGCATGACAGTACCAGACTGCACGCAGGTTCTGCAATGGCAGACCCTAGACACATCTTAAAAGACTGCTTCTGTGGGTGGCGCAACCAGCGCCGCAGGCCCACTAGCAGTGTTGGCATTTACAAGCCCTGGCACTCGTGGTGCACTTTACTGGGGACTGACAGTAAATCCAATGAGCCAATCATGGAAATCAATTATAGGTACAGTTTACATTGGAAGCACTTGCACTGCGGCACGGATTGGCCGTGGCGCAGTGCCATGAGCAGCGAACATCATCAAAACATCTGAGGCACATCAGCAAAAAGTGGAAGGGAGACTCACGCTAAGGTGCCAGGTCTAACACGTTGCCCAATTATTGTTGAGAGAACTTATTCCGCATTTTTGTTTTCCAGTAACGGTGGAATCAGATAGAGGATCTCACTTTAATAACAAAATAATTCAATTGATCTGTGAAGCATTGAAGATTGAACAAAAATTGCACTGTGCCTACCGCCCAGAGGCTTCTGGGATAGTGGAACAATTGAATGGCACTGTAAAATCAAGATTGGCAAAAGTGTGCGCATCCACCTCACTGTGTTGGCCAGATGCATTGCCTTTTGTTCTGATTTTTTTTTTTTTTTTTTGAAGACGTTTATTAGTGCTCAAGGGTGCATTACACATAGCAAAGCCTACAACCCAGCGGGCCGGCTGCAATGGAACCGTAAATCGTGAGGGTGCAATTCTGCATATGAGGGCGTATCATTGCGTCCCATTTGTCCCCGGTACATTAAGTCATATATAATATATTCACATTGCCAGGAATCAAGAAAAGAATAGGTCCATAAATGACGTCTTATTTTTCAGTTTTTCTAGAACTAAGCCATGAATACAGCAAACTAAACAAAACAGTTCGTATCGGCATGTTGCAATTGTCCTATCGTGACTTCCCCACATCAAGTCCGTCCCAGTCGCACAGTGCAGATAGGAGACACCTCTGAACAGTGTGGTATGTGTCGATGATGTTACAGTACGGCAGGGGGTCAGCGGTATACATGTGCTAGTGTCCTCGGACCTGAAGTGGGACAGCTCCCCTGGGGCCATGGTGTTTCGCCGGTCGCCAGCCTGATTAACGGAGCATGCAGCAGTCAGGTATAGTGGCCTCGCTGTCGGTGTATCAAGCGGCGTCTACGCCTGCGGTCGCCACCTGGGGCGCCGTTGACGGTTTCTACCCACCGTAACATGGGGGGTTGGAAAGGCCACCACCGGTGAGCAGGGATCCGATACTACAAACATGTGAACAAATATGAGGAAGGGGGTGGGAGGGGGGGGGGGGTAGAGTGCGCCTGCGGGGGCAAAGTCGGCAGCTCTGTGCTGTGGGCGTGTTGCTGGGCGATGACCGCTAGTGGGCGCCTGCGTGGGCGTCGAACCGTGCCTGAGGCCTGCGCGCTGAGTGAGCCATGTCTGTGTCGGGGGGTGGGGGGGCGCTGCCGCGGGTGGTGGTCCCTGCTATAGAGTTGGAGCCCCCGTGGCTCACCTCCGGTGTCGCCAAGCCTACGCGAGCCCCCTGACAGCGCCCTCCCCCCGCAGGGACCCCAGGAAGCCATCCCAGAGCTGTGAGATCGGGAACTGCCGCAGACCCGCAATTTCTTCCCTGTGGAGCGCCGTGCCCTCCGCCCCGGCCCAGTTAAGAAAGGATGCGAACCAGTGTTTCGGGGTAGGTGGTTCTCGCCGTTTCCAATGCCTCGTAAGCAGGCGCTTGGCCGTGATGAGGCCCAGGTCCCAGAACCGTGCCTGTGGTTTGTTAAGTTTAGTTCTTTTATAGAGTCCAAGAATGCACGCCTCCCACGTGTCCGGCAGACCCGGGCCTGTGCTGTGATTCAGGAGTGAGGTCACCTCCCCCCAGTACGCGGTCAGAGTTGGGCAGTGCCAAAGCATGTGCAGGATATCCGCACCCAGCAGGTCACATCTGGGACAAACGGCAGTGTCAATCGCGAAGTATCTGTTTATTCTATCCGGCGTTAGGTATGCCTGGTGCAATATGTACAGTTGAATAACACGAAAGCGGGAATTGCGGGGGAGGTTCACGGGACTGGCCAGGACCAGGTTCCACTCCTTGTCTGTCCATTCCCTCCCTCGGTGCGCCGCCCATTTAGCCCTGATCTGTGTCGTGGGTTTTCGCGTGTGGATGAGAAGCGCCTGTGCTAACCAATGCGTTATGTGCGCGCCCCTGCCCATTACATGTAGATATTGGAGCAGGTGGTGTACCGGCGGCTCATCCCGGATGTCTCCCCATGAGTCAGTGTATGCCCGCAGTACCGACGCGTGGAGGAGGAACTGCCCAGCCGGCAGTCCCGTGGTTTCCGACAGTTCCGCAAACGGGAGAAGGGCCCCGTCAGCATACAGGTCGCCCATGGTCTCTACTCCGGCTGTGACCCAGCAGTCTAGATTGCGCTGCGTGACCATCCCACTCCTCCTGGGGGTGCCCAGTAGGGGGAGGGCAGGAGCATATGGTTTGGCAGTTCGTGTCAGTTTCAGGCTCCGGAGAAAGCATTTGCGGGCCACGGCCAAATGCAAGGGTAGAGGACGGGGTCCTTTGGTTAATGGATGAAACAGGGCGCAAACCCGAGGGTGGGACCATTGGTGGTCGGCAGTGGCCGTGTCGTCTAGATGCGTATCGCTGAGCCAGTACGTCACCCATTGGAGCTGGGCAGCCAGGTAGTACAGCTCCATGTTGGGAACAGCCAATCCTCCCTCCGCAGTCGGGGAGTACAGTTTAGCCAGCGCCACTCGTGGTCGCCCCGCGTTCCAGATCAAGCCGCGAAGCATCGATTCCAGGTCGCGGAATATCCGTGCAGGGACATACGTAGGGATATTTGCGAAGTGATAGAGCAACCTGGGAAGCGCTATCATTTTGGAGAGAGATATTCGGCTGGGCACGTTCAGCGGTAGAGTTTTCCAGAAGGACATCTGGGCCCGCAGGGAGGAAACGGCGCGCACCAGGTTGCCCTCCAGTATGTCCTGTGGGTCTCTGTAGATGTGCAGCCCCAGGTATTTAAACGTGGTCGGGTACCAAGCGAGCCGGGCCCCTCCAAGGTGCACATCACATTCCTCCTGGTCGCGGCTGAACGAGTATACTCCGGACTTGGCCCAGTTGACCCTGAGGCCCGAGACCTCCGCGAAGGTTCGGAAGATATCCGATAGCTCGGCCGGTACCGCAGTGAGGTCCCGCACATAAAGCAGCAGGTCGTCTGCATAGAGTGAGACCGTGTGCATTCCGTCAGCCAATGGGATCCCCCATTCCGCACCCCTGTCCTGCAGCAGAGCCGCCAGCGGTTCAATGGCCAACGAGAAAAGGAGGGGCGACAGGGGGCAACCTTGCCTGGTGCCTCTGCGCACTCTGATCTGCTCCGACAACAGCCCGCCCGTCCTCACTCGGACACTGGGCCTCTGGTAGAGCAGTCCGACCATGTCAGCAAAGGCATCTCCCACCTCGAATCTGTCCAGGACCACCCCCAGGTATGGCCATTCAACTGAATCAAAGGCCTTTTCCAGGTCCAGGACCAGACACCCCGATCTAGGCCAATGTGTCAAGGCTGCTTCCTGAATCCGGAAGAGGCGGCGCAGGTTACGAGACGTGCTCCGCGCCGGCATGAAGCCGTTTTGATCCTCGTGTACCAGGGTTGGTACCTCCAGGGCCAAGCGGCGGGCCAGGAGGGAGGTGAATATTTTATAATCGGTATTCAGCATGGCTAACGGCCTATAGGATCCCATGAGCGCGCCATCCCTGCCCGGTTTCAACAGCGAGACGAGGTTTGCCTCGTTGAGCGAGTCCGGGAGTGCTGATTCCTCCATTGCAGTATGGTACAATTTGAGCAGCTCCGGAACCAGCACGTCCGAGCACGCCTTAAAGAATTCAGCGGGTAGCCCATCCGGGCCAGGCGATTTGCCGTTGGACAGTGCGAAGATGGCCTCGCGCATTTCTTCCGGAGAGAAGGGCGCCCCCAGGGCGTCCTGCTGCGAGCCGATAAGGGAGGGCAGCGGGATATCCGCCAGGTATTCTGCTATGTAGGCCGCAGAGACTCTCAGGTGCGACTGGTATAGGGCCCGATAGTGCCCCACAAACGCTCGATGGATCCTGCTTTGGGTGTACACTAGCTCTCCCTCAGCCGTGCGAATGACGGATACTGGCTCCGTGCGTTCCTCCTGCCTGACTAACCAGGCCAATAGCCTACCGGGCTTATCACCGTGTTGATGTACCCGCGCCGAATGGGCCGCAAAGTTGACGTGCCGCAGCCGTTCCAGTAGTGTTTCATGCTTCGCTCGGGCCGCCCGCAGCCGGTCTCCCGCGCCCCCCACCGCCTCCTGTTCTCCATCAAGTAGGTCCGCCTCCACCCTGCGCAAGTCCTCTTCCAGCTTCCACCGTATGCCCCCCTGGGTGCTCAAGCAGTGTCCCCTTACCACCACCTTGAATGCGTCCCACTCTACTCTCGGGGAGGATGCTGTATCTGAGTTGTCAGTGAAGTATTGTGCTACGCAGGCCTGCAGGGAATCTCTAAAGGGGGCATCTAGCAGTAATGCAGGTTGTAGTCGCCATGTGGGGATAGGTGGGCGCGGGCGTTCCCAGGCCAAGTGTAGTGTATGGGGGTTGTGGTCCGAGTGCGTCCGACCCAGGTATTGGGAGTCAGTAATGTGCGGCAACAGTTCCGTGGACACCATGTACCTATCAAGTCGTACGTGTAACTTATGCGCTCCCGAGAAATAAGAGTACACCTGAGCGTCAGGATTGTGTGCGCGCCATGCATCCCTCAGGTCCCACTGCGCCGCCCACTGTGTGAGTGCTCTCGTGGCCCCCTGGGATGTCGCCCCCGGCCTCGGCGGGACCGAGCGGTCCAACACTGGGTCTAGCACCGTGTTGTAGTCGCCTCCCAGTATCCATGGGACGCCGTGCCAGGGCGCCAATCTCTCCGAGATGCGCGCTAGGAAGGTGCCCTGATCCGTGTTTGGAGCGTAAATGGACGCCAGGACCACCGGTTGCCCGTCTATGCGACCCTTCACTAGGACATACCTCCCCTCCGCATCCAATTGTACCTCTGACATTACGAAGGGAGTGCCCGGCTTCACCCACAGCAGTGCTCCGCGGGCATACGAGGAGTACTCGGTGGCGTACAGTTGTCCCCTCCATCTTCGCCTCAGCGCTGTCACCTCTGCCCCACTCAGGTGTGTTTCCTGCAATAGCGCAACCTGCACGTTCTGCCTTTTCAAGTAGGAGTAGATCTGATACCTGCGCGCGGGAGTGTGCATACCTCTAATGTTCCATGTACATATTTTTATGGTAGACATTTTGGCAATATACATCCCTCCCCGACATACCCAACAGTAGCGGCTCCGCCAATTGACCCAGCAGCGGCCCTCCCAGCTTTCCCGTTCCCACCCCTCGCAGCACACTCAGCAAAGTTCAGGAAGACATTAGGACAGGGAAAAAAAACAATGAAGAACAACAACCAACAGCGGGCTATCCCCACTAAAATGCCAAAAGGGCAGTGGCGGAACGGGCCACCGTCCATGCTCTCAAGGGAGAGGAACAGTCTTACTTATCTAAGGGGCAGTGCGTGCTAAGCACAAGTTCGGCAAAAAAGGATATATAGTCAATGAAGGGAAGCAGGTCTCTTCCCTGAGCCACTCGATACAGGGTGTTTGTGGCCGCCCACTACGGTCCAACACTCCGAGTAACCCATCCTTCGTGTAGCCAGGTGCGGTTGTGTGCTGACTGACCACCCCTGTACGTCCCGCCCTGCGTACCATCAGTGCCACAAGGGCATTACTCACTGTTCCTGGTGTCCACTGTTCGGTCAGCTGGCAGGGGGGGGGGGGAGGGAGACGGCCCCAGCGGCGGCGGGCGCCAGTCGCGCATCATCGTCCAGCCGACCTCCGCCAGCCCCCTCTTTGTTTCAGCAAGATCAAAACAAACGATGCCTCCAGAATCAATGGACTAAGTCAGAGGTTTGCGGCGTGACTATAGGCAGTTCCACCGAAATTTGTGAGTTCGGGATCCCATATATGGCCTCGTCGTCATCACTCGGAACCGGCGGTTGGCCGTCCTCCTGGGGTGTCTCTTGGGAGGGTGAGTTGCTCATTTGAGAAACCGCATGCAATGCATCGCGTTGTTCTCGGAGCATCTGGTCCAGTGGGGGAGAGTGTCTCGCCCCCTCCTCCTCGCGTTGGGACTGTTGGGTCCTGTGTCTGCGGCGGCGTTGCGGTCCTCGTAGCCTGGTCCTCGTCTCGCCCCCTCGAGAGTGTTTGGGCGCCGCGTCCGTGCCCCCGTCCAACCACTCACTGGCCTCCACAGGCGTGCTGAAGAAGTAAGTGTTGTCCCCCGCCACTACCCTCAGCTTGGCAGGGAATAGGAGGGAGTACTTGAGGCCCGCGGTGCGCAACCTCCTCTTCACTTCCATGAAGTCGTGCCTCTGGCGCTGTACCTGGAGGGTGTAATCGGGGAAGAACATGATCGACGCATTGTCTATGCGTACCTCACCCAATCGCCGGACCTCTCGCAGCACCGTGTCTCTGTCTCTGTAGTTCAGTATCCTGAAGAGTAGCGGCCTCGGGTTGGCGCCGGTGGTGTAGGGCCGCGTTGGCACCCGATGTGCGCGTTCCACAACAAAGTGAGGCGACAGCGAACCCTCGGGCAATAGTGTCCGCAGCCAGTCTTCCACATGTTGGGCCGGGCGGGCCCCCTCCCATTTTTCGGGAACCCCCACGAGGCGGATGTTATTGCGCCTCGCCCTCCCTTCTGCGTCCTCAGCCCTGTCCTCCAGGAACTCCACTCTGTTCAGGAGGTCCTGCAGTTGCCTGTCTGCTTGAGTGACCTTGGGCTCGATCTCCTTCACTGCGCCTTCCAGGGTCTTGGTTCGGTCGGACAATTTCCTGTGGTCATCGCGCAGGAGGGTCAGGTCCACTGCGACCCCATCTATTTTGGACTCCAGGGAGGTTCTAGTTTGCTGGAGGGACTGTTCCATCCGTTCCACCGCTGCCAGCCCGCTGTCAAGCCTCGAAGCCAGTTGCTCGGCGGCCATTTTGTGTAGCGGTCTGCCCGCTTTCCCTTTCGGCAGGGCCCCACCTGTCCCGGTGCGGGTCCGCACTCCCCCGGACATGTGCGGGCGGCGCCCGTCCGGCAGGGTAGTCCCCGGTGCCGCTCCAGTGATGGTGACCCCGGATGCGCTGCACCCCCGGGCGTGGAACTCTGCAGGTATCAGCTATTCCCTCAGATTAGGCCGTCGTAGTTGCCCCCGTGGGGGAGGGGGGGGGGGGTGTTTCGCCTTGTCGCCCCACCACACCGACCCGAATGTTGCAATGGCCGAGGGGGCGTACGTGACACGCACACCCGTGCGAGCTGGGCAGGTTAGTCCGGGCCCTGGCCTCACTTCACTTATGCCTCACTGCCACTCCGGTAGCCTTCGCCTCCATGGGGGGGGGTCCGCAGGTGCTCCCCTCCGTGTGTCCACAGTGTGAGGGGTGGAGAGACGGCCGCTCAGCTCTTGTAGGCAACGCAGCCCCCCGGGCAGGGTCCCAGGCCCTCAGCGTCTAGTGCGGGGGTTGCCGCCCCTTGCCGGCCCCTCGATGTCTGCCTCAGCGCTGCGGGCTCCCCGGGTGGCGCCGGCTGCTGTGAGGTCCCTCCGGGGGGGGCCGTCCACCGTTTGGGGCAACCGCCCTCCCCTGCGCCCCCCCCGGGTCGACCACTGCCCCGCCACTCCTCACCTCGGTCCAGGGCGGGCCGCGCCGGGGGTCCTCGGCGCGAACGGGGGATGCCTGGTCTCCCCGCAGTCTGGGCTCGTCCCTCGCGGGCCGCAGTGGTGCAGGGCGTCTTCCGGACCACCGGTGGGTTCACCCGGCTAGGCAGCGGGCAGCTCGTGAGATCCGGGCAGCTCGGAGAAGGTGGGTCGTCGGGCCTGTACCCTGGGCCCAAGCCCCGGTCTCCCTTGATTGCGTCGCCGGCCCGGGAGCGCCTCGGCCCGCAAGAGGGCTGTGGGAGAGGTCGGGGTCGGGTCCGTCGGAGCTCGGACACAAAAGTCCACCAGATGCGCCTCGGCGGGTGCCGGGGGGGTCCGCTCAAGGTTTCGGGCGGCCCCGGTCAGTATTTCCGGATAATTGGCTCAGGGAAGGGGAGCCGGTAGCGGAGCTCTACCCAAGAGCGTCCGTCGCCATTGCGTGCTTAGCCACGCCCCCATTGCCTTTTGTTCTGATGGGACTTAGAAACAATCCTGATAGAAATACCGGGTTGAGTCCCGATGAAGTACTCATGGGAAGAACAATGAGATTAGCCTTCATACCTGGACACAGATTGTTAAGCATAACTGATGCTCTGGTACTGGACTATTGTAAAAGATTGGCAGACCTAGTGTGTTCTGCCTCTCATCCAGTTGGAGAAGACACAAAGGCCAGGCAGCTGGATCAAGCACATGATCTAAATCCAGGTGCATGGGTGGTAGTGAAGAATCACACCCGAGAGACGTGTCTAACACCCAGGTGGAGTACTCCAAAACAAGTCATACTGGTTACAACAGCAGTAAAATGTGCAGGATTGGCTAATTGGATACATGCTAGCCATACAAAGAAAGTACCTGCTCCTGATGTGGGAATTCAACAACAAGAAATTGAAGTTGAAGGTGCAGAAGGTTGTGCAGTTGAAGAGCCTAGAATAACAAACTCTGAAGTAGCTGATCAAGAACAACCAAGCACTAGTCAGGAGATTTGGGTACCAGCAATCGACTTACCTGATACAGAAATAAGAACAAGGAGCGGAACAAAAGCAAAGAAACTAGAAGTTAGTGAGGACCAGATAAATACAGAAAAACAAGTTCAGGAGACAGAATACGAGACTGTTGAAGATTCTGAGCAGGAACGGATAGGGATAGAAAAATACACACAGACTGAGTTGAGCAAATACCTACATGAATCTGAAGATGGGGAAAAATGAACAAAACCAAATAATAATAGAGAAACAAGAACAGAGAGAAGAACATGTTAGAAAAGATTCTGCACAGGGTCAGTTAGATAATACAGAGCATGTTCAAGAGAAGGGTAGTACTTCAAAAAGTCCTGAATTCGATCATCTAGAGAGGGAATAAGAAGACAAAGAAAATCAAGTTGTGCCACAACAAAATACAAATTAAAGAATACTTGAAAGTGACGAAGAAAGTGACAATACAGTACAACCCAAAAGAGTTAGAAAAGGTGATAATTGGCCCAGTTATGTCAAAAGATTGAGGTATCACCGAAAGACCATTGATGAAGAACCTGATCCAGTGAATAAAGTTACTAAGTCAATCAGGATAGAACAATGAGAAATTATAGCGAAGGAGTCACAGGTTAAGAATATTGAACAATAAGTTCAAAGGACCTGAATGGACTGACATTCTCGAAGATCTTGAAAATTTAGATTTAAATGAAGGAAGTGATGAAGAAATAATTGCAGATCAAATTAACGAAGGAGGGGTGAGACCTCCTTGTAACAAATTGATATATTTTGAAATTTCTGAAAGAAAGAAGAGCGATCTTCTTAAATATAACGAAAAACAAAGTTGCTGAAAGACCAAAACAAAATTGTTGCGTAAATATTTATCAAGGACCCCCTGAGTGCATGGAAATAAAGTTCCTAGACCAGGGAAAAGCAAATAATTTGATATGTATCAATCTAGGCAACAGAGCGTAACGGGTGGTTGAAATGAACTGAGCTAAAACATTGGAATTATTCTTGTTGCGCTATGTATATAGAGTTTCCTATTTTTCATTTGATCAATAGGTAAAATTGGCCTTAGTGCCTCTTGATAATATGGCTCCCTTCTCCGTTTTTACTCCTCTGCTGAGTTAGGTGAGTCTATATGCTCCACACCATCATCTATGTCTACTTATGAGACAGTGTAGTTGGAAGCCATCTTGGTTATCCCTTTAGAGAATCGAGTCCTCTTTCTACTTCCCTGCAATTGGTGGTCCTTTCTCCATTCCCACACATAGGTCAGGTGCACTTACTTATCCAATCAAGTAGGGTATATAAACAGCAGTTGATAGAGCTTTCAGATGCCATCGTTCGTGGAAGGAGCATAGAACCCCCGTGTCCCGCCGCCGGATTTTTGGAGCCCTGTTGATATCTATTGGGTGAGTCTTGGGAGAAATCCCTAATGCAGCACCTTCTATCTAGTCACTCTTTAGTTGACTCGTAAGTTTTAAATAATGAGCGAGTAACATAACTTCCCTACTATATTTTTTCTATTTTACAGACAGGGAGTTATTTTAAAATCATCTGAACCAACCGCCTCTGAGCGCAAACAAAAAGGTAACCATCAGTCCTTCCTCTCCTTATGAGATATAGTTAAGAAATTGCTACCTTGTGACTACATAGTATAGATGTTTATGCCAGTTTTCTTTCTATTCATTCTGTAGGCAATCATCACAATTAACTATCCCCACATCAGGAGGATCATACCTTACCAGTTTCACATAAATACGCATTACAGCGGCCACTACTTTTTAACTCCGGGCGGCGGGTCTAAATGAACCCCTACTCCTTAATTAAGGTACCTTCATTTTCTAAAGTAAAAAACTATATCCTTACTATTTGTTTAGTTAAAGTGAAAAAATCAAAAGTTGAAAGATCGAATATATTGAAAGATCCTATAATTTCTTTAGGAAATATAGAAATGTAAATCTACATTCGAGACCAACGAATCACATCAGTGTTTATGGAATATCCATCTGCAAACCTCAATTAAAATAGGTAACACACCAATCATGTTCGTCTATTAAGTATTGGCTATGAAGAAATCATAAGACTAGGCTATAATAATAAGTGCTCAAATGTTCTTTTACTGTTTCTTTATGGTTTAGAATATCTACATAACAAACAAAGAAAGGGTACTCGTTGGGCGTACAAACCAGATTGCGTCATCGAATTACAGCAATATATTTCGTGTTTTTAAAGTAAGTGACCTTATTTATGACATAGATGCGTTGCATATTATTAGTTAGGTCCTGCTAGAATAACTTCCTGATAACTGCGACTATCTCTAGTGTTCTCTACTTCATCGTTCACGCTAGTTAGAGGTTCAACTAGAGAGATACAAATATCAGAATCCCTTTATTAACCATCCAATGAAAAAAAAACCTTTAAACTTACAACATTGGGAATAGTCAATCCAAGATTATAAGACACTGTCTTCTTTCTGTGACCACTAGTGCAGATAAAAGATTATGGGTTCAATGATCTACCACAGTTACGCATGTATGATTACCTTCAAGGCAAGGAAATGAAATCCTTAATAGTAATGTTATAATATAAAAACGTTTGGTCAAAACAAAATGGAAAGTCTGAGACTACTAGAATAACATTGGATTGTTCTGAAGTGTTTTTATGTTACACAACAAGAGTAATATTGTATATAATGTTTTTTTATATGACATTTTCCTTTTTGTAGATACTATCGTGGCTGCTCCAGAAGAAGGCGCTGGTTCGCCGAAACGCGCGTAGAGATTAATTTAGCCACACTTTTCTCTTAAAAATTGTGTTCATTTTATGTAACCTTCATTTCGTTGTATTATTTGCTTCTTTTTAACAGTGTTGTTGTGTATTCTCAATTTATTGTGTTGCATGTGTTTAATGTAAATTGTAAATGTGTATTATTATTTCAATGTGTTTTAATAATTTGTGAATAAAATTGAACTCCCCCTTTTTTACAAAAAACCAATGTTTTAGCTCAGTTCATTTCAACCACCCGTTACGCTCTGTTGCCTAGATTGATACATATCAAATTATTTTCAAAACAAAATTGTTTACATAGATGTTGTAGAATATGTATATGTAGTATCCTATTAGTGATTATAGTAAGGTTATGATTAACAATAGAGATACCATATTTGATGAGTATAGAAAAGAAAAATAATACAGTTACAGATGGAAGACTAGCTAACAAAGGGAAATAGAGTGGAACTAGAAGCATCAGATGAGTAAGAAATACATCACTCAGTAACAGATAATAACACAGATCTAAATGTTTTCACAATATTATTATTTTAATATGTAGACACTATGGAGGTTAGTGATTGTTATGTGTGTATGAAATTACCACCTTCAGTAGCAGAAGGAGTCGCATATCACCATCTACCGTTAACCTATGGAATATCATGTACTGTATTAACAAGTCTGTTATATAAAACAGGAAAGCTGCAGTATTATTATTCAAATTTAGATGTGATATTTTCAGAAGTTTCTGTTAGAAAGAGTATGAATCTAGTACTCAATAGTTTATCTGCACAATTTATGGGGGAACTTTCCTTCGCACAGAATGCCATAGATATAGCAGTAGCTCAAGCATAATTTAACATGTTCACTAAAAGAAAAAGAAAAGATCTTTTTGAATTTAGTAGAAGAAAGGAGACCAGATTTCCAGAAGAAGGCCAATGGAAAGAAACCCAAAATGCCATAATGGGCAGAGAAAGGGACATTTTATACACCTGGCAAGGCTAAGGCTGCAATGGCACTAGATTTTAAAAAGAAAGGAAAGATTTGTCTCCACAGGTTGGAAACAGACTATAAAAATGTATTTATTGGTTCCAGTTAATGTGAACACAATTTCTTGATGATTGGAAGATGGGGACTAAAAGGAGGAACAGATCTGGTATTTCCTGGAATCTATGATATATGTGGGAACAAAGCTTATTTTAAGCTACCTGGAAAATGGTAGGAGAGTTGCAACTTTAGAATAGTATTTCCTAAAGTTTAACATGTAAAAAGAATCACTGGAAGCAATGAAAACAATAATGAACTAATACGTAGTAAAAGAGCTAGTTTTGCATAAATTGTAGGAGATATATTCAGTGCATTGATACCTTCAGTGGGAGTAATTCTGAATTCACAAAGAATTTGTCAATTATCCACAGTAGTTGATTGTTTGACTGACACTGCTGGAGGGTTTTTAATGATCAATACTGAAATGGTTGCAACCAGATCTATGGTTTTGCATTTTTTTCAGAAACAGAGGGTGGAGTCTGTAAAATGCTAAAAATGCAACATTGTTGCACTAATATACCTGATAATAATATAGAAATTGGGAAATACATTAAGAATATTACTCATTTGAAAGAAGAATGAAAACCACTGGAAGTTGACAGTGTATGGAAAAGACTAACAAATAGTTTAACTTCAATAGTGTATTGGTTTGCTAATTTTGGTAAGGGAGTTGTAGCCCAAGTAATACTACCTATACTTGGAATAATGATGATAAGTCTGATATTAATCATCTGGTGCAAATACATTAAGAGAAGAAAATATGAGATAAATAAACAGGGAAAGAAAAGAAAATATGAAGAAATTAAGCTTTAAGAATTAAATGGTGAATTGTATAGGAAAATGAACATAGAAGGAAAAGAGGAGTTAGAAATGGAAAAATTAGAGAAAGGAATGGAAATATGTAAAAGTTGGCATTTGAGTTGAGTATGGGTAGTTGTTGATGGCATAAATGCCATCAGAGAGGGGATTGATGAAGCAAGGATTTGCACATAAGCAACTTGCTGAATAAATCCTCTCATATAAAAATCATAATAAATTACTAATATTTGTTTGTAGAACTAATTTTATACAATATTCTTACACATATTAGAAGAGTGGGAAGCTTGCCTTTGTGTCTATTAACAAGTAACCAGAGAGTAACTAAAATGGCCGCTAAAATGCGGGAAATGGACTGTGCATGCGCCAGCTGCATGATTTCATAATGCTTGGAGGGAAGCTTTGCTTCTGCACATTAACACCAAACATGGCTGCTTAATAACTCACATGCTAAGCATCTGCTCTGCTCAAAATTAAACCGTGTTTGTACTAAGTGCTAATGCATAAAGAATTATTTTTATTAAAAGGGATTAGAGTAGAGATAAGTGGTATACAGTGAAACCATTTTATTTGAATCTAATATCTTGTCTGTTGGACTTCTCTGTTAGTTCATAAATGGGCCTAAAAGAGAGATGAGGCTAATAACCACGTGATCCATGCGCACAGGCGTACTGGAAACAGCTCCGGAGTTCTGATCTCAAGTCTTGGAACACTATCAAGGACAACCCTTTCCCATGTCCTGAGAGAGAACGGAACATCCTGAAGACTCAATGGACAAATGTATAAATGTTATACAATGTTATAAAGTCATTGTGAAAACAGGTGGGAAATAAAGCTTGGGTGAAACAAATTAATGGGCGGGAATTTAACCCCTTCCATGCTCATGACGAGCTCAGCTCGTCATGCAGTACAGTGCTCTTGTGCTCATGACGAGCTGAGCTCGTCATGACCACACCCGTTTTTATTGCTGTCCAGCACAGCAGAGGAACATGTGCAGCAGCAATGTGGTTAAGACAATGCTCTTAAGAAAAAGTATTAAACTTAGCATGGTGTGATGATCAACCCCTTGGCTTGTCCAATCAGAATTAGCAGTTTACACAGGTTTGAAACATTTGGGGGTGGACCATTCCATCAAAAGGTATAATTGGGGTAGTTAGTTAGAAGAGAGAGCCTAATCGCTGCCAGAACGCTGAGAGATAGAGATGCTGTCCGAATGCTGATCGAAAATACCTGAAAGCAGACTTAGAATTTTTAACAGAATAAAACTAGGAAGGAGTTTTGCGGAAGAACCGAGGAGGCAATAGAACTAGGAAGGAGTTTTCTGGAAGAACCGAGGAGGCAATAGAACTAGGAAGGAGCTTCGCAGAAGAATCGAGGAGGTAATTAGCATCAGAGAGAGGTTTGACTCTGGCATTAATTCTAGAAGAGGATGCCTTCCCTGTCCTAATCCTGTCCTGAACCTGTCACCTGAAACCTTTCCAAGGGCCCAAACTCTTGGCCAGAGGTGTCTGGTCTTGCACCATCCTAGGTAAATATAATCTGTGTATTTTGTAATGTGCCTTCTCTCTATCCTCTTTTCCTGAGGTACTCGTCATTATAATTTAATAGTCTAATTTAGATAAACAAATCTTCTCTTCAGAATGATGGAGTTAACACTGTAATTTGCATTTGATTCACTAAAATTCTAAACTGATTCTGTGATACATTATCAACACTAATCAACTAAAATAGATCTATGTGTAAGGAAAGGGCTTAGTAATTCATTATTATTATTAGACAAATCGGATATAAATATATATATATATATATATATATATATATATATATATATATATATAAATAAATAAAAGCCCTTAAAATTGATGTCCAGCAAGGTTTCATCGACCGGATATTGTAAGTCAATGTGGTTTATAGGCCTGTATGTGTGTATATTAGTGATACTTATCCGCAGGTCGGTGTCCCGCTGCATCACTGTACCCTCAACTTATTCTAAACAATGTCTTTAAGACCTCCTGTACTTATTTACCACTCACTCATTCCAATCACTCTGTGTACGTACAAGCCTTTGCTTTTAAATTACAAGCGTACAATAGTGACTAATGTTTAAAACCTTAACACATGCATAATTTATGACAAATCGGCATGATTATTTTTTTTTATTTAAAAGATAATACAGAATTGCCTCCTCTTTTTACTGAAGATGTACAATGCTCTAAATTGTCGATGGGCTGAGTTAACACAATATCAAGCAGCATGCGTATTTAATATATATTCTAACAAGCATTTGGAAAACCAATAGTTCTCACTTCAGAAGACGTCTTGACTTTGCAAATTAATTTTTGTGCTATTCCGCATGCACGTGTATGCATTATTATGCTGTATTGGTCCTGGTTGATGACGCATACATGCACATTCATCACTTCACATGTACGTGCATGCAGAATGACACAGTACCAGTTTTGTTTTTTGAAAATACTATAACAGCAGATTTGTCAACTTGAGAGTTTCCCCTGTTGCCAGGCTCGAATTGGAGATTTTTCACAGCAGTTCTCCCACATGCTGTTTGATGGTGGCGTGTGGTTCTGGGGTGTCTCTTCCCCAGAAGTGACAATCATTGCCACACATGATCACCACCCTCTGTGCTACGTTGTCCATTTCATTCATGTGTTTCATTCCATGCCTCCAGATGCAGAGCATTTACCAAATTGTTGATGACAGTCTGCTGGTCTCCAATTTAGGGTTATTTTAGATGTAGAAGACGACACTCCACATAAAAGGGAGGCAGAGGGGCAGTGAAGAATCTGCTGTTAGAGCATTCTCCAGAAATGTTACTGAAGGGAAGTAATTTGTAGGCCTGGGTGGAGTTTGCAGAGTTATGCTACGTGGACCTCTGCTTGGTGACCAAACTCCGCCACGTTACACATAGTTCCTGGGAAATCAGCACTAACCCCACCATGTGAAGTGCAAGGGGGCGCAGCTTCTTTCTGCCACTCGAGTAGAGAAATTTCACTGGGAAGTGGTCTAGCACTGGATTTTCAGTGCGCGGGCTCGCCAACTTAATGTTGGCGAGCGTGAGTGAGGAAAAACTCTGCATCCCCCGGCGGATCGAAGAGAGGGGAAAACTCTGCATACTCTGCGAACAGAGTGGAGTTCACTGCCCAGGCCTAGTAATTTAATCTTTGATCTATACTTCTGATCACAGATTCCTCACCTTTAAAATAGATATCAAGTCACTACCTCCCTAGGTGGAGGGGGTCTGAAAAGTGAAGTACAGCAGAACCAAGTGAGCAAAGTGACCAAGGCAGTGGTGTTTTGTTGAACATGTGCACCAACGTCTAAGTCACAGCTTGGTAAGTGTCCGGAATAGGCATCTTGTGTAGCAATGCTGTTATAGTGACCTGTCACAGCTGGAATGGACATGCAGACCTTAAGGGGTCTGTCTCTTAGCCAGTGCATAGCAGATCCTGACAAAGAGGCCTATTCACCTTGATGGAGTCTTTTGCTTCACCTTGACGCGCTTTACTCCTGAAAATGTGATGAAGACTTGATCCTCTACCCAGTGGTCCTTTGTGGGTCGATGTATAAACGTACCTTTGGATCAAGGCAATGGAGTCTCTCTTCCTCTTTTGAAGGGTGGGGTGGATAAAGAACGCTGGCACAACTGATTGATTGGCCAGTATGGAACGATGTCACAACTGTATGAATGAAGTACGCCAGTGTCCTCAGCACCAACTTCCCTGAAAAGTTGGTGTGATGGGCTTGTACCAAAAATGCCTGTAGTTCGACTCACACAGCATGCCAACATGATGGTAATAAGGAAAACTCTTTAATGTCAAGAGAATTAAGAAGCAGTTGTGCAGAGGCTCAAAGGGCATGCACAAAAGAAATATTTAGACCAGGTTCATTATCGACAGAGTCATCACAAATGGTTTGGGGGAGGCACCCGCAACTGCCCACGTTGAGGAATCTCGCAGGGAGGTGGATTTTCCTCACTCGCGCTTGCCAACTTGACATTGGCAAGTGAGGAAAAAAAAAATTTTTTTCGGAACTCCGTGTGCTCCGCAGAGTGTGTAAAAACTCTGCAAACTTCGTGAACGAAGCAGATTTCACTGCCCAGGTCTAGTAGAAGAGTGTCTTAATGCATGGAAGTTACCTCTGTCAGCAAATAAAACACATTGAGATACCACTGTTCAGTCACCATGCATGAAGTGTAGAATAGATTGTGGAGACTGATGCAGGACTCTACCCTGTTGCTGAAAAAGAAGGTCCTGTCGAAGAGGTAGCCTAATCAGAGGTCAAATGCTCAGGAGCTCTGGGTTCTCATCAGGGCTATTCTGGGGAAATTAAAAGGACTTTGGCCTGGTCCATCCGGAAGTAGCAGTGGGAATGCAGACAGAAACCCCTTGTTCCATTTCAGCTGGAATATGTCTCCAAACAAATGCCTTCAACACAAAATTGCTGACCATGCACATTCAACGATGGCAACTAGATCTAGCCAGGGTGTTTTCACTGACTGGAGATGCACTGCATCATGCTTGTGTGGAGATGCCATTTGCCCACAAGTTACCTCCTTAGTCCATCGCTGTGACATTCACAGACCCCACCAGGTGGTTGGTGACTAGAAGATGTTCTGCTGGTCCAGCCACCTACAGGGTCATCGGGATGCAAAGTTTTTGGAGAGGAGCGGCACCAGCTTACCTTTGATGGATGGAAGGAAGGCTTTGAGGGCATGACAGATTGCTTGGAACTCCAGCAAGTTGATATGGAACAAACTCTCTGCCAG
Organism: Lissotriton helveticus; assembly: GCF_964261635.1. Taxonomy (NCBI): domain Eukaryota; kingdom Metazoa; phylum Chordata; class Amphibia; order Caudata; family Salamandridae; genus Lissotriton; species Lissotriton helveticus. The sequence goes on along the minus strand of NC_136057.1, from coordinate 1,733,799,314 downwards.
GGGCACTGATCTCCAACTTCCCAGATGGCACCCTCAATCTATTAGTGATATATGTCCTTCACTCCCATGAACTTTCGGAGTGGGTAAAGGTAGAAGATGTACCGGTCATAGGTCAGGCTGCTCTTTGCCTGCCTCCACTACAGATCCTGTGCAGTCTTGTTTGAAATCTGAATGGAGTTGGAGAGGCAGCCCTTATGCTGGGCCCACTTGGATCTGATGGGACAATGAAAGGCCCACATATGGCCCCTTGCATTCAGAATGAGGATGATACACAAGGACAGGAGACCAAGAAGCCTCAGTGCCCTCCTCATTGAGACACAAGGATCCTATCATGAATGACCGAAACTATCCAATGGAGGAAAGGCCATGAAAAATACAGTGTCCAGAATTGCCCCAATGACCGTAAGCCTTTTTGTGAGGCTTGCGTGGGGGTGAGGCCTCAGCTCAATCATGGGGATACTCAATGACATTAGGAATTCATCTTATGTCGGGGGTGGTCTATATCGGACTGTGGTGAGCCTGCCATTAGCAGCTACTCATCAAGGTACAGGAATATGTGTACTTTCAAACACCGAAGTTGGATAGTGACCACCACCATCACCTTCCTGACCACGCAAAACACCGAGGCTTGGCCTAAGGGGAGCATGGTAAATTGAGTGTTCCTGGCCCACTCTGAACAGCAGGCAACACCTGTGGGACTGCAGGCCTAGTAAATGGAAATACAGGTTCTGCTGGTCCACGGAAAGCATCAAGTCTTCTTCGTCCTTAGCAGAAGTTGACTTGAGCCAGCATAAGCATTTTGAATTTATACTTCCGCGGAAAGGCATTGGAAGGCAGGAGGTCTGGAATTAACCTGATGCCCCAGTCTTCCTAAAGAATGAGGAACAAGTGTGAACAGCAACCTTTTCCCTTCTCAGAATCTAGGTTCTGTTTTAGGGCACCCTGGAGAGTGGAGGATTGACCTGCTGCACAGGAATGCAGAGTGTTCCTGAGAACGACTTTTATGCGAGTGGAAGTGAAGGCATAGCCCTTTCCAATAATTTGTAACAGCCATCCGTCTCATGAGGTAGATATCCAGCTGGAGAGGAGATGTTGGATCCTGCATCCTACAGGCCTGGCATGGGTCGTTAACGCCAAACTAAAGCTCTAAAGCTGCTCCTAGCCGCTGCAGTAGTGGAGTGTAGAAATTGTGTTGTTGGGGGGGTGGGGGGGGGACATTCCCAAGCTCCAACCGCAATTCTTCTCAGGGAGCAGGCACAAGCAAACTCCAAATTAACCTGTGCTCAGCACCCTTGTAGCTTGGCACAGAGAAGTCAGGCTTAACTTGAAGGCAATGTGTAAAGTATTTCTGCAACACTTCAAACAATAAAACAGTGAACACACCACACAAAAAGGATGACACCATTTTAGAAAAATAGAGATGCATATAATGAGTATAACAAGATCAGAACAACAAAAATGAAATTAGTAGAACCGTAGATATTCAATTTTAAAGGTTCTAGTTTAAAATAGCACCAAAAAGTGTTAAGTGCCAACTGAGGATATCAGGTTGCGCCAGACTGGTACAAAGTCACAGTTTTGGCTGACCATGATAGAGCGTGGGCCAACTACAGGGACCCAGCTAGGCTCATTTAACAAAGTATCTTAAATCCTAGTTTGGAGAGCGTTGCAAGGAGCCACATTGAAGAAGCGGCTCGCAGCTGAAGCAATGCCTTTTTCCGAGATGTGGCAAGGCTGTGATGCAAGAACCTGCTTCGTTGTAGAGGGTCCCACCAACGGGGCTTGTGATGCGAAGTCCGGCGACGTCGAGGATGTGGCTTGCAGTCATAGCGATGTGTCACTTCTGAACAGCTAAGAGGCTGCGATGCGGAGTCCATCGTTGTTGTCAAGACTGCTGTAGATGAAGGATGCGAGGGCCTGAGCTGCAGATGCATTGCACAGTCAGCTGCAATGCAGGTCTTTGCAACGGTTCCAATTTATGCAGCAGTAATGTGTCGGTCTCGCTCAGGTTTGTGCTACGCAGCAGAGGAGCTGTATCGGTTCCGCTGGATCCATAGAAGCTGGTAAGCCCCTCAAGCCCACTTCCAAGAGCCTAAGACTGGGGTGGCACTACTTGATAGGATAGACTCTCAGATGGAAGAGTCCAGGTGCAAAGTTGTTGTAAGCATGTTGTGTCCCTGAGGCTTCATATCAGGAGGCCAGCCAACTAGCCCCTAGAGTCATTCTGAGTTCTGGGCTAATGTGATACAGGTTCAGTCCTTGTAAGCCAGATAAGAGGGCAGCATGTCAGCACAGCAAAGCAGCAGCACAGTAGGGCAGAAGTCCAGCAGAGTGACAGTTCTTCAGCAGCACAGCAGTCCTACCTGGCAGAGTATCCACAGGCCCAGAAGTGTACATAAGTGGTGGTGTCTGAGGTTCAGTATTTATACCCAGATGTGCCTTTAAAGTGGGTGAGAAGTCTAGAGGCTTGCCTTTGAAATGCACAGGTGCCCTGTCTTCATGGCACTGGCTTCGGACTAACTTCAGGAGGTATGCAGCCCTTTATGTGGAGACAAGGCTCAGCCTATTCGAGTCTAAGTGACGCTGGGCCCAACTCCTCCTCCCATCCTGCCAGTGACGGTCCATTCAGTTGAAACCCGCTGCCACTTCAAAACTGCTAGTCTCACCCGCAAAGTCTTTCACATTGGTAAACCAGCATACGTGGCAGCCAAACTCACCAGGGCAGGCCAGACAAGAAACCTGAGAAGCACCAACCACCTACGTCTCATACCCCTAAAGACACAAACAAAAAGCCCTGGCTCGCTCCTTCTCGGGCAATGCCCCCAAAATCTGAACTCCCTAAAAGCAGATGTCAGAACCAACCCCTCCTTCATGATCTTTAAGAGAAAACTAAAGCATCTCCTTCTCGCTCAGCACCTTAACCCTCTGGACAGTAAATTATAGCACTTTTAGCAGCCTACAATCCAGTAACTCTTGACTGTTATTTACCTTTTACTTATGGCTATCTGTATGTTTTTATTGCATGAGTAAATGTTGTAAAGCACTCCGATACCCACAAGTCTTGCCAGCGCCATATAACGCTCTCTAAATAAAGTAAATAAATAAAATCCAGTCACACCTAGGGTCCCAATTGAGTGCGGCGGTATAGGAGGAATAAACAAAACCCAGCTGTCACCCAGAGACCGGCTGCAGGCACCAAGTGACAAAGGCAAGACTTCACCATATGTTAAGATTTAAAACTCCAATTCCAGACACCAAACATTAAATGGTTACATGGTCCCATTTGGAAATTACACTTATTAAATGTAATAAGGTAGATCCAATATTATCCTATGGGAGAGGTAGGTCTTGCAGTAGTGAAAAATAAATGTAATAGTTTTTCACTACTAGGACATGTAAACCTCAAAAATACCTGTCCAACTGGCTGCCTTGTAAGAAAAATGCTGCAATGCGCCTGGGGAGAGGCGGACACAATGACCAGCACTGAGAGGAGAAAGGAGCGGCTGAGTATAATGAAAACTGTACACAAGTCTCCCCTGTAGTGAATAGTTTGTCGGGGCATTGGGTGGTGGTCTGGCTCTCGACTCCTCCAACACAGGGATGGGAGGGTGACTGGCACCATGCACAGTTGGGGAGGCGGGCATATGGTCACCGTCATGCAGGGAGGGTGTGGGTTGGGGGGGAGTTGTGAAATTGTACACTATTGGCACATTCAGGGTCGGGCGCATGGCAGATTTCCTCTGAGACTTCAGGCCAACCCGGGGAGCAAGTGGAATGCACCCAGCCCATGAGTGAAACAGCTCGGTCCTTCACCGTTGGGGAAAGTACAGATGGCGGATGAATTAGCCTATGGAGTGGGCACCAATGGGGGGGGGACTGACATAGTGCTTCTCCAGGAGACCCCCCTGATAGGACGTACATGCAAGGCACTTATTAGATGGGGGTATAAGCTAGTAGTTCACTCAAGGTTCACATCTGGTTCCAGGGGGGGGGATTCTGTTGTGCAAAAGGGACATACACACTGTTCCTCAGGGAAGATTTGCAGGATTGACTGGGTCTTGGGAGGGAACAAGCATAAATGTGCTGGCAAGCTATATTCGCCCCGCCCTACAGAACATTGCTCTACTGGATATTAGCAAAAAGATTTGGGAATTCACTGGAGGGACACTGACAATAGGGGGAGACCTGCATATGACCCTTAATGATCAACTAGATCACGGGTACTCAAGTGTCAGCAAACACTGGCGGTTGCAGCAGCGTGGACTCAGGGAGACTGCTCTATGGGGGCCAGGCGATTCCAGCGATAGTCAGAATGGAGCTGCAGGGCAGTAAGAGGTGAACAAAGCCTCATTAACATGTAAATGGTCTTTTAAAGACCTGTGAAGGACTGGGGTGTGGTTGTGTGTGTGCCTGGGAAGCTGTCTCAGCCCCGGCTGGAAAACACTCGGGTGAGATGACAGAGTGACAGAGGACAGCAGGGACTGAGAGCTGGGTGAGACAGATAGACAGGGGGCAGACAGACGTAGATGGAGACAGGGACAGAGAGAGACAGATAGAGGCAGAGACAGATAGAGGCAGAGACAGATAGAGGCAGAGACAGATAGAGGCAGAGACAGATAGAGGCAGAGACAGATAGAGGCAGAGGCAGAGAGAGCTAGAGGCAAAGACAGAGCTAGAGACAAATTGACGCAGAGACAGGGAGGCAAAGAGAGCTAGAGACAGATTGACGCAGAGACAGAGGCAGGGACAGAGAGCTAGAGACAGATAGAGGCAGAGACAGACAGAGACAGGGACAGCAACAGACAGACCGTGAGGCAGAGAGATGGAGAGGGTGACAGACAGACAGGGTGACAGACAGACAGAGGGTGACAGAGGGAGGGTGACAGAGGGAGGGTGACAGAGGGAGGGTGACAGAGGGAGGGTGACAGAGGGAGGGTGACAGAGGGAGGGTGACAGAGGGAGGGTGACAGAGGGAGGGTGACAGAGGGAGGGTGACAGAGGGAGGGTGACAGAGGGAGAGGGAGCTAGAGAGGCAGACAGAGAGAGAGGGAGACAGAGGGAGTCAGGGGGAGATGGAGTGAAGGAAAGGGGGACGGAGGGAGGGAGAGGGAACCAGAGGGAGGGAGCCATAGGGAGGGAGACACAGAGAGACCGAGGGAGACACAGAGACAGAAGGAGACAGAGAGAGAGGGAGACAAAAAGAGAGTGGGACAGAGACAGAAGGAGACGGAGAGAGAGAGGGAGACAAAAAGAGAGAGAGACAGCGAGAGACGGAGACAGCTAGAGACGGAGAGAAAGAGGGAGACCGAGGGAGGGAGGGAGGGAGATGGAGGGAGACGGAGAGAAAGAGGGAGATGGAGGGAGACGGAGAGAAAGAGGGAGATGGAGGGAGACGGAGAGAAAGAGGGAGATGGAGGGAGACGGAGAGAAAGAGGGAGATGGAGGGAGACGGAGAGAAAGAGGGAGATGGAGGGAGACGGAGAGAAAGAGGGAGATGGAGGGAGACGGAGAGAAAGAGGGAGATGGAGGGAGACGGAGAGAAAGAGGGAGATGGAGGGAGACGGAGAGAAAGAGGGAGATGGAGGGAGACGGAGAGAAAGAGGGAGATGGAGGGAGACGGACAGGGGGAGGGAGGCGGACAGGGGGAGGGAGGCGGACAGGGGGAGGGAGGCGGACAGGGGGAGGGAGGCGGACAGGGGGAGGGAGGCGGACAGGGGGAGGGAGACGGACAGGGGGAGGGAGACGGACAGGGGGAGGGAGACGGACAGGGGGAGGGAGACGGACAGGGGGAGGGAGACGGACAGGGGGAGGGAGACGGACAGGGGGAGGGAGACGGACAGGGGGAGGGAGACGGACAGGGGGAGGGAGGCGGACAGGGGGAGGGAGGCGGACAGGGGGAGGGAGGCGGACAGGGGGAGGGAGGCGGACAGGGGGAGGGAGGCGGACAGGGGGAGGGAGGCGGACAGGGGGAGGGAGGCGGACAGGGGGAGGGAGGCGGACAGGGGGAGGGAGGCGGACAGGGGGAGGGAGGCGGACAGGGGGAGGGAGGCGGACAGGGGGAGGGAGGCGGACAGGGGGAGGGTGGCGGACAGGGGGAGGGTGGCGGACAGGGGGAGGGAGACGACAGGGGGAGGGAGACGGACAGGGGGAGGGAGACGGACAGGGGGAGGGAGACGACAGGGGGAGGGAGACGACAGGGGGAGGGAGACGGACAGGGGGAGGGAGACGGACAGGGGGAGGGAGACGACAGGGGGAGGGAGACGACAGGGGGAGGGAGACGACAGGGGGAGGGAGACGACAGGGGGAGGGAGACGACAGGGGGAGGGAGACGACAGGGGGAGGGAGACGACAGGGGGAGGGAGACGACAGGGGGAGGGAGACGACAGGGGGAGGGAGACGACAGGGGGAGGGAGACGACAGGGGGAGGGAGACGACAGGGGGAGGGAGACGACAGGGGGAGGGAGACGACAGGGGGAGGGAGACGACAGGGGGAGGGAGACGACAGGGGGAGGGAGACGACAGGGGGAGGGAGACGACAGGGGGAGGGAGACGACAGGGGGAGGGAGACGACAGGGGGAGGGAGACGACAGGGGGAGGGAGACGACAGGGGGAGGGAGACGACAGGGGGAGGGAGACGGACAGGGGGAGGGAGACGGACAGGGGGAGGGAGACGGACAGGGGGAGGGAGACGGACAGGGGGAGGGAGACGGACAGGGGGAGGGAGACGGACAGGGGGAGGGAGACGGACAGGGGGAGGGAGACGGACAGGGGGAGGGAGACGGACAGGGGGAGGGAGACGGACAGGGGGAGGGAGACGGACAGGGGGAGGGAGACGGACAGGGGGAGGGAGACGGACAGGGGGAGGGAGACGGACAGGGGGAGGGAGACGGACAGGGGGAGGGAGACGGACAGGGGGAGGGAGACGGACAGGGGGAGGGAGACGGACAGGGGGAGGGAGACGGACAGGGGGAGGGAGACGGACAGGGGGAGGGAGACGGACAGGGGGAGGGAGACGGACAGGGGGAGGGAGACGGACAGGGGGAGGGAGACGGACAGGGGGAGGGAGACGGACAGAGGGAGACGGACAGGGGGAGGGAGACGGACAGGGGGAGGGAGACGGACAGGGGGAGGGAGACGGACAGGGGGAGGGAGACGGACAGGGGGAGGGAGGCGGATATCATGGCTTAATTCCGGAGACCATGGGGCTAATAGATGTGTGGCATGAATCCCACCCTGATGAGCAGCAGTTTACATTCCATTCCGGACCGCATAGGAGCATGTCCCGGATTGACCATATTCTAACTGCTGCAGGGGATATACCTCACTTTTCGGAAGTTAAACACTTAGCTAGGGGTATCTCGGACCATGCTCCAATGTGGGCAAAATACAACCTAACCAAGAAATTCCCGAGACGATCCTTATCCATCAGCCCATGGTACCGGGTCATTCCACACAGAGTGGGCATTGATAAAACAACTGACTACTATTTCAAGGAAAATGTTAGGTCTGTAAAGTCTCACCAGACTGTATGGGAAGCATATAAGGCAGTCATAAAGGGACAGGCTCTCTCCCTTGCGGCCAGACACGAGAGGGGAAAAAAAGGCCAAGTTAGAGGTATTTGATAGGGAAATATTGACCCTGGAGAGGTCTCCATCCTCCTTGCTTGAGGATGATACCCAACACTCACTTTCCCTGAAGAGAAAAGAAAAAAAGAACTTAATAGCGGAGTCATCTAATAGTAAACTCTGCAACATACAGCATAAAGTATACGAACTGGGAGATAAAGCGGGCAAGTTACTTGCCTGATTTGACAAAAGGGAGAAGGCCGGGAGGTGGGTGATGACCGTAAGAGGCTCGGAGGGAGAGTTGCTACGAGACCCGCAAGATATCACGGAAGACTTTGCAGACCATTACGTGCAACTCTACTCCCCGGAGACATCCAGCACAATAGAGGAGTCATTGGACCCAATACAAGATGTCCAAATCCCCTTCTCTCAGTGGGGGACAACGAGCAGCTCTGATAAGATCTTACAGCGGAGGAAATAGGGGCTGCTATACAGAGCATACAATCCAGTAAGGCCATGGGGCCTAATGGCATCCTGATAGAACTCCTTAAAATGTCTGCCACAAAGATGGCACCACATCTCAAACATGTTTGAAGAAAGAAAGCGTGTGGGAGAACTACCCAAAGAACAAAGACTGGCATCTGTAGTGGTCATCTATAAAGCTGGCAAGCGATCAGAGGAGTGCTCTTCATATAGATCCATCTCCCTCCTGAATGTCGAGGTTAAAATCTTAGCCAAGGTACTAGGTCGCCGTTTGATCCCAGTGGCGACTAAGCTCATGCATCCGGACCAGTCCGGCTTCATGCCTGGTCGAAATACTGCCTTAAACTTGAGGCAGCTCCATGCAGTTCTTTGCCAAAGGGATAACATATAAAAGAACAGGACAATACTATCGTTGGACTCCCGCATGGCCTTCGACACGGTTGAGTGGCCTTATATGTTTGCAGACCTAAAACGTGTGGGTCTGGGGGAAAATTTTTTGTCATGGCTCCACCTGCTATATACCACCCCTCTGGCCCAAGTGGTTGTTAACGGGCACACATTTTGTGCCTTTCCACTAAACGGGAATAAGACAGGGCTGCCCACTGTCCCCGGTTTTAAATTTATTTGCCATTGATATTGGAGCCACTGGCGAGCTGGATAAGGGGGGGACCCAGTAATCTGAGGACTAAGGTGGACATCGGGAGAGAGGATAGAATCTCGCTGTACGCAGATGTATTGTTATATGTGGCATCGCCAAGATCCTCCAACACCAGGATCCTTCAGATCTGTTCCAACTTTGGACAATATTCTGAGTACACCATCAACTGGTCAAAGTCAGCGGTGTTCCCCCTACGGGGCATGGCCCCCGCCTTGCTGAGGGGATGTGAAGCAAAAATCGAGACAGAAGGGTTCACCTACTTGGGGATATATGTTACTTCCAGTGAGGAGGTCTTTTATGAGAGGAACCTTCTCGCCCCGCTAGCCAGGCTGAAGGGAGATGTACAACATTGGCGGGCCCTGCCACTATCCCTATTGGGAAGAGTGGCACTAGTCAAAATGATGACACTGCCACGATTTTTATATGCCCCTCAAAATACGCCCTATGAGAATCCAGATACATATTTTAAAGCAATAGACAGGGAGATTCGAAGCCTGTTGGGAATTGGAAACTGCCCCACATTGCTACTCATAAACAAGTTCAGGAGGTATTGCACTTCCCAATATCCAGGCATACTATTGGGCGGTGCAGCTGGCGGTCATCAATAGATAGGCCCACCGGGGACAGACAGACATCTGGCGTGGTATATAGACGAGTGGCTCATGGGACTTAGGGGGGGGGATGCGGATTAAGTGATGCACTATATAGTAACCCAAAGAAGCAGCACCTCACAGGACCAACAGCACAGACGGTCGCAATCTGGCATAAAGTAACAGAACAGTTAGGGTGGAATGGCAGGGTGATGCTCAAAACACCACTATGGTGGGCAGAGAGCCTAGGGAAACTGGGTAGATGTCGGGGATTTAATGAGTGGGATATTATTGGCATCTCAAAGGTTAAGGATCTGTGGGTAAGTGGGGCAATTGTCCCGTTCACGGAGCTCCAAAGAGAATATGAGCTAGCTGATAGAGAAATATTTCAATATTCCCAAATAGGACATGCTCACAGGGGGGCAAATGTAGAGGGGGAGGTCGTGCCATAGGCATCTCCTTTGGAGGACAGGCTCATCTCGGAGTATATGCTGAGTAAATCCATCTGATTGATGTACAAAAAAATCACTAAATCAGACCCGTTGCTAAATCTCCGCGAAAACTGACAAGCAGACGTTGGGGAGCTGGAGGAGAAAGACTGGAAGGAGACACTTGCGTCACCTCTAGAGGTGGCAATTTCATTGAGATTATGACTTGTCCAATTAAAAATACTCCTCAGGTCATACATCACATGCACTGCACTGGTTAAAATGGGCAGACTTGAAGATGCAGGGTATAGAAGAGCATGTGGTGGTATTGGCACCTTTTGCCACATCATTTGGGAATGTGTACCCTTCCAAAGATACCGTAATGCAATAATTACATGTATGAACGAAGCGTATGGAGAAACAGCTGCCCTGACTCCCACAGTGTGCCTCCTGAATGTGTGGAAGCCTACTGATCTTCATCGTGCTGGGCAGCTGTGGACTACCATGGGATTGATGATCGTAAAACGCAATATATTAGTTCAGAGGTGGGGGTGGCGGGAGGGTCTACGCTGGCTGAATGGAAGCGGGATACGGACTAGTGAATAATGGTAGAAGCTGAAGTATATAAACATAGAGGTTGGCCCCAGAAATGGGACAGAGTCTCCAGAAAGTGGAATGCATTCAGGGGAAATATATGTAACCCTCCACAGGCTTGTGGGGCAACAGCGGGGAGAACGATGGATGGAGAGGAAGGTCTAATTACTGTTCAAAGATGTGGTATAACAGGCCATTGATGTCTTGCCTATGGGGTGCAATGTAAACCTGTGACCAAGAGGGCTAAAAGTGAGGTACTGCTGTGTAACAGTATTACTTAAATAAACAGATGAATTAAAAAAAGTAAGTACATGTCCAACTTTTTGAATACACTGCACCCTTCCCTTTGGGCTTTCCAAGCCTAACTTAGGGGTGACTTATACGTATTAAAAACAAAGGTTTGGGCCTAGCAAAAGCTTTATTTAGTCATGTCAAAATGGCAGTTTAAAACTGCGCACACAGAGGCTTCAATGGCAGACCTAAGACCTATTTAAAGGGCTACTTAAGTGGGTGGCACAATCAGTGCTGTAAACCCACTGTATACACAAAACAGAATCAGGTGGTTGTGAGATTTAAACACATCTTTACTTAAGGTACATTTTACTCTATAATCGTGACCTCAAATTTGTTTTAGTAATGATTGAACACAAACGTTTTTTAAACTTTCACATTTGGTACGATAAAAGAAAGGACAATCCACATTCAACTTGATGGATATACAGTGAAAAATATTTAAAAAGCGTGTTAAATATGGAAAGATAAATCAAATATAAATTGTGATAACGCTTATTTTTTACATGAACTAGGCTAAAATTGCATCTTCACTAATCCAAGATTTTACAAGACCAGAGGATCACATTCACAGAAAGAGTTCTTAGTACTGGAACGTATGAAGGGTCCAGAGGTATAAAATATGGGCTTCCAATAGTTTCTTTAGACAAATGAATGTATACGTCCATACTGATACTGGTTGAACTAGGATCCCCTACTCATCCCAGTCTACACATTTCAAACCCACACTTTCTTTGGTGGTACTCCTCAGGACAAGGGTTTGGTGAATTCTTAGGGGACACAACAAAAGGTTTTGATTCAGACTTCTCAATTGTCGAGGTTATTAGGGATTTGTACTCTTCACCAAATCAAAGGAGCAGGACAGGCGTTTCTGTATTGCTCATGTTGTTCTGAGCCTCTCTGTTATTTTCATTTGTTTAGAAGTGGATTCTGGAAACCTGTGTGATTCCTTTACAAAAGCTTATTAGGACTCCCTCTGGATCACATCGTCCTCCTGTCACGTGGATAATGACCCACTAGTAACATTTAATTTTAAGGCCCTGGGCACATGCAGTATCACTTTACTAGGGACTTATAAGTATATTAATTATGGCATTGGAGTGTAAGCAAAAGCAATATGTATTAAGGTGAGAGCACAAGTGCCTTAGCACTGGTTAGCAGCAGTAAAGTGCACAGAGGCCTAAAGCCACCAAAAACAAATTAAGCTAAAATAGTAGTGAAGGCTTGTGGATGATCCTGCAAAAAGGGCCAAGTCCAACCGGGAGAAAGAATTAGAAGACTGCAGTCCCTGCTGCCCTGTACAATTCATACCAGTACTACGTCCTCAGCCCTGAAAATACTAGGCTGGCTGCTGCGCAACATGTTGAAAAAGATGGCATTGCCTCTAAGTAAGCCCTCAGGAGTAATCAGTAAATTTCCTGGACTCTTGGGGAAATTGCTTTGCATGTGCCAATAGTTCCAAGGATTGTGATATGTTTCAATGGTCTTTCAAACATTCGATCACTGAATCAGCCTTTTCACGAACAGCCTAGTCCCATCAACAGGCATATCCATTAGGGATGAACGCACATCACCCAAAAAACCTGAATTACCTCAACCATGCATATCTTCGGAGCACAACATTGCTACCAATAGCTTTGCCAGTGCAGTCAGTATTGTCCATGTCTGCCTGAAGTACATATTTTACTGCATTCCAGGCATGATCTGGGCCAGTGAGACCCCACGGTCCGCTAGAAACACCTGCAAGATCTCACTGGCCTTGTCCCATAATGCATGTGTGTACATGTCCAACAAGCAAACAAAATACTAGGACCAGAGTTGAAAGGCACACATTGGCATATACCACATAGTTGTAAAATTAAGAAACTGACAACTGAAAGTGAGACAGGTTACTATTCAGAATCTGTATCGCCTATGTGGCATCAGGAAGATATTGATTCCAGTATTTAGGCAGTGGTGCAGAGGCCTTCTCAGAATTCCAGAGCGATCCAGGGTCAATGCAAACTTTAGAGGCTCTTTCACATGGATACAGCTTTATCAAATGCAAAACAATACACAAATGTCTAAATCTAAAGTCCGCTTCGAGCTTAAGGCTCGGCCAAGCGGCCCTTCTGCACCCATCTCCATATGTAGGGTGGTCACATGGTGCGAAAAGACACTCCTAATTATTTGAAGGTACATGCATTTTGACCAGTTTTCTTCTTTGCCACTATGTCAGGCGATGGCCCCCTCACAACTACACGTCCTCATCATGGTCGATGCCATCCTGCACAACAATTCCAAATTAAAATGAAAGAAGATAAGATAAGAAGAAGAGGGCAATGGAAGGAGAATCAGCGGACACGTAGGAACTCAGTTCTTTGAGCGATTATAGGACATACGGACTGGCAGGCAATCAAGGATTTGATTACTAGGGTACAATTGTGGAGTCCCCCCCCCCCCCCCCAAAACTACACGAAAAATCTACAGAATCTAGAAGGATGTTGCAAAATGTGTCACTTTGTCACTAGTGTGTGAAGATCGTTACTTTTGCAACAATATATCACGTATATATTTATTTCATGTTATGAAACTGGGTCTGCGTAATTAAACTATGCAGAATACAGTTCGTGTTCTTTCGCTGTATAACGCTTTTGTGCAAAGAAAATATCTGCAAAAGTTGAATTTGCAGAAAAATTTGAAATTATTTTCCAGATTGCCATGGTTCAGAAAGGTTGCAAACTAGGTCACTGCAAAGCGAAAAGTCTCACAATGTGGCAAATAACGTTTCTTTTGGTGAACCTAAAACATGTCCAAAATAAAGGCATTCTGGGGTGAAGATTACGATTTGAATTGTTTTGCTCGACCCATGGACATTTATAATCAGGGAAGGGATTACCGGTATGCATTGAAGTGCTGAAGAACTTGGTGATTGCTGTAAAATGTATCATTTTAAATGATTTACAAAATTCTGCAACTAGAGGAACAGTTGTTTTACTTAAGTATTAGTCACGTGGAGGATTGCAGGTGTGTTTTACTCCCGGGTAGACTGGTACAGTATTTTCTGCAACAGTAGTTTTACCTCACCGCCTCAGCCAAACAGTAAGTAAAGAGCTAGAGCGCGGGTGAGTTATCTTACCGTTTCCCTCCTTTACGTTGACCCATCGAGGATCGCAGACCCCGGCCACAATTAGCACAGTTTGAGTAGGCCTTTCCTTCCTTCTTGGGGATATTCCAACAATGGAAGCATCTGACCCCGTACTTCTTATACCTATAAACAGGTGAGAAAATGGCACAGTTAAAACAAAGCATTGGCAACGACAATAGGTCTGGCTTATGAATTAAAATTCCTTATGTCATTAATGGATTTAGGCACTCAATAGGTCATCATGAATGCACTCATCTTTGTGCTCATTCATCCATCCACTGACTCATTCTTGTATTCACTCCTTTGACACAAAAAGCAATAAAACACATCCAAACCCAACAATATATCCAAAATATAATTAAAGAATAAAAGTAGAAAAAAGAAAACCCTCTGCTGCCTAAACACAGTGGGCATATGCCTGCAATATCAGAACTAAACAGAGCAGCGGTATTGCAGATGGTCTGTCGCAGTCACAAGTTCTAGCATGGCAGCCACTTTTAAAACCAACGTGTTACCGATCTTGAAATGATAAAACAATGATCCACTTCAGATAACAGCGTTCCTTAATGGCCGCCTCATTCGGAAGCGGCCATGGGAATGCAGTGCACTACAGATGAAAGGAACCATAAGAAAGGGGCCCGTTGGCACTGCTTGGGCAGCTGTAGAATTCTCTGAAGACACATACAAAAAGAAGAGAAGTCAAGATATACAATGAGAACTATAAAAGAAAATTGATAACTATTGAACTGGCCAGCAAGCACTGATGATGAAGTGCACTCATTTTCAGGTGGATGTGCACCTATGATCAAGAAATGTCAAGTGCAAGAGTCAAAAACTGCTGTGGACTGAACCATTTCTCCATGCAATAAGCTGTCATGGATGGAAGCAGAGTGCAAATGACACTCGGGCAGAACAGTGCCTGAAGAGGCCTAACCCAAAGGCGCTTTCTCCCTCTATTTGGAATGTATTTGTCAATATGGATGTATGTATTACTTAATGATTTCTTTATTACAAGATGCTGGCAGACAGCTAAACTAGCTAGGCTTTCTGAAGAGATTTTAGCAAGAATTTACTTGAAAATCTTCCACCATAGAGTTCGTCAAAGGGGATAACAAATACCAAAATAATTCCCTACAGATGTAATCCGTGAGATTTAATCTATCAAAAAACAGAATTTCAGGTTTTAAACTGTGCAAAAATAATCAACTCTTAAGATCCGGTTGGCTTTAACTTGTTACATCTTAAATATATCACGTTTCTGCCTTTGTCACAACTTTTCATATTAAATAGATCAGGATATGGAATCTGAAAATCCCTTTCCCAGCTAACCAATTAGGCCTATATGTTATTCCTGGGTTGTCACCATAACTAACTCAGGCCTACTGTTCTGAGATTAAGTTTTTTCACAAGGAAAACATCAGGCAACAGTCATAAAATTATACAAAATATTTAAAAATCCAATTGGGCAAACAAAATACTATCTCTCCAGAGAGTGGTTAGCAAAGATTCTTCGGATGCAAGTTTTCTATGCCTACGGGGTTTTCCATGCCTACGGGGTTTGTCAGAGGGGTAACAACCACCAAGATCCCAGAGTATTAACAATTCACCCTAAAATGCCCATTGACTAACATATTCTTCTCTCAGTCAGGCATGATGTTTAGATTGTAACCTTTCATAATAAACAATTAGGCCCATAATTTTCATTATTCACTTATTAGCATAACCAACTCAGACCTACTATATTGGGCTTAAGCTTTCATGTAAGACATCCATCAGATATGCCATCATACATTTGCAAATATGTACAAAATGATAGGTATCAAAACAAAATGTATTCCCTCCTATTATAGCCAAATAAGAATTACTTGAGTGGAAATCTTCTATCCCCATGGTTTGTTCCGGGGTGGGTCACCAACGCTTAAACCCTTGCCTACTACAGTAATCTAAGAGACTCTGTGTAACAAAATACCTGTATACAGGCTTTAGCACAATGTAATAACAACCCTCCCTCAAAGATTCTGTACCCTGAAACCCATGCTTTTCACAATAAGTCAGGCCTACTTGCTTTTCCATAATGTTTCATTGTACACAGATCACACCTAAGTAATCTAACATAACTTCTCATAGTGAACAGTTAAGGCCTATAACCTCTACCTTCGGTTTGATTCTGCAACCAGCACAAGTTTACTGAACTGCACAATAATAATAATATCAAAGTGTATTTAGACCATAGTCTCTTGAACCAAATTTCGTATAAGCATACAGGCATGGTCTTACCTCCTATAAAACTAAAAAGTAAAACTCACAGTAAAATACATAACAGCTAATCTGAATTGCTCATAATCTGGCAACCATTATGCATACAGTTGTAAAATTACAACTATGTATAAGACTACAGTTGGCAAAACAATATACCACCCCTCTCAATAAGGCTTAACCAGAACAATCATAGTGCATGTTTTCTACTCCTAGGGTTTGTCAGAGAGTGGCAAACACCAAAACCCTTGCCACAATGGTAATGTATGAGATTGTATATAATGAAATACGCTTCTGAGCTAAAGAATGATGATGACTTCAACCCAGATCTGTGACTGGGGGTGAGTGTCTGAAAAGTTTCAGGACTCCATCCATCATCTCCTTGTGTTTGCGTTATAATCCAAATAACATCCAATGGTTGTGTTGACTGATGCACGGAAAGGGGGGGATGTTCCAGGGAGGCCGCTGTAACTGCCAGGTTGGAATCGGGGATGTGCCATGGGCATGCCAATTACACATACGGTGGGCTATGGACTAAATGGGTTAGTGCATGTGATGTGCTGTGTGACCTCCGGTGTGCCTACTAGTCCATCTAGCCTGACGTGTGTGGCGCAGAGTAAAAGTAGTATATTAGTTGGAGCGTTAAGTCTGTGCCAGATATCTGCGAGGCCCCAGTTATCTAGTCAGCTTGCTAGAGCTCTAGCGTTTGATGAGGCAGTGGTGCAGGGCAGAGGGGGAAACGAGTGGTCTAAGTGGACTTCAGGCACACTATTTAAGTCGCCACCCACAAATCATGGTATCACACACCATTTTGAAAGGACCCCTGAAAGAACATTGAGATATGATGACTGGTGTGTGTGTTAGGGGCATAAAGTCTGCCAAATAGCATATGCCTAACATCTAGTCTGCCCACTCTAGGGCGTATCTACCCTCGGGCTCTACCACATCTTCTGCAGCGATTGGGACTCCCGGCCTGAACCACACAGGTGCCTCACATACATTGAGGAGAAACCAGTGGCAAACAGCTATCTACCCCAGCGATGCTGCAGCTTTATTGTATCAGAGCGTGTCAGATGGGACTCTTGTAGCAGCACAATATGCACATGGTGACGCTTCAGATAAGAGTAGCTAGCATAACATCGCACAGGAGTATGTGTGCCTTGCACATTTTAGGTCAGGATTTTGAAATTCTCCATTTTGCGGATTGGAAAGGTGGGGGCTCATGGGGGCAATGTCAGGGAGTAACATATATGCGCACATGAGAGGATACTACAGAGGCTAAACTGCCTCAATAGCAAAACTGAGTCGCTGCTTGAGTATAACCTAAGTGTACAGTACAATTCCACAAAACTCTACCAGAGGAGCAGAGTACCAACTGGGCGAGCACCCAAACGAAGGCAGAATGGACATATTCCCACCAACGAATGCATAAATGCAAGGGGGAGAAAGCTGATAGGAGCAACCCGCTATGAACCCCTTCAATTATATTGAATATAGCTGTTGCCACTATAAGTGAATGAATTACATTTGACATGCGTCGTCAGGGGCACGTGGGAACCCACCCCAGGGGCATTATTCGGGCAAGTGGGATATTTAATCAGTAGGAGTTGCATTCGTCTGCCTTCGGTTCCGAGAATCAAGGGGGAAATCGCATATAAATTAGCTCAGCATTGAGTATAATTACTTGTGTCAAATGTCGTCTGCTGATGTCTGTGGTGTCACCTCCGGAGGAGGCACCGGTCCGAGTCTGGCTGGGAGGGCCACGGATCAATTGAATTTTTATCGCTGGAGGAATGAAGCGACTGTGTGGAGGCTTCGTTAATGTGGACATCTCTGGTATTGCAGCAGCTTGTTCCAACACTTGGTGGCACTTTGTAATCCTTTGTTCCAGGTCCGGTGCAGCCTTCTTCTCTCTGCAGCATGGCATCGGGTCTGCACGCCCGCAACGGTCGCCTCCGTGTCCGTCCTTGACCTTCGACCAGCATGGGGGCCAAATGTGTCCAACTATCCACACATGTCCTCCGGTGAGTCGAAAAAGTGGTTAACTCAGTATGTGACTACTGAGTCTGACTGGGTAAAGCAGCTCATATTTCAGGTCTAATTCGCTCAGTCTGCATTTTGCTGCGGTGAAAGTGCTATATCGTTTTTGGGCAGCTGCGGTGTATTGCAGGAAAAGCAGGACATGTGAATTCCCCACTACCACCTCTGGGAGCTTCCTTGCCTCACACAATATAGCGTCCCTGTCACGGAAGTGCAGCACCTTAAACACAATAGGTCTGGGACTGGATGCACTGGAACACGGTGAGCATGCTTGATCGTGAAATGCAGAGAGAGCACCTGTGGGGGCCGTAGGTCAAGTATCCGGCCTTCAACGTAAGTAAGGCGTCCCAACCTGCTTTTAGAACTTCTCATTGATTGTGCAAAAGGATTTGGTTGGATGACATTTAGGGAACCTTATATCAAAATTAGTCAAGGTGAATTAAGAAAACCTGATGTGGTGTTCATCAAAGATTTTACTGCTTGGTGATTGAGGTCTTAATCCAATGTGAACATTCTCAAAATTCCCTTGAACAAGGATTTGAAAGTAAACAACTACCAAGATGTATCAAACAAAACCAAAACCTCACAAAGTGTTCCACTGTAAAATTCCATGGTTTCATGGTAGGATGATAGGGTATTTGGTCTCAATTTAATTATGCTACTCCAGATGAACTTGGATTCAACATGTCTTTCCCATTCAAGAAGAATGGTTGCCTATTTTAATGGACACTTTAAAAATGAGCCAAGTATTCATGGACAATCAATTGATTAGCTTAATACTCCAATGTACACTGTACAGCACTTTTTTTCTGCTCAATTAGAATTTTTTTTAAGAGTATTTGATGGAGCAACACTTGAATTCAGTTATATTTACAATGTTTGGAGTTGAATCATAATATGAGAAATATTTAAATATTTTTTCTTAGATTTATTATTACAATAGTTGTATGTGTGAAGTTGGGAGTTGAATCATAGTATTAGAAATAGTTAAATGCTTATTTCTTAGATTTATCATAATAGCTGTGTGGGTGAATTTGATGAAGTAGATAATTTATTTATATACATGTGCATATGTTGATACTTTAATGTGTGTGTGAAATTAAGCTAGATTTCTCAATTACATACACATAATTATTACAGGTCACATCAATGTTTGTTAATCATCTGCTAATCATAACTTACTTTGCACAGGACAATTGTATCCCGCTGATCCAGAAGTGCAGTATAACAGGCAGCTTATATTGTTAGAGAGGCACTGAAGGGTGTACAGTCTCTACCCGATATGCAATTTGTGCTCATGTGACGACAACTTCAAGCCTAGTTGTACTCTGGAATAATTTCTGTGTTGTTGGAACCAAGCAATAATAACGCAGAATGAGCCACCGCATAGTGGTACAAGAATAACCAAAGGCTTTGTCATTAATTAGGGACGCGCTTTACTGGATGAACGCAATTCGCACTGTCCCTACCTGCTCCAGTCTGGCCCTGTGAAGAGACATCATAGGTGTAGAAGAAGTGGGAGGTCCTACCCCTGTGAAATATCACTACTCTTCCTTTTCCCCCCTTATTCAGTGCAGCACAGTGTGATCCCCAAAGGGTTCTCGCTTCTGGCTCCAAGCTCCTGATGCCCACATGACACGACCCACTCCAGGGATAGTGGCATGTGGGGAATTTGACTGGGGTGGAACACCTGACAAACATCAAGACAGGTGTCCTAAGGCAAACTCAGGGAGGACAGAAACCTGCGCAGCATAAGAACAAAAGCTCGCTTAATCTCGATTTTCAGCATGAAAAACTGACTCTAAAAGCACATTCTCACAATCCTTCTGACTTTTCAAGTTTCAAGGAGGAAGAGTCAGAAAAAGTACTACAGGGATAACTGGCTTGTGGTGGCCCAGCATATATAGCAATGTCGCTTTATAATCATTCATTGACAGCTCTTCCTCTCATTGTGAAGCAGAGTTCACCAAGAAATGGACTGTTCACCCACTAATGGGGAACATGAGCTAGGTTTAGTTCATTGTGAGACAGGTTAGTTTTACATGACTACTGTGTTGTTGCAATAGTAATTTTGCTCAGTAGGAGAGGAGTCGCAGGTTCAGCATTTGATGTACATACTAGGCTGAGGAGTCAATAGCCAGCCCCAGGCCAGTGCATAGAGCCACTTACTCTGGAACCTTCGCATCGATGAAAGGGGGCCGCATTCATCACCCTTAGTACACTGCATGTTGGTGGAGTACCCTGTGCTAAATCATTCATAGACTACCTGATTTTTGCGTCAGGGTTTCATAAGTAGCAGAACGGCTACCTCACAGCGATCTACTGAAAGTCGTCCTCTAAGGTAAGCTTTTGTCTCTGTCCTCGGCTCCCCTGCCCCCCACCCAGGGGGTGCCTCTGCCATCAGGCAGGCAGAATGAATGGGGGATGGGGCCATGGGAGGCCCCCACGATCAATTGTCACCTGGCACAAGGGCCTTTCCCTCCCGCTCTATGCCGCCGGGTGCAGGTACTGGGGTAGGAATCGTCCCAGGAGAGCAGGATGACCAGATGGCTGGAACGGACACCAGAGAAATCACAGGGAGGCAGTGGGTGGCTCCAGGTAGGATGATCCTGAGTGCCAGC
This sequence comes from Lissotriton helveticus, assembly GCF_964261635.1. Taxonomy (NCBI): domain Eukaryota; kingdom Metazoa; phylum Chordata; class Amphibia; order Caudata; family Salamandridae; genus Lissotriton; species Lissotriton helveticus. Next base: position 1,733,778,661 of record NC_136057.1, on the reverse strand, counting down.
CTTTTTGTCAGCTGCCGCCTGTGCACTCTGGTCACCAGCTCATCCCGTGCCATCTGACAGCCGGGCTGGCACACCAAATGACTTGTCAGTGTCTAACTGACCAGTTGACCGGTCAGTGTCTAGCACACCAGATGACTGACAGGCAAACTAGTGCAGCTAAATGACTTGTCTCCCACCGGGTTCTGTTATCCCCCACCTTCAAGAAAAACTGCTCAAGCAATTCAGAGGAGAGAGGTGGACTGGCTGGTGATTAAGCCTCCTTAGCTTTTCTTAGGCTCAGACCTCAGGTTGTTGGAAGGGACTAACCGAGGAGGGGGGCAGAGACCCGACCCTCCTGTGAAAGCTCAGATACAAGGAGGATCCCAGGGGAGGTTGGCTGTGGAGGAGTCTGAGGATCCTGCAATCTGAACAGCAGAAACCTCCCGTAATCCCCTATGTGAGGTGGGTGATGCCATGACTTTCACCTGAAGGTCTGGTCCCTGTAGGCCAGGGTTCCAGGAACCCGGTAAGACTAACTTTCGTATCTAGGCCAGGTGGCATAAGACTGGCGAGCAATCTGGGCCTCCTGAGGACTGAACAGCTCCCTTAATCACTGTGAGAGGCAGGCAAAGCCACGGCTTCTGCCAGGAAGGCCTGGTCCCTGGCAGGCCAGTGCTCCAGCCACAGGGCAGTGCCACCTTCCGTACCCAGTGGATAGTACCATCAGACTAGGGTGGAGTTTGGCACTCCTGTAAGCTGAAAAGCTCCGGTAATACCCCATGATAAACCTGGTCCCCACAGTCGGTGGTACCAGCCAGCAGGCCAAGCCTCCTACCCTTCCCCAGGTAGGCCGATCCAGCCAATGGATGAGTATGGTTGTGCCAACTCAGTAAACCACGTCACCAGCCCAGGCTTCCTAATCTGAATTATACCCAGGCCATTTCAAAACATGGAAGATACAGGAGAATAGATGCTTCAGCGAAGTGGGAATTGTATTGCATACTATGAATGTCATTGGAGGAATCTATTAACCTTGGACTGCTAACATCGCAAAACAAGATGTCCAAGGATGAGGCCACTCCCTGTGCCTAGTACCCCAATGCTAATTCCACACAGACTGTCTAAATACCCTGTTCCAGGTGCTCCACTCTCAATAGGGCTTAAATACAGTTTCAACAAAATGCACAGGGTATGCTCTTGGCTCAAACACACCCTTTAACAGAGTCCCATGCCCAGCTCGGACAATACGCATTACACCTAATCCAATCTGGGGTTTTGACTACTCCATGAGGATTTCTGTGCCAAATTAATTGTAATAAAAAAAATGTAGTTTTTGGCGATTCTTCAAGCGATTCATAGATCTTGTCTCTTAATTTAGTGTTTTTTTTTTTGTTTTTTTTTTAACAACGGGGTGATCCTTTTTCAACTCTGCAGGACCTATGATCCCCTCAAGGAGAAATTAAGTGCTCTTCTGGCATTAACATAGCGCCATGCGTTGTGTTTTCACAATGGAATTTGTATACCTAGATGATTGATTAACAAACCTGGAGATGAACCTAAGGGCTAAAATGCTCATTCTCTTCTCAGCCTTCCTTTGAACAAATTCATGCTCCAATGAAGTTTGTTTGTCTGCTATCAGAAACTCAACTGTAAAGATATATCTGCATTATTAATTTTATTGAAATGACTACATTATATTAAACTTGATGAATGCGGTGCACAGCTAACCAGACAAAGGCCCTCCCTTTCTACAAACACTATCCTCATGCAAATTTGGTATAATTTTGTCCAGCATTTATTCCTGCAGCAGATTTCCCATTCATATATCTATATCTATAAATGGAAAATTCAACCTTTTGGCTCCCCCTTTAGATATTTACATACCTCTTTTTCAATCTGCACTAATCCTCTCAGAATGAAACTAGTATATATATGCTTACACTATTTATGTCAAACAGGGCTGGTTAATAGCAATCAAATAAATGCTTTTTAGATTAACAAACCATGCCAACCGCAACTAAAGTCTCTTGGTGACGACTCTGTTGAGAGGCTGAACCAGTTAGCCACGGGCTCAATGCTGGCATGATATCCTTCCAACTATGTCCTTCCCACTGATCAAGAGAGAGTGATTAGAGAGAGCAAAAGAAAGTGAGTGGTGGTACACAGGACCGGTCCTTGGATTTATGGGGCCACGGGCAGAATAGGAACATGCGAGGCCCTAATATAGTAAGATGGTTAAAAAAGCATTAATAATCCTAATCTAATACGTACATAGATATTAAATTGCTATTAAGTAGATTAAATTAAGTTTAAATGTAGTTTAAATTAATTAAACTTGGTATTGTTCTATTGAATGGGATGAATGAAAATTATATGCTAACGGGTCAGTCTGATTCTCGCACTAAGAGATGTCCAAAAGAGAGGTCAATCTTTACTAATGTGGAGAGAAAGCAGTTTTGAGTGTGTTTCCAAAAGACTGGAGTTACACCATAGCTCAAGAGGGTGATAGTTCTAGTCCTGCATAAGTAGAAAGGAGAAGTATCTGCCTCCAATCAGGGCCATCTAAATTTTAGGCTGGCACAGGAGTTTGGTTGGCACTGAGCATGGGGTTCCGGAGTAAACATAAGGAGTGCTGTAGAAAGATAGATCCTTTTTAATGCAGTGCACAACAACAAATGGATAGTGGCTTGTAGACAGAGGGTTTTGGTCCAAAAACCCAGCAGACAGCATAACGGTGAGAAGAAATGGCATAATGATCCAGCCATCTCAGATGAGGAGCCTAGCACGGTTCTGAATGATTTGAAGGGTACTGAATTCAAGAAGGCAGGAAGCCCAAGAAAACAGGCATTTGCTTAATCTAGTGAGAAGATAATTGACTGTACAACAGCCTCATGGTAGTGAGAGGGCAGAAAAGGAATGATTTTCTGTTGCTTATGGATGCAGTAAAGGCATGTGGATGAAAAATGGTTATATTCTGAAAACAAGAGAAGATGCTGGAAAATGAATCCTAGTTTTTTTGCTGACTCTGCCCATGTGGGCGATTGACGTACTTCCACCAGCCACCAAAAAACACCATATGGTAGGAGATCCTTTAAAAATGAGAACCCTTGATTTGTCACTATAAGGTTTGATTAATTTGTCTTCATTCAGAAATCAACTGCTAGCATGCACATACCAACATTTTCTTTGGCAGAGACCTGATCACCACTGAGGGAAATCATGTTTGGGTATCAATATGTGCAAGATATCTGCAAGAACAAGAAATATAACACAACAACAGACATATACCTCAAACCAGCCCGGAGTATTGGTTTTGTCAATGGTTGTTAACTGTTTAAGCTAAATGAGTAACAATAAATTATTTTACTTTCACATTGTTGTTTTAACCAATAAGTAGCTCATTCACACACATTTGCATAGAATCACAACTAGAATGCAGGACCATTACTCTTTGTGCTCTGCAGAGAGGCCATATTTTGAATGATCATGTAATCTGAACACCTTTTTGACCCACAGAGATGCATAGTGTGAAATCTACTACCTGCAGCCTCAACTACAAAGTGCTCAACTGTAGCCTGTTATAAACACCTGGAGGCGACTCAGTACAAAAGGCGCATAATCCAAGAGTAATATGCTGTAATATGCTGTGTAATGAAACACAGAAACAAACATGCTGGAAATAGTTAGCACTCTCGGGGAATGCAAGATTAGGTAAAGCATGGGAAATATAAACAGGAACAAAATCACTGCCATGGATTAAAATAACAGCAGGAACGCTGGAATTATGCGGCAGTAGAGGGCTAAATTATGTGGCAGGGTGAGTAAATTATGCGACAAGAAAAGGCAAATTATGCGGTATAATGTGGCAAATTTTGAAAGAGTATTACTTCATTGTGTTGCCCTTTTAAAACTTGGTAACACTGTTTGGGGATTGGTTGCACCCATTATTACCAATTTAACACCCAAATTTAGCAGTGGGAAAAGAAAGTTGACAATTCCAGTTTTTCAAAGGGCCTTTCCACATGCAGCAAGATGTCTGGCTGCATTTTTAGTAACTTTTGAATCATTTGAGATGGAAAGCAATTACATTGTTAAAATCTGTAGATTATGTAGCAGATGATGGATTATGTGGCAAATGCGGGAAATGCATAATTATGCAGAAATCAACACCACTGCATAATCGCATAATTCCAATGGCCCTGCCTAACATGCAGCATCAGACTGGGACAGAAAATAGGCCATGTACTAAAATAAAAGGGCCCCCCATTAGGGAGTTAGTTAGCTAGAAAAGTGCCCCATGTTTGCAAACTAGGGCAGTTTTCAACTTGTAAAGACATGCGGAATAAGTGTTTTGTAAGGCATGGAAGATTGCACTGATTTGAGTTTGCTGCAGGCACTGTTTGCTTTAATATCAACAAAAATCAACAGTAAAAACCGGCTCACCTAACAATAAAGCAGGTTAACAACTGGCCAAAAGACGGCCTACATACTGACCTGTAGTGTAGTTCCTATCATCCCAATAGGCTCTGCGCATTGGAATAATACCTACAGCAGTAAAGGCCTAGACCAGACGTTAACTAGGTCTACTACTGTCGATACTAGACTTAAAGTTTTGGGTTTGCCAGCTTAGCTCAGAGTTCACTAGAAACTTTCTCGAATGTTCAAGGAGGACTTAACTTCCCTGATTAGACAAGAAGGGATTTAGTTTCTGACAACCATAGAACATGACAACTTTGCTCTCCCCTAATCAAGAGTATATCTCGAGAGTCGTGTGAACAAAAGGCAATTTATTTTACTCAGTCAGTACGTGCATTCTTAGTCTCATCAGATTGTAGAGAAAAGGAAGAGACGGGCGTGTTCAATAAAAAGGTGTTATTTATTGATCAGTCTCTTTTCTCATACAAGAGAAATGGATCGATATTATTGCAATACTTATAGTTAAGTAAAGTGCATACATTAAAAGCAATAGTATAAAGTAATACTGTAAAAACATTGATATGGTTTCTAAGCCATAAGATGTTTTAAAATGAATAAAATATATTACATACACATATACATTTGACTAAACGTACTCAACTGGTGTTTCTAAATACGCCTACCCCGTGTACCTGACCTAAGTCTAATACGTGGGCGGGAATAGAAAGTTACAGTTTAAGTTAAGTTTGTTTTTGCCAAGTGAATAACTTAGGAATTCTCTGTGAGGGGTTATTCAGTTCTGTACCTGGAAGTTAGGATGAATGAGGGACGGTATCTCTCTCTCTGGTCTCGATATTCCAGGCTGCCTGCGAGGGCTACCCAGAAGCGCCGGTGCTGGATTTCTCGGCAGGAGAAAGCAGCGCGTCTCTCAGCGCGTCAGGAAGGCGGGGCTGCGCCAGCGGGGTCTGCTCTGCTCTTCGCTTCGGCAAGTATGGCTGCTCCGTCTCGTCACCACGCGTGTGTTTGCATAGGGCAATATCGGTAATATTTATACCTTTAAGGTGCCGAGATTGACGTAAGGATGGACATAGATACGTCAATAAGGATGTCATACGACTTGCTCGTTAGCACATTCTTTTACTGAAGTTCTCGGTGAAATCAAAACAATGGCCGCAGGGTTTTGCCCAGGTTGTCATAGGTTTGATTTGTTTTGAGAACTCCGTATGCCTTATCAGGGGCTGGAGGAATATCGCTTGTCTAATTAGATCGCAAGCGTTATGACCTAATCAGATAACACGTTCCTGTGCCGTAGTGTGACTGCGTCAGATAACGGTATCTGCATCATGGGGGTTTTCTGCCTCATGGGCTGACTGTTAGTTAACTTGTTGGTTTGTTTAACCAGAATAGGGTCAGGAATAGGGGGATCGATTCAGAACCTATAGGAATACATCACACCCACTCCACGCTAACTATGGTCATATTTACTAATCTATGCATAGTAAAACATAGTACAACATACTATAGAGTATTGTGTATACCTTACCACCCCAAAATACATAAATGCATTTTGAAATTTTCAAATATACTGAAAAATTGCAGACATATGTATTGTATGCACTCAAGCTGTAGAATAATGCTAAAGTAATCGCATTAGTATACATTATTGCTATTTGGTATATGAGAATTACACATGAAATGGCTCTTAATACAGAAAAAAAGTTCGAGACCATTCCATCACAGAATAAAATATTTATGAACATACCAGCGGGCAGCTAATGTCTATAAGCTATCTAAAATTTTAGAAACCTTAGTTCTCTAAGAATAGTTCTTACTTTAAGCAGAAGATAGTGTCCCGAAAAATATGCTAAAATATTCTGGGGCTGCTGAAAAATTGCTGTCCGTGAACTGGAGCGAAAATTGTTCATGTGACTTTATTTTTAAAGTTGAAGGCCGAATTCAGGGAACGCCGTGTGCGAGCTTGCTCAAAAGTCTCTATTTCTGCTCTGGAGAGAACATCATATCATTTAGGCTTTCGAAAAAACTGTCAACAGCTTCCTGGGAAAGTTCCACTAACTCGGAAATAGGTGTAATCATGCATTCATGCGCATGATTGTCTCCATTGACATTCTGATTCGCATTGCTGACAGAAGGTCGTACCTGATCGATGCTGCTTTCATCTTGAACTTCACTACCCATCAATCGTAGTGGTGAAGCTTCCACGAATGCCGTCATCAGGATTGGCAGCCTTTGAGGGCAGCACAAAGCGTGAACCTTGATCGGGCTCAACAATGTTTCTGCATCCATTGGCGCATCCGATTGTAGCGTCAGACAGGTGTCTAACACGCATTCTTCTCCGCATAGCAGACACCTTAATACAGGTAAAACACATCTTTGCCACATTGGTCGAAATGATAGAAACCAAGTCATGTTCAGGTCTCTAAGCCGGGAGAGTCCCAGGATTTTTGATATCCGGTCCCGGTATCCAATGGCTAGGATTGTTTCTTCCCTTGTCGCAAGAGTTTTGTCTGTGACATGGGTTGCCATAACGAAAAATAAGGACTAAGAATAGGATTCCTGCAATTAGTCCCAAGATCAGGGGAAGTCCGCCAAAAATCGAATGGACGAAATCTGGAAAAATACCCAGTATGGCTTTGAATGGTGTTAATGCCATCGAAAATACTGTCTTAAATACCTTTGAGACCCCATTGGTATCAGAAATATTTAAGATTTCGTTTAGAATTTCTGCGAAATGTATGGGGGAATTAGTTGATAACAACGAATGTATCTTTGCAGTTGTCCTTGCGACTTGTAGATCATACGTTTCTTTTGATGACGTGAGCCTTGTAGGCGTCTGAAGAAGCACGGTTTTCATTCTGCTTAAAGTATCTATTCGAATAGAAGTAATTTTCAAATTGGGCCATGCCCTTGCCTCCCTGTCTGGAAAGGAGCTGGGGAACAATGAGCGTCCACAGCACTTGACCTTCGCAGTCGTAGTTACTAGATAAGGAGTCCCGGGCATAAGACTACAACATCTGCGGTCTACAATTAGAATGTAACTCCCATTATAGAGTCTTTGAAAGAATGGTTCTATTTCTGTTGCAGGTGCGCCTTGCTGGTGACATGAAAGGTTGTATGAATTCCCTTCACAGGCTCAATGCAAACTAATTCCGTTACACAGAAGCGTGCCGCTTAGTGACATCGCACAATTATTGCCACTAAGAAACACTTTCTGTCCTTTATTACTGACACATGCATGTGAATAGGGCAGGTTCCATGTTGTTTTAATGTACCCCTTTCCCAATTTCTCGTACATGCCAGCCTGTATATATTTTTGGCAGTATTGAAACCTGAAGGTTGAGATTGGAATATTTATTATCCCATGTATTATCCATTCACTGACAGGTCGTTCTGACATTGTCACTGGTAATCTTTCGAGTTTTTCAATGCTCAAGATTGTATAATCAGCACCCTTTTGTGTCATACTGATTTGTCTATCAGTAAGGTTAAAGATTTGGAATAGTGACGTTGTGTTGATTAAACGCCAAGGCACATAGCCTGAACGCAGATTTTGTAACGTCCAGCCAAGCTGTACAATAGAACGCAATTGAGACTGACCGTGTTGTAGCAACAGTAAGTCTTGCGATAAAATGTCGATTGCTGAAGACACAATGCTGTCCAAAGAAAAAATTCTGGAAGACAGAGTCATTAACCCATTGTCCACTACAGAAAGTGATTTTTCCAAATTAATACGGTCAATTTCCCGTATTCTCTCTGCTGTTTCAATTTGAGTAACCTTCCAGGCCTCATTGTATGCTGCATATACAGAGGCTGCTATGAAACACTTTTGACGCTGTTTGCGTGGTCCCATAGTGAAATCACGCAAGTCCGCACCATCAGTAAGTAAAGTTAGGTGTTGCTTAATTTCTGCCAGTGTGGAAGTTTGTAGCCATTGAAGGCATAATTTGCCCACACTGTAGGTGGTTATTATCCCTGGGTGATGTCTTTGAGGATATCTAGGGTCTGGCCTGGTCATTTTGAACCCCTGTGTTTTGTTCAGGAATCTGTCTTGACAGTTATTAGTATCTGTGGGCCAGATCAACCACTGTTTCCAATCAGGATGTGTTCTGTTTTGGTTTAATACATAATTTACGTCTATCTCTTCATCTGTAGAGCTATTGCTGAACATTGTTGGCTTTGGAATAGACGGTTTATTTAAGTCTTTGATTTTGGCTAGGCCAAGACAGGTAGTTTGTTGAACAGTGTCATTTAAAAATATCATTTGTTCTGGGATCATGCAGGCTCTAAACAAAGATTCTATACCCTGCACTTGCCATTCTTTTGTACCCCAAACACTTTTCAATTCAACATTTTTGTCCCAATAATCAAAACCAAAAGTATTCATTTGTTCAAAAAATGAGTCTGAATATATCAATTTTGTGTTGGTTATCATGGTCTTTGTCCCTGTCTTGTTTGACAATTTAAAATAGAATGCTTCAGCATTACTTGTGTTAAAACCTGAAAAGTATGAATATTTGTCATAGAAGGTTCTTGAGCTTCCTTTTGGAGGGGTTGCACAATGTTCCCATTGATTATAATTTAAAACATTTCTAGGTTGTGCAGATCTATGTAAAAAATGGTTACCATAGTGGTTATAACAGTACATACTATCATAATTTGTAGAACCTTGCAAATAATCATGTTTGGTAAATTTAGCAGACATTACTAAGTCAGACATCATATTATTAATGCTTTCGAAGTCCCAATCATCAGCAAATGAGCTTGGTTTTGCAAAGTCACTCAATGAGATCTTAATTTGGTGTGGATATTTCAGGATTTCGACCGGACCATAAATTTCATAGTCAGTGTTGTCCCAGGCTACCCCACCAGGTATCGGATTGGCTGTGAAGTTGGCTGAAGAAAGTTCTCTTTTCTCGACGTGTGAGGATGTGTGTGGTTTGAGGATCAAGTTGATTTTCTGACTTGCTGTGTCCATTTTAGCATATTTTCCCTCAATGAAGCGTCCCAAAGTTAGTATCATGATGAGCCAAAGTATGAGGCTAAATGCACCAAAACCCACCCAAAATTCGATCCATGGAGAAATCAGATATGTTTCTTTTAGTTGTTTCAAAAGTTCTTTAGCTTTATCTTTAAAGGTTTTTGATGATGGCTGTGTCTTTGATTCACTGAAGCCTTCAGAGGAATCATCGAAGTTTATGAAGTAGCCGGATGCAGTTCTGTCAATTGTTCCAATTTTTTCAGGATTTCCGTTTCTTGCATTTTCACTTGGTACTTCATTATAGATTGGTGTGTCTCTGCTAAATGTTTTTATTTGGGTTTTCAGAGGTCTGAGTTCTATTGCATTGTTGCATAGTCCTTGTTGTTCTTCTGTAGGCGTTTCGAATGTGATGAGCCTCTTTGTTAGGACCTCTGTACTGGTAGCAAACCTTGGTGTTCTGCTACTTATTGGGAGTCCACTTGGCCTACTGTTTGTTATCGGCCACATGATTGTGGTTTTACCAGGTCGATGGATACAACTCTGTTCTCCTTTTTACCAGCAAGTGGCGGTAGTACAACTGATCTTGTCCCGTTGACAGACAAGACAGGAACTGCTTTTCTGTAAGAAGGCCCAAATTCCTTCTTTACCGCGATCTTTTCCCTGACCAGATCCCCGACTTTTGGAATCCAGACAGGTCTTGCTGGGACAGGTGGTGGTTCTTCAGTGGTTGTTGGCTGTTGTTTCAACTTTATGTTGCTCAGGTCTTTTCTTGTTTTGTTTAAGTCCTACAAAATTGCCAAACGGTCTTTGATATCAAAGCTTTTTTCTTCTACCACTGAAGTCTGACTATCAATGTCAGAGATTAACATCCTAGTTCCAAATAATAATTCGTACGCACTGAATCCCTTCAGAGAATTTCTTGGCAAGTTATTTAGACTACGTTGGACACTTATTAGATGTTTGACCCACCCAGCTCCCGAACCTAATATCCTTTCCGTTATAGATTGCTTTATGCCTTGGTTTTTTCTTTACACCATCCCGTACCCTCAGGAAGGAAGTGAGAAGATTCCCGCTGGGCTATGCTCATTTGGTCATGTTTCCCCTCAGGCTTGAGAGCTAGAGTGGAGACAATGGTCAAACGTAGCATGCTCTTAGCGTATATGCCATTTAGACTCGCAAATCTTTGTATAACAGTCCAGACGTCAGCCGAGTGCTGAGGATCTACATTATAAGTGGAAACTAGCCTGTATATGTTAATCGCAACCCTTCCTTTTTACTCTTGAGTTTTTCTGGAGTAAAAAGACGAGGTATTAAACTTTTTCTCTCCCCACTGCGATCTCTGTTGCAGTTTTTTACAAACATGGTGTGACGCAGGCTCATGCCTGGCCACCAGTACCGTGATTGTAATTCTTCCAGAGAATCTTTTAGTTTGAGGTGTCTGAGACCCTCGCCCATATGTGCGTCTGCGATTAACAAGTTTCTCCTGTCCATGTTTGGAATTACTCTATCCCCCACTCCAGGGATTCGAGCAAAAGGGACGGAGTTTGCATCGATTATGTATGTATAATTGAGTGGATAGTTGATCGGTAACGCTGAGCAGTCGCCTTTTGATGACGTTTTCACCGCCAGCACTGTTTCACCGTCAATGTATTTTAATGTACGCTTTTTTCGAACTACGGGAGCCGATTTAGTGGCTGCCGCTGTGGCTGTTTCAGCCAATGAATTCCCTGCAACGTGAACGCCATCACGCTGATGACTCAGTGAGTGTGTCACGTGAGTCTTTGGTAGCTCTTTTTGTAAAAGAGCTATTTGTTCCCAGAGCAGTTTCTGCTTTATTGGTGCATCTGTGTCATCTTTGTAACCGTTTTGAATCCATGTCTGCAAATCCTTGTTATATGATTTGACGTAGTAATATGAATCTGACACTATAAGTGTCGGGAATTCGCGATCGCATTATCTAGCGCCATTTTCAAAGCTAATATCTCAGTTTGTTGTTCTGAATTAGTTTCTACTGAGTGTGTCTTTGTTAATAGAGGTTTTAGTTTACCTCCGCGCCACACTTCTTTTGTAATCCCACATGTGGGGTTGTATGCCTGTTCTCCCCAAACGGGGGGTTGAGCATGTCCGTCTGTATAAATTACACAGGCGTAATGTCGTAAAGGCAGAATGTCGATTGGCAGAGGATATGTTTTTTCATATTCTAAATTTTCCATTTCTTCTAGTTCTGGATCAAAGTAATAGTATACTTTGTCCGTTGTGATTGAATTTACCCATTGTATCCATTCCGGATTCAATGTTGTTGTTGGTAAATTACACGGTGTTGTTAGTGCCTCAAAGGCTGATTCTGCTGTTCTGACTGTGATATGTCTACCGTCAGCTTGATCTTTTTCTCTAGCTATTGCGGTTTGAACTGCATGAACAATTTTTTCTTTGTTGCTGAATTTCTGTTCAGCTTCTGTGTACAAGTGTGATTTGAATGCAATTGGTACCTTTTCTCCCTCATTAGAGGTTAGGTATGTGAATCCGCATCTCCCTGGGATGACTCGAATCACAAGATTGCGTGTGTTATCACGTGTTTCTAATTTTGTTTTAATTAGCATGTCTGTTTGTAGGGATCTCAAAATTTCTGTGTGTATTTGAGTCCAATTGGATCTTTTAAAATCTGGTTTTATCAGATCATAAAGGGGTTTGACCCTTTCTGTGTAATTTGCAATGTATGTTCTTCCGAAATTTAGGAAGCCTAGAATCGACTGTAGGTTTTTTAGTGTTCTAGGTGCTTGGAGCACGGCACATTTCTCTAGGAAATTGTCAGCCAGGCTTTTACCTTCACTTGATAATTCATATCCTAAGAACAGGACTGTCAGATGGGCAATTCTGGATTTTTTAAAGTTGAATTTGTAACCCTCTGCTGCGAACCCAAGTATTATGGTGTTCACTCTTTTCAAGTGAGTCTCCAAGTCATCATCTGTTAAGTAAATGTCATCGACATAAGATAATGCTTCATCATCATATAGTTGTAGTAATTCTGTTACTCTCGCTGAGAATACTCCCGGGCTGTTCTTGTACCCCTGGGCTAACCGACAGAATTGTTTTTGAGTGCCATTTATTGAGAATGCAGTAAAATATCTGCTCTCTGGTGCTATGTTTTGACAAAAGAATCCATTAGAGATGTCTAATGTTGTTTTGTATTTCTTGCGCACTATGTTATTCATTAGTGCAGCACTATGTGAGTTTTGCACTGCAAAAGTTTTGCAACATGTGTTAAGGTGTCGGTAATCCAAAACTAGACGATATGAATTGTCTGGTTTGGAGACCGGAAACAAAGGGTTGTTCATTTGTGAGGTGCAAGTTTCAATCACCCCCTGGTATTCTAGCTGATCTAGTATTTCATTTACCTGTTTTTTAGCTTCTTGCTTAATTGGGTACTGCCTTTGTGCAGTAGGTTGTGATTTTAACTGGATTTTGTGAGGAGGAGAGTCCTCATCCCATCCCACGTGATTTTTATATAAAGCAGGAGCTAGAGCCACTGCCCACTTTCTAGCAAGTGTGTATTTTTTATGAATTGGAATTTGATTTGAGAAGGCAGGCATAATTATTTCTTCGCCATGAGGGCACTCCCTGACAAACTCTGGTGGCCAGTCTTTTTCAGCTAGAAGGATATCATAGCCCTTGGAGAGATTATCCCAAAATAGTCCCCTTATTTTTCTAGTCTTATCCCCCTCTATACGCAATGTTATTTCGTATATTTTGTGAGGTTTGCTAACTCTGGTGTCCGCAGTTTCCACTTGAAGATATTCATTCGTGTCCACTGTCTCCAGATGATTCATAAGGACTTTGCGAGCTATGCTCACTTCTGCTGCGCTGTCTAGCATTGTCTGAGCCCATTCCCCGTTTTTCAGTTGTGTCCTCAGAATTCTCGGCATTGTTAACTATTTTAATGCTGGCTACCTTCTTCTTTGGAAATTGTAATTTCTTTTTTAGCTGAGCAGGTTCCTTGTCTTTGGACTTGGCGTGCTCTTCTCTTTGTTCTGATCGTCCTCTTCTTTCCGATTTCTGCGAGGAATTCTGAAAAGATTGAGAGGGACGGGTATCAATGTCTTGATATCTATCAGGCTTTTTTATATTATCCCTATTTCTAAGGTTATATCTATTCCCAGAGGGGTCACTCTGGGGGGACCTGTGTCTTTGGTTCGGAGATTTTTCTCTTCGCCTAGGAGACCTTCCTCGGGACTGGAATTTCTTTTCTTTAGGATTGGATTGTTTGTTTCCATCCCAGTTCTTTTTTGGTGATGTAGATTTATTATTAAAAAATATTTTTTCAGGACTTTCAATTAGTTGCGGTTTTGCTGGTATTCCACCTAAACTATCTCTGCCTAGTTCCTCATAGGATTTTTCTATGATTCTGGCAATTTCAGCTGGTTGGTATGCTATATCTGTCTCTTTTAACCTCTGGCGGATCGCCACGTTTGCAGCTTCACCTTTTATGTTGGCTAATAATATAGCCGAAACCTGCTTGAAGTCTTTTAGTAGTTTCATACCAAGAGTTAAAGCGGGTTCTGGACCATATTCGTCTTGAATTTGTTTTAGCACATCTGGTATTACCGAAATGGATGGAACACCGTGCATTTTTGTGTAGATGGAAGCATAGACTGTACCCCAAGTGTCACAGTCCTCAATGTGTGGTGCGATTCCCATTGGAAGACAGATAGTCAGAATCCTGTGTTTTTCTAATGGGGTGGTGTCAGGAAACACCGCCTCTATTTGGGTGATTTTCTGTGCCAACCAGATGGTATTTGCTCCCGTTTAGCCGGTACTTTACCTAGGCAGGACTGGATGTTCTGTGGTGTAATTTTATTTGTGTTCCCCTGGTGAGGGGTCAGCTGTGGTAGTTTAATCGCTGGCTGAATTGTTGAAGTCCGCATCACATATTGGACTAATTGTCTGTGTATTTTTATTAGTTGTTTTAGCTGTGTTAAAAGGTTTGGAGCAGACATCCCATCGATGTCTGGATGTGGTGTGTATCCGGCTAGGACCGGCCACGTTGCTCCTGGTCTACCTAAAGGACCGAGCCTGGTGATGTGATTATTATGTTTTAGGGCGCCATCAAATAAGAGCAAATGCTCTTGAAATTTGAGTGGTACTTCCACCTCCTCGAAAGGAGTGTACGTTTCAGGAGGTTCCTCTATTTTGTAATAGTGGAAGTACTTTGTTATAGGATTTGCTGCTGGAAAATGTATCCATGAATAGTATACCTCTGTCTGCCGATATTCGTGTGCCTCAATTACGAATATGACTGTACCACCTCTAGGTGTCAGTCCATTTTCTATAAGTTTTATGGTTATAGATTTCCTTTTGATGACCGGGATGAGTATTATATCCTGGTCTGCGTCCTGCATGGTAGCATCAGCTGCTGCGAGTTCAGTTGCTAATCTAACTGCCTCTCTTTCTTCATCACTGTCTACCATTTTACTGACAGGATGGTTATTTCTTTTGTTTGCAGATCAGGTTTCTTATGGAAACAAAGATTAGATGCACAATATTTTGGAACGGTGTATCCTTCAACGTTGACTTATACCAAGAACCATACATAGGAGTTCCCTCCTGCGAGGTCTGGCGGATATAACCCTTCACCCACTCCAGACGTCTTTGGAGTATTTGGGAAAAGGGGTCTGAGTGAGAAAGCACGACTGAGTTACTCTAAATGTCTTACGTTAGTTTTATCGCCCTTTCCAAACGCGTTGGGCGCCATGTAGTGTAGTTCCTATCATCCCAATAGGCTCTGCGCATTGGAATAATACCTACAGCAGTAAAGGCCTAGACCAGACGTTAACTAGGTCTACTACTGTCGATACTAGACAAAGTTTTGGGTTTGCCAGCTTAGCTCAGAGTTCACTAGAAACTTTCTCGAATGTTCAAGGAGGACTTAACTTCCCTGATTAGACAAGAAGGGATTTAGTTTCTGACAACCATAGAACATGACAACTTTGCTCTCCCCTAATCAAGAGTATATCTCGAGAGTCGTGTGAACAAAAGGCAATTTATTTTACTCAGTCAGTACGTGCATTCTTAGTCTCATCAGATTGTAGAGAAAAGGAAGAGACGGGCGTGTTCAATAAAAAGGTGTTATTTATTGATCAGTCTCTTTTCTCATACAAGAGAAATGGATCGATTTTATTGCAATACTTATAGTTAAGTAAAGTGCATACATTAAAAGCAATAGTATAAAGTAATACTGTAAAAACATTGATATGGTTTCTAAGCCATAAGATATTTTAAAATGAATAAAATATATTACATACACATATACATTTGACTAAACGTACTCAACTGGTGTTTCTAAATACGCCTACCCCGTGTACCTGACCTAAGTCTAATACGTGGGCGGGAATAGAAAGTTACAGTTTAAGTTAAGTTTGTTTTTGCCAAGTGAATAACTAAGGAATTCTCTGTGAGGGGTTATTCAGTTATGTACCTGGAAGTTAGGATGAATGAGGGATGGTATCTCTCTCTCTGGTCTCGATATTCCAGGCTGCCTGCGAGGGCTACCCAGAAGCGCCGGTGCTGGATTTCTCGGCAGGAGAAAGCAGCGCGTCTCTCAGCGCGTCAGGAAGGCGGGGCTGCGCCAGCGGGGTCTGCTCTGCTCTTCGCTTCGGCAAGTATGGCTGCTCCGTCTCGTCACCACGCGTGTGTTTGCATAGGGCAATATCGGTAATATTTATACCTTTAAGGTGCAGAGATTGACGTAAGGATGGACATAGATACGTCAATAAGGATGTCATACGACTTGCTCGTTAGCACATTCTTTTACTGAAGTTCTCGGTGAAATCAAAACAATGGCCGCAGGGTTTTGCCCAGGTTGTCATAGGTTTGATTTGTTTTGAGAACTCTGTATGCCTTATCAGGGGCTGGAGGAATATCGCTTGTCTAATTAGATCGCAAGCGTTATGACCTAATCAGATAACACGTTCCTGTGCCGTAGTGTGACTGCGTCAGATAACGGTATCTGCATCATGGGGGTTTTCTGCCTCATGGGCTGACTGTTAGTTAACTTGTTGGTTTGTTTAACCAGAATAGGGTCAGGAATAGGGGGATCGATTCAGAACCTATAGGAATACATCACAGACCTGACAGCAGGACTTTAAGTGGGATGAAAAAACTGGGGGGTCTTTTAAATGGGCATTGCTGATGTATTTAAGGGCGTGGCTTAAAAACATGTCCGCTATAAATTTGTGCATAGCATAGTGTGCCGTTCGACTGGTATCGTTCTGTCATTGCATCCACATATATAATACAACAAGTAACATTATACCGACAACAAGCCAGGACTATTGGCTTTGCCAGTGGCTATTAGTTGCATGAGATGAATAAGCAACATATATGGCTTCCTTGTAGATAATACTGAGCCATGATCGCCTTGAGTGCCGGCAGCTGCTGCTGCTCCGTGCCTGCAGGTCTGGGACGTGGCCTGGTAGGCGGAGGGGGCCTGCCCTGAACTTCAAGGCCGATCGAGAGGAGACGGGAATTACCCGCTGCCTGGCCCTACTCCTGGTTGTGTGGTCATCGCGGCGGCAGCAGCTGCCGAGGTGAGGTCGTAGAGGGACGCTTGTTGCACCGGACACATCCTTGGAGTGAGTCACTGGGCAGGGGCCCATATTCAGCCTATATACATTTACCCTGCAGGGACAGGCTGGGGTTGCTGCCTGGACTTGGGGTCTATGTGTGGTGCATTGCGTAGTTACTGCTTCCTTGCTGGGATATATCGGATTTTGTTCCTTGTGACCTCGGATCCCAGCACTTGGTTTAGTACCAGCTGCAGTTTGGATGAATGTGCGCCCTATTACTGCACCCAGTAGAGTCATCCTTGCAATCACTTCTCACACTGCGGCCTCATTCAGATGTTCTTATAAGCCATAGACTCATACATAGGGTGTAGCCGCCATTTTGGATCTCTGTGCCTGCGGACATTTCGCACAAGTTGCGGCTGCTGCTGGGTGCTCCTGACTACAGGAGCTTCTGTTGGGGCCATTCTCATCTGCTGCTTGACTTGCCGGGATACTTGCATAAGCCCACGCAAACCGCCATTGTTGTCCACCAACGCCACCCAGGAAACTACAGTTCCCAGCATTCTGTGCAGCGGGCACGCCGGGCACCGCGAAAGCCAGGAGGTGCTCATAAGGGGGCGAGGGTTCCCGCGGCACGGGACGCGTGTGGGCATTGCCGTCCATGCCAGTCAGTGGCTGGAAGAGGCTGGGTTGGGCCATCCCTCTAAGACGTTGGACTGAGTACGAAATTTTGTTTTGTATTACACCCTATTTTATATTTCTGTAACACTTCTTGAACTTGCACTGGTCCAACCATGAGTAAGGGCAATTTTGTTAAAGGTAGGTCTGTGGCAGGGACCTTAGATGCCTTCCTGCTGAGGGGAGAATCTGTCCTGATTTATGAAATCCGGCTCACAGAGCGAAGACTGTCTCTTGAACCACCCCCTCCTCAGAGTAGACTCTCCTTGACTCCTACACTCACGGTACCAAGTACAGTACCCAATAATGAGACTCCTCCATCATTAATTAGTAGCCCAGTACAAGCTGTGGTAGATTCAGCTGCGAACACGGTCTCATTAACTTCTCCTGAACATAGCCCTACTGGGTCAAAAGTCACAACTAGAGGGCAAAAGGCTAAATTCAAACGCAAACATGCACCAAATGTTGAATCGTCACCAAAACTTGTTAAAGCAAAAGGTAAAAATATTCCAAAGCAGTGTAAAGTCGCTACAAGTTCGCTGGGGAGGAAAGGGAAATCGGTTGAAGGTGTATGTGAAACCACGGAGCTCTTAGAAACTCCAGTAAGCAGAATGAAGCAGGCAAGCCGGAGGATGAGAATTTTTGGGGCAGACTAGAGACATTGATGTCGACCCTTCTGGAACCCATCCATTTAAAAATCACTAACATAGAAGCCCGGTTAGTAAAAGTGGAGGAGTTGGTGCATAGTACACACCAATTGGTACAGACAGCTGCCACTAATCCAATAATACGCTCGCTACCTTGTGATGCGAAAGATCATACTGCGGGTCCACCTTCCAATCTTGTAATCGCTGGGCAAATGAAGCGTAAGGATGTTACTATTACATCAAATCCTATTAACCCCGCTTGTACAGTAAGCAGAGTAACCACAGGGGGGACGGAATGGGGAAGCAACGATGTAGCTGTAAACGGTATACATCAACAGGGCCATTGAGAGAATCTTTACAACCCATCACAAAATTTAAATTTACCCCCAGAAGCTACCCTGTACACGGTTGTTCTGGCAAATGTTCCACCATTAGCACCCAACGTATTTGAACACTGGTCAACCCAAAGGAATAAGTCACTTCACTTCCTTACCACTAGGACTGGCCTGAAAAATCCACTCTTCTCGGAGTTTAAAATGGTTCGTAGGATCGGGTGGGTCAGCACATCTCCAAAGTCATTCAGAGGAGATTGTGTTGTTGTAACATTTAGGGCAGCACATCTGGTACGCACTATCATTGAAAGGGGTCAAAACTAAATACTCAATTATGGTGGGATTTTATACTTCAATTTGAGGTTCTTTGCTTCCAGGAGACTTGGACCAAGGAAGCGATACATCTAAATGGTTATAGGACTTATCATACCCAGCGGTTGAAGGTCGGAGCAGCAGAGCCCAGGGCGGTTTGTGTGTGTATCTATCTAATAGCATAAACCTAAAACAGATAACTGAGTTCGCTAATGATGATTGTTATCAATTAGTTGTGTTGGATCTGGATTCAATGTTTTCTTTAGCCCTGGTCAATTTCTACAACAACATTCCCCCAAGTTTAGTGTGTAGCGTCATTAAGAATATGTTTCAATCCACTAAGTTCCCTAGGTTCAAATTAAAATCACCACATAAAATGAGGGGGCCAGGCCAGGAGGCCAGTTCTAATTCAAGATCACCAAAGAGTTGTGGATCATCCAAATTAGAGCCGTAAAGTGAACAGATGGTAATGCCTAGCTCCAGTTGAACCATAGCCCACCTGCCACACTTATCTGCCAGTTGGCGTCTAGGGGCCCCTAGGCACGGTTTAACCAGAATAGCAACCCCACGTGTTTTAGATGTTTGAGATGTTGATGCGATCAGATTATAGCCAGGAATTTTTAAAAGATTCTTATCACTTTCGGCTATATGGGTCTCCTGAATACATAGAATATCGACAGGGTCCTGATGTAGCAGCTAAAAAAGTTGAGCCCTTTTTTTCCCATCATTAAGGCCAGCAACGTTCCAGCACCGCAGTTTTAATCTCCCCATTTAACGTTATCCTCCATCACACCAGTTTGTTCTATACTGTATAAAATATACCCGCATATTTCAGACTCGGTATTAATATTCCAATCAAAATTCCAATTAATCAACATAAATAACGTACAATTCCTGATAAGAGAAAAAAATCGCAAGTTTTGATCATTTCTTATATTTATACTTATGTTATTGATCAGGCTCATTTTTATCGTTTCCCCCCCCCCTCCCTCTCCCCCCCCGCTCTCTCCCTCTCCCTCCCAAGCCCTACTTCCCACCCCCCACCCTCCAAAACCCGCACAGTGAGGCAATTAGACTCTATAAGAGTCTGTTAGTGATGGAAAGACACTCCCAGACCAAGCCAAAAAAGAAGAATCACATCAACAAAAAAAAAAAATATATATATATTTTTCCCCAGTAGAAAAACAAAAAAACAGGAAAGAGGAGAGTTTTCTTAGATTGAAATTAATTAAGTATGGAAAGAGCACAAAAGAATAAAGATAAGGGTAAGATAAAGAGATGATAAGTAAAGAGCGTAAAGATATAGGTGGAATTGGTCTTGTATGGATATAATAGCTAATATCCCTAACCAATTATCTTAACCAGTTACCCTGACATAACCCAGTTTCCAACCTCATTAGCTTCCCAGCCATCGGCCCAGAAAATTTTTTTTTTTTTTTTTTTTTAAACCGGACTTGTCATCATTAAATCATTAGATCATACTATCTAAAAATTCTTTAGCTTTTATCTCGGAGGTGAAAAATTTTTGGTCTGTCCATTATACAGTACTTTCAATTTGGCTGGGTTATTCAGGTATACTTGCGCTTTCTTCTCCATAAAGGGTTTGATAAGTTGTTGTAGGCGCCACCTTCTTTCCACCGTAGTGTGGCAAAAATCCGGCCTAACAAAATAGGAGATGGAGTCTCTGGTGCGTCGGGCTTCCGGCCTGGCCTTATCTGAAATGGCTTGTCGGAGAAGAAAGTTACCAAAAAATACCAGGACAGCCCGTTGATAATTTCCCTGTTTCTGGGTGGGTTTTAAAGCAAATGGTGTTCTATGTGCGCGTTGCACTTCTAGCTCCCAGTTCCATGAGGAGAGCTCAGGAAGCGTGTCTTTAAAGAGCTGGATGATGAAAGCTCGCATATCAGTACCTTCGATGTTTTCAGGTATTCCAAGGACGCGTAGGTTGTTGCGTCGAAGACGATTCTCCATGTCTTCGAGCTTCCATCTCACATCACTTAGCTCTGCTTCATGTGATTCAACCTGTTCCTGAGTGGCTGTAGCCTCAGCCTCATTGGTGACTATGCGATCTTCCATTTCTGTCATTCGAGTGTTAAAAGTGCCAACAGTTTTTGACAGTTTACGTACTACTCCCTGTACCTTATGAAGAGCGAGTTGTGCCTTACGACCATCTCTCGATGTTTCCTCACGATGGGAGGCGATAACCTGGAGGACTGTATCCATCACCGTGGAGAGTGTAGCATCTTGCTGATGTACAGAACTCCGTTGAGTGGAACGCGAGCTAGAAGTATGTTCATGCTCTTGAGAGCCAAGTACCATGGAAGGGGAATAGTCCCATGCTAACCCCTGGGCTCTTTTCCTCCGTAGGGTCGTTCTTTTATTCTCCCTGGATTCGCCAGTTCTTGTCTCAAGATCGCTTTCTGTCCCAGATTCGATATTCGTCTCGATATCAAGCTCAGAGTCATCTGACCATCTAGCCTCCTCAATTCCTTCGGAAATCGAATAAAAATCCGATGGATCCCTATCAGTATCAGTGGGGTCAGGGTCAGGGATTGTCTCATCTCTGCAGTCTTTCCCACTTCCATCTAGCTCCTCCAGCAGGTTCTCCAAATTCTTTGAGGTATCTCTGGTTCCTGATGCCTGCATATCGCTTATTAAGGCGCTAGACGTAGGCTGAGTCTGCCCGCCCTGCAATATTTGACCATCCTGCGCAACCACATCCTCAAGAATATTAAGAGTTGTCAGGGCAGCGTTAGGTATTGTTACTGATGGGGCTGCCGGGTTTGTCAAAAGTGTCAGTGTATCCTGGATTACCAGATCAGTAGGGAGGGGTAGTACATCACAAGGAAGGTAAGTCTCCATACCCCGCTCTCCCACGTTGGAATCTACTAAGCCTACTAAGCCTGCCATCATAGATTCCTGGAGCCTTACTGAGATATTCTCCTCAGTCGCTGAGATTGCAAGAATAACAGCATTTCCCTTTTCATTAGCTTTTTCATTTTTAGTTTGTCCACTGGGTGTCACTGTTGGCCCAGATATGGCATTCTGTGCACTCAGAGCAGTTGGTTGAGTTGCCGATTGAACCATGGGTTGGAGCGAAGTAACTGCCACCACCTGAGCTGAAGGAGCCGAGGCAGGAGTCTTCCGGAGTAGTTCAATCACCGAGGGACCAGAGATGGGTGTTCCAGGCGGCTGTTTAGAGCTTTTCCCAGGTCTACCAGCAGTAACAGTGGAGTCAGTGAGATCAGCGCTTCCCTCACGGCGCAGAACGCCGCCTCGTTTCGACATCACCTCTCTGTCACGGAGAGCCTGTTTTGCTGCTCTGGTCTTGGCTGCGGCAGCGGCTACCACCGCAGCGTTTTTCGGCGCCATATCGTCAGAGTCTCTCTGTGAGGATTGAGCAGCGCAGGGAGGAAGAGCTGTATGGACTGAACTCGGGAAGATAGCCTGTTTCTTTTGTGCTGCCACTTTCCCAATCTGCATGCGAGCAATCAATCTTAGCACGAAGACTCCAATTAATGACGTGCAGAACGAGAAGCGTAACCCCAGGGCATCCAGGTCCAGTGTATCCTTCACCCCCTCGTTCTCTGCTCGACTCCCGGCCATCTCATCATTGACATCGGGGAGAAAAGGTAGCGTAAGTCCCTTTTGCTCTCGTCGGTTACTTACTCAGAACAGGAAAGTAAACGATAGGTAAAAACATCACTGTTCACTTCATAATCCAAATATTGGCCCGGGAGGTGTCTTACAGCGGTCTAATGCACCGCCGCCATCTTGCCTCTCCACTAGGAGGCGGTGATTTTTATTTGAACCTAGGGAACTTAGGGAATAACAAACTGTCCCATAACTATAACGGTCGTAAACCTAAGGCTTTTAGGGCAGTATCCCATCTGATGGATAGTCATGACCTATCTGATGTATGGGATATGTTGAGACAGAATGATAATGGCTTCACCTACTATTCTTATCCCCACAACAAATATGTTCGATTAGACTACATCATGACATCGCTACAGAAAGCGGCCCTAATAGATATTATTAAATCCCCTAAAACCATCTCTGACCACAACGCGCTCACTCTTCTCTTTGATCTTGATAGTTTTAAAAGACCTAATATCCAGTGGACATTTGACCGTAAGCTCCTTGTCAACCCCGAATATATAGACCATATAACATCATGGGCCCAAGCCTTTTTTGATTGTAATCAATATAGTGCGCCTAGGTTCATTGTTTGGGATTGTTTTAAGGCAGCGATAAGGGGGGAGATTATATCGTTTGTAGCTAAGTGTAAAAAGACTCAGGATAGTACCATCACCCAGCTTAATCTGGAACTCACCAACCTTGAAACACTACATGCTAGCCAGATTCAGCGAGGAATTTCAACGTCTAATACATTGCAAAAGCTATTGATCTTAAAAACAGAAATGAATAGCTCGCTAACGCAAAGAGCCGCGGAAATATATCAAGCTAACAAAAATAAAATCTATGAATCAGGGGAAAATGTAGGGAGACAATTAGCTCTTAGAACCCGACAAAAGCAAACAGACAGTAAAATAAAATATATCGAACATGAGGGACAACAATATTCTTCTACCCAAGACATTGTAGGTGTGTTTCAAAAATATTATCAGAAGCTTTATCAAGGGGAAGATGATCACCAGCCTACTAGTGATACGAAAACCTTTCTCAATGAGTGGCTTCGTGAACCAGAACTAATTAAAAAAAATTGATCAAGTAGTTAAGGAAGATCTTGAAAAGGAAATCACAATTATAGAGCTAGAGATAGCACTATCAGATCTCGCTAATGGAAAAGCTGCTGGCCCCGACAAGATCCCTTTAGATTTATATAAGGCGCTGGGCAAACAGATACTACCCTATCTATTAGATCTTTTTTGGGGGGTACAGTATCATTCAACATCACCAGACTCCTGGAAACACACTAATATAGCGATATTCCCCAAAAAGGGGAAACCCCCTCAGTTTCCGTCCTCATACAGGCCTATATCCCTCATAAACTCCGATTCAAAGCTGTATGCTAAAATCCTTGCAAATCGATTGAGCAGGGTCGTCGAACATCTTGTATCCCCGTGGCAGCATGGCTTCATCCCTGGGCGGGGCACGACCGATAATACCCGTAGAGCTATTTCCCTATTTGACATCATAGGCGCCACGGGGGGTGAAATGTCGATGATCCTGCTTGATGCCGAAAAAGCATTCGACCGTGAATCCTGGCGGTTTTTATGGGATATTATGGAATTCAACAATTTTGGTCCTGGTTTTATTAAAGCCATAAAAGCTCTATACATCAAACCAAGGGCCAAACTCTCCATCGCTGGCGCAGAATCGGAGTTTGTAGAGGTACAAAGAGGCACTAGGCAGGGTTGCCCATGCTCCCCGATATTATTTGCCCTAGTAATTAATCCTTTAATTTTAAAGCTTCTTACTTCCCCTCAAATACAGCCAGTTAAGGTGGGCCTGTACTCAACCAAAATTTTGGCATATGCCGACGATATCGCCGTCCTTACAACCAATCCGGCTGATGCAATAATAGAAATAGAGCAAATCACCCAGGTTTTTGGATCTTACTCTGGCTATTCTCTAAATAGGGATAAAACCATGGTTCTCTGTACGAATAACATCACATATGACAGCCCATATAAGGTTAAAAATGCAACTTATCTTGGGGTAAATATATCTCCTGAGGTGAAGAACATCAACCGACTTAATTATGATCCCTTGATCAATATAGTAAAAACTGACCTCAGGAGGGTAGACAATCTACATCTATCTATAATAGGGAGGGCAAATTATATTAAGATGAGTATATTTCCGAGAATACTTTATCTGTTCCGGGCCATTCCACTGAT
Source organism: Lissotriton helveticus (assembly GCF_964261635.1). Classification (NCBI taxonomy): domain Eukaryota; kingdom Metazoa; phylum Chordata; class Amphibia; order Caudata; family Salamandridae; genus Lissotriton; species Lissotriton helveticus. The sequence continues at coordinate 1,733,753,872 of NC_136057.1, read as the reverse complement.
GGCCGACATCTCCACTATTAAAAATCTAGACTCTACTATATCTAAATTCTTATGGAGCTATGGGAAAATTAGGAGAGCGTTACCATTACTGACTCTTCCCCTACACAGAGGTGGCCTTGGAATCCCGAATTTGACACTTTATCTTTGGTCAACATTACTTCAACAAATGGGTCAATTTTTTAATGCCAAACCCTCCATCTCGTCTAATATAGATTTATATATCCCTTCTATTTTTGAACTTGGATTAGGCAGTAGGTGCCAAGGCTTATTTTTGAGACAAGTTGAGACATCATACTATAAGAAGATCAAATTTAAGGTGATTAGTGATTCATGGAAAATATGGAAACTTGCCTCTAAACACCTAGGTATTCCTAAAATCACTAAATACACCTCTTTATGGCATAGTAAGATCATACCAACTTATCTAAAGGATAATACCTCTAAGAAATGGGAGAATCTTGGCATTCATACACTAGGTGACTTTTTTGGACAAAATGTTTCTCCATGCTTTGAAGGGTTACGGCAGAGATTTGATATTCCATCTACAGATTTCCTAAAATACTTTCAAGTGTTTACTAGTATCCGTAACTCTAAGCTTAACTTTAATTTAGAGAATTTTCATTTTTTTTCTATTATTGGGAAACAGGCTACCAGGATAGGAACCCTATATGATCTACTCTTGGAATCTTCTGTCGATGATTTAGATCGTGTTGAGCGATCCTGGGCACTAAAACTGGGAAACCCCGATGTGGATATTGATTATTCCCTAAACCTCTCAGCAACATTATTTTTAGCCCCTAATCTTAAAGCTCAACATTATAAGACTATTTACAATCTGTATTATACTCCGTTTAAACTTTTCACGTGGGGATTGCGGGCAGATGATTACTGCCCGAGATGCGGACAGGCTCAAGCAAATCTAATCCACATGTTTGCAGAATGCCCCAAACTTGATATTTTACAAGCTATGATTGGTGGATTTTGGGCACAGGTTTTTGGTCGGAATCTTAGATCTTCTGCTACTTTATATATTCTCGGTCATGATGAATCCTTAGGTTATAGTATGGAGGAAAGCAGGATTGTCTTTCTAGGCACCGCCGTCCTCCGTATTATATTGGCTGCGCGATGGAAAGATCCCGCTGCACCCACGTTTCAGATGTGGCTTAGTCGATTTCTTGCCACATATAAACAGGAGTTAGCTATATATAGGACAAGAGGTAGAAGATCTAGAGCTCTTGGTATTCAGATCTGGGCCCCAATTTCTGAATGGTATTCCAATGCAAGACTCCCTTCCTGATATGAGCTGAACTGACATGATGTTATGAATATATATGCTGTTTTCCTTTTCTCCTTCTTTATTTTTTTTTTTATTATTTTTTTTTATTTTCTGTATTTGTCATTGGTAAATATATATAGATTTACTATCGAATTATTCAATGTATTATTATTATATTGTGTTGATATTTTTTTTGTAATGAAAGTTCTTAATTACTATTGATTATGCTCAATAAAAAACAAAAAAAAACAAAAAAAAAAGAAAAAGAATATGTTTCAATCACTGACTCTCCGAGGCAAAAGTAAAAGGAGAGATTCAATGTTACTTTTGGTGGGGGATTTTAATTGTACGCTGTGTGAAAATGCTGAAAATAATCTATGTGGAGCATTGTGTGAGGAAGGTGCATGTTCTTCACACTTCAGTCATACCTTCTTAGGAGAAGACTTAAATGAATTAATTAATAGTTTTGACCTTGAATTTGCTAATGAATTGTGCTTATCACCAGCTCCCATGCCTCCTACATTTAATGGTATGGGTTGCTGTTCTACCATTGATTATGTGTTAGCTTCTATCAATCATGCACACAGCCTCCATTCTTTTTATGTTTCTGATAATTCACGAAGTGATCATTTTCCTCCCATCCAAGAAAATCTTAGGGACCAACAATAGTGATCGATTATTAGAGAACTTAGCAATTGGAAGCATAAATGGTTATTCCCTGCGATGGGCTATGGTAGACCAAACCGAGCTGCTTAAATCAATAATTGTTAAATGTAACTTAGATATAGTGACATGTCTGAGTGAAGATACTACCTCTGCCACTCTATTAGCATAATTTAAAAAAAATAACAAATGTAGTAAGGGAGTCTCTTATTAGGCAACACAGGAGTAATAGAGCCCAGAGTGGGTGGTTTGACTCGGGTGCACTCAAGCCTACTCACTCCTAAAAAAGAATTGCATAAAAAAACAAGAAATATTTGAGAATGTTAGGAGAGCTAGGCTGGCATTTAAACAAGCGGTTAGAGACAGGAAAAATATGGTAAGGAAGGAGGCCTGGGAAGCTTTGCATTTAGCTTCAGTATCTAATGATAGTGCAGGCTTCTGGAAGGCAATTAGAACACCTTTTCTATCTAATGATAATGGCCCTACTATTGAGATAGCCATCATGGAGAATCAATGGATAAAACACTTTGCTCAGGTATATGGGAAGATTAATCTTCTGTGGAGACCCGAGATATAAACCATTCCTTTCATTCTAAGGATTTAATGTTTAGGTTGAGAGGGCCTTACACACCAGCCAGGGCGGTAAGGCTCCTGGCCCAGACGGGGTCCCTATAGATATATTTAAGTCGATCATACCTCTATGGGGGCCTCTTCTTGTGCAGGTTCTTAATGCGAGTTGTAACACCTTTCTACCCACTTGGGTAGAGTCCACCATTGTCCCTATCTTCAAAGAGGGGGATAGGAATGACCTGGGATGTTACAGACAGATCTCCTTGTTGGATGCCATTACGAAGGTAGTAGACTGTGTCATACTGGAACGTCTACTGGACGGGGCCGATGAAAATTCTATAGTATTTTATCCGATATGCAATATGGCTTTCGGGCCGGTCTGTGGACAGTAGAACAGGGTTTGAATCTTTCTTTGTTGGTAGGGAAATATACGAGGGCTAAGAAAGGGAACTCGTTTTTAGCTTTCATGGTCCTCTCAGGTGCATTTGACTGTGTAGTCCACACTAAACTATTGAAATTGTTGGGAGATCTGGGGGTTGATGTGAATATTATTTATTTTCTTAAGCGTTTTTATAGTGACGCTAAGGCACGTGTGCGCTACGGCTTGAAGGGCGAGCGCTCGGCTGCACTTTCGATTAGGAGTGGAGTCAGGCAGGGCTGTGTCCTGGCTCCATTACTTTTTATTTTGTATATAAATGGGCTAGAGGAAACCTGTTGTAAAGATAATCAAGATTTTCCTCAAGTAGCTGGCCGTCCAATCCCAGCCCTCTTGTATGTGGACGATGCCGTGCTGATGTCACGCACACAGGTGGGCCTACAGCACGTTGTGGATAGTTTTACCCTTTTCATGAAAGATCTGGGTTTAAAGGGTAATCTCTACAAAAACTTTTATTATGCGCCTTGGCAGAGGTTTTAAGACAAACAGAGACACTTTCATTGCAGGACAAAAGATTGAGGCTACTAAAAAATTCTCTTACTTGGGTATCCTTTTCTCCCAGAACGATTCCTGGGTACAAGCTGTATCAGCAAAAAAAATGGCTCTTTTACGCACCACATCTGCCCTCACTATCTTTGCCAGGAAATTGGGTAAAAGACCTCCTGAGGAACTTATTAAAATATATGAGGCAAAGTGTGTAACTGCAGCTCTTTGTGGGACTGGGGTATGGTGGTTTGCCGACCTCACCCCTATCCAGACAGTTGAAAATTCCTTTTTAAAATATATCTTAGCTGTTCCAAGTGGCACCTCAGGGTGCATTTGCCACGCAGAACTAGGTCTCCCGTTTATCTCTGATTCAATTAAGTTAGAGCCTGTGCTATTGTGGCACAGGCTATGGACGAAAAAGGAAACCAACCTGAATAGAAATATTCTTTTAGACATTTTGAAATTGGAAGGAATAATGAGGATTCCCTGGCTGAGATAGGTTTATAATTTCTTTAAGGATCTCGGCCATCTAGAGTACTTTTTGAATCCTCTTACCATTAAGGCAGTGACCAGAAAGGATCTGAGGAAAGAGTGTCTTAGGCTGCTGGACACCCTGAGAATGACATCTGAGATTCTAAAGCCCACAGTCCTGCATAATCAATTGATTTTAACTACTTTTAACATTCAACCCTATTTATCCTTTGTTCCCGGTGCTTACGACAGGTTTTTATTACCCCGTTTTAGGCTGGGGATCTTTCGTAGATTAGTCACTTTTCCTGCTATGAATGACTGGTCACAAGACCTCCAGCCCTGCCCCTGTGGGTCATATTTCCCCCCAAACTACGACTCATGTTATTTTATTTTGCAAATTGTTTTCTACTGACAGGCGGCTGTTTTTGAATTCTATAACAGTCTGGGTTACGCCAATGTCGCCCCGCTCTGTCATTACAACTTTTAGATAATGAAAATAGTGTACTAAGAATCATAGCCTTTTTGAAAAAAGTGTTTCATTTTAGGAAATCTATGTTTACTTGAATGCTCTTTGCACAGTAATGATGTCCCTCCTCTTTTTAATAATGTAACATTGTAACATCTAATGTGATTTTATGTAATGTTTTTATTATGATTTTTTTTGCATGAAATTGCTTATGTATTTTATAATTGTATGCTTTTATGATTGCTATTCCACAATCGACTAAAGCTATTCTTGAACTTGAACTTGTATATAATATTGAAAATGTTTAAAAAGGCTTCGGTTCTGAAATGATGAGACTGTGAAAGAACTAAAACGAGTCTCATTGAAGTTACATTAGGGGGAGCGAAGGGTGGCTCTGCTGCAGAGTTAAGTTTTGGGTTTTTTCACTCTGAGGGTGAGGGAAAAAATGGAAAGGGGGCCATCTCATCACCTGCTTTTCAGAACTTTTCATTGTGCAGACACTTGATCAATGTATTTGTAGGAAAGTGCAAGGACATATATATACAAGGCCCCTTTTCAATGTCCATTTTACTTTACTACCAGGTTACTACCAGCACACTTTAAACCCTGCTCCATTCACTTCTACACGCTGATGTTGCTCCTCTGCATGCACCTGTTTTTGGATGCTGTGCTCACACCTATCTGCTCCCCCACACTTTATTCCGTTGGTCTTGCCCCTTTAATTCACCGCTCTGCTCCTTTTCCACTTGTCCTCGGTGAGCAGCTTCACTTGTGATGCACCAACACCGCCACTCTATCCTTTGCTGTGCCCCTGCAAGATATTCAGCCTTTTATTCATACAGGGGCAGGGCTGCTTCACAGTCAAGGGCACTTAAATGACCTGTCCGATCAATATGCAGATGCAGCCATTAGGCCCACAGAGAGGGGCCAGCAGGGGAGATCGATAACAAAAAGAAAAATATAAACTCTTAGGGGACCCCCTGGGCCTCGAAATTCTGGAGTCTGTAAAGCTGCGAGGCCCCATGGCTGCGAGCAGGCGCGGGGCCCCGGGCAGCTCCCCACGCCTAGTGCCGGCCCTGGTGGTACAGCTATTGAGAGAGAGCGGGAGATAGCAACAAACAGAAAACGAGGGCACAAGAGGACACTATCTTGAGGAAGAGGGGGAAACTATATTCATATACACACAAACACACACACACACACACCCACACATCCACTTCCCCACACACACTCTCTCTCTCACCACTAAATAGTTATACTTAGGTCTGCATTTCCAAATAGAAAGCTTTTTTTTGGTTTGCTAATAACTTCGACCTCGTTTGACAAACTTCACAAAATGTTTCCAAAACTATTTCATCCACCTCAGCTAATTCCTAGAAAGATTGGGGTCCTAAAACTCAAAATCACCAAATTTAGCAGGAAGCTAGATCCTGGTCGGCAGATTGTGCTTTTTGTGATTGGGTGTAAAACCGTTCAGTCATTTTTGTAAAGTTAAGGGACAGAATTGTATCTGTAAGTTTGGTCCACAAAAGTCTAGAGAGAGACTCTCGGGAGCGCCACTTTAAAAATAGAGCTTTCTGATTGGCCCTGGGAGCTTTATTTCCCTTGGACCATCTCGGTCCCGCGGGAGTTAGACTCCCACAGGGGCGAGAGCTCTGATTGACTGCCAGCAACATGAGAAAAATGTTGCTGGCAGCCATTACTGTTCTGAAATTTAAAAAAAAGAAAAATAATATAATGGGACAGGGTAGAAATACCCTGACCCCCCTAGGTCCAATGTTAAACATCACTGATGCAGACTAGTTTATCTTCTCACCTCATTTTGGTAGTAGTATTATTTTTTTAAATTTCAATAACTACTGCAGTATTTTCTAGATACATTCGAGAAAATACCACTTTAGATCTTAAACTTAAATTTCCCTAACTCTATAGACGTTGCTAAACTGTCTAATTTCTTCCTATACATTACAAAAAGAGGAAACTATATTTGAAGTTAAGATACAGAGCACAGAAAGTGTGGACTAAACAATATAGCTGTCTTTTGATTTTGTAAGAGCCTTGTTTAACCAATAATATTGCTTCTCATCATCGCCATGTACTGTGGTCTACAGCGGCTCAATATATCATTAAGATTTTGCCCCTTATTCAGATATTCAGACCCCCCCAGGATATTGCGCATAGATTTGCAAATTTTGAGGGACAAAAATTTAAATTTTGCTGCATTATTGTAGCACTTTATTTTACTTGTAATCAGTCCTTTTCAGCCTTAAATCAATGAAAGAAATAAGTTACTTACATGTAACAGTATTGGAATCTTTCATAGATTCACATGCTTGAATTATTCCCCTTCATCGAGATGGAAGTCCCCGGTACATTTAAAAAGTAATGTCACAATAGACATAGAAGTTAAAGTCCTAAGGCCTCATTAATCAGTAACAAATCTAGGTCAAAGTCAAAATAACTTTATTCGTTCAGATTAGACCATAAAAGTATAACATACTAAGATAATACATAAAATTTGTGTACAGTAATATAACTTATCCCTGAAGCTCAACGCCCAAAAATAAAGCATTAGTACTTTAAAAGGTACTTGAATTTGAGAGTACTTGAATTTAAAAGGCACCATATTCATTTACAATTCATACAGTTTTCTTATAAAAATGCAGTTTTGATAAAATGTAAAACAGCAGTACAAATAGCAGCAGTGGATAGAGAATGTAAGAAATTAAAACCCTCTTGATAGGAGCAAGGGCGAATTTCTTTTAGAATTGGAATGAGGAACCTTGCCCTCGGCTCTTTATATAGTGTGCAAAACAGCATAAAGTGCATGGTGCTTTGTTGGGCTAAATTGTTACAGGGACATGGATTAAGGTTCTCACACCACCCCACCTGATTTGGGAAGTCCACAAGAAAGTGCAAAGTCGGAACCTGGTCCTATAAAATCGAACTTTATATTCATGGTAAAAGACAGGTAACATTCTTGTCGTAAAAGGGACCAATTAAGGTGGTATTGTAATCCTCGTTGCCGGTGACAATTGGTAGAGACTGCAAAATATGCCTCTTTTATGATTGATTTCATGTTTTTTTTTTTAATGCTGGCCGGATTATAATAGTAAATCGATCTCCCCAGAAGATACAGGGTCCTCCCTGTCTTTATGCCTCTGCAACCATAATAACAGCCTCCCCTCAAGGTCCTTTTAGGTCTGACAAAAAGGTGCAACATACCTTACAGTCCTTTGGTTTGTGATCAGGATAAAGGCAGTAAAGGGGGTCATCGATGTGCAGTCTTTTTTTCTGCAGGTACTACAGAGCCTAAAGAGGTCTTTTCTAGGTGTGTCCAACAAGGAAAAATAAATGGAATTCACCCAGACAAAGGAATTATAGGTGTAAAATACCTTGATTCCAAGAGAAAAACTGAAGTCAAAGATATTTAAAAGTTATGAGGAAAAAAGCTGAACAGAGCTCAGTGGAGACTATCTAGCATGACTTGCGGTAGAAAATCTGAGGGACAAGCTCCTTTCAGGAGGGTTCTAAAGGGTGGTGTCAGCTGATTGCTTCAATCAATTAATCAGAGGGTTTACAGCGCGCTACTCACCGCTGAGGGTCCCAAGGCCCTGGGGGTGGGGGGAGGATGCAGCTCTGGATCCGAAGAATCAGACGAAGAAGCCAGGTCTTGAGGCTCTTCCAGAAGGTGTGCAGAGTAGGGGAGCGTCTGATGTTGAATTGGAGCTCGTTCCAGGCTCTGGCTGCGGTGTATGAGAAGGCTCTTCCACCTGCTCTGGTTCTGTGGATGAGCGGGATTTCTGCTAGGGCAAGAACGGCGGAGCGGAGGTTCCTTATAGGTACGTGGAAGGAGATTCTTTCATTGAGGTATTTGGGTCCCAAGTTGTGGAAGGATTTGTACGCATGGGTGAGCAGCTTGAAGATGACTCTTTTCAACGGGGGGCCAGTGGAGGTCTTGCAGGTGTTGGGTGATGTGCTCCTGTCGTGGGATGCCGACGAGGAGTCTGGCTGCGGTGTTCTGGATGGTCTGGAGTTTTTGTAGCAGAAATGTGTTGATTCCAGCATAGAGGGTGTTCCAGTAGTCCAGTCGGCTTGTGATGAGTGCTGGGGTGACAGTCTTTCTGGCTTCGGGGGGGATCCACTTGAAGATCTGGCGGAGAATGCGGAGGGTGTATGTAGAAGCAGATGGAGGCAACTGCGTTGATCTGTTGAGTCATGGAGAGGGAGGAGTCGAGTATGATGCCGAGGTTCCCGGGTGTGGTCGGTGGGTGTGAGGGGGTGCGGAGGGCCACTAGGAGTTGTCCCAAGATGCAGGGGCGGGTCCAAGGCCCAAGACTTCTGTCTTCTCCAAGCTGAGTTTCAGACAGCTGCTGCTCATCAAGCTGCAATGTCTTTCATTCCTTCTTGGAAGGCGATCCTGGTCATTTTGGGTTCTTTCGTGAGGAAGAGGATGGGCTGGGTGTCGTCAGAGTAGGATACAATGCTGAGTCCATGCTGTCGGACTATGGCGGCGAGGGGGGCCATGTAGATGTTGAAGAGCATGGGACTGAGCGATGATCCTTGTGGTACTCCGCAGGTGATCTCTGTTGGTTCGGAGAGGAAAGGCGGGAGTCTGATCTGTTGCATTCTGCCAGCAAGGAAGGAGCGGGGCCAGTCGTGGGCTGTTCCCTGTATTCCTGTGTCATGGAGTCTGGCTGCAAGAGTGAGGTGAGAGATGGTGTCGAAGGCTGCAGACAGGTCGAGTAGGATGGGGGCTGCGGTGTAGCCTTGGTCTAGGAGCATGCTGTCGTCATCTGTGGGGGTGAGAAGGGTGGTCTCGGTGCTGGGTTGCTGCAGAATCTGCATTGGGAGGGGTCGAGGATGGAGTTCTCTTCGATAAAGTTTGTCAGCTGGGCATTGAAGATCTTGGTGACTTTGGCTGCGAAGGGAAGGAGAGAGATGGATCGGCAGTTCGAAGGTCCCTAGGGTAAGCATAGAGTTTCTTGGGGAGGGGCTGGACTTCTGCGCAGTTCCAGAAATCTGGACAGTGCCGGATTCGAAGGAGGCACTGATGGTGCATCGTAGCTCGGGTGCTATGGTGGTGGTGGCTCTGTGGAAGATGGGCAGGGGTTGGTAGGGGCTCCTGAGTGAGTGTTTCTTCATGGTAGTGGTGGTATCTTGGTGGTGACTGGGGTCCAGGCTGTGATGGGGGGCCGGCTGTCGTTGCCGGGGGCACGGGTGGTTTTCCGAGATCTGCTCGCTGAAGTTGTCGTACAGGGCCTTGATTTTTTATTTTTTTTAACCAACGAAAACAGTTGTTAGTACAGTACAGGGCCTTGATTGTCAGGTGACAATAGGTGCCCAGCTTATTGCAATGGTCCTCGGGAGGGAGTGACGTCTGTGGCTTCACTGGGGGGTTTAGTGAATTGCTAGATGATGTTGAAGAGTTCCTTCGAGTTGCTGAGTTGGAGAGGATTTTGTTCCAGATGAAGGTCTTCTTTGTGCATCTTATGTGTTGGAGGTATTCTGTTATGGCGTTATGGTATGTGGTCAGGTCTTCAATGGTTTTGCTGTTTCTCCATCATTCTTTGAGATGTCTGAAGGAGTGCCTGGCTTCTTGGACGTCGGCAGAGAACCAGATGGTCTTCAGGGGCGTTGTCGATCTGCAGTACGGAGGGGTGCAAGCTTGTCTGCACAGTTGGCGATCCAGCGGTGTAGATCCTTGGCTGCAGAGTTGGTGTCTGTTGAGGCGGGGGGGGGGGTCTTGGGCGAGGTTGGAGTTGAGATGTTTCTCTGTGACCTTGCTCGAGTTCCTTCATGGAGGGCGAGCAATGGGTTTGAGAGTGGTGGTCCATCCAGAGGGGCTGCGTGGGGTGGCTGAAGCGGATGTTGTTCCCACCTGCGAAGATGGGGTCGAGGGTGTGTCCTGCCTTGTGGTTAGGGGTCATGATAAGCTGTTTCAGTCTGATGTTGGTGAGGTTGTCCAGGAAGGTGTTGGAGTTAGTGTCGCTGAGGTTGTCGATATGGAAGTTCAGGTCTCTGAGGAGTATGTAGTCCATGGAGGCGATGGCCTGTGGTTTGATGAGGTCAGCATTGGTAGTGGCAAACATAGCGCAAGGTCCAGGGGGTCTGTAGGGGAAGGTGCCCCGCAGTGTGGTTCTAGTGCCGGTCTGGATCTGGAAGTGGAGGTGTTCAGTGGGAGTCGCTCGTGGTGGTGCTGGAAAGTTGTAGGAAGGTCTTGTGTGCAATGGTGAGTCCTCTTCTTGGGAGGTTTTGGAGGTCCTTCCTCTGGATCGTGTAGCCTTCGGGAATGGCGATGGTGATGTCAGGGGCAGAGGAGGCCTTGGCCCAGGTTACTGTGAAGGCAACGTCTGGCGAGAGGGTGTGGAGGAGGTCCCAGATTTCTAGGGCATGTCTGTGCAGGGTGTGCATGTTGAGGAGGATGCACTTCAGGGTTTCGAGGGTGTTGGCGTCTGGCATGGGGACAGCGGCCGTGGTGATGCGAAGGGTGGTGAAGGTTCGGCAGCCAGAGAACTGGCCGTGGGTGGTGTTCTGTGTCACCAGCTGGCAGTTGTTGTTCCTTGTGGGATTGAGTGTGAGGAGGGCAGCTGAGTCGCAGATGGGCTTGCCTTTGGTGCACCTTGGGCGCAGCTGCCATTACGTAGTGCAGCTGGGAGGCGGGAGCGGGAAACCAGCAGGGGGGCGGGCCGCAGGGGTAGCAGCGGCAAAAAATGGGCACAGAGGGCACAAACAGGAAGGACTCAGCAGTGGATCCGGGAGCAGAATAAGATAAAAATTAACACGAAGGCAAAATTAAAACTGCAGCAAAATAAAACTGAGGCAAATGAAAATAAAAAACAAGCAGCAGAAAATAGGACACTAAGGCAGACTCAAACCCCTACCTAGCAGAGGGGTGGAAGGGGCAGTGGCAGAGGCACAGTCAGCGGAGCTGCACAGGCGGAGAGCTGGGTCACTGACCAGGAGGTCAGAGGTCCTGCTCAGATGTCCGCGCAGCGGCAGCCATTACATAGGGGAAGGGGAAGGGAAGTGCAGCTGGGAGGTAGGAGTGTGAAACCGGCAAGGGGAGACGTCATGGGGGCAGCAGCAGCAAAAAATGGTCACAGAGGGCACGAACAGGAAGGACTCCGCAGTGGATCAAGGAGCAGAATAAGATAATTAACACTATAGCAAAATTAAATCTGCAGTAAAATTAAACCGAGGCAAATAAAAATAAGCAACAGAAAATATGGCAAAGGCAGACTCAAACCCTGAGGTTCTGTGAATTCTGAACCCGTGGGTTCCATTTTGTGTTTGGCAGCCATTTTGTGGTTGCCCTCACATAGGCCAATGATTGTGGCTGAACTAGTCTTTTTTAGGACATGTACACCTTAGCTCGAGTTCATGCTGACTCCTGTTTGACCTGAGTGAACTGACCCTGTTGCCTGAAGCTGACCTTGTTAAACCAGTTCCTGCCCTTTAGCTGATCAAGATTAAGGATCAGAGCACAGGACATCATAAAGTTTACTGCACACAAACATGCCTTATCCTACTTCTATCTGTATCTGTTCCTTCTTTTATGGTCTGTTTATGATATGGGTTGTGGTCCTTTTATTATGGGTTTGTCCGGCTTGTGTAAGAAGGAATGTTAGGCATTTTGCATGCTTGCAAAAGCAAGGACTGCCCCTTACTTTTATGCTGAGTTTTGTAACCCTGAAGCATATATAACACCTCTGTTCTCTGTACTCCTCAGACTACCTCATTCAGTTGCTACGGCTTCTGTGTGACGTGGCCTCACTTATTAAATTTAATAAAGATGTCTTTTCATATTTTCAGCTTCTGTGCCAAGTTCTTTTTATTAGTAAGTATTCCCTGAGAATGAAGATTTCAGTTCTTCAAATGGCGCGGCCAACGTGGGCTTCATCAGAGAAGTGACTTTCTGAAGGAGTGATCTTGTCAGGAGACTGAAATCTACTGAGGAGGAGAGGATGGGACTCTGCTACTTTGTGCACAAGGATTCTGGAGATTCTCTGTCTTCGCAGCCCGGTATATTTCTGCTCTTCCTGATTTTGATCCTCCACATGATGTCACTCCTGACTGAGAACCTTTTTGGCGTGAGTATTCTAAAAAAAGACCGTTAGGTCATGTAGAACTTGACAGTTAGAATTTGGATAACCTTTTGATTAGTAAAAATAAGAAGTACAATTGGGTCGCTCCCACGACTTTGTTTGGTTTCTTGGTTTTGATTTGGTTATTGCAATTACCAAAGCCGAGGGGTTGATTTCTTGGTTTTGATTTGGTTATTGCAATTACCAAAGCCGAGTGTCTCGTATATTTGCGAGTATATCGTTTTTGATAACCCCTTGAAGTTTGAAGCTTGATTAGTGAGCTATAAGATGCCTGGTCTTAGCAAATTTAGGACTGTAACTTTGGAACTTTGGAATTTGTGTTGGCCAACTTTTGGATTTGTATAGGTTTGTATATGCGAATTGCAATTTGTGTAGGCAGGCAATGAGGAGATATTTCTCCATTTGGTTTAGTAGAACGGTGCACGTACGAAAAATACATTAAGCACTATTTTGATTATAATATTGTATATTTTGCAATATTTTTGGCATGCCTGTTTAAAAGCTCACATGGAAAAATGTGTTGCTTTTTTGGAAGGTACCATCGTGTGATGTGAAGTAAATTAGCCGGCCCCCCTAGCGGGAAATATCTAAATAGGTTTAGATTTACAAACATATTTCTTCCTTGGTGATTTTGTATCCCCAGGGAATTAAAATATGGACATAATACATACAAGGATCCTTTGTTCTGTGCAATTTTTTGATATGTAGAACGATTTTTGGTGTTCTGCTAGCCAAAGCTAGTGAATTGAGTGTATTTTCACTTCTTGGACATACATCAGTCTGTTGGGCTGTTTTTGCAGTCTTTTGAAACACAATTGAGAAGCGTTTCTTGTAAATATGACTTACAACTAGGATTTACAAATGGTTTGGTTTAAGTACAGTCTGTGGGCTGTCCTTTGTTTTTCTGTCCTAAGTATTGATTTGTGGGTTAAATGTGTGTTTAAATGTATGTGGTTTTCCCATTAGTGCAACTTCTGTAAGTACATAGCGATGGCTCTATTCACGAAATGCATGGCTAAAGAACGCTGTATTGTGTGTCCTGAGTGTTTCACCCCTTTCTGTTTATGTCTGAAATTAACTCAATGTTTGTTCGTGGGTTTCTTTATGTTTTCAGTCTATTAAGCAAACTGTCTAAATGCTTAAAAAAATAAAATTAAAATTCACATTCACTAGGAATAAAAAGGCCCCCAAAAAGGAATGGTGTGTTTTGTAGAAAAATGTGGCGCCAAATTTTGTCATGTTTAAAGTTAGGCTTCTGTGCTTAGGCTTATAAATGAATGCGTCTAAAAATGATAGGCAAGGGATGCAGCTTGCTTTTATATGTGATATCAAAATATTTGGGTTTATTAAAAATTATTAAATTATGAAAAATAATTATTAAAAATAAGTGCTACAAAATTCGTTTTTTACTATTCATGAAGCTTAATGCTCATACTGTGACCTCCTAGCATTATAATTTAATTTGAGTTGTGTTGCACTGCATAATGAGGACATTAGCATATGCCATCTCACTTAGCGCAGGCGTAAAAAACTCATTTTTCTAAGGATTTACATGAGATATGTCTAATGTCTAATATCTGTAATGTGTAAAGAACATTCTGAGGATGATTAATATGTAACATACTTATAGGATATTTATTTTTAAGTGCCCCAAATATCAAAGTCGATTTTGGGTATTTTTGCCATTTATAATAGCTTTAAGGTGCTTTTAGGCTTCAGTAAATGCATACATTTAGGTATAATACAAATTTGCAGGCTGTCCTCATTTGGGGTTTGCTTTTAAATGGCCCAGTGAGATTCATTTAAGGTTAACGAAATAAGTACCATTGCAACAAGCATTTGTTCTAAAACTGGTATGTGTGTTATTAGGTTCTGTGAATTATTCACAGTAAATGTGGTTTAATAATATGGAAACAGATAATTTTTTTAGCGCCTAAAAAGGAGACATTATTTTTCAAAATAGAGTGAATTATTGCAAGTTAGGAGGAATTAGGAAGGCTTTTTGCCTTTGTCAGCCTCAGAATGAGCAGAGGGTGGGGGCTAGAAGAAGCTGCAGCTGGCTCAAGTCGCGCTGAGATGCTATCTTTGGTTTCCCTGTAAACAATGGAAGGAGGCTGTCATGTTGACATTTGTAACCTTTTAAATTAGGGACTTGTCTCTGTGAAATGCAGAATGACCTTGCTAAACAGGCCTCTAAAAGGAAGGGTTTCTGGTTTCTCCACAAAATTAAAGAACTTAATTCCAAAGGGAAAATATGAAAAAGGTTTCTTTGAAAGTCCCAACACATGCTAAATGCTCTGCAGAAATGATATATTTGTATCTCTGCCTCTAAAAAAATAATGTCTGCTAGTTGCTTTTATTTGACCGAAAATGAAGCATTGCATTAAGTCTTAGACAGAAAATAAGACAAAGCTTTTTATTGAAATTTTGAAGGCTACATGCCTAAGTGAGAACGAATTGTGTCGCAAGGCTAACATGGAGTGTCAGTGAAAGAATTTTACTTTTGGAAAGTTAAAAGTGCTTCATGTTGCAAGGTGACTGACAAGATGGTAACAGTTAAGTAATGGAAATTTATTTTTGTGTCTGTTAATGTGTATTATGTTTTGTCTTCTGATTAAAAGTTATAATTGATGTCTGTTTGTTATGAGAAATGTCTCTTTTGTGTGTTGTGTATTTTTTTTTTGCTTCTGCCCACAGATCATTCATGAATTGTTCTGGGTGATTTTAAGGCTGACAAGACACGTGAGTTTGGTTGGTTAAAAAGAGATGTGTTTTTGCGTAATTTCTTTGAAAAGAAATGTTTGTGCATTTTACATATTTTTGCATTTTATCATTTTATGAATTGTTCCTGCTGGTCCTGTGTGTCAGAAGTGACACACAGTAAGTTGCATTTGACAGGCAAATCTCCACTACCTGGTGATCTGCTGTCAAAAAGGAGGATAAGGAAAGTAAAAGTAAGTGTGAGGAAAGTAAGAGAAAGTGTGTAAAAGAAAGTGTAATTTTGATGAAAGTGTAATTTTAATTTTAAACCTGACAAATTAAGAAGGCCTCAATAGTGGGTTTTGGGCTGCAGGTTCACAGTGCATAAAGTACAGGACTTGAAGTGGGTGCGTCACCGCTCATTTACATATGTTATTGTCTTGTCTATGTTTTTTGTGCTTGATATACAGCAAGTATATCTGATGGCTTGACATGTGCGTTTTGTGCGTTTTTTGCATGTTTTTTGTTTTCTATTGCTGCTTTTAATACTATTACAAGTTTACCTGTGTTGTGAAGGGATATACATGACGATGTGTATCCTGCAAACAGTTGGGTAGATTTGCTTTGACACTAAATTTCACAGAAAGACAGACAACACTTCACCAGTGCGTGTCTATTTTGGCTATATAGTATTGAAGTAAAATAAGAGATATACAGGAAACAAGGTTTCACCTACAGTCACGTTACTGCCCCCTTTCCTGTAAGGAACAGGCAGCCCTAAAATTATGTATCCTGAATTGGACGTAAGGATAAATTATAGATCTGTGACTTTTGTGCATGGTGACCTAATTTTTATATTACATTAGTCAGTTTTGTTCTGCTTCCTGAATAGTGTATGGCTTTGTACCATAAAGGAAACAAGGCTTCATTTTTTTTTTCTTCCTCCCTGAAAAAGGAACTGGAACATTAGCGGAGATTACCGTATATGGTGTAGAGGCCAGCGGTAGAGCTAACATTCATGAACTATTTTGATTTTTGTGTATCACCCCCCACTTTTGGTGGTGTTTTTTTTTTTTTTTTTATAAAAAAAAATCCCTTTTTTTTTGTTTTTTTTTTGTTTTTTGTTTTTTGTCCTCATATATGCCACCAGAATATATGTGCTCTAGGTGGGCCCCACTGTTGCCTCTTACACTGTTGTTTTACTTCGAGTCCGCCCTGGAAACAGTATCATAGCAGACAGGGATCCCCAGAGGTAGGCTGCTTTCGTTATCCTACTCCTCCAGGCCTATTTTAGGCGCCCTAGGCCTGAAAGAGGACAGGACCGACACAACCTCTGGCATAATCACAGGACCGCTCACCTATTTATCCAGACCGTCAATTTAGACCAGACATTCTCAGTGTTGGCACTAGTGCCAGACAAATCCATTTTACATACTTCCATTATATATTTCAAGCATGCTGCGAATCTCGGAGGAGACACCGACTTCCACTCCATACAAATTTGTCTCCTTGCAATTGCTATTATGTAGAAAATAAACTGAGTATCCAAACTATTAATATTATAGTCTTTCAGCAGACCAAAAAAGATAAGTTGGCGAGAGCAGATAAGGGTTATTGAAAGTACATCGCCAACAAAATCCAAAACCGCTTTCCAATAATCTTGAATAAGTGGGCATTCTGAAAAGATATGGATATCATCAGCTGCATTATAGTTACAACGAGGACAGTAATAATTATTTTGTGTGATCTTATGCAGCTTGGCCGGTGTCCAATAAACTCTATAGGCCGTAAACAGGTGGTTACGTCTTAAATTAGCTGGTTTAATTAACCTCTGAGAAAGAAAAAAGGAATCTAGCCAGCCTTTGCTGACCACTTCAGGGGGCTCAGATATACAATTTCCCCATAGCTTTTGGTGTTGTGTCACATGCTTGACTATCACCCAAGAAATTTCTTGTTCTTCCTATAGATTTTTCTTTCGTCACTTCTCCCCTGATTGATGTTGCATCGTACCTAGTAATTGGGGATTTTAGCTGTGTCCTAGTCCCATTTTCCCTTTTCCATATTCCTTTCACCAGTTAGCCTTCTTTTATTTTTATTATTGTATTAGGTTCACACTTCCAGATTGCAGTAATGTACTAGGAATCCCATATTATGTTTAGGCCTACCTCGATGTTTTCCAGTCTGACCGTCATGGTAGTGATGGACTGGTTAACTGACTCAATGCTATTATAAGACAAGTTTCCACATTTTGATCATTAACTTGTGTATTGCATAGTGCACTTGATGCACAGTTATTATTAAAAGGGAGGTATCTACATGTCCCTGATAATCTGTATCATGTGATTTCTCTTTTTAGATGTTCTAGATAAGGAATTTAGGAACACCTAGACTTAATCATTGATAGAAAAAAAGTGTTTACCCCATTAGACGATGTCACTATGTGTGAGGACATCCATTTAGATAAAATTCTCATATAGTTATCTACCCTTAGATGGTAGAGGATATGCTCTCACATGGAAACCCAATTGAAGAAATTAGAGGCACTGTTTTGCTTATTGCCTTTGTCTTGGTATTCTATGAGAATGACAGTGTATTTTAGATCACAATAGTTCCATGGCGTATAGCCACTCCTTTGAAGATTGCAGGCCACCTGTTTGCAGTCCCTTTGTTAAATAAACTGTTTTTGTACTGAATTGAAGGAAAATAACAACTCTGTCATTTCCTACGTCACTAGGTTCTGCGGGATTAAGTCATAATAACCTGCGGAACTCACCCACAATCCCATTAGCGACAGCTAACAGATGAAAAGTCCCAGCACCCAGACAGCGATCGCCAGCGTGCCATCAATAATACCGCCAAAGTATTGTGCTTGCTTCATCAGAAGGCATTGAACATCAAAAAAGAAGGAGGAGCTGGTTTTGCCACAGAACCAGAGTTTCAGTACAAAAGAGCGAAAGAATTGAGGCTTCAGTCTTCCACCTGTCATGTACTGGTAACCTCTGACAGGGTGCAGTCCCTTGAGTCCCTTGGCCTGAGTTTTGGCCACACACCCCCTTTTCCTTTGCTCCAACGGAAGTGCAGTGCACTGGAGAATTCGAGATTGGCAGAAGGCATTACATTATGGTGCCCATGAAAGAGCAGACTGAGCGTTCTCTGACACTGAGTAATGAGTGTTGGAGCCTGAGAATGTAGGCCCGGATCTGCATAAAATGATCTGTGCCCTTGATCAATGGAGAGCACACTATCTGTAGTGCCTGCCGCAGAGAAGAGATATTGATGCACTGCATTGAGACATTGAGACTTTCGAATGAGCTATGAGTGTTTGCCAGGAGGGCACTCCAACGGATACTGAGAAGGACCATTTTCATGAAAGGCCTGAATGAAAAGGCCCATGCGGAAGAAAACAACAGAAGAGGATTTGATGAACAATAGAAGCCTGCCGGAGAGGCTTGGACGGACTCTGGGTATTTACCGTGCGATTGCATAGGGTGGGTGTTGGGAGACTGATTTTTGCTGTTTTGCTGGCATTGTTTTGGAGTGGTATTCTGTTCAGTAAAAGCAGATTGGGGTCCATTCTCTGTGGAAGAGTATCCCTTTTCACCTCAGAGCATTGATGGGGATCACCACTGTTTCACCTGAACATATAATGGGTTGCTGAAATGCATAGGAGCCATAAAGGTGTTACTAGATAATTTTGGGATTTGCTTTCTGCTTAGAGTTGTGAAAAATAATAATTTTGCTTGTAATAGTGGTCATTACTTTCTCCTGTTGTCTATATGTTCTTAATAACGTGTTCTCTAGTGTTTTTAAGCATGACGTTGTCTTTTGTGGGTTGAATGGTTTTTGCTACCCAATAGACATCTGTACCCACCTCCCAACCTATGTCTCTTCCTACTACTACTTCTTTGCATTCTTTCCATACTGCACCTGAACATGAACTGGTTAGGAGGTCAGAGTTTACTAATAATTTCTTTGTACAGCTTCTGCATCAACACCAGTTAGTAATGAACACCACTAATTGTTGGGTATGTGGTCTTATGCCACACACTACAGATAGAGGTATTCCCTATTTGGTTCTGCCATTTAGTTACAATGGGTCTGTATGGGCATATCAGACAATGTTTATTTATGCCAACGAAGTCTATCCCTTGCGTTCCATGAAAGATAACTCGAGTAATAATGCCTTAGTGAAGGGATTAACGGATAATATGGATATCGATTCAGATACAGACTGAGTGATTGCCTATGTAAGGGCAAAAGGAGGGTCTGAGGTTCTGTGAATTCTGAACCCGTGGGTTCCATTTTGTGTTTGGCAGCCATTTTGTGGTTGCCCTCACATAGGCCAATGATTGTGGCTGAACTAGTCTTTTTTTAGGACATGTACACCTTCGCTCAAGTTCGTGCTGACTCCTGTTTGACCTGAGTGCACTGACCCTGTTGCCTGAAGCTGACCTTGTTAAACCAGTTCCTGCCCTTTAGCTGATCAAGATTAAGGATCAGAGCACAGGACATCATAAAGTTAACTGCACACAAACATGCCTTATCCTACTTCTATCTGTTTCTGTTCCTTCTTTTATGGTCTGTTTATGATATGGGTTGTGGTCCTTTTATTATGGGTTTGTCCGGCTTGTGTAAGAAGAAATGTTAGGCATTTTGCATGCTTGCAAAAGCAAGGACTGCCCCTTACTTTTATGCTGAGTTTTGTAACCCTGAAGCATATATAAGACCTCTGTTCTCTGTACTCCTCAGACTACCTCATTCAGTTGCTACGGCTTCTGTGTGACGTGGCCTCACTTATTAAATTTAATAAAGATGTCTTTTCATATTTTCAGCTTCTGTGCCAAGTTCTTTTTATTAGTAAGTATTCCCTGAGAATGAAGATTTCAGTTCTTCAACCCCTACCTGCAAAGATGTGGAAGGGGCAGCGGAGCTGCACAGGCAAAGAACTTGGTTGTTTTCTTAAGTTTGGTCCTTTTTAAATGAAGACTTAGATATGTTACTAAATAATGAGGCCTTAGGCCTTTAACTTCTATGTCTATTGTGATGTTACTTTTTAAATTTACCGGGGACTCCCATCTCGACAACGGGGAATGATTCTAGCATGTGAATCTATGAAACTTCCAATACTGGAGTAAACTGTTTTAGCAGAGTATTCCACTTTGAAATGGGCATGCTTAAAGTGTCTGAGGGTGCTTATTTGCTATATTCTCCTTTGTGGTGACATTCTGGATCATAGGTTAAGCCAAGCACAATTGGACAGGGTTGCTAATCATCCTGATTTCTGTGGCATTGTGCGGACTTGGGGCTAGAGGTTCCAAGCCCTAGAGCCATCTGCTGTAGGACACCACGTTTTGAAATGTAACAGACTGGTTGAGGAAAATCGTAATTGCTTAGTGAAACAGTCACTAACAAAGCAAGTAGGTATGGCTCGTGTAGAAAACATGCATGAAAAGGTACACAACAAACAGGTACAAATGCACAGATAGATCATAACAGGCCAACACCATCTTTTTTAATGAAGCCTAGCTAACATAAAAGCATGCAGTCCACGGGGCGGGGGGGGGGGAGCACTGATCATTGTGCATGAGTTGACCACTAAATTTCTTGCATCTGTGGAAAAGTAAATTCTGCCATGTTCTGTGTCCCTACGCGTCCTCCATCATATGTTATGTGTGCATGATTAATATGCATATGTATTCCCCATGTTCGATTAAAGACGCAATTATAGTTGTGTCCACCTCTAGTATGCCAGTTTCCAGTCTTCGTGAATACAACGAATATTAGGCCTATGTATAGCTACGTTGCCACGTTTCTCAGTGTGCACGTTATTCCATTATAAAGTCCCCGTTTCTAGGCCTCAAAAGGGCCCGGACACCAGATTCAGATCCTGTCTCCTGAACCCTCGTTGAGGAGCAATACAGCCCCCACCTGTATCCTCGACCCTTCACTTACTTCCTGCCTCACAGTGCCCGGTTCAGCCTGGCTCTGCCTCTGAGTCTGCCAAGAGTATGTTATGATTCCAGTTATCAATCCAGCCCTCCTTCTCTGCATTCCTAAAGCTACTGAATCGCATCAATAGTTTCCGTCATTGTCTAGCCTTTACGTCTCCATGTAAGAGAAATACTGTATTAATACTGTAAATATTCCTCATCACGCACTACATGTAGAATAATGCATGCTCCAGTCTTAGTGTCTGTTAGCTTTTCCCCTCCTGATTCTTAGTTTATATCAACATGTTCTCTAAACATCAGATACTAGATACTGCTTAGGTACATGTCGCCCTGACTCTCCAGACTTCAGTCTCTGCTCCTAGCACAGAGTTCATAGCCCCCAGCTTCTCCTAGTAACACGTCATTGCCAGTTTGCGCGCACCATTAGGTTAGAGGTCCCGGCTCCTTAGGTAGCCCCCTCCATTGTTTCCGCCCCATTCATGACATATTCTGTTACGTTCGCATCACATGTCTATGTATACGCCCTGTTACACCTATTTTCACCCTTATCTTTCGCGACTGCTACGCGTCACGCCTATTGCTCCACCCACTGCTACGCCTATTGCAATGTAATGCTATGTGTTTGCGTTATGTATATATGCTCATGTACTATTATTAAAAAGTTGTTCCTGCTTCCTGCTCCTTGTCCCGATTCTGCCCCCGGCAGCGCTGCCATCCTATTCCTGTGCAGGTTGTCCTGTTCCTGTCCTTATGCTGTATTAAACCTGCAAAACTCCTACTACCTCGAATCTTGACTCTTATTTATTGAGCTATCTGTTATTGATATGCCTAGACAAACCTAGATCAGGTATTATTTATTTATATACCACATAATGGCGCCCGAATAGGGACTTACCCTTTCCCCACGCGTCGGTGAAGCCACGCCGACCCCCTGACCCTCTGCAGTCGTGACGGAACTCTTCTGCGCACCGGCAGATATTTCTGCTTCAAGTATCCCTCAGGCCCACGGAGGAGACGGAGGAGGCGGTCCAGCATCCGGACGAGACGGTGGAGGAACGCGGCGAGTCCCGACCAGAGCCCAAGCCGAGAGTCCAAGGTCCGAGGTATCCGGAGGCCCACCCGTAACTGAAGTCCGAAGTTCGTCGTCCGTCGTCATAGCAGTCCAGTCCAGTCAGAGGCCTTCCGTTCTTGCTGCCCGGTGAGTACCGTTACTGGCGGAGAACTCCTGAGGCGGAAAGCCGGGAGCAACGATCTTTTTAAAACTTGTATTTTAAACAGTGTATCTTGTGTTTTTAATACCTGTTGCGCACTGAAAAAACCTTGGCATTGCGGCGATAGCGCTCGGCAGCAGACAGCTGTTGTTGGTGCCCTAGTCCCGCGTCTTGCCGCCACTTCCTGGTTGAGGGACCCGCCAGACACGCCCACCGCGGCTGGCCACGCCCCCCCCTCCCAGGCTCATATAAAAGCGCGCTGATCGAGCGTCGCCACCCATTACACGGAGAACTCCTGAGGCGGAAAGCCGGGAGCAACGATCTTTTTAAAACTTGTATTTTAAACAGTGTATCTTGTGTTTTTAATACCTGTTGCGCACTGAAAAAACCTTGGCATTGCGGCGATAGCGCTCGGCAGCAGACAGCTGTTGTTGGTGCCCTAGTCCCGCGTCTTGCCGCCACTTCCTGGTTGAGGGACCCGCCGGACACGCCCACCGCGGCTGGCCACGCCCCCCCCTCCCAGGCTCATATGAAAGCGCGCTGATCGAGCGTCGCCACCCATTACACGGAGAACTCCTGAGGCGGAAAGCCGGGAGCAACGATCTTTTTAAAACTTGTATTTTAAACAGTGTATCTTGTGTTTTTAATACCTGTTGCGCACTGAAAAAACCTTGGCATTGCGGCGATAGCGCTCGGCAGCAGACAGCTGTTGTTGGTGCCCTAGTCCCGCGTCTTGCCGCCACTTCCTGGTTGAGGGACCCGCCAGACACGCCCACCGCGGCTGGCCACGCACCCCCCTCCTACGCAGTCACTCTCTATTTAGTATGTGCCTTGGCAGGAAGCGCAGCGGACGAGCGCAGCGGGCGCGCCGAATGCGCGCCGAAGGCGCGCATAAGGCAAGCTCGTCTGCGCTCGTCCGCGCCTCGGCAGCGCCCGGTGCGCCACCCGCGGCCCCGATCTCCCCGTCCTTCAGTAGCTCCCCGCACTTGACGCGTGAGGCTCTACTTCTTCTTAGAGACTTCGCTCATGAAGGTCAATTGTCCTTCCAGGACACCGCCTATCCTCTGCTCGATTTTGCGCGCAAAGGCCTACTCACAGGCGGCCCGCTGAATGTCAGGTCCCTGCCCAAACACGCTCACGAAATCGCCCAGCTCATAGATAATCACCATCTAGATGCTTTATTCCTGACGGAAACATGGACCCACTCTGACTGCAATATAGAACTGGATTGGGCCTGCCCACAAGACTTTAAAATCCTGCATCTCCCTCGACCTAAGGGTCGGGGCGGTGGTGTCGGTTTAATCTATAGAGCTTCTTGGTCTGTAAAAACTATTGCTATGGACCCAGTGGTCGGGACCGAAATATTAGGCCTCTCCATCGACTGTCATCTTGGAACAACTTTCACGGCTGTGATTTGCTACCGCCCGCCGGGAGCTTTCAATCTCACTCAGCAGCAGTCGCTCCTCACCACCCTTACCAATATGGCGACCTCTCATAACAACCTGATTGTCTTGGGCGATTTTAATCTTTGGCCCAACGGCAGCCTAGATTCTGCCCTTAATAATCTCCTATTTTCCTGTGAAGGAATGGGACTCTCCCAGCTAGTGAACAAACCCACACACTCAGCGGGGCACCAGCTTGATTTAATCTTTTCCTCCCCTCAGCTAGCACTTCTAAGCGATATTTTGCCGATGTGCTGGACCGACCATGCACTTATCAAATTTCTTATAGCAGGCAGCAGGTCTCGTAGACCGGCACCCCGCCACGGCCTTGTACCCCCGTACAGAGACTGGAAGGCTCTGGATAAACACAGACTGAATGGCCCAGTATTTGAAGTGGAAGACAGTTTTTCCATTACTCAACCAGTTGAGGCTAACTATCTATCCCTCTGCACAAGGATCTCCAACATCTCGGAACGCCTCGTCCCTCAGAAAAAGGGCAAACCACAGAGACGAGTACCGGCCCCTTGGTTTGATGACTCTTTAAGAGCTCTCAAACTAGCATGTAGACAAGCAGAGAGAAAATGGAGGCAAGGCTATGCTGACACCCACAAAACTCTCTGGAAAGAAAACCTCCGGGAGTACAAAACTGCCATTGCCCACAATAAGGCCAAACATTACTGCTCCATCATTACCAACGCCACCAACAGCTCAAAGAGTATTTTTCAGATACTCAAAAACTTAACCAATCCAGACTGTGCCATCTCTACACAGCCCCCCACTCAAGCACTCTGCGACAATCTTGCAGTGTTCTTCATTAATAAAATAAACACCATTATTCATAACCTGGAAACTCCTCCCTCTTCGGGAACTTCCAACACGCAGGGACCGGACACCAGCTCTCAAAACTTGCCGCCTCCAGGCTCTGTCCTTCTGGCTAGATTACGGGAATTTCCCCCAATCCCGGCCTTCGAGTTTGAAAGACTGGCGCGTGGTATCACCTCGGGCTCTCCACTTGACCCCCTGCCTCCAAAAGTTTGGAATAATTTTGGAAACGAACTTTTTAGCACTATGTGCCTAATATGCAACCAGTCTTTGCACAGTGGCCTTGTTCCAACCCCGTGGAAACAGGCGTTAATCACCCCTCTTTTGAAGAAACCTTCGCTGAGCCCTGAGTGTCTATCAAACTACCGACCCATCTCCCTGCTGCCTTTCCCAGCGAAGGTCGCCGAACGATGGGTCAGTTTGTGTCTGTCCGCCCACCTAGAACAGAACAAACTTCTTGATGACTACCAGTTCGGGTTCCGTCCTGCCCACGGCACCGAAACAGCAGTCTTAACAGCCATGGAGGATCTTCGCATGCGTGCAGACAGGGGCCAGCCAGTGGCGCTGATACTGCTGGACCTGTCTGCCGCATTCGATACGGTCAACCATGGTACGCTGCTGCGGAGACTGGGTGAAGTGGGAGTGGAGGGCACTGCTCTGCTCTGGTTTCACTCCTACCTTCGGGACAGAAAACAGGCTGTCTCCCTTCCCCATTCCAATCCTCCTTTGCACCAGTACCCCAGGGAGTCCCTCAGGGCTCCTCCATCAGCCCCATCCTTTTTAACGTGTACCTCATCCCGCTAGTCAAGCTAATCCAATCCTTTGGGATCAAAACAATAAATTATGCTGACGACACACAGCTCATCCTCTCTTGGGAAGGTGAAGATGCCATTCCTCTCTCCACCTTCCACGACTGCCTAAGAGAGACGGCTGGATGGCTACACAGAAACTCCCTCCAGTTTAATTCCTCTAAGACGGAGGTCCTGTTTTGTTCAGGTACTAAGATACCCCGCCAGTTCCCGAACGAATTCTGGCCCCCAGAGATCGGAGACAAACCGCTGCCAGTTGCCTCGGTTCGCAACCTGGGAGCCATGCTTGACAACAAATTGAGTATGGAAACCCAGGTGACGAAAACTGTGGGGATTTGCACGGCCCTGCTTCGCTCGCTGCGGAAAATCATGCCACTCCTCCCGGCACAAGCTCGGGCGACGATAGTCAGGTGTACG
This sequence comes from Lissotriton helveticus, assembly GCF_964261635.1. Classification (NCBI taxonomy): domain Eukaryota; kingdom Metazoa; phylum Chordata; class Amphibia; order Caudata; family Salamandridae; genus Lissotriton; species Lissotriton helveticus. The sequence continues at coordinate 1,733,728,044 of NC_136057.1, read as the reverse complement.
ATACTTAGTCGCCTTGACTATTGTAACGCCCTGCTCCTGGAGTCTCCAGTCACGGTGCTGGATCGACTACAGCGCATCCAATCGGCCGCCGCCAAGCTGGCTCTTGGCTGGACGAGGAGGGCTTCGGCCACAGCAGCTCTGGCCGAGCTACACTGGTTACCCCTAAAACAACGTGTGGCTTTCAAGTCCCTCTGCATTGTCTTCAAGGCTCTGCACGGACTTGGACCCAAACCTTTGCAAGCCCTGTTTCGGTGGTACATTCCTGCTAGAGATCTACGCTCATCCTCGGCCTGTCTGGTAGAGGTACCCAGATTCTATAAAGCCAGAACAGGGGGCAGATCCTTCAGGGTTGCAGCGGCCAAGTTGTGGAACAGCCTGCCCACTGACATTCGTCAGATTTCACAGCTTCTCCCATTCAGAAGACGTATCAAGACCTGGCTCTTCCCCCAATAAATGTCTGTTGATTGGTCTTCCCGGTTATCTGTCAGTAGAGTATTCTCCAGCGCCAGGAAGCCTGCAAGGTATCAGTCGCGCTTTATAAATACTCAAAATAAAATAATCAAAAATAAGTATCTAGACAGGGTCAATTTAATTGACTCTGGTCCGTGGGTTGGTGGTACACAGACCCACAAACGAAGTGTCCACTTCGGTGGATGCGGGTCCTGACGTGTCTCTTTATGAGACCGGTAAGTTTCGTACTGTTTCAGCAGTGCATCTAGTTTCTGTTCTAGTCAGTTCTGTTCTCGAGAAAATTCATGTATTCTGTTTTCTGTATTCCAGGTAGTATTCTGTTCGAACTGTTATTCTAAATGTTCTTCATGTATTTTAATGTCGTGGTATGAGTGTGAAGTAATTATCGTGTTTATATTGTAATTACGTATTGTGTCTCAGTTACAGTTCAGTCATGCCCTTGTTTTCTAAGTTACGTCAGTTAAAAACTAGGAAAGGTCTGCTGGAAGCAGCAGTTCCAGTTCCGCCTAGGGACAGTCCAGGTCATTTTATGTATCAGAAGCATGGCATAAGTGCCATATTATATCTAGATTTATGGGTAGAGTATACCAAAGAGTTAGAGGAAAAGTATAGATGGCCCGTATCAGGTACGTGGGATGCAGAGTGCATCATGAGAGTAGAAGAGGCATTATGGAAAAAGAAAGCCAGACAGTCACAGAAAGATGCCATCGAGTTATGGCGCAAAGAATCTCATAAAAGAACCGAAAAGGAAATCAGAAAGTTAGAATTGAGTAGAGAATCCTTAGAACGAGCCCAAGAAAAGGAATTAATCGAGATAGGTGAACGAGTCAAAACTGAACAATCAGACAGACAGAGGAATGCCCTTATTAAGGGTATGTACCCTCTTCTTGCCGAGGGCTTGCCAAAAGCGACCCCGGAGGCATCCAGTAATTATCCGCCACCATTAGTTCCGACCAAGCTACGTCACAAACCGACTGCAGCTGATATTTTCATTTCGTCCTATTTGGACGACACAGTCCCAGAATATGCAAATCCTGTTCCCGCTCCGCCAGTCCCTGTAAATCAGGCACTTCCCGCTCCTCCAGATACCGGAGTACCTGCTACGGTCCCCCAGGTCCAGCCCGCCACACAAGTTCAGCCCGCATTTCAATTTCCCGTCACACTAGTACGAAGAGTATCAGTCGACGATTCTAGTTTAGGAGCCGCAGGGGGAGGTCCTCCAGGAACCCCGCCGCCACACAGGCGCTTAACATCAGTCGAATTACATGCGCAAGCGTCACAGCGTACGCCCAGATATCAGTCTGTTGCAGAAATAAGGAAAACCCTTACCGAATGCGGCTATGATCCAGTCCCAGGCGAGGATAATATGGTTTTATATTCATTACGCGTAAGAAAGGTGGCCGAGTATCTAGTCACCCTACCGAACATGAAAGAAGATCTAGACAGAATATATCGTTTCATCCGTACAGGGGATGATCCAGAAAGCATTGGCGAAGCCATGTCTCAAAGGAAAGCTGAGATCCAGCTTATGATATTAAAGTTTCTGATCAATTGCCTAATAAGAGAACAAGATTACCCGTCCAAAGATCCGGCTGAAATGAAAATCCTGACAAAGTGGAGTGATAATATAGCCGAGGGTAAGCACAAGACCATCAGTGGTATGGAGAGTATGTACAAGAAAATCCGTAAAGAAATAATAAGGTTACACGAACAACGTAAAGCAGCACAAGTAAGCGAGAAAGAAAGTAACTCTGATACTGAAGAGGTAGACGACGAGAATCCCGCCAGAATAGCGTATGTAGGAAAATCTAGATTTCCAGATCGCCATTTACGCCTAGAACACAAGTCTACTTTCCATCATCCAGCACTAGAACAAGGTTCTCTAGAACAAGTGTTTCAAGCTACCGATCACATTCTGAAATCACGAATCGGTTACAGTGAGTTAAGTACTATGCATGAACAAGAACTAGTCCGATCAGCAGTCCGATGGATTACTGATTCTACCACTTTTCCAGACGAAATAGTGGCACAAATGTTTCTGAAACTGCCCCCAGCCGAGCAGCGACTGGTGGGTATGTATATGATCCAGCACCTCATTACTTTGTATGAGGGTCAACATTCTGATCCAGGTCCGTTACATGATATCCTGAACGAGTTACTCCAGTATAGATGGAAAGGTCTAGGTACCGATTTAATTAGTGTCATTCTAGAACAGCGTCACAAATATAGAACGTTTTTGAACCCGCATTTTGTTCATGTCTCGCCCCCAGAAAGTAAACCATTTTATATGGAGAGACAGAATCCGTTACGAGAAGTCCACCCAGTTAGAGGAACGGGTGGCGAACTAGAACGAGTGTTTGTTTACACTCCAATCACAAAGATGGAACTCTTAGAGATGAAAAAATTAATTCCCTGTCATGATAAAGATCCAGCAGGGTTCCATAGAGAATTAAAAGATATGCTCCGTATGGGAGAATACACGTATCCAGATATAATTAAAATGTTAAAGGTTCTGCTGCCCGCAGGGGTATATGAAAAGCTCAAGGAAAAAGAATGGGAGGTGGGAGAGAAAAAGATCGATTGGGCAGTTCTAGAAGCTGAAGACAAGGCACGAGTACCAGGTACCGGTCTTGGAGCGAAATGTAAAGAATTACCTGAATTATTGATTCAAGTTTTACCCAGATTACTAACAACTAAAAAGGAAGACTGGGATGCAATCTCAGCCTGTAAACAGAAACAAGACGAAGACATTAGTGATTTTTATTCTAGATTTGAGAAATGTTTTAGCATCAACAGTGGCCTCAAGACAAGTAGTGAGTCATACCCTCATCTCTTTGTTACTAAATTAGTCGAGAATTCAAGTCCCCAAGTTAAAAATCGAGTTTTGAAGGTCGAAAGTACCTGGCAAGCTAATACCCCGTCCCAGATGTTACAGATGCTCCAATACCACCAGAATAGAATCAGAGAAGAGCAAGAACATGAGAGAAAACGTATGAAAGACACGAAAATGAAGGTACTAGTTGCACAATCTGTTCCACAAGACAGCCAGAAGAGGGGTTCGAATCAAGCCAGTCATCCTGCAGCTCCCGTTAAAGGGAACTGCAATTATTGTAAACAACCAGGTCATTTTATAAACGAGTGTGCAGTTCTGAAACACAACATAGCTACTGGTAAGACTAAAGAAAGACCACGTCCGCCTAGACAAGAACAAGTTTCACAGACTCTTCAGCCACAGAATGCACCACAGACAGTTACAGCACCGCAGCCCATCGCTGCAACACAGCATGTTACACAGCAGATGTACCAGTATGCACAGTCCGAGTATCCAGAGTATCAGCCGTATTCATGAAACAGCCTAGAGAGGGAGGTAGGCTTGCCTCTCATCGAGATACCTGTAGATCAAGAGGGTCCCTATGTTCACAGTCAAGTATTAGGGAAAGATAGAAAGTTTCTGATTGATACAGGGGCAAGTAGGACCACAATTAGTCACGCCGAAGTTCCAGGGGCTCCACTCTCAGGCTCTAGAAATGTTTCCCTTGGATTTTCAGGAAAGCCTATCGTAAATGAAATATCAAAGCCAGTTACTCTAGAAGTAGGTCCATTGTCCCGTACTACTGATCTGTTACTTACTAAGTCATGTCCAGAAAACTTATTAGGCATTAAAACACTGAAAGAATTAGGTGCAGTCATTTGCTGTTCCCCAGAGGGAATACGATTGTTCCTACGTGACTTCAAGGGTCACTATGTATTACGAGATTTTGATCCCAGATTGTCTAATGTTCCGCAGCATCTATGGGCGCAAGGTCCAACTGATGTAGGTTACATGCAAATCACACCCCATCGTGTGACTCTCAAGCCAGGTGTAGTGTTACCACGAATCAGACAGTATAGATTGCCACCTGAGGCTGTAGCAGCCTTATCCAAAATTATTGACGAGCTCATCGCTCAAGGAGTAGTTGTAGAAACTGACTCCAATGTATGCAATTCTCCGATCATTCCAGTCATGAAACGTACTGATCCAAATGCACCCCCAGTATATCGATTAGTGATTGACCTACGAGAACTTAATAAATGTATTATTCCTCAGTACCCAGTTGTCCCAGACATTTCGTCACTATTGACAGCCATTGATTCTGAAGCCTCATTTTTTACAGTCATAGACCTCAAGAATGCATTTTTCAGTGTTCCCATTCATCCAGACAGCCAGTTTCTTTTCGGATTCTGTTTAAATGGAAGGAGCTATATGTTCACACGAGCTCCTCAAGGTTTCACAGAAAGTCCTAGTATTTACAGTCAAGCACTTAAGAGACAACTTGATAATGTTCACATGCCAACTGACACTGCCCTGCTCCAGTATGTCGATGATCTACTGATCACAGCCCGTTCTGAACGTGACTGCGAGCGAGCGTCACTGACGGTTCTGTATTTCCTAGCCGAGATGGGGCACAAGGTGTCCCCTTCGAAGGTTCAATTCTGTGTCCAGCAAGTGATCTACTTAGGCCACTTACTGTCCAAGTGGGGTAGGCAGTTGACACCAGACCGTATCCAGTTAATAGCGAGTCTTCCTCAGCCCAAGACCCAGAAGGAGGTACGTGCTTTTATCGGCCTTACTTCTTATTGCAGACAATGGATTCCTCAGTATGCATTTTTAGCCAAGCCACTGATACAGTTAACGACACAGGAGGCAGCCGTATCGACTGTTCTCCCTTGGACATCTGAACATACACTTAGTTTCAATGAGTTAAAGAAAGCTTTATGCCAAGCTCCAGTTCTAGCTACACCGAACTACAGTAAGCCTTTTACACTTTTCGTTACAGAACGTGAAGGTACAGCATTGTCTGTTCTCACACAAGATCAAGCAGGACAATACAAGCCATGTGCTTATTTTTCGAGCACATTAGATCCTGTAGCCCAGGCTCTGCCTGCGTGCCTCAAGTCAGTTGCAGCCACAGCACTAGCTATCAGACAAAGTGATTCCATAGTATTAGGACACTCCCTGATAGTACAAGTTCCACACTCCGTGGAGGTTCTTTTAAACCGAACACAAACTCAGCACTTGACAATTGCACGTTTAACAGGTTATGAATTGACACTGTTCCAGCCACACATAGAAATCAGACGCTGCAACGTCCTAAATCCTGCTACACTGTTACCATCAGCTAATTCAAGTCCGGCCACACACGATTGTGTGGAAGTAGTCAACATTACGACGAAGCCAAGACAAGATCTGACCGATATTCCGTTACCAGACCCTGACCTGACGCTTTATGTGGATGGTTCATGCATGAGAACAAGTACAGGAGATCTAGTGGCCGCGTATGCAGTGACCACTGACACTGAAGTTATAGAGACACACCGTATTGATACCCTGTCTGCTCAAGCAGCGGAGCTAGTTGCTCTGACACAAGCCTGCATACATGCCAAGAACCTGAAGGTTAATGTTTACACAGATTCACGCTACGCATTTGGAGTCGTACACAACTTTGGAGTGCTCTGGCAGGAGAGAGGTTTCATGACTTCTCATGGAACCAAGATTCAGCATGGTCTCCTTATTCAAGCTCTGTTAGATGCAATACATTTACCGACAGCTATCGCCATCATGAAGTGCAAGGCACACACGAAAGTTACTGACATTATTTCTCAAGGTAACGATCTAGCAGATCGCACAGCCAAGCTTACAGCTCAGACTCCAGACATTCCAGTTAACATGACACACACTCCAGATCCGACTACATGTATGACAGTTAAGGACCCTACTCAAGATGTCATAGATATCCAGTCACATGCTACTCCCGAAGAAATCAAGAAATGGTCCGAACAAGGAGGGGTCCAGACAGATCAAGGATGGTTGACGAAGGGTAAAGCCACATGGTTTCTCCCCGACTCTATGGTTCAAGTCATTATCAATACCGCACATAGTCCAGCACATTTAGGAGAGAAAGCTATGTTAGACAGTATCCAGAACATTTGGTTCAACAAGCATTTACGAGCTGCAGCCAAGCAGAAAGTCCGTACCTGTATGATATGTTGTCAGTTTAATCCAGGTAAAAGTGTCCCGGTGGAACAAGGGGGATTCCAGCCTCCTGACCACCCTTTTGAAGTCCTCCAGATGGATTATATTCAGATGGAGCGATGTCGAGGTTTCAAGTATGTTCTTGTAGTTGTATGCGCTTTGTCCAGGTGGACAGAAGCATATCCAGTCCCAGATTACACAGCCGCGACCACTGCCAAGCAGTTGGTTCGTGAGTTCTTCCCCCGTTATGGACTCCCTAGGGTCGTATATTCTGATAACGGCCAGCCATTCTCATCCGAGCTGATGAAACACGTTTCCCTTTTGTTAGGGTACCAGTGGAAGTTCCATTGTGTACGCCATCCTGAAGCAGCTGGTCTCGTAGAGAGACATAACCAGACCCTGAAAATCCGCATCGCCAAAGTATGTAAAGAGAAAGGTGTGGACTGGCTAGTAGCTCTGCCAGTTGCTTTGTTCTATATGCGCATGGTCGCACATTCCAGATCAGGTCTGTCCCCATATGAGGTCGTTTTCGGCCGCCCCCCTAACATGTGGGGTACACCTAGACCCCGAAGTATTACCCATGTTTCAAGTAATATGCTGACAGATTACCTAGCTTCCTTGATGTCTGCCCTCAACTCTTGTCGTTCACAGGTTGCCGCCGCATTTCCAGACAATACCGAGGTGGCACCGCATGAAATCGTTCCCGGATCCATGGTCCTAGTGCGAAATTTCGACCGCTCAAGTCCGCTGGAGCCTCGCTGGAAGGAGCCCCGACAGGTCCTCCTCGCCACCCGTACAGCCGTGAAGTTGGAGGGACGCAAAGGCTGGGTGCATCTTTCGCACATCAAGAAGTTTTATGGATTGAAACCAGTTTCAAAGAACATTTCCCAGGATTTGAAAGACTGCCAAAATATTGTTCTCAAGGACTGTCCCGCAAAAGACACTGATACTGCACCCTCCCTGTTAGAGAAAACTCCGCAGCAGGAGTTTAAATTGAAACTCCGGTCTAGTAAAATAAGTCAGCCAGTTTGATTGTCTAAGTCCTCCCCTAGGTGAAACGGTTAGACTGTTTCTGACATGTATAAAATAGACCCCCATAGTGAGAGAGTGAGTCAAAACTCAATCCGATGTATCGTTTTTCTAAGTTTCGTTTTATTTCTCAGCATTATGATTTCCTGCACCAGTTATGCATTTTATCTGTATTTTCCAGTTCCTCATGTAAATAAGTTTTCTAATGTTACGGCAGAGCACACGTTTAGTGATCTGCCCCCTCATGAACTCTCTTACCGCCTCGCTATGCGTAATAATTCTTTTATCCGCATGTTACATTATTCACACCAGACCAGCAATGCCACTAATTGTTGGGTATGTGGTCGACTCCCCCCTTTCCAGACACCGAAGGGAGTTCTGCCACTCTTTCCTTATCCTTTTTCACATAATGGTTCGTGTGGAGCATGGTCCACGTTAACGTCATCCTCAACAGATATGTCTTTTCTTAACAGTACATGTTTTCCAGACAAGCAAGGTCTTCCCCACAGAACCGGGTTAGATCTAGAGAATGAAGTTTACAATTTAGGTAATTATTCTTCGAATTTCATGGTCCTGAATGTTCAGTCTGATACTACTCCAGACTTACCTGCAATTTCAGTACTACCAGTCAAAGGCGAATTATGTGTCCGAAATAATGGTTCCGTACATGTAGGACACAGCGATTGTACTACTATTGTCAGCTATAGTGACAGTGGGAAATCTATTTTCAAAGCTTCACGTCATTCTTATTTTATCTGTGGTCAAACCGCATATGTTCGTCTGCCCCCCGATTGGGAGGGAACCTGTTACATTGCCTTCCTACTGCCACCTGTTTTCCTAGCCCCATCTGATTATCACAGAAACACACATCTAGTACACATTAGACATAGAAGGGAGATCGAGTCCCCAATAGTCGATTATACTGAAACTGCTCTAGAACAGTATACAGATTTCAATAGAGGTTTCTTCTTCTTTATAGGACCTATCCAGAATAGTAAGCTAATCCGTAGATTAACCAGAACCCTTGAAGCTGTAGTAAATGAGACTGCCTCTGCCCTAGGTAACTTAACCGAAGAGCAATCTGCTATGAGATTTGTAGTTTTGCAAAATCGTCTCGTCCTTGACGTCATACTGGCCGATAGGGGCGGGGCATGTAGAGTCATCGGATCTAGTTGCTGCATTTTTATTCCAAATAACGCGCCGTCTGTTTATTCAGCTATAACCAGACTTCATAAAATTGCCCATCTGTTACACCAAGATCCAGGCACCTGGACATGGTCCGGTTGGTTCTGGAATATAATTTCCGCCTGGGGATGGAAAGTCTTGTCATTTCTAGGTATTGCCGTAGCGATCATATTCAGTTGCTGCCTCTGTATACAATGTGGCCCTGCGATTTGCGGCATTTGTGCTACATCATTTATTCCTAGTCCCAAGCCCCGTTCTAAATCCCGTTCCAAGAAAATTCGAGACGAGCAAATGATGCTGTATGAAATGATAGATGGTATGAAATGAAATGAAAAATTGCATTTGTATAGCGCATAACTGCCCTAGGGCCTCGCAGCGCTTGAAGATAAAATGGTTTAGCGCAGGCTCGGGGCAGATCAGCAGGATTTAGCAAACAAATGCGTTTTCAAGGCCTTTCTGAATGAGAGGAGGTTGCTATTTCCTCGGATGGCAAAGGGGAGGGCATTCCAAAGTCTGGTATCATGAATATTGATGTTTCCTGATGGAAACGTAGTGACAAGGAGGGAATGTGGAAAAGTAAATTCTGCCATGTTCTGTGTCCCTACGCGTCCTCCATCATATGTTATGTGTGCATGATTAATATGCATATGTATTCCCCATGTTCGATTAAAGACGCAATTATAGTTGTGTCCACCTCTAGTATGCCAGTTTCCAGTCTTCGTGAATACAACGAATATTAGGCCTATGTATAGCTACGTTGCCACGTTTCTCAGTGTGCACGTTATTCCATTATAAAGTCCCCGTTTCTAGGCCTCAAAAGGGCCCGGACACCAGATTCAGCTCCTGTCTCCTGAACCCTCGTTGAGGAGCAATACAGCCCCCACCTGTATCCTCGACCCTTCACTTACTTCCTGCCTCACAGTGCCCGGTTCAGCCTGGCTCTGCCTCTGAGTCTGCCAAGAGTATGTTATGATTCCAGTTATCAATCCAGCCCTCCTTCTCTGCATTCCTAAAGCTACTGAATCGCATCAATAGTTTCCGTCATTGTCTAGCCTTTACGTCTCCATGTAAGAGAAATGCTGTATTAATACTGTATTACTGGTCATTTAATATTCCTCATCACGCACTACATGTAGAATAATGCATGCTCCAGTCTTAGTGTCTGTTAGCTTTTCCCCTCCTGATTCTTAGTTTATATCAACATGTTCTCTAAACATCAGATACTAGATACTGCTTAGGTACATGTCGCCCTGACTCTCCAGACTTCAGTCTCTGCTCCTAGCACAGAGTTCATAGCCCCCAGCTTCTCCTAGTAACACGTCATTGCCAGTTTGCGCGCACCATTAGGTTAGAGGTCCCGGCTCCTTAGGTAGCCCCCTCCATTGTTTCCGCCCCATTCATGACATATTCTATTACGTTCGCATCACATGTCTATGTATACGCCCTGTTACACCTATTTTCACCCTTATCTTTCGCGACTGCTACGCGTCACGCCTATTGCTCCACCCACTGCTACGCCTATTGCAATGTAATGCTATGTGTTTGCGTTATGTATATATGCTCATGTACTATTATTAAAAAGTTGTTCCTGCTTCCTGCTCCTTGTCCCGATTCTGCCCCCGGCAGCGCTGCCATCCTATTCCTGTGCAGGTTGTCCTGTTCCTGTCCTTATGCTGTATTAAACCTGCAAAACTCCTACTACCTCGAATCTTGACTCTTATTTATTGAGCTATCTGTTATTGATATGCCTAGACAAACCTAGATCAGGTATTATTTATTTATATACCACACATCAGAGGAGGATGTGCAGTTCAGGGTCACAGGGCGATTACAATGGTTGCACATGATTATGTACAATAGGGGGGGCTGTGTTGCTGTGACCCAGGTTAAATGTGGCACCTTCCACCATGTTGAGATTTTTTCACCAGCAACATTATGCATACTGGGATTTTTAAGCATGTGCTTATTACTGTAAAGACAGATACACAAGTCCTCAAAAAGCGAATTTCTAATGGCAAAAAATGCAAGTGTGTGAAGTTGTCAAAAATGACGTGTCAAATAAAAACATGTCCAAAAAGCACATGGCATGTGCCACTCGCAGCTACACACATTGCTGAATAAATGAACATAAAAAAGGTGTATTTTCACCATAAAATAATTTGAAAGACATGTTTTTTCTGAAAATATACATTCCTGTCTGAAAAAAAAAGGTCATTAAAATAACTTCCACTGCTTGCTGTTTCCTTCCTAGCACTCGGTCCCATTTATTCTTCGTCATCCGTCATCAGGTACTCCTTGTCATAGCTGGTTGAACTTGGGCCTCTTCATTTTTTGCGCACCATCTCAGTTTTTGCTGGCCTTCTTACACAAAGGCCTCTTCATAGATTTCCAATAGGTGTTTTTAAGTCACAGAATATGTGGGATATTTCAATATAAACTGACTTTTTGTCAGTGGTCCATATTTTGTTTCACTTATGGTCTTGTCCTCAGTTCTTATGGCTCGGACTGCAGACGTGAGCAGTGCACTACCCTACTCTTGCTGGCTTGTTTGTTATGGATTCTTGGCCAAGATCGCACATTGTTTCTGCGGCTTCACTCTAGACTTTTGTAGACATGTTCTGTTGCTTGGTTCCATTCTCTTATTCACAACCCAAGGACTCCATCCTTAGGCTTTGCTCAAGCATCTCATTGACTGCTAATCGTCAACCATCAATGAAAAAAATACCCCACACTATCTGACAGCCAATGGCATAGCCTGAACTCCTAACCTCAAAGCACTTAGTAAACAGCGGTAAGTGCACTGTGGAAACCCCGACTCCAGGGAGAAATCAGCACTCACAAATCCATGAGTGAATTTATTCCAATTTATTATTAAATAAAAATTTTGGGTTACGGATCATTATTCGGTTTTATAGCTTCCTTCTTATTAACCTCACTGTGTACCTTCCTCGGCTGCTACAGTCTCTGGTTGCAGTGACTCGGTTCTGTGGGACTCTTACAAGAGTTCCAGTTTTGTGAATCCTTCCTGCTGCTGCAGATGGACTAAAATAGGACTCTCCCCCCATGTTATGTTCTCAAAAGCCTATCTAACAGAGCTTGAGGGGGCGTTGATAAAATTGTATTCATATTTTGCTTTTGGCACTGATGCACTGAGGCCACTGACAGCTCTCTCTCTCTCTTGCTCCTTCTCCCCCTCTTTTTTGTTTGCTTTAATCGCTCGCTCTCTCCACTCATCTGTCTCTATCTCAATCCCCCTCACCTGCAGAAAACTGTGCCATAAAAAAACGGCACATACTCTCTTTTTAATCTCCTTTCGTTCATGTGCACCCTAGAGAAATGGATCCAAAAAACTCCCAAAAAAACACATTGCTGAAAATGTAATTTTTTCAGGCATTTTTTCCTTCCAAAGGGCAGCCCCAGGACATAGAAACAAAAGGAAGAAAAAAAATGTTCAAACGGAACAAATGGCCACAAAGTGGCCAGGTTGGTTTTAGTCACATCCAAACACATTAGTGCCTCTATACAGAGTTTGCTGGTGAAGTGCTACTTTCCCTTTCTCGTCTTTCATTCAACATCATTAGGATTAAGGTATGCAGCTCTTCCAAATCAATTCTCCTCACCCTGACAGCCAGTAACCTCTGCAGTTCTAGTTTTAAGATGCACGCATATTCACAGAGGGACCTCTGACCAGACAGACTGGAGCATTTTCATTTACCTTTATGGAGAACTTGTGAAAAATAGGGCAGCGGGTTGCGCCCAGCAGGGCCTGTGGAAGATTAAATGTGTACCGGAGCAAACATTAATAAAAATACACCTCCTGCTCGCTTATTTCTGCCTGTTCTCTCCTATCTTCTGGACTCTTCTCTCAACTCTCTCTCTCTCTTTCATCTTCATTCTGTCTCTCTCGATCCTACTCACCTGCTAAAAACCATGACTTCAAGAAACTGCACGTTATCCGCTTTTTCCTCTCCTTTCCTTCAGTTGTTCCCCTGTGAAATGGATCCAAAAAACATACATTGCAGAAAATGTTGTCTTTTTCAGACATTTTTCTCTTTCAAAGTGCAGCCTCAGGACACAAGGCAAAGTAGCTGAAAAGTTGCGAGATATAGGCTATGGTGTGGAAAGGAGTATTTTTGTTATTTGATCAAAATTTCTTCAGTTGATTTCAAGTAATGGGCAGACCCTCCAGCATTTTGCAATTTCACGATTTGCCAAATAATCGTGAAATTAGCTGAGGAGCGCAATGACCACAATATTTATCTGTTTTGCAGTAAAAAAAGGTCTCCATCAGACAGGAAAAACTGGTGCTATCTTCTTGGCTGTGGCACACACACATCACTACGTGACACTACAGCCGGAATGGCTGCGTGCTTTCTACTGCCGCATTAGGGATTACAGAAGCGAAAGTACAATGTACACATTCAGAGTTTATTCAGCTCGAAAGTAGCGCTTTATAAGCAAATGTGTTTGGGTGTGACTCAAACCATTCCTGCCAAATTTCATGTAAATCCGTTCAGCAATTTTGTCACTAGATCTATTTAGAAAGTCCATGTCGCCATTGTCTAACCCAGGGTGGTGTGGAGTGGAAAAACGATGGATTTGGGCCCAGATCTTTTGACTGGGGTGAATGTGTGACATTGATCCACATTCTGTCCATCATTGTTGTTTTTGCAGTAACCGCTCTAAGTGTACTGGGGATGCTCAGACGTGAGTCCCAGGCACTCCACACCACTGGAAGCAAGCTAGCCGGGCTGATGAGAGGTGTTACCTCGAAACCGGGCCGGTCCTCGGATGCTTGTTTCCGTTCTGGGAAGGACATGGCTTTTGTAGTTCGGACTGGACTGTTCCCATGGGGCACAGGGTCAGCGCTGATTTGCATATCGCCATTGTCTAACCCAGGGTGGTGTGGAGTGGAAAAACGATGGATTTGGGCCCAGATCTTTTGACTGGGGTGAATGTGTGACATTGATCCACATTCTGTCCATCATTGTTGTTTTTGCAGTAACCGCTCTAAGTGTACTGGGGATGCTCAGACGTGAGTCCCAGGCACTCCACACCACTGGAAGCAAGCTAGCCGGGCTGATGAGGTGTTACCTCGAAACCGGGCCGGTCCTCGGATGCTTGTTTCCGTTCTGGGAAGGACATGGCTTTTGTAGTTCGGACTGGACTGTTCCCATGGGGCACAGGGTCAGCGCTGATTTGCATATCGCCATTGTCTAACCCAGGGTGGTGTGGAGTGGAAAAACGATGGATTTGGGCCCAGATCTTTTGACTGGGGTGAATGTGTGACATTGATCCACATTCTGTCCATCATTGTTGTTTTTGCAGTATTTGCCCTACCAGGGGCACATATTTAGTCTATGTGCACCTAGGGTTATGTTAGTTTTTTCACTTTTTTGTTTTCTTTTCTAGTTGTGCCATGTTTGTCATGGGCTTTAGTAAGGCTTATGTCAATTTTTCCATTCATGAGCTTTCAAAGTGCAGGGGCACTTTTTTCATTCCTACTTTTATTCGTATTGTTTGATTTGGCCATTTAGCTTGGTTTAGGCAGTGAGTCGAGAAGATTTTGGAGAGTGCTCAGTTTCTAGAGCCACTAGGCGATCACTTTTCGGCTGCGAAGTACAATTAACTATGGCACACTTTTGCATTCTGTAACGTATATCAAATGAGTGGGGGAGGACTAAAATGTATTCTCTTCCACAGGTATTCAAAGGCGACTTGGCCACTGTTTCCCTTTCGTTGGATCCCCACCGAAACAAGAAAGACTGTCACCCACGCTCTGGTCACTAGCCGTCTGGACTATGGAAACACCCACTACGCTGGAACCACTTCCAAATTACAGAAAAAACTCCAACGCATCCAAAACGCATCAGCCAGACTCATATTGGACATCCCGCGCCAAGCTCACATTACCGGTCACCTGAAAGACCTCCACTGGCTTCCAGTCAACAAGAGAATAACGTTCCGTCTCCTCACCCACGCACACAAGGCCCTCTACAAACTAGGACCCGAATGCCTCAACACACGACTGTCCTTCTACACACCGACCCGCCAACTTAGATCCTCCAATCAAGCCCTCGCTGCAGTTCCACGCATCCAAAGATCAACCATGGGAGGAAGATCCTTCTCCTACTTGGCGGCCAAAACCTGGAATTCTCGCCCCACTCACCTCCGCCTTACCCAGAACCACGTTTCCTTCAGGAAGGAACTTAAAACCTGGCTATTCGATAAATAATGCACCCCCTTCCCCCAAGCGCCTTGAGACCCTCTGGGTGAGTAGTGCGCTATACAAATTCCTGAACTTGAACTTGAACTTTCCCGCTTCCTGTTTTAGCTTCTTGTGCTATTGTATATCACACTATATACTGAGTATCACTAAAGATAATCACTCGCAGGTTCTGTGTATGTTTATATATCACACACATGGCTAAGGTTCTCTACTCTGAAAGATACAATGTATTGGTGCACTCGCGCTGGAAGGCTTTTGCCTTTACTTTCTCTCCCTTCTGCACAGTCATCTAGGTGCGCATTTTATAGCACTGCACTCATGGTCACTCTCACTAAGCACACCTTTTAAATGTGAGTAATGAGCCCACATTTCTCTTGGCTTTGCCCTCTGTTCAAATGTACAAATGTAATAATGAAACATTAACAAGACAAATATGTCAGTCTATTTTCGATATTACATGACAACTACATGACTTTGTATATATTTTCTGTTATAATGAGCACGAAAGGGAACATATGCTTTCTATGTCCATTGTTTGCTCCTTCTGGCATAAGGTGGTGGTGCACTGTGCTTTTGAGGCCAGGAATAAGACTGTCAGGTTGAAATACGTTGCTCATTAAATCTTGAAATTTCAATCACTGTGGAGTCCTTTTGTTGTCAATTGGCGCACTCTTTTCTTGATTTGCACCTGGACCTGCATCCATTACTCGCACCGGCCCTGCTTTGCGGACGTGACTGGACTTTCTGCGGGACTTCGCTCTTGCTGATAAATATAGATATATGGTTCTGGTGATAGCCAGGATGTAGTTATAGTTAGGATTAAAGTTTCTGAAGGCAAAGCGTTTGTTTTGCCAATAACTTTGCCGCCGCATGACAAATCTTCAAGACATTTTCCAAAAACATACTCTTTTTGATTCAGCTGCTGCATTAAAAGTTTCAGGGTGACCCGGTCAAGAAAAAAGGGGAGTCCCAAAACACATTTTCCCCATGTAATGTCTATGGGTATTTTTTATTTTTTGCAAAAACAACAATTGATGGACAGAATGCAGAACAATGTCATACATTCACCCCAGTACAGAGATCGTTGCCACTGGATTCAAGCTAGCCTGGCTGATGAGGGCTGTTACCCCGAAACCGACCCCAGGATGCTCGTTTCCGGTCCAGGGAAGACATGGCTTGGCAGTTCAGACTGGACTGTACCCATGAGGCACAGGGCCAAGACTGATTTGTATATAGCTGTGTCTGAACTGAGGTGGCAAAGTGAACTAAAGAATGAAGATGTATTCAACCCAGATCTGTGACTGGGGGTGGGTGTCTGAAAAGTTTCAGCACTCCGGCCATCATCTCCTTGTGTGTGCTTTATTCATCCCCAAGGTAGCAGAGTATGCCCGGACGTGGGTCCATTGCTCACGTTGCCACTGGATTCAAGCTAGCCTGACTGAAGAGGGGCGTTACCCCAAAACCGGTCCCAGGATGCTTATTTCCTGTCCAGGATAGACATGGCTTGGCAATTCAGGCTGGACTGCTCCCATGAGGCACAGGGCCAAGACTGATTTGGGTGGCAAAGTGAGAAAGAAGGAGGATGGATGGATGGAACCCAGATCTGTGCCTGGGGGCGAGTGTCTGAAATGTTTCAGCGCTCAGTCCATCATCTCCTTGTGTTTGATTTTTCATTTTTTAACATGATTACAGACCGAACAGCTGAATGGAATTACACCAAATTTGGCAGAAAGCTAGTTGTTGGTCCAGAAAGCGTACTATTTGTGATTTGGTATAAATCCGTTCAGTAGCTTTAGAAATACTTAGATTTGAAAAATTATAGAAATTTGGGTACGCGAGTCCTTGCAGTGGACACGCGGATCCCACAGAAATTTGATTGACTGACAACACTTCAACCAGCAAGTGTTGCCAGCCATCTTGGGACCCAGCTTAAAGCTCAGTCCCACAAAAAAAATGAAAAATAAAGATAAGGAGAAAGGGTAGGAATACCATGACCCTCCTAGATATGGTGGGTGGGTCCTCACAGGGACCTCGCCGGGTGTTAAAAGCATTTTTCTTTTTAATTGTGCCTCAAATTCGTGGGTGGACCTGTGGCAAAAAAAGAAAAAAAGATGAGTGGGCTCCCGCACGTCTTTTATATAAAGCCCCCGAGAGGCCAAATCCCGAGGCCATGTTTTAAAAAATATGCAGGGTGCCCATGTGGCACCCACCACCCAGGAACCGTAACCTCCCCGGGGCAAACCGTAATAAATATGCTGGGGCCCACACGGTCACACCGCAGCCCCAAGGACTGCCACCTCCCTTGGCTATTTACTAAATGCATGTCGGGGAGACCAGTATGGCTTGCACCACAGCCTCAGGGACTGCCAGTTCCACGGGGCTAATGTAATGGGGGGCCTTGTGGACCCCACCTGCCCCGGTGGCCACCAACTCCCAGGGGCTTTTCATTTTTGATATAGGGGCCTCACTGACCTCCCAGGACCAAAGTGCATGTTGAAGAATGGGAGGGGGGGCTGCATCATTCTGTAGCTCACTTTGCCATTCACAGCCCTAGGGATTGCCACCTCCCTGAGGCAGACCCTTATTCAAGGAAGGAGGGGAAAAAGTGGCAACCCTCCTAGAGCCATACATGGTCCTGGGGACCGCCACCCCCCAGGGTGGACTCCTGCTATGTCCTGGGCTGCCCATCCCCAGGATATAGCTAGTTGCTATGGCTTGAAGGGAGCTTAACCGTTCCCACCAACCCATAGCTGCTGTGCTCCACTTTGAGCAAGGAAGAGCATTTTGCACCAATTGCTTTTACACACAGTGAGCCGCATATTAAAAGCTCCTTGTGTGTAAAAGCATTGCTGGCTCCTGCAGGAGGCAGGGAGCCACCAGGGAACTCAAGGGCCTTGAGGCTCTCTCTGCAACCCCCAACACTAAAAAGTGTGTGCCCTGGGTGAAACCAGGGCACCAGCAACAGAAGCTGGGCCCTGAGGTATGGTGTCTTCCAGGGCTGAAATCAGCTTGGAAAGGGGGTCGTGCTGGCCTCTTCTCCTGTTATTTAAAAAAAAATGAATTAAATAAAATGGCTGGGCCCTGGGGATGAGGTCCCCGGGGCCAGAATCGACCCTAGAGGCGGTGCCACTCCCCCACTGAAAAAAGGCCTGGCCCTGGGAATGGAGTCCCCAGGGCCGAAAACGGCGCAATGAAGGGGTGGTCATGCAGGCCTCCTCCCCTAATTTTTTTTTTAAAGAAAAAAAAAGTGTTGACAAGTCACCGAATGCCACGCCCCCTTTAGCACCACTCTGCAAACGTGCCTCCTGGCACACAACTGGTTGAGGAATGAAGTTCCCTTTGCTCCAGAGGGTCATTGGGGGCCAACAAGCCCTCCAGTTACTGCAAATCAGTCCCACACTGCGGGATTGCTGAGAGGTCTTCGCATGCCATGCCCCATTTCTACATCAGTCGTCTTGGCTCCAGAGAGTTCTTGGGGGACAATTACCCCTCCTGTTACCTCAAGTAAATCCCAGAGAGCATGATTGCGCTAAAGACTTTGGAGGCCATGTCCCCTTTCTCCCCCTCTGTAAACGCATCTCCTGGTGCACTATCACTTGGGGGATGAAGTCCCCTTGGCTGCTGAGGGATCTTGGGAGCCAAGAAACCCTCCTGTTACCTCCAGTAAGTCCCTTACAGCGGGATTCCCGAGAGCTGGTCGGAGGTACCGCCCGCTTTCTCCACTACTAGTTAAACAACCATAGAAATTCACTTACAAAAAAAAAGTTATTGGGACAATATCGTTAGGAAATTGAATTTGAAAAACCTTAGAAATTTACTGGAAAAAAACAAAGGTTGCAGGGACTTTAAGGTAGTTAATACAATGTAAAAACCTAGGAAATTCACTGAAAAAATACAAAGATTACAGGGACATTATAATTAGGCTGAGATTTCATTCATATAAAAGCAGTGTAATTCAGCAATTATAGTTACCTGAGCTAACTATAACTTATGCCCCCTCAATGCACTGCTGATGACACCAAATATTACATCACTTATGACATGGTCAGTGACATCACTGATGACATCTCAAATGACATCATCCACAGAACCACTCACACACCCACTCGTACCCCCATAGAACTTCTCATACGCCCACTGACACACACTCACATACCCATTCACAGACCCATTCCAGTACTCATATACCCACTCACTCCTCCATAGAGGCAGTCACACACTCACTTGTAGAGCCACACTCGCAACCATTCGCTCCCCCATACAGACACTCATACAACCAGTCACGCACCTGTACAGCCACTCACATAGCCTCACTCACCCATACAGTTTCTGACACACCCACTTTTTTAACTATACAGTTACTCACACACTCACTCATACAGCCCCTCAACACAGCCACTCACTCACCCATACAAAGACTCTCACACACACACCAACTAACATACCTATTCACCCATCCATGCAAGCACTCACATGTCCACTCACTCACACATACAGCCACACACACTCCAATAAAGCCACTAGCACACCAATTACTTAACTAAACACCCACTCACTCACATACGCCAAGTCACTCACTCATACAGCTAATCAGACACCCAGTCACTCACCCACCCATAGCCACTACATACCTACTTACTCACCCATAGAGCTACTCACACTGCCACTCACTCACACAGCCACTGACACACGCACTTACCTATACCACCACTTACACAGCATGTCACTCACCTACACAGCTACTTACACACCTACTTATAAACCTATACTGCAACTTACACATCCCTACACACAAAGATACATACAGTCTCACAGCCACTCACATAATATACGTTAGAAGTAGTATCACTTAGTATTAGTGAACCTAGTATACTAATGTACCTTTTGCAGAGGGTTCGTTATATGTTTGACACCCATAAACTCCTGAAAACACTTAATTGATGATGTCATGAGTTTTGTCATTTGTAATGTCATCAGTGAGGTCACTGGTCATGTCATGAGTGATGTAATATGTGAGGTCATAAGCAGTGCATTGTGGGAATGTAAGTTATAGTTGGTTCAGGTAACTATAAATGCTCAATTTTACTGGCTTTGTAAGAGTGAAATCTCAGCCTAACTATAACATTGTTGTAACCTTTGTTTTTTCAGATAGATTGAATAAAAAGCATCATAAAAAATGAGAAATGGAAACAGATGAGAAACGCATATGACTCAGTAAAAAGAGGCAGCGACTGTAAGAGAAAGATAGAAAGTGTGTCAAACAGAAGCTGTGCATGCTTACCCATCAGAAAGGCATTACAAAGTGGGATTCTGATATGTATAAAGGTCCAACACAGCACAATGTATACCCCAACTGAACACACCCAAGACCAGAAGTTCTGCAAAATGACAGTACCTTATCCCACATGCATTGCAGAGCGGGGTTCCGTCTTCCGCGTCCCTCCATAGCGGCGTTTTGCAAGTTTTGCAGGAAGCACATCGCTTGTTCCCTAATTAGAAGAAACATCAGACTCAGTTGCATTTATAATTTAAATAGTTAACGAAACATTGTTTTGGAATCATGTATACAATATTTACAACAGGAAAACATTTTTAAAATCCAGTTGCTCCAATGCTTGCAAGATGCAGGCTCGTCTGCACCAGTTTTTTATCTGCTTGAGGAAGAGACCATATTTTACCAGTTTTAAGTTATTTACACCAAATATTTTAGTCCGTTCACAAACTGAACTCTCATTTTACAGACCTGGGAAGAAAGGCTGCTAGTTGGTTCCTACCAGGATTCAAATTTAGAATACAGGGATTCCACACAGATATCTTGAGCAAACGCTTGTTTGGCTCCTTTTGCCTACTTTACAAATATTTAACATGGACTAGCGCTTCCTTAAAATTGGGATAAGGCTTAGCTTTAAAGCAACATATATTGGTTGTGACACGTTATAATATAAGTCAATATAAAACAATGGGGTGACCCAGTTACGTGCAGAACCTGGGGTTTAGTACATTAGGTGAACAGTGGTTCTGCCACCAAAAATGCTTTAGAAAGTGAAAAACGTTTTTTTTTGTATCCCTCTAGTAAGATGAGATTTTCTTTTAATGATCAACATAAGAGCAAGTCCAAACTATAAAAACTCTACCAGAAATTACTCGTATATTTCTGAATATGTTAGGATTTTTATGACAAAATCATAAAAAATACTCAAAGAAACAGGACATTTATATACACTCAGATATATGGTGTACAACTACACTTATTAACAAATAAGAGACGTGAAGTGAAAACAAATGTGTTTACATATATATCACAACACAATTTAGACATAACCAATAAACATATATAAAAAAAGCACAAATGTAAACACCGCGTGAGGTACATGAAAAGTCTGATTCAACACTACCAGGAATTAATCCTCTGTTTCTCTATTGGTCTAGTTGATCAATAACACTTGTAAGTATGCATCGACATTTCAACCCCTGGGGATTAGTGTGATTGTAAAATCATCTGTTCGGGGTATTCTTCAGAACTAAATATAATGTCTGTGTTGCCTTTAGATAGAGCTCCACCTGGATACCAGAGTAATGAATAATTGTTAGAGGTGGTTCTGACACTAGGGGCCGCCCAGATTTTTCGCTTTTTGAACACCTAATTGTTGAGCTTTTACTGTGGGGGGAGTCTCATAATCTGGGACGCATCTACAGTGAACTCATAATGAAGGAGACTGCATGGAGATTTTACTGGTGTCCCCCTGGCTTGACTAGGGCGCTGTTCAGCCGCTGGAGTATGGGGCCTCCCGCTGGTTATATGCAGATATGTGTATATGCGTGTGCACATATGTACGGGCTGCGCAGGGGAGATTCCTAGCGTGCGCAGTCCAGGAGCAGCTACAAAGTGAATGGTGTGGCAGGACTTATGCACAATTGGGTGGTGATATGGAATAGGCGTTATACACTGTAAGGAAACATGCCAGGGAAAGTCAGTGTGTTTTACTTAGCTTTTCACTTCATAATTCCCTTATGGGGAGGTGGAACCCATGGCTAGAGTAACTTCCACAAGGCCTACAGGTTCCAGACACGCACTAAAGGCCAGTATAGCAGATGTGAAAAGAAGTATTCAGCAGTGTCCATAGACATATTTGAACTGCTTTTGGGTCGTCCAGAAATGTCATATTTCTCCGAGTCCCTGGCTGGGGTCAGGCCCTGGCAGGTTAGATTAATGACTTGTCCTGCACAACCAGGGTATGCAGGAGGTATGTGGAATGGCGATATGGTCAGCCTACAGAACTTCCACTCCTGGATAAATACCAGAGATGAATGTTTGAAATTCACTTATAATGCTGACAAACAAAGCCTGGATTTCTTAGACATTACCATCTATGCCGAAGGAGAGACCTTACAAACTTGCACCTTCTTCAAAACCGCAGCGAAGAACAGCCTGCTATCCTTTAATAGTTTCCGCCCCCGCTGTCTGAGGGAAAACCTCCCCTCAATTTCTCAGACTGCGGTCGAACTGCAGTAAGACCAAGGAGTATAAAACGCAAGCGAATGAACTCTGTCAAAAACTTAAGGATCGAAATTACCCAAGGAAGGTGATTAATAAATGTAATAAGCGAGCCCGCCATCAAAATAGAGATGGTCTTTTGGAAAGAATAGAAAAAACAACACAGGAAGAACTAATGACATGTATAACAACTTACAGCCCTGTGACCGAAAAAGTCAAGAAGATAATCAATAAGAATTGGAGTATCCTTACGACAGGTACCCTGAAATGGCCGAAACCAAGGTTCGCCAACAAAAGAAGCCGGAATCTGAAGGACATACTTGTCCACACGAGACCACCTCCTAGCAAACCCAGAGAAAGAACAAGCTTATGGGGTAATCCACCTGTTACAGGACACTTCCCCTGCGGCTTTTGCTCGGTGTGTAGTCTCACTCAACCGACGAAGGAATTACAACTTCTCCCAAACCTAAAATGGACCATAAGGAATCACACGAATTGTAACACCAGTCATGTGGTGTACATGATAACTTGCCCGTGTAACATGCGATACATCAGAATGACCTGCAGGAAGGCCAAGCAGAGGATTTGCGAGCATCGGAGCAATGTTAAGTGCAAAAAAAGCACCACCAAGATGGCAAATAATTTTTTGCTTGTGGGCCACACGGTAGAAGAATTAAACTGGGTCATCCTTGAAACCCTTGAGACAAAAGACAGGAATGCAGAGAAGATCCTCTTCGAAAAAAGAGCACCGTTGGGTCCATAGGTTGAAGACAGATTCCGAGGGCTTAAATGACAATATACCTTGGCTGAGCCTGAGAAAATAATAATCCTCTTATTCATGAACGAGATGGTTAGGACATCTACAGTAAAGATATACAGACAGAATCTGTATAAGTACTTATTTTCAAACACAACCAGTTACTTTTCCAATTTCGAATTTCAAAATTCCCCCCTCCCTCCCCCTGCCCCCCCTCCCCAATAAGCAACATGACCAGAAAGGAAACATCAACAGTATTAAGCATATCCAACTCCGATTTGCAAGTCAAATCGACCCTTAGATATACTTCTCATGTTAAGACCAACAATCACAACACCCGTATGAATTAATTTAGAGAGTTCCATGAATAGGTATTTTTATCGCATTAAACGCATTCACAGTAATTTCCACCATTATGAATATTCACATAATTAACAAACTCCGCTCTTGAAGAGAGACTCGCGTCTATCGACCTAGTCTTTTTGCAGTTACCAACACTGAATACTCAAATTAGACCCGGTAGCAACCCCGTGGCATTTCCGGGTTAGCGGGCTAAGTGTCGGCACAAGCAGCGCACGAGGTTCAGAGCCACAGGTAGCAGAGATGGATCTCCGATTGTCTGCACAATGCGAACCGCAAGTACTTTTTGAATAACGTTTCCCTTCCTTTCATTTCCTTTTAGTAAGGCACCCTCACCTCCTGCCATAACCCGAGGAAGTGTGACAATTTCACACTTGAGGTACGTCTCAAAAGCGCTCTAAAAGAATGAGGTTCCGTGAATTCTGAACCCATGTTTCAAATGTCATGGTTCCGTTACGACTTTGGTAACGATGAACCGTAACTAATGAGTTTGGCAAGTACAAGTGTTTTCGCCATGTTACACACAAGGATTCACTATGGATTTGAAGATTCCGTTCTGAAACTTGGTTTCCATTTTGTGCAAGGCAGCCCTTTTGTGGTTGCCCTCACATAGGCCGATGACTCTGGCAGCATGAGTCTTTAAGACCCGTGCCCTTTTGCTGGGGTTTGTGCTAACTCCTGTTTGACCTGAGTGAACTGACCCTGTTGCCTGAAGCTGACCTTGTTAAACCAGTTCTTGCCCGCTAGCTGATCAAGACTAGGATCAAAGCACAGGACATCGTAAAGTTTTACTACACACAAATATGCCTTATCCTACTCTCACCTGTTTCTGTTTCTTTCTTTATGGTCTATTTATGATAGGGTTGTGGCCTTTTTTATTATGGGTTAGTTCGACCCGTCTAAAGAAGAATGTTGGGTTTGTCCGATGATTGATCATGAGCCGGGTAATTGAAAAGTGAGTCTTACCGTCATGCGATACCTTTGGTGTGGATACATGTGATTGGACAGTTCGTAAATGTAAGGTATTTGTCTGGAATGTGATTTTCGGCATAAAAAGGGATGACTTGCTTTGTAAAATTGAGCAGTCTCCTGAGAACTCATACCGTGATGATTTCTAGGACTTCTGTTACTGGCTGCAGTCAATAAATTTGATCTTTGACGTCACCACGAAGAGTCCTGTGTCTCTGTACTCTAAGACAGGTGAACCCGAAGACTTTGGGCGTGCCCCTGGCGCCGCTGGGTCTTAAATAACCCGGTTCTTCAGTTGGCGCCCAACGTGGGGTGACATCAAGCGGTACCGGTCCAAGCCTGAAGATCGTGAGGAGCTTCGTGAGGAAATTCCGGAAGAGGGCCCCCACTTCATCGACCCCGGTATGTCGAACGAGGACTGAAGGTCTTTGCTGCGAGGTTTCCCGCTTTCTAACCGGCTACGAAGGACCGCTGCCCTGACTGTCGCCCTGTCTTGGACCCCCTTTGTGCAGCTTTGTAAGGAGAGACGATAGACGGGTCTTCCGGTGACGTGACTGATACCTCAGTTAAGTATAAGTAGGTCACTCCCAGTCCTTAGTTTTTGGTTCTTTAGTTCTTAGTTTGTTTGGTCCTTAGTTTTGATTTGAAAATTGCAATTTCCAAAGCCAAGGGACTCGTATTTTTGCGAGACTGTCGTTGTAGATAACCCCTTGAAGTTTGAAGCTAGATTAGTGAGCAAAGATGCCTAGTCTTAGCAAAATTAGGAGGATATTTTGTTGTGGTTGTAACAGGGATTCCCGATTGGAGGGTTCATGTCCGATACCTCCAGTTGGAACTCCGACTTATGAGCTCTATTCTAAACACGGCGTGGGCCTCATTACGTTTAATGAAGTATGGGTCCGATACACTAGGAAAGACGGTGTATTAAAATGGCCACATCATGGTAGCTATGACACAGAGATTCTAGATAATTTGGAAGTTAAATTGTTTAGGAAGAAAGCCCGGCCGGCAATGTTTGACTCCTTTCGCCTTTGGCGTAAAGAAGCCAAACAGAGAGAAATTAAACAAGCTAAACGAGATAGGAAACATTAGAATATGTCATTACTACAAGCTGCTAGGCAGTATAGGGATGATGGAGAAGAGCGAGCGAGTGAAGTTTCAGATAGGCAGCGTAGTATGGCCATAGATAAATGTGTTCCGACCTTGCCGTCTCCTCCTCTGAAAGCGATTGAAGATCTTGAAAAAGATCCTTTGATGTCTCATTTACTGAGATTACCACCTCCTTATATGCAGGGTGCTACTGCACCTCTATTACCCCCGGTTGTTCCACCCTTTGTTGTTCAACCTCCTGCTGTTGCTCAGCCACCCGGTACTCCACAGATGGCTTTACCTCCTCCTGCGCAACCTGCTCTAGGGTCGCAGGCTTTGCTACCAGCTTTGCCTCAAACTCCTTTGCCTTCCGCTTCTGGGACTCCTACTGTTCTTGTTCCTACTCCTTCTTTGCCTCAAAATACTTATTGTCCTGTTCTTATGTCTGCTTCTTCTCCTTCTGTTCGAAAACGAATGACAGAGACTGTTTCTAGTCTATTGTCTCCATTGTTTGGGTCATTGAATATGACCCCTGTTTCGGAGCGTAAGCAGAGTCGTAGTCCGCTTCCTGGTTCCGAGGAACGGGCTGTGTTGGATTTGTTGGCTCGTAAATGGATTATGAATGCTTCAAGGTATAGTTTGCCAGCGGTTATGGATGTTTTCTTTCAGTGGGAACCGCCTAAGCAAAGGTATGTTTTTAATATGATGTGAATGTATCTGCGTCAGGAATGGGAAGATAATGACTTGGGTTTGATCCCGCAGGAACTACTTTATGTTCAGTCGGATTTTGCTAAAGGGATGATAGTGGAATCTGATATTACAGATGCCGTAGAGACGATACTGGCTTTTAGATCTAGCCTTCCGCCTCAGACATTGCACGAACCCGATTCCTCTGTTAGGAGAAAAGCGAGACAGTATCCCATGAGAGAAGTTCGTCCTGTATGGAAGGAAGCAGTTCAGGCTAATGTAAATCTGGGTATTGTTGCCGCTCCGGCTCATTTTCAGCGAGTATGGGTACATGTCCCTTGGAGGAGAGCAGAGGTCTTGGCTCTTAAGCAGACCTTACCTGATCCTCGTAAGAATCCTGCTGGTTACTATAAAGAATTGTCCCAGACAGTAGATGCGTGTATCATGAATTTAGCCGACATAGACATGTTGATGGGTAATGTAGTTCTGCAACCTTTGTGGGTGAAGATTCGTCATGAGAATCATGCGGCAGAATTAGGAGATACTTGGGCGAATATTTTTGCTGCAGATGGTAGACAACAGGGAGGTGCTAAACCTGAACCTTTGGTTACGAATTTGCCAGGTAAAATCATTAATTTGATGAAGACGATGATGCCTGCTTTACGAGTGAATTGGGACAAGTTAGCAGCATGTAAGCAGAAGAAGGACGAGAGTGTATCTGATTTCTTCACTAGATTTGAAGAGACATTTGTAGACCACAGTGGTCAGGATATAAGTACAGAAGGTGGGCAAAGATTGTTCGTAGATAAGTTTGTCTTTAACTTACTTCCTGAACTGTGTAATAAGTTGAGAGATTCTGAGAGTTCTTGGGCTGTTTCCTCGTCGGCCCAGATATTGGCAACTGCACAGTACTATGAGAATAGGGATAAGGACGAGAAAGAGAAAGTAGAGAAGAAGACAAAAGACTTAAAGACAAAGGTTCTTTTGCAGCAGGTGTATCCGCCTCGCTCGAATCAGCAAGAATCACAGCAACGTCCACAGTTTCAGCAACCTCTGCCATTTCAGAGGCCGCAACAGAACGCTGGGTATGTTCCTCCAAGACCACCCTTGGGTTTGAATCAGTGTGCGTATTGTAGGGAGGAAGGTCATTATAAAAATGAGTGCCCTGTTTTACGACAGCGTGGAAGTGGTATGCCGGCCCCAAGAGGTCGTGGTGGTTTTCAGCAAGTGTCGAGAGGTAGAGGCCTTGGCGCGTTTCCTCAGAACGAACGCTCCTTTCCCCCACAAAATTCTATGAATTGCTTTGATCAACAGAAAATTGCATCTGGTCGGTCGACTCAGTACTATGCTGATGACTATTATGTTGAGAGTGAGGGTGCTGACTATAATGATTGCTAGGGCAGCCATAGACAAAGAGAGGGAGTAGTGTCAGTTCCAGTAGACCAGAGTGGACCTTATGTTGCAGTAGTTACATCAGGTGTAGTAGAGCCTTTTCTTTTGGATACTGGTGCAGCGAAGAGTTCTATCATGCACTCTAAACTCCCTGGCGCACCTTTGTCTGGCTTAACGAATGTTTCGGTAGGATTCTCTGGTGCCCCAGTTCGTAATCCAGTTTCTAGTCCCTTGTCTCTTTCTATAGGGCCTTGTGAGATGGAAGCACCTCTCATTTTAAAGACAGGTTGTGGTGAGAATTTGTTGGGTTTGGATTTGTTGAAAAGGTTGAATGCGACATTGCATTGTTCTCCTTCGGGAGTACAGCTTACATTGGGTAAGAAAGTGATCTCTCCGATGTATTAGTCTAAAGATCGGCTTCCACCGGAATTGCGTTCTCTCCCTGATACTCTTTGGGCTACTGGTCCTAATTATGTGGGTCTTTTGGAGATTCCACCTTATGTTGTAACGCTTAAAGCAAATGTTAAATTGCCACGCATTCCCCAATATAGGATTTCTAGCGATGGTGAAAGAGCACTTTTAGCAATCATTTATGATTTAATTGAGAAAGATGTGAATGAAGAAACGAGAGGTAATGTGTGTAACAGCCCGGTTTTGCCTGTCTTGAAGCGCACTGACTCTTCTCAGCCACCTGTCTACAGGTTTGTGATCGATCTCAGAGAAGTTAACAAGATTGTCGTGCCACAGTTACCAGTTGTTCCGGAAATTACTGCTTTACTGACCGTGATTCCGGCTTCAGCTGCCTGGTTTTCGGTTATAGATCTGAAGAATGCTTTCTTCAGCATTCCAATTGCCGAAGAGAGTAGAGATATTTTGGGCTTCTCTTTAGGAGGCAAAAGCTTCCGGTTTAAGAGAGCTCCCAAAGGCTATTGTGAGAGTCCTTCCATTTATAGCCAGGCTTTGAAAACTCAGCTTGATACTCTTGCGATGCCTACTGGTACTGCTTTTATTCAGTATGTTGACGATTTACTAGTGGCTGCTGATGATGAGGAAACTTGTAAAAGAGCTACTATTTCTTTGTTACGACATTTGTCTGACTTGCATCATAAAGTGTCACCTTCAAAGTTACAGTATTGTCGCCAAGAAGTGACCTACTTAGGTCATCTCTTGTCGAAGGAGGGAAGAAGGTTGACCCCAGAACGAATTCAAGCGATTGCTCAAATGACTGTGCCACGTACGCAGAGAGAGGTACGTGCTTTTCTGGGTATCACGTCGTATTGTAGACAGTGGATTCCGAACTTTTCTTTGTTGGCGAAACCTCTGTTGGCATTAACTTGTAAGGATATACCAAATCCTCTTCCTTGGTCTGACGATTGTCAGAAAAGTTTTTCTGAATTGCGTGATGCGTTGTGCTCTGCTCCAGTGTTGGGTACTCCCAACTACAGTAAGCCTTTTACACTGTATGTCCACGAAAGAGGGTTGTGCATTGTCAGTTTTTATTCAAGAATTGGATGATAAGCAGCGTCCATGTGTGTATTTCTCGTCGACTTTAGATCCGGTAGCTAGAGCATTGCAGAGTTGCTTGAGAGCTACAGCGGCAGCGGCTGTTTCTATCAGACAGTCTGCTGGATTGGTGATGGATAACACGTTGGTTGTGATGGTTCCACATGCAGTGGATACACTGTTAAATAGAACAAAGAATGTGTAATCAAGAGAGAGAGAGAGGACCAGAAAGCTAGTCCTTATCCCCTGGGTTATATATAATGTTAATCAAAAGGAGACTAGCTCACGATTTAATGAAAAGTTTTAAT
The DNA here is from genome assembly GCF_964261635.1 of Lissotriton helveticus. Classification (NCBI taxonomy): domain Eukaryota; kingdom Metazoa; phylum Chordata; class Amphibia; order Caudata; family Salamandridae; genus Lissotriton; species Lissotriton helveticus. Next base: position 1,733,698,557 of record NC_136057.1, on the reverse strand, counting down.
AAAAAAGACTCAAGTATGTTTCGTCACGGGATGGGAACACCTGGTGAGTGTGTTCAGAAAGCCCTCACCCACCAACCTAGTTGGTGGCATGCTTCATCATCGGGCCCACCCAGTGACACCTAGCGTGTCCCGGGTGTGCTTCGACGCCTGATTACAGCGGAGCAGGTATGTTGCCGAGTGTGCAGTGAAGGGTGTTATGGTAGTGAAATTTAAAACGGCTAGGCGGGGGTCCCAGTACCCGAGGGTAAATTAGACTTTAATACCTGGGCCACCGTCAGCGGTTAAAAATAAGGCTGTTGGACGTTAGAGGCAAGTTACGACCTCCATCATCCTGTGGGTCAACATGTTTCAGCCAGTGCCTTATGTATATGCTGGCTTTCTTCAGGACCTAAGTTAAAAAGTGAGTGCAGTTAAACTAGTGGAGTGTAGTTCAGACTATGTGTCTACACGCCCTAAGGTGTTTATCTATGTGTGAGAGGGGGATTCCCATCTCAAGAACACCTGTACACGTAACATATGGACAAAGACAAAACATACAATGAAAAAAGAGTCAATCGGTCGTATGGTATTAGACATAACCGTTTGCCGTCACTACAGCGGTTGGGGTGTAGGCTATAGGAGGCTAGGGTGTAATGGTATTGGTGGTACCATTAGGTGAAAATCACACATATAATACGGGAGTGAAGTGGCTAAAACACGAGTATCACACATGCAGTGCATATGTGTATAGCGGCGCAAGAGAGCATTCTTACACTAGTTTTAGCTAATTTGGACCTCAAGGTTGAGAGGTGGCAGGGGCTTGGCCCTATGAAAAATAAGAAGTTTGGACCACAGTGATTAGGAAGACCTGTAGGGAGGAAAAAGCGCTTACCTATGGTGATGGTGATAGTTACTCATACTCACAGTACTGCTGGGCAGAGCCTGCTCTGGACCTGTAGTGCCTCCTTCGCATACCGGTAAGTGATGGCCATCTGAGCTTGGCCTTAAATACTGTGCTTGATTGAATAACCGGAAGCACCTGTAGGCTGGAGGTAATGGTAGAAAGACTCGGAGAGCCGAGTCATGGTGCCAGAGAGAGCTCTCGCGCGCTATCTGCGCAAGCGCACTGCTCGCGTATGTCAGCGCGTGTAGGGTCTCTCTCGCGCATGCGCGATGGTGCCTTCACTGCTGTGCAGCGTGGTGGCATGCGCGGTTGGGTAGTGTTTCAACAAACCGGGCTTGTTGTTGGATCCCGAATTAACCAATACACTGTATGCGCGTTCCATCAATTCAGATATGAATGGACTGATGGCGCAACTTGCTCAATATATGCCATTAATGGGGGAGGTTTTTAAAGCGCTATGTATGTTTCAGTGGGGGCTGTAAATACAACATACATGGGGCAGAGCTGTGTAACTACAGCGTATATTGCGTGAACATTAATGGGAGAGGTTTTTAAGCGCAACGTGTTACAGTGGGGGCTGTAAATACAACATACATGGGGCAGGGCTGTGCAACTACAGCGTATATTGCGTGACCATTACTGGGAGAGGTTTAAAGCGCAATTTATGTTTAATGTTCAGGGTGAGACATATTAAGGGGGTGTATTACAGTGGGGGCTGCAAATACAACCTACAAGGGGCAGAGCTGTGTAACTACAGCGTGCATGGCGTGACCATAGTACAAGGTCAGGGGTACATCCAATTCTCAAAGAACCTCAGAGTTAGGGGCTACCTCAGCAGTGCCAAGGAACAGGGGACAGGTGATGGACTAAAAGACTCGGGGTGCACCTTGGTTGGTTATTGATATGTCAGGGAGTTCCAGGGGATGGCATCATTAAGGCCCTGGCTTGCTGTCGAAAGGCGATATATCCATTGTTGTTCTTTATTCAATAGCTTTTTATCATTGTGCATTGTGCTTTCAGGGATTTGTTCAATGACCGTCCAGGTTAGGTCATTGGGAGTGTGACACTGTGTGATAAAGTGGTTGGTCAGTTTGCTGATGTTTTTCTTGCATCTTATTGTGCTGCGATGTTCTGTCATTCTGGTTTTGATCTTTCGTGTCGTCATTCCGACATAGCGTAGGCCACATGTGCAAGTTATTAAGTATATCAGGTTGCGGGAGTTGCAGTTGGTGTGACTCCTTTGGGTCCAGACTCTGTTAGGTTCCAGATCCAGAGTTTTGGTTGGCATGTTGAGGTGGCAAACACTGCAGTCGTTGCAGGGATAGTGCCCGGTGACCTTGGGAAGGCCCCATGCGTTCAGAACGGTGTTGATGGGCTGTTCCGGGGGTGGTCTTGGACGGGTGTTGACCAGGCGGTCTTTTAAGTTGTTACATCTTTTGTATGCGAATCTCGGAGTGTCCCAGTTCCTCTGTCCAGAATTGATTATTCTCCAGTGTCTTTTGATAATTTTTGTCACCTCGTTGGACGCCGTGTTGTAAGTGGTGACACAGGTGATTGGTTGATCTTCTTGGTTTTTGACGACAGTCTCCAGTAGAGCATCACGGTTCTGGTTTCTAGCTCTCTTTTGAGTTTTCTTAATGATGGCTTTGGGATAGCCTCGATGTTCCAGTTTGGTTGCCAAATCGGTGGATTGTCTTTTGTAATCCGAGATGTTGGTGCAGTTTCTTCGGATGCGTAAAAACTGCCCGTAGGGCAAGTTTTCTCTAAGTGCACGTGGGTGAAAGCTTGTGAATTCAAGCAGTGAGTTCCTTGCAGTCGGTTTGTAGTAGGTTGTTGTGGCCAGGGTTCCATCCTTGGCCGTAATGTCCAGGTCTAAGAAGGGTAGTTGGTTGTTGCTGGCCGTGCAGGTGAATTTTAGGTATGGGTCCCTTTTGTTAAGCCAGGTCATGAATCTATCCAAGTCGGTTTGTGTGCCCTGCCAGATCACCAGGATATCATCTATATACCTTCGCCAGGTCAGGATATGGTGGATGAAGGGGTTGGTCTCTGTTGCAATGTGGTGGTCCTCAAAATGGTGGACATATAGTCCCGCTATGCTTGGGGCGAAAACACTGCCCATAGACGTCCCATTTGTTTGTAGGTACAGGGTGCCCTCATATTCGAAATAGTTCTCTTTGAGAGCTAGAGTTGCACATGCCATCACGAAGTCTCTGGGAGTGTGGTGTGGCCAGGGTGATGCCTCGAGGATGTCTTGAAGTACTGATAGAGTGGCGTCCTGTGGGAGGCTGGTATACAGACTCTCCACGTCCAATCCCACTAGTAATTGTGTTTGTGGGTTGAACTCCTTGTTGTTTATGACCTGTAAGAGGTGCTTAGTGTCTTTTATATACGTTGGTGTTGCTTGCACCAGTGGGTTCAGGAAGAAGTCACAGTAGCGCGACAGAGGTTCTAGTAACGAGTTAATACCCGATACGATGGGTCTGCCAGGGGGGGGGGTTAATTCCCTTATGGACTTTCGGTACTGTGTAGAAGTATGGGGTCTTAGTATGCTGTGGACATAAGTAATCCGCTTCCTGTTTGGAAATGTGTTCTGCATCTGCTGCCCTTCTGACTAGTCCATGAATTGTGGTCCGTAACTCTTCAGTTGGATCCTGTGTCAATCTGCGATAATTCCTGGTGTCGCTCAGTAGTCTGCGACATTCCGTGTCGTAGTCTTGTTTGTCCTGTAAAACAATCCCGCCCCCTTTGTCCGCCGGTTTGATGACAATCAGGGGGTTTTGTTGTAGGCGTTCTATTGTTTTTCTGTCTTCCCAGGATAAGTTGTTGAAATTGTTGGATGGGCTGAGTCTCTCTACGTCATTGTATACAGCCTGTTCAAATGTAGTGATTTCAGGTGGGATGGTGGAGGGAGGTAGTACAAATGTTGATTTGGGTCGGAGACCCGTGACATTGGGGTTATCATTGGTTTGTTCTATTTCGTGAGTTGGTTTCTCAAAGAAAGATTTGAGTTTGAGTTTCCTGAAGAATTGGGCCAGTTCCACGTGCAGCTTAAATTTGTCAAGTCTGGTGGTGGGGACCAATGATAAGCCCTTTTCTAGCACTGACTGTTCCTTGCATGTCAGAGGGTTACTAGATAGGTTAAATACCAATGAAGGTGGGTCATTGGACCTCATTGTTTGCTGGGTCCTGGTGTTGCCTCTTTCGTCTTCTGGCGTGTGTTTGCGCTGACTGGGTTCTCCTCTCCGCCCCAGTGGAATTGTGGTTGTTGCGGGTTCGTCCTCCTTCTGCCCAGAGCCCTCCGGCCAGGTCCTAAAAAAGGAATATGCGGTCCTTGGTTGCCTGGGAATAGTGGCATTGGTCCGGGGGGGTACATGGGTGGGAAACCGTAATAGGGGTTCTGCATATGGCCGAAGTTGGGTGGGAAACCGTGGAAATGTCCTTGCTGTCCACCTTGCCAGTTGTTCGGCCAACGTTGTCCTCGTCTCCCTCTTCCTCCCCGTTTACTTGAGCTGGTGCTGGAGTCACTTGAGACAGAGCTGTCGTCCCCTGAGGTGTTAGACATGCTGGTGTTCTTTGTCTGGGGGGTATAATCATCTTCAGAGTATGGGTATACTTTAGCATAGCTGAATTTTTTGAGGTCTTTAACAAATTTTTTAATTTTTGCCTGGGTCAGGTATTCCTTATATTCATTTATGTCTTTGTTCTGGTCGTCTAATTTCTTTTTATAGGCCGTTATGGTGGCCTTGAATTGTCTCAGTGGCTTGTATTTCAATTAGAAACGTCTCCGATAGTCGCTTAGCCGTCTTTATGATAAGGATCATCCAGTCCCTGGTGCAATGCCAGGCGATCTGGGCCCAGTCCTTCCTAAAGGTGGGGTCATTAAGGAAGATCCTGGGTGCGTTGGTTACTAGAAGTCCCCTGGGAGCTGTGTTGGTTCTGAGGTATTGGGTCAGGATGGTTCCATGGAGGATAGTGCGTATCCTGTAGTGACGGCAAACGGTTATGTCTAATACCATACGACCGATTGACTCTTTTTTCATTGTATGTTTTGTCTTTGTCCATATGTTACGTGTACAGGTGTTCTTGAGATGGGAATCCCCCTCTCACACATAGATAAACACCTTAGGGCGTGTAGACACATAGTCTGAACTACACTCCACTAGTTTAACTGCTATGCTTGGGGCGAAAACACTGCCCATAGACGTCCCATTCGTTTGTAGGTACAGGGTGCCCTCATATTCGAAATAGTTCTCTTTGAGAGCTAGAGTTGCACATGCCATCACGAAGTCTCTAGGAGTGTGGTGTGGCCAGGGTGATGCCTCGAGGATGTCTTTAAGTACTGATAGAGTGGCGTCCTGTGGGAGGCTGGTATACAGACTCTCCACGTCCAATCCCACTAGTAATTGTGTGGGTTGAACTCCTTGTTGTTTATGACCTGTAAGAGGTGCTTAGTGTCTTTTATATACGTTGGTGTTGCTTGCACCAGTGGGTTCAGGAAGAAGTCACAGTAGCGCGACAGATATAAATAAAAAGATAAAAAGAAATTAGACGACCAGAACAAAGACATAAATGAATATAAGGAATACCTGACCCAGGCAAAAATAAAAAAAAATTGATAAAGACCTCAAAAAATTCAGCTATGCTAAAGTATACCCATACTCTGAAGATGATTATACCCCCCAGACAAAGAACACCAGCATGTCTAACACCTCAGGGGACGACAGCTCTGTCTCAAGTGACTCCAGCACCAGCTCAAGTAAACGGGGAGGAAGAGGGAGACGAGGACAACGTTGGCCGAACAACTGGCAAGGTGGACAGCAAGGACATTTCCACGGTTTCCCACCCAACTTCGGCCATATGCAGAACCCCTATTACGGTTTCCCACCCATGTACCCCCCCGGACCAATGCCCCTATTCCCAGGCAACCAAGGACCGCATATTCCTTTTTTAGGACAGGGCCGGAGGGCTCGGGGCAGAAGGAGAACGAACCCGCAAAAACCACAAGTCCACTGGGGCGGAGAGGAGAACCCAGTCAGCGCAAACACACGCCAGAAGACGAAAGAGGCAACACCAGGACCCAGCAAACAATGAGGTCCAATGACCCACCTTCATTGGTATTTAACCTATCTAGTATCCCTCTGACACGCAAGGAACAGTCAGTGCTAGAAAAGGGCTTATCATTTGTCCCCACCACCAGACTTGACAAATTCAAGCTGCACGTGGAACTGGCCCAATTCTTCAGGAAACTCAAACTCAAATCTTTCTTTGAGAAACCAACTCACGAAATAGAACAAACCAATGATAACCCCAATGTCACGGGTCTACGACCCAAATCAACATTTGTACCACCTCCCTCCACCATCCCACCTGAAATCACTACATTTGAACAGGCTGTATACAATGACGTAGAGAGACTCAGCCCATCCAACAATTTCAACAACTTATCCTGGGAAGACAGAAAAACAATAGAAAGCCTACAACAAAACCCCCTGATTGTCATCAAACCGGCAGACAAAGGGGGCGGGATTGTTTTACAGGACAAACAAGACTACGACACGGAATTTCGCAGAATACTGAGCGACACCAGGAATTATCGCAGATTGACACAGGATCCAACTGAAGAGTTACGGACCACAATTCATGGACTAGTCAGAAGGGCAGCAGATGCAGAACACATTTCCAAACAGGAAGCGGATTACTTATGTCCACAGCATACTAAGACCCCATACTTCTACACAGTACCGAAAGTCCATAAGGGAATTAACCCCCCCCCTGGCAGACCCATCGTATCGGGTATTAACTTGTTACTAGAACCTCTGTCGCGCTACTGTGACTTCTTCCTGAACCCACTGGTGCAAGCAACACCAACGTATATAAAAGACACTAAGCACCTCTTACAGGTCATAAACAACAAGGAGTTCAACCCACACAATTACTAGTGGGATTGGACGTGGAGAGTCTGTATACCAGCCTCCCACAGGACGCCACTCTATCAGTACTTAAAGACATCCTCGAGGCATCACCCTGGCCACACCACACTCCTAGAGACTTCGTGATGGCATGTGCAACTCTAGCTCTCAAAGAGAACTATTTCGAATATGAGGGCACCCTGTACCTACAAACGAATGGGACGTCTATGGGCAGTGTTTTCGCCCCAAGCATAGCGGGACTATATGTCCACCATTTTGAGGAGCACCACATTGCAACAGAGACCAACCCCTTCATCCACCATATCCTGACCTGGCGCAGGTATATAGAGGATATCCTGGTGATCTGGCAGGGCACACAAACCGACTTGGATAGATTCATGACCTGGCTTAACAAAAGGGACCCATACCTAAAATTCACCTGCACGGCCAGCAACAACCAACTACCCTTCTTAGACTTGGACATTACGGCCAAGGATGGAACCCTGGCCACAACAACCTACTACAAACCGACTGCAAGGAACTCACTGCTTGAATTCACAAGCTTTCACCCACGTGCACTTAGAGAAAACTTGCCCTACGGGCAGTTTTTACGCATCCGAAGAAACTGCACCAACATCTCGGATTACAAAAGACAATCCACCGATTTGGCAACCAAACTGGAACATCGAGGCTATCCCAAAGCCATCATTAAGAAAACTCAAAAGAAAGCTAGAAACCAGAACCGTGATGCTCTACTGGAGACTGTCGTCAAAAACCAAGAAGATCAACCAATCACCTGTGTCACCACTTACAACACGGCGTCCAACGAGGTGACAAAAATTATCAGAAGACACTGGAGAATAATCAATTCTGGACAGAGGAACTGGGACACTCCGAGATTCGCATACAAAAGATGTAACAACTTAAAAGACCGCCTGGTCAACACCCGTCCAAGACCACCCCCGGAACAGCCCATCAACACCGTTCTGAACGCATGGGGCCTTCCCAAGGTCACCGGGCACTATCCCTGCAACGACTGCAGTGTTTGCCACCTCACCATGCCAACCAAAACTCTGGATCTGGAACCTAACAGAGTCTGGACCCAAAGGAGTCACACCAACTGCAACTCCCGCAACCTGATATACTTAATAACTTGCACATGTGGCCTACGCTATGTCGGAATGACGACACGAAAGATCAAAACCAGAATAACAGAACATCGCAGCACAATAAGATGCAAGAAAAACATCAGCAAACTGACCAACCACTTTATCACACAGTGTCACACTCCCAATGACCTAACCTGGACGGTCATTGAACAAATGCCTGAAAGCACAATGGACAATGATAAAAAGCTATTGAATAAAGAACAACGATGGATATATCGCCTTTCGACAGCAAGCCAGGGCCTTAATGATGCCATCCCCTGGAACTCCCTGACATATCAATAACCAACCAAGGTGTACCCCGAGTCTTTTAGTCCATCACCTGTCCCCTGTTCCTTGGCACTGCTGAGGTAGCCCCTAACTCTGAGGTTCTTTGAGAATTGGATGTACCCCTGACCTTGTACTATGGTCACGCCACGCACGCTGTAGTTACACAGCTCTGCCCCTTGTAGGTTGTATTTGCAGCCCACACTGTAATACACCCCCTTAATATGTCTCACCCTGAACATTAAACATAAATTGCGCTTTAAACCTCTCCCAGTAATGGTCACGCAATATACGCTGTAGTTGCACAGCCCTGCCCCATGTATGTTGTATTTACAGCCCCCACTGTAACACGTTGCGCTTAAAAACCTCTCCCATTAATGTTCACGCAATATACGCTGTAGTTACACAGCTCTGCCCCATGTATGTTGTATTTACAGCCCCCACTGAAACATGCATAGCGCTTTAAAAACCTCCCCCATTAATGGCATATATTGAGCAAGTTGCGCCATCAGTCCATTCATATCTGAATTGATGGAACGCGCATACAGTGTATTGGTTAATTCGGGATCCAACAACAAGCCCGGTTTGTTGAAACACTACCCAACCGCGCATGCCACCACGCTGCACAGCAGTGAAGGCACCATCGCGCATGCGCGAGAGAGACACTACACGCGCTGACATACGCGAGCAGTGCGCTTGCGCAGATAGCGCGCGAGAGCTCTCTCTGGCACCATGACTCGGCTCTCCGAGTCTTTCTACCATTACCTCCAGCCTACAGGTGCTTCCGGTTATTCAATCAAGCACAGTATTTAAGGCCAAGCTCAGATGGCCATTACTTACCGGTATGCGAAGGAGGCACTACAGGTCCAGAGCAGGCTCTGCCCAGCAGTACTGTGAGTATGAGTAACTATCACCATCACCATAGGTAAGCGCTTTTTCCTCCCTACAGGTCTTCCTAATCACTGTGGTCCAAACTTCTTATTTTTCATAGGGCCAAGCCCCTGCCACCTCTCAACCTTGAGGTCCAAATTAGCTAAAACTAGTGTAAGAATGCTCTCTTGCGCCGCTATACACATATGTACTGCATGTGTGATACTCGTGTTTTAGCCACTTCACTCCCGTATTATATGTGCGATTTTCACCTAATGGTACCACCAATACCATTACACCCTAGCCTCCTATAGCCTACACCCCAACCGCTGTAGTGACGGCAAACGGTTATGTCTAATACCATACGACCGATTGGCTCTTTTTTCATTGTATGTTTTGTCTTTGTCCATATATGTTACGTGTACAGGTGTTCTTGAGATGGGAATCCCCCTCTCACACATAGATAAACACCTTAGGGCATGTAGACACATAGTCTGAACTACACTCCACTAGTTTAATTGCACTCACTTTTTAACTTAGGTCCTGAAGAAAGCCAGCATATACATAAGGCACTGGCTGAAACGTGTTGACCCACCGGATGATGGAGGTCGTAACTCGCCTCTAACGTCCAACAGCCTTATTTTTAACCGCTGAAAGTGGCCCAGGTATTAAAGTCTAATTTACCCTCGGGTACTGGGACCCCCGCCTAGCCGTTTTAAATTTCACTACCATAACACCCTTCACTGCACACTCAGCAACATACCTGCTCCGCTGTAATCAGGCGTCGAAGCACACCCGGGACACGCTAGGTGTCACTGGGTGGGCCCGATGATGAAGCATGCCACCAACTAGGTTGGTGGGTGAGGGCTTTCTGAACACACTCACCAGGTGTTCCCATCCCGTGACGAAACATACTTGAGTCTTTTTTATTAAAACTTTTCATTAAATCGTGAGCTAGTCTCCTTTTGATTAACATTAAATAGAACAAAGACTCAGCACCTTACTAGTGCGAGGTTGTCGGGTTATGAGTTGACGCTTTTGGCTAGTCATGTGCACATCAAGCGGTGCATTGTATTGAATCCAGCGATATTGTTTCCGATTTCAGTGGATACAGATGGTCAGGAACAGCATGATTGTTTTTTGAGGACGGAAGAGGAGACGAAGGGTAGGATTGACTTGAAAGATTCTCCTCTTCCGGATCCTGATGGTACGCTATGGGTTGATGGTTCATGCTACAAGCTTCCGAATGGTGATAAGACTGCAGCATATGCCGTCACGACATTAAGCACAGTGTTGAGAGTGAGCTATAATTCGGCACAAGCAGCAGAGTTGATTGCATTAACAAGAGCGTGTATTTTATCTGAGGGAAAGAGAGTGAATGTGTACACCGATAGTCAGTATGCTTTTGGTGTTGCCCATAGTTTTGGACGCTTGTGGAAAGAAAGAAGATTTCTGACGTCGCATGGGACTAAGATTCAGCATGGACAGTTGGTGAATGAGCTTTTTGAATCACTTACTTTACCGAAGCAAGTTGCGATTGTGAAATGTAGTGCTCATCGAAAGGTTACTGATGATGTTGGCCGTGGTAATGCGTTTGCGGACGAAGTTGCGAAAGAAACAGCGAGAAATGTGATGAGTCGAATGTATGTTGCAGGCCCTGCGAGATGGATTGGTGCAGCTGGAATGTGTGAAGATACGATTGAGAGTGTGAAATCAATCCAGGCTGAAGCTACTGAAAGTGAAAAGAATGTGTGGAGAGAAACTACGGGTAGATTGGATTCGACTGGTTGTTGGGTTGAGTTATCAGAACACCAAAGATGGATGTTGCCGGATGCATACGTGCTTGCGGTGGTTACGATGGCACATGGTTTGTCTCATATTAGTGTGAAAGGAATTTGTAAGTTGTTGGCTCCAGTATGGCAGATTGCTGGAATTCCCAAATGTGCTGAGAATGTGGTAAAGAATTGCATGGTGTGTCTGATGTATAATCCTGGCAAGGGAACTCCAACTCCAGCTGGTCACTTTGTGCCTCCGACGTATCCGTTCGAGGTTCTGCAATTGGATTTTATCCACATGGAAAGATGTAACAACCTGAAATACGTCCTTGTAGTTGTTTGTGCCTTTTCTAGATGGGTAGAGGCATACCCCCTATAAGATAATACTGCCTCGTCCACTGCCAAAGTCCTGGTCAAAGAATATTTCCCTAGATTTGGGTTGCCAAGAATGGTGTGGAGTGATAATGGAAGTGAGTTTGTGGGGAAGATCATGAAAAGAGTTGTGAGGGTTTGGGCATAAAGCAAAAGTTTCATGCTGCGAATCATCCCCAATCAGCTGGATTAGTGGAATGTTACAATGGCACTTTGAAGCTAAAGTTAGCCAAAATTCAGGCGAGTTCTGGTCTCCAATGGCCAGATGCTTTGCCGTTGGCACTTTTGTCAACTAGAACTACAGTGCATTCTAGATTCGGACTTAGTCCATATGAGATGGTCATTGGTCGCCCGGCGAACGTGTGGGGAGTGCTGAGGCCAGTGAAGTTTAGTGACATCGAGTATCCTGTGTTGGTGGACTATTTGTATGACCTGACGGCTAAATTGCGTGTTTTGCATCAACAGGTTCACGATAACTTGCCACCAGCATCAGTAGACCCAGGTCACACCATCAATCCCGGTGACTGGGTCCTCGTGAAGAACTTTCAGCGGACCAAAAACGAGCAGCCCCGCTGACCGGCCCCCACCAGGTGCTCCTGTCAACAAGAACTTCGGTGAAAGTCTTCGGGAAGCTAAATTGGATCCACGGCGTACATTGTAAGAGGGTGCCTTTACCTCTGCCGTATGACCAGTGGGTCCGTGAAGGTATTGGTGACTCAGAGACAGAACGGGTGCCGAAGTTCATGCCATTTAGCGATGCACATCTAGTATGGACAAAGTCTGAACAAGAGGACGACGACATTTTGCAAGCAGCTGTACCTCCGCATCTAAGATTGGACACCACTGAGCCTGAACTTCTGTTTAAAGATCAGACAGTGCCTGGTAAAGGCCGTTATAATTTACGACCGAGAAACAATGAACGAATAAAAGCATAATTTTTCCTTTTATTTTTGGAGAACTGCACTCTCTCATCCAAGAAACTGTTTTGGCCTATTTTTCCTTTTTCGAGCTGCCATCCGAGCTCAGCTGTAGGGTCGCGGTATAAAGACTTGGGATTGCAGCCGTGTAGACACAAGGTCGACGGTTCTGGTTGGTCTTAGGGCATTCCCTGGATTGACAGACGCATTCCTTAGCGGAAGAAAACCAACTGCCGCGAACAGCACGGTTAGAGGATGGAGTTTTTTGGGACAGAGAGCTGCTGAGAAAATGAACTGTAAAATGAAAGTGTGTAAATTAATACATAGCAAATGTTTTCTGATATGTGTTCTGATGTTTTTATGCATGACGTTAGCATTGGTGGGTTGGATGGTTTTCACTACCCAATTGACTTCTGCACCCACCTCCCAACCTATGTCTTTTCCTACTACTGTTTCTTTGCATTCTTTTCATATCTTACCTGAACACGAGCAGATTAGAAGGTCAGAATTTGTACATAACACATTCGTACAGTTACTACATCAACATCAGTTGGTGGTGAACACTACTTATTGTTGGGTGTGTTGTCTTATGCCACATACTACAGATAGAGTTGTTCCCTATCTGATCTTACCATCTAGTCAGAATGGGTCGATATGGGCTTTTCAGACTATGTTCATTTACGCCCTGGAAGTTTATCCTCTGCATTCCATGAGAGATAACTTGAGTAATCAAGCCTTGGTGAAGGGAGTTATGAATATGAGCAGAGATATAGATACGTACAGGACTATTCCCATGGAAGAGTTAGCGGCTTATGTTGGATGGAACACGACCGGTTACAGTGTTAGTCTGAGTGAAAGGCAGAAACGAAAGAGGTCACCTCCGATTTGGGTCGTACCCCACTGAGGTCATTTTTGTCTGCAAGGTAATGGCAAAAATCCGAAAGCTCAGCTGGGGAAGAGTGTTTGTACCCAGACGTATGTTTTTACGTCTCAATCTTCCCCGCCGTTTTTGGCAGCTAAGGGCACGTATTTTGTTTGTTACAACCGAGCATATACATGGTTGCCCCCTGATTTTTCGGGAACGTGTTATGTTGGATACTTGTTGCCTCCTACGTATACTGCTGCTGCAGATTACCACAAGACAAGAGTTGTTAGAGGTGTCTTCAGTCTGGAAGATACCGCTGGACAAGAAGTGGGAGACTTCTTTAAGGGTTTCCTACCGTTTTGGGGACCTATGGCTAACAGTAGAGGCTTACGACAATTAACGAGAGTGGTTGAATCCACCATAAACGAAACTGCCGGTGCCCTTAGTAACTTGACAGCTGAGCTTCAAGCGGATCGCCTTATCACATTACAAAATCGTATGGTTTTAGATGTCATACTCGCAGATCGAGGTGGAGTATGTAAAGTGATCCAATCGAGTTGCTGCATTTTTATCCCAGATAATGCTCCGACGGTATACGAAGCCATTTCCAGGTTACATAAGATCTCCGAGTCTATACATGTGGACGAAGGAGATTGGTCGTTGACTGGATGGTTTTGGGGACTGTTATCCGTTTGGGGATGGAAGATTCTGATGATCATTGGTGCGGCTCTAGCGGTTCTTTTCTCATGTTGTCTATGTGTACAGTGCGGTCCTGCCATAGGTGGCCTTTGTGCTACTACGTGTGTTAGGAGACCGCTTGTCTCGAGAGATGCACAGAGAAACAAGATAATGCTTCAACAGCACCTTGGTGATCTGATGAGAATTGACATCGACTCCGATATAGACTGAGTGATTGCCTATGTAAGGGCAAAAGGAGGGCCTGAGGTTCCGTGAATTCTGAACCCATGTTTCAAATGTCATGGTTCCGTTACGATTTTGGTAACGATGAACCGTAACTAATGAGTTTGGCAAGTACAAGTGTTTTCGCCATGTTACACACAAGGATTCACTATGTATTTGAAGATTCTGTTCTGAAACTTGCTTTCCATTTTGTGCAAGGCAGCCATTTTGTGGTTGCCCTCACATAGGCCGATGACTCTGGCTGCATGAGTCTTTAAGACCCGTGCCCTTTTGCTGGGGTTTGTGCTGACTCCTGTTTGACCTGAGTGAACTGACCCTGTTGCCTGAAGCTGACCTTGTTAAACCAGTTCTTGCCCGCTAGCTTATCAAGACTAGGATCAAAGCACAGGACATCGTAAAGTTTTACTACACACAAATATGCCTTATCCTACTCTCACCTGTTTCTGTTTCTTTCTTTATGGTCTATTTATGATTGGGTTGTGGCCTTTTTTATTATGAGTTTGTTCGACCCGTCTAAAGAAGAATGTTGGGTTTGTCCGATGATTGATCATGGGCCGGGTAATTGAAAAGTGGGTTTTACCGTCATGCGATACCTTTGGTGTGGATACATGTGATTGGACAGTTCGTAAATGTAAGGTATTTGTCTGGAATGTGATTTGTGGCATAAAAAGGGATGACTTGCTTTGTAAAATTGAGCAGTCTCCTGAGAACTCATACCGTGATGATTTCTAGGACTTCTGTTACTGGCTGCATGCAGTCAATAAATTCGATCTTTGACGTCACCACGAAGAGTCCCGTGTCTCTGTACTCTAAGACAGGTGAACCCGAAGACTTTGGGTGTGCCCCTGGTGCCGCTGGGTCTTAAATAACCCGGTTCTTCAAGAAGAGACATCGGTCTCCATTCACCCGATACACGCCCACTGAATGGTTGCGTACCATAGCGCAGATTTAGGCAACCCTTTAAGTAACTCATAAACGGCCAACGGTGTACAGTAGTCACCCTTACACGCACATGCGCTCACCACCAGTAATTGTGCCAGCATGGTAAGTATAGCAATTCCACTGCATGCTCTCTAAAGACATAGACGATTTTGGAAAACCACAATATAACTAAAGTTCATGTTAATGCCACTATAGTCAGACAATGAGAGAGTTGACACTGCCAAGGACTATGGGGTCTGTAAAGAATTGCCATTTTCTAGTTGCGACAAAATCAACCTTGATTTTGTAATGTATTTACCTTGTGTGTCTCCTACCCCCATCCCTCCACTCCCACCCCCATCTGTATACATATTGTTTTTATATTTAGCAGGTACACTGTGACCTCTCGTATTGCAAAGAAACAGGTTGAATTTTTCCTTTTCTTACACTATTTATAATAAGGCAATTTTTTGTTATAAACATCCACTTTTTCACCTTTCACTCCTGGTCCTGAAGAAAGCCCACAAGACCTATCTAGGCAATTTGGGCTGAAACATGTCGGCCATTTTTAATCACTAACTTTGAGTGCGTTAGAATCCCTAATACATTCGCGGAACGCAAGATATTCAATACCCTTTGACGGGCTACCCGAATCCAGACCCAATAAAGCAAAGCATCTGGCTCTCCGGGTATTTTAACGAAATTGAGCACTATCCACATCACTTGATCACTACTGTTTTAACCATGGGTAAGAACCTCGAGGTGGAGGCTGCATAACCATACTGACCCGATGATTATGCACACACGTGAATGAAGAGCGGAGAATCAACATATACCGCTACCACGATCTTCACATCACGTGCATGAGGGTTTTTTACCTGAGACACCCCACATACCTCCTGCATACCCTGGTTGTGCAGGACAAGTGATCCTTCCCCCTATGATTAATTTAGATTAAAGTTAAGGAAACTGAGTGGATCAGAACTTCCTCCTCCCTCATAGGATTGATTGATTGATTGAGGTTAGATTAATGACCTTTCCTCCCAGAGCGAAGATCTTCCCTCCAAGGAGAATAGATAGGTGGAGCTACAACCCAATCCATCAACTGCTGTCGCCAGGTGCCAGGCACCAAGCTGAACCACGGTGAAGGCAGTGAGGTGGGAAGAAGTTGGGTTTCAGAGGCCATGTGGCCAGAGACCCTGGAAGACGCCATTTTGAACAAACCCAGAGGCAGGACAAGAAGGAGGGAGAAGGGGCAGGGAAGTGATGTGTCGCTGTTTGATAGGACACACAGAGACTTCCTGCCAGCCCCCTATTCAACTTTTAAAAAGTACTTGCACAGGAGGAGAAGCTCTCTCTGGTGTGTGGTCTGCTGAGGCGAAAGGTGCTGGAGCCTGGCGTAATGGGCAGTTGGAAGGAGGACACCCCTGACTGCCCCCCAGGCCCCTAACAGCACCAGATGAAGAGCCCAGGACCGGTGCCCAGAAGAAGAGGCCTCTGCGCAGGGAGACAAGAGGCACAGTGAGTCAGTGAAAACCGCTCCCTGCAGAATGCATCCTCTTGGAGACTCGGGGGACAAAGTAGAGTGCTCCCAGTGGCTGGGGGCGCCACCAGGAGCAAGTAGACGAGAAAATGGGGCAGATCAGACCCCCAACGGCTGAGATATGACCCCCCGAAGGTAGGCGACCTTTGACCCCTAAGAAGACTGATGATGAAGCGTGTGGGGCTCCGCCGCCGGTCTCAGAGATGCCCCCTTGGTTGGTCAGGTCCTGGGAGCTGCCCCCCAAAGAAGAAAAGCCGGGGTGCGCCGTCACCCCGTGAAGCTGCCACCGCATGGTGCCAGGAGCCCACCCTGGCCCTTGCTGAAACTTGTGCCGGGGAGCGCCGTTGCCTCCGTGAAGAGATGCGGGAGGAGGGGCCCGGGACCCCAACTCCGGGCCCCATGTGAGGAGGCGGGGGTGGGAGGCACCGTCATGCCCCCCGCAAAGAAGACGGTAGGAGGGGCCCGGGACCCCATCTCCAGGCCCCGAAGTGACCAGGATGGGGGGGAGCGCCGTCGCACCCCCACCCCAAGATGTCCGGGGGTCCGGGACCCCATCCCTGGGCCCCGACACGGAGGAGAAGGCTGCACTCCCCCCAAGGTCCGGAGAAGCCTCGCACCTCTGCCCGCCCAAGCAGACCAGAACTGAGTTGCTGGTTCCCGCTGCAGCACGCGAGAGTGCTGGCCGGGTGGGGAGCCAATGGGGGCAGCCGGGGGTGGGCTCCCCCGCTGCCCTCCAACGTATGGGCGTGCGGGGGTCCAGGGTGGGATCGGGATCCCCATCAAGAGAAGCCGAAGAGCCGCATCCCCTTACCTGGGGGTCCGGGTGGGACCAGGCCCCCCACCGAGGTCGGCAGAAGTGGCAGGAGGCCGCCGGCTGCATCGCGGCTCTCTCCAGCACAGCAGGAGAGCAGCTAATCTGATATTCATGAAGAGGAGCACAATCACCCCATAATGCCTTGCCAGGCATTTGAAAGTTCGCTGTTTTTGTGCTTGGTGGCCCCTCCAGAGGAGGGGGGTCACCCTCAATGGTGAAAAGATGCTGGAAGCGCAGTCTCCCCGCTGCATGAAGAGGAAAGTCCCACCCTAAGTGTCTTGGGGATTGGAGAGAATAACCCCTTAAGGGCTCAGCATGCATTTTAAACCTTCTGGGCTGGAACTTTTGTTCTTCAGCTGAGGGTGATTAAAAAGTGCTTCATGAAATGAAGGGCTGAGGTGGTGGATGTCTGGAAGAAGGCATCCTCTGGAGGTGAAGAGGTGTAATTGCACCATGAATGCTTTTACTAATGTTATTCTTTATAGAGGGACTGACGTTCACGTGTTTATATTGTGAGGTACATGATTACGGTGTGGAGTCAAAAGCAAAGTGGACTTAAGTGGCTAGACATTCATGCTAGGGTGTCTGACTGTATTTACTTAAACCTGTGATTTTATCTGTGATGCCTTTAGGGGCTGTAATTGCAATGCATCCTAATGATATCCAAATTTTATGAGTATTGTCTTTCTAAAGTGTGCTTACACAGGTATTCTTGCTGCTGCACTTACGTGAAGACCCCAGACTGCTAGCCCTTAAGATATTGAGGTGCATACTTTATGGTCAGTAGGAGATGCTCCGTCAGGGTCGTATGTCACCAAGGCAGGTGTACCCAGTTATACAGCTTGTTGAGGTAATGGGGTGGGTCGCCACTGGGATGGTGTCAGTGTGCAGGGCCCACGCCCCAGGGTATGATCAACTAACTGCATTGGGGGCAAGATGCTGTGCATACATACGTGTGGTGGTATTAGACCCCCCCACGGGAGGGGTGGAGATGTTACGCAATGTCACAAAGTAATTCCGCCAGCTTATGTATATTTGTAAATTGGTGCATAGTATTGAGCAGTGTGTGTGTTTAATAAATGTACTCTTACTTTTATAAAGCAAAGTACAGACTGGACAATCAATTATTGAGTGTTATTTGGGCGCACCTGCAAATGGCGATTACTAGCCCACACCACCTCCCTTGAGTAAGCCTCAGACTGCTCTGCACCGCTACCCTCTGACAGTCAGGCGCTACAATTGTGTGTTTGGTTCCCAGTGAAGGACAAATGTAGTCATGTTATTTGTGCAGGCCTCACAGATGCTGCCTCGTTTTCCAACAATAATATACACAGCATGGCAGCTTGTATAAAGGAGGAGGTTGACCTTAATTCGAATAGTTATCCTCTTATCTGGTAGTTGATTTAGAAGTCAATGGCACAGTATGCCTTCATAATCTCGGCGTCATGCGCTTGGGGTCACCTGCTATTTGTAAAGAATCACTTATAAGCAATGTCTGTCGGGGCAGTCCGCCTCCATACAGTACTTCCACGTAGGTCAGGATACTAAATAATGGCTTCGGACCTGTAGCATTCAATGCTGTAAATTGCACTCGCGTAAGCTGCCACATGGAAGTACTGTATGTAGGCATACTGCCCCGACAGATATTGCTTATAAGTGATTCTTTACAAATAACAGACAACACTAGCTGGGTGGGACTGAGGCAAACCGGTGTGTCTTAAGAGCCAAGGTACATTTAGCCACAGGCAAACTGCAGCTGCCGTTGACAGAATCAAAACTGCGGTAGATACATGCTCAGGCACAAACTCTTCAGGCTGCATGCCACATGGGCATACTGCTGGAGAAGGGGAGTGCAGTCTAATGATATTTGACCGGATTCCTCGCTGCTTGGCCAGCTATTGGCTGGTGCGCCTCTGCGGGTGACCGAACTTGGTGTCATTTACTTTATTGAAGGAATGCTGACACGGTACAGATGAAGCAGAACTTTAATCTACTGTGGCCACGAGGGCCGGGCGAGAAGGGATGTAGGTTTCTGCGAGTGGGGTTTTGACTTGAGATCAGGATATGTGGAAGGATTGGTTTCAGACCCTTATTTTAATTTTAAGTAACATCAGTGTTGAGCGAAATTTAAGAGCGCCGAAGTTATTAACTACTTTTCCCGTTCAGGTAAAGTGACTGCAGAGTTCTTATGATGGTAAAAGTGGTGCTGATCGGTTCGCGAGTCAATTAGGTTAAACCCAAGGGTGTATTACCAGGCATGCAATATTGGTGCGTAGGAAACCCAGATAGACCATGGGTAGATTAGTCATCAGCAGGTCCACATCACTCCACCAGTCCACACCCTAGCAATGGTAGTAAGTTAACACAAAGAACCCTCAGGGTTGTTGGTTGTTATGATAGAGGGACAAGATTATAGTTTAATAATTCAAACACAAGATAAATTATATGTATGACCTCTAAACTCCAAGCAGGCAATGCATGCACACCCCGGGGCATTGTGCTCATTTCTGTCCCCACAATAGGAACATGGTCGGGCAAAGCCAATAGTTTTGGTATTTTACATCGCCGCAGGAGCAAGTCATGGCTAAATGTCCCCTCCATGCAGAAAAGCTATAAAAAGGTCCTGGCCATCTAAAAGCGAGCTGATGGCCCCATAGAGCCAGGTGCAATGGATTGTATCCTCTCCTAGCTGCAGTGCATCCCGTAGTTGCAAGGGGCCTTTCTTGAGTGACATATGAAAAGGGGGGGCCCTCGGCCCCCCCGCACGCATGGCGGCGCGGCGACCGTCGCCCTCCCTTTCCCCTTTTGGTCATTCGGCGGTGGGGGCGTGCCCTGGGGGTGCGGCCCACCGCCGATTGGCCGGCGGCCTTCCTGACCCGGATCCAATTTAGTGGTTCCGGGTCAGGGGGGGCGGGCGATAGGAGGGGCCGACCGGCCCCTCGGGAATAAGAGGTGGGGAGCGCCCAGGAGACCCCCTTGTCCCTGGACGCTCCCCCGCTGAACGTTGTGCCCCGCGTTCGGGGCCTCTTTGTTTTTTCTATTTATTTCCCCTTCCAGGTTCCAAGTAAGTCGGGATCGGTCCAGCGGGAAAGGGAGGATGTCGCTGGTCGGCCGTGGACCCGGAATCGGCAGAGAATGGCAAACGGCGGTGCTCCACGTGGGCAGGATGACCGGGGGGCCAGTTTTTTCCGAGAGAGGTTTCGGCCGTTGAAGATCAGAGGTGCGTCGGCGGTGCGCGCCCGTCTTGCACGGAGCACGAGGTCCAGGGGTGAAAGTGCGGGGCACCTTGTGCCAATCGGCGCTCAGCGGTCGCTGGAACTGGAAAAGCTCATGAGGCGCACAGAGCGATGTCAGGTAAATGTATGCTCAGCCAGATTGCCGACCAACTGCTAGTATTGGGTGCTTTGTGACCCTGGGTAAAGAATGGGGGCTGTAGAACGGGCATCGGCAAAACAGCGGGTCAATGGCGCAATGGAAGGCACGGGGGGCAAGGGATAGCTGGCACTGCCGCTTTAGAAAAGGATAAGTTTGCCCGGGCTGTTTAAGAGCATATGTCCCCACGCCGCACAGCTCCGCTTGTGGGTGCCTGCTTCTGTGCACGCTGATGCCGCTCCGTGCGTTCGCCGCTCCCCTGATGTTAAGCTTTGCTTGCGCTTTTCTCCTTTAAAACATGTGCTAGTACTGGAAAAGAGAGCGGAAAAGCGGCATAAGCAACTGGTTTAGGGCGGCGGTCTCTTTCAGAAAGCATTGGTTGGAGTCCCACTGTTGCCAGGTCGCAGCAGATCTCGAGTCCTCACATGGTCGAACAAGGCAGCGCTCTGGCATGTCTGGTGCTTCGGTTTGTGGGAGACTCAGGACTGATGAATAAGTCAGTGGAAGTTAGGAGCGATGATGTGTTTGTTTTAAAACTGATAGCCAATGTCAAGTTGCATACTCACATTATTTTACGTGTCTCTGAAGAGGCTTGTGTTTTTTGAAAGTAGGTTAATGAAATGCACCTATTTCGCCTAAGGTTTTGAAAATAACCGCTTTACGAAGGAACTGTGTCCAATTAACAGTTTTTTAACTTGCTGGCATTTATTTTCTCACAAAGTTGTAAGCCGACACTGCGAGCTTCCCAGAGACGGAGCAGTGCTCGAGAAAGCGAGAAACTAAATACTGGTTCCTGTGAGCGTTTTTTAAGAGTGAAAATAACTGGGTGTCAGGGTAGAGGTTAGATTAACAGGCTGGTCGGACAAGATATATTTTGGGCGACCTGGTTTCTGAGTGCGGATATCTCTCTCGTCAAAAGGCTTTCTCTGAGGTACTCAGCTGTCTCTGACTAGTAGAAATGGCCTCAGTTTATAATTTGGGATTAAAACACCACTTAACATGCAATGCATGGACGATAACCTGTTTCCATGTCCAAATGCCCCCGGATGAGAGTTGGGGAGACTGTGAATTAATGCAATTCACACTCAGCTTCAATCATTTGTTCCCCCACTGTTGAAGATTCATATTTATCCCAGACTCAATGGTCCACAATCCAGCCACCTTTAAAAGATGTTCTTGGGAGTGAGACATTACAATTCATGTGTACTCCCCAGCCCCCCGCGGATAAAACCCGGAAAAATGCCCATACATTTGTTTAATAAAGTTAAGAAGCAGAATTTTATGAACTGAGCAAACTTTTGGACTAGTGCGCTGAACGAAAATTCTTCTCAGTCAGTTGGCCTTAACTTTTGTATGCTCCTATAAATCATGTGCGCGCTGCATGAAAATCTTGTTAAAATTTTTTCCATATTTAAGCTCTATGCTTGGGGTTATATAAAGTGGCAGTGCAGTTAGAAAGGATGCCATTAGCACTGTTGCAAGTAAAGAAAATGGCCCCTTTGACTGCTTTTGGGATAGTAAAACACAGTGTTGTCAGGGGTTAATGGGCCCCTCAGGGTTTTTGTCCCCCGGTGCCACGGCACCTGCGTCACCAAGGGTAGCAATGCCACCGTGGCAGTGAGTACATAGGCAGTGGCGTAGCAGAGGTGTATGGGCCCTAAATGATGTTGCATCTTGTATAGGCTAGCTAATGTCTTAGAACCATTGAAAACAGAGAAGCAAATAACCATAGATTACCAGCTAAAGATTGAAAAGGGGGGGCCCTCGGCGTCTGCTTGTTACCGGAGAAATTAGCATGTCAATTTCACTTAAATTCTGTATTGTTTCATAATTTTGGGTGGAGGAAACGCAGCCAATAGCCGGCGCTGTATGCGTTTTACAGCGTAAGCAATGCCGATAAACTGAAGAGCGAGGAATTCATACGGTTTTCGGTCAGACAGAAGCATATAATGTTATTAACAAAGAGTAAAGTTTACACGCATTGTTTATTAATATTGAGCATAAAACGCTTTATATCACAACACGGGGTGAAATTACCAGCTAATGAGCCTAGGAAGATCAGGTTTAATGGAGTATAAATCTCCATCCTCCAGAAGCCTTAAGGGTCTGATTCATTTAACATTTATGCAGCAGCCTTTATGCTAAAGCAGGGAATTCTGAAATCCAGACGTCTGCGCAAGGTCAAAACTCCCAATTTTAAATGCGCAGGAAGAGAAGAAATACGCACTGCGAGAGACTGAAGCACATGTAAATGCCCTTTGTTTAAGATAAAGCTGTTAAACAGCGTGAAGTAATTGTAAACACACACCAGAATGTCCCAGATCACAGAACATTGTTGTCCTTCGTAGTAAATTGAGGCAGGGTTTGTTGTTACCAAATTGTGTGACACTTTAAGGTGAAGGTGATGTGTTCTGCAATTTTTTGTGGTGCAGTGTTTGTACTTCATTATCGCAAAATACTGCGCTGGGCTATAGCTGTTGGGTTGGATTCAGTTTTGACTAGTTCGTGATGTGGTGCCCTCTTACATTTTAATTTTCTTGTTATATTACTTTGTGTATATTATTGTGTTATATTGTTTACATTAAGGTTATTGGGGGGCATGCTGATGCCTTTCTAGCCGAAATTGGACTTGTACCTTAAAAAGTTTCTTTCACCAGTAACCAGTTTAACACAAATGTGGTAGAGTAACACTTCTCCAGCTTGTCAAGCATGTAAGAGTCCAGTCAGCACAAAACTGTGGCACTTACTCTATCTAAATTAGCACTGGCAGTATTCACTGTATTCAATGTGACCGGATGAACACAAAGTCACCGATGCCCATCAACTGGATCGCATCCACGTGCTGGGGGGGACTCATCAATAGGGAGCTTGGGCGCTTTAAAAATGCTCGGGTTGTACTTGGGTAGAATTCACAAGGCAGACGCAGCTCCCTGATGGGACGGGCCCCCACCATGGGTTGCGAGTTAGCCAAAAGATGCTCTGTCGGCACTCAAGACCTCAGGTCATTCAGTTGAGGAGTTCAGTTGTGGAAAACTCATTGTCTAAATCAGAGCTCACGCTACATGGGTGACATTAAATTTCACCGGGAGAATCAGATGGATGTTGACATTCCTGGGCTGCTTTATGGATGTCCTCTAAGCACTTGCAATACTTTATCCAAGCCATGGTTGCTGCTTATTTCTCTTACACAAGGAACAGCCATTGACATAAGTCAAATTTTGACACTCTAGAACGACTATCATTGGTGTCTGCTAGGTGATAGTTAGAACAATCATGGAACCATTCACGAATAGGGTATACCACCTTCTCTTGGGGTCATCCTGGGGATTAACGACATCTGAGGGTAGGGCTTGACGAGACTGAGAAAGCCAGTTTCCCAGGTCCCACTTTCCTTTGCAAGCCAAAGCGGAAAGCCACACAATGGACTTATTTCAGTGTGGAGGTACTCACCATATGAGGTGCTGTTCACTATTCTAGGGGGGACATGGCACCAGTCCAAACATTTGCACCTGTCCAAACGACCCTTCATGGATGATAGGTTACAGTCAACATTATTAGTAAGCTATCCTAGGGTTAGCTGTATTGCGTGCAGCCCTCGGGCTAAGTCTTGAGGGAATATAGAGCAGCTTGTTTTACCAGTCTTTAATCTCATGAATGAGTAAATGAAAAGAACAGGTGTATAACAACAAATATATGTATTTGTTCTAAACACACCCCTTTAGTTCCTTTCCGAGGCTAAAAACAAGTAATTACAGTCAGTAAACTTATTTAACACACAAGTACATTGGCACAATATACGTTGAGCCTATGATGAGATTTAATGGCGAATAATTACAGTGTGGAAACTTATATAGCACACAGTAATTTAGCACCATATACGTTGAGCTCTAGGGGTGTAACAAAGCCATATATTAATAATATGGGGGAGGAACCACGAATGGCATAGAGACAGGGCCTAGAGCCTGTAGAAAGACTACTTGGGGTCCTGATAATGATACACACCCTGATGTCACACCTAAAAGGTGCCCAAGAGCCTAGTTGCGGCACCACATAGCTCTAGGGATGCATGTGATCATGTCCGGTTGGCTGGGATGATATTTCCCAGAAGCCAAAGTGGCGAGCGGTAAGGGTCCTTGGGCCAGCTTATGGCCTGGCAGAGGTAGGGCTGTGCTAATTCTTTTAGCTAAAGACTGTGAGGCTGCACTGTTAAGTAGACTGTCTTGTTTTTACACATGGACCCTATGCATAGAGACGTGGGTAGAAAACCAGGATTAAGAGGCGATGTCCTCGCCTGCAGCTCAACTTTCTTGTGTAGCAATGATTGTGAAAATAGGAAGCCAATTTTACAGCCTACCATGGTTGGGGCGGCGCAGATCCTATGCTTAACGACATAGATGCTGCACTAGCAAACAGACAAACTGAGGCTATGCTTAACATTTACTGTCGACGTGTTAATGTGTAGTAATATGGCACTAAGATTATCTAAAACTTAGCAATTGATGGTAATGTAAGTCTAACGCGTGTACAGCAGTTATCACCGGAAACACTAATGGTGTCTGTCTATCTTTTCAATTTATGTATGACCGGGTCCGGGGTGGATACCTGGAGGGCTCCACATCACAACAGCTGCAACAGGTGGACAGCCCAAGGGAGGCTTACGTCAGTCACGGCTGGGTCCATGACGGATATCTGAGGAGTGCCCCACACCGCAACATCAGCAGCGGGTGGACGTCAAAAGCAAAAGAATACGTCGAGAAAGAGGACACCAAGGGCCCAAGTATTGCTGGCAGGTGTAAGTGCTACCCATTCCCTAAGGTGGAAGTGGGAATTGTCACCCAGGTTTTTCTTGGTCTTTTCCTGGTTCTTGCAGTTTCTCAAACCTGTCACGCAGGGGAGGAACTCAGCACCAGAAGTGGAGGAGCTACAATGTGCCAGCACAAGCAACGGGCTGGACGCAGGACAGGGAAGAGTTGGTTTGAGGGTCTGTGCCATGGTCAGTTCAGGAACTTCTTTCAGGGACTTTTAGCTCAGCAGCCCGACCCCCTGTCAGTGGTGATACTTCACCTAGGGGGGACTGAATTGGCCAAACTGGCGAGGCGAATACTCATTGATGAGTTCATCTCCACTGGGGGTGGGTCTTCAGGACTTGCCCGGGTGGCACAGTAGTAGGGTCTCAACTTATCCCGTGGTGGCAGGAACTCTGTCAGGGCGTTGAATCACTCGATAAAGAGGATCAACACACAGAGGGACGAATTATTTCAAGCCCCCCTCGGTTGCAGATGATCCAACATGGGTGTATTTGTTCTACCTGGTGAGGGGAGTCCATTTGACGGAGGAAGGAAGGGTCCTGTGGTCTGATGATGTCAGGGCCTGGGTGGAAGGTTTTGCTAAGGTGAGAACTTTCTAGGGTAGGTCTAGGCAGGGGGAGGCCAGATCGTCGGTTAACAATGCTGGCCTGTGGCGGTAAGGTCATTATCGGTGAGCACATATTTGAGGTCTGAGGGGGCGGGCATCATCCTATGGAGGTTCCCGCCCAGGGGGAGGGGCCTGCGGGCCACTCCCACAACTCCAGGGGCAAGGTAATAGGCAAAGGAGCGCGGGTAGGAGTAGTTCACGCTTTCCTTAGGCTGGTAGCCACCCCGCGCGCGTGGACTCATGACGCCACCGGCGCAGAGTAAGGGCCCTCCTTTAGTGGGTAAATGGAGTTTAGGGCGTAGACCGGGCAATTCCCGGGGTAACACTGCGCATGCGCACTTCTAGGGGGGAGGCGCAGCTTGTAGGACCTGACACCGGTAGTGACCCTGCCATATGGCCAGAAATGTACAAAAATCAAGTTTAGGATGTTTAGTCTAAGTTAGGAACAACATGTATTAGAGTTTTGTTAAGGTCAGGCTCTCAAACTTGTTGATAAGAATTGTGAACTAAATGTCCTGCTGATTTTTGTATTCATTGTGATTATGCAATTAAAACCTTTTTAATTTCATACTTTAATAAATACGGCCGGGCGACTAGCGCCCGCCTTCCAAAAAGTAAAGACGTCTCGTGTCCACGTTCCTGGGTGTTGGGTGCCGGATTGGGGGGGAGGCGGCAGCTAGTCGCTGACCATGTCAGTGTGTGAAGTGAGAAGTATCAAAGTTACTCTCAGTGAGGTAGCGGGGTCCTTGCAAGACCCTCAATAAGGGGGGCTGTGTTAGGACATAAACTGGGAATCCTAGATTCTGACAATGTCATTGGACCATTTATACTCATGGGGAGTGGGAGCAGATCTGTATATCAATTTACTGCATGTGGGGGGTATTTCCATCACAGCCAGGCAACATACGAACAACCACCCACGCTAAGCCTTCTTAGTTCAATTAGGGTCACTTATCGTACACACCTGGTTCTGTTTGATGCATTTATTTATTTATTGCACTTGTAAAGTGCCCTATCACCTCGAGAGGCATCCTGGCGCTGGCACTGCTCACACAATTTGATCTAAGGCGACCAAGTTAAGTTTGACAGACAAGGCCAATAGGTTTCACATTAGTCTGTGAAAATGTTTCAATTGCTTGTGCATCGTTTCATTCATATACACTGTATCAAAATAATTAAACAATTGCTGGATTAACTAGTTCAGCCAAAGAATGCTCATGCACGAGGACATCTGCAGAGGTGAGTGTGGTCATGCTGTGGATAAGGTTAAACAGGACTGTCAGGTCCCGCTGGGGTGTCAGCCAAATGGCCACTTGCAGTTAAATGGTGAGTTCAAAAGAGCACAAGAGGGGTCTTGGCACTGGCAAAGAAAACCTGGACTGATTTATATGCTGGGTGCGACCTCATGGTCATAGGATTAAACCCCGTTGGGTTCTTCAACCTCTCACCCCTCCCCCCTGAGGTTGTCAAAATGAGTATTAGCCAGTGGAGTAACAAACATTCCTTATGCAGCGCCAACATGCCTATAGGAGCTCGTGCGCTTCACAAATACACAATTATGTTATCTCCGACAAGCATTATACACAGAAACTGGAAGATAGGAATGTAATGCAGGCTAGATGTAACTCTTACTACCCCCCTGCACTGGTACATCTTGTAAGGAGTAGCTGGGGCAAAGACATGGGCCACTGCCAGGCAACGTTGACAACCCATCCACACTAAGCCGATTAAGTTCATCCATTGCCGCATATACACAGCCATGCAACAGGCCCCTGCGGTTGTCAGGGCTTTGTATTACCAAAAGAACAATCGGATAGGAGCAGATGGGTTAGCACAGCTAGCAGAGGGGGTCACAAGAGGGATTTATGGGCACAGGGGTTTTAATTTTCAGGCAGCAAGGCCCTCACCGTTGACAACACAGGCTTTTTACCACAAATTACCACTGAGGGGAGCAATTTAGGTACCCTAGCTAGCAGATCTAGTCAGGCACTCAGGCTGTAGAGGTCTGGGGAGTACATGCCCAGACAACTACCCCGTCAAATTCCATTTAATTTTAACATTGGGACTATGGCTGTAAACTCCGTGCATGGTAAAGATGGAGAAGGAAAAGGAAATGTGTAGATACTGGAAGTTTTAATACGGTTAAACTAAGGAAGAGACTGACATGGGGATGCACGAAAGGCAAATCCCCACTGGTACTGGATTATGATACAACATTGGTTCAAAAGAGATATCAATAATTCGGGTGAGGTGCAAACCTACTAGCCAGTTAACAGGAATGTGCTCTCAGCAAAACCAGGGTACCACAGGACACTTCACTTAAAGTTTGAGTCTGCTGACCCTGTGGCTGGCCCAGCTAGGTCGGTAGGAGTGGTCGCCCTGTAAAGGGGACAGGATTTTCACAGGTGTGAGACATGAAATGAAGCAGAATACTGTAAAGATAAATGTGGGTAGATGGTTCATGACAAGAACACATTTGCAGTCTTAATTAAGAAGGTGCAGGCAAATGTGTCGTATGTTTTAATCCAGGTTCTCAATATCCAAAAGCTTTGGCATCTGTCCGGTACCCTGGTATACCTTTAGCAAAAGTCGGGTTATGGGCTACATAGGCTAAAGCAGCCAGGTCTGTTGTGTTAGTTTGTCATTCCGAAAAGTGGGCTGTTACTCCAATAGTGTGAAAATATGGGTTTGGAGCACTAATGCTAACAATTATCAGAACACATTTTGCAGTTAACTTTAAGAAGGTGTAGATTGCAGCCAGACTGATGGGTTTTGCAGGCAATAAGGAAATGAAATGTAGCAGAATATTAGGAGTACCCTTAAAGGACCTCAGGCCTCATCTCCTGTGGGTAGATCTACCATTGTCTTGGTTTAGGTGAGGAGGTCACCGGGTGTCCTCATAAGGACATGAGACAGCTTAAGGTGAGACATGTTACACAACTCCTAAGGATGAGAGGGCTATGCCTAGGGACTGGTCCGGCACAGGATTACCAGTTCGAACCCCCAAATTGGGGACCCGCCAAGTAAGGTGGGTAAACAAGGGCCTAGTTTTATTGCTTTTGGGGTCCTTCATCTGTTGGCACCGTGCTCCCATACTAATGGAGGTCATTGGGTAGAGATAGGGATTGGTTGGCCACAAGCAATAACTTTAAGGGTATTGTGGCTGTGGTAAAAGAAGGAACAGGAGTTCCCAACTTCAGGTGAGGCCATCGAACAGTTACAGAAGGGTAAATAAATCCAGGTACATGCCCACCAAGCAGGACGGCTTGGTTCATCTCAAATGCAAACCAATTTGAAGGGCTTGGTGAAACGAGGCGTGGCCTCTTCTGTGCAAACACAACTGGGTACCCTGATAGGGATGGGCACACCTATCAGAAGTAGATAGGGTGGTTGTCCAACTAGAAGGATTGGTAACTACAGGTGGCAGGTGGTTGGAGCCTGCATCAGCTTGAAGGGTAAAATAGCTGTGGTATAAGAAGTGAACAATGAGCTCCCTTCCAGGGAGACCATCACATGCCACTGAAAGGAAAATAAAGCCAAGGACAAGCCCACCAAGCTGGAGGGCATGGTTCAACTCAATTTCAACTTAAAATAAGAAGGGCTGGGTAAAATAGGCATGGCCTCATCGTGTAACACCACATGGTATTGATAGGGACGGGGCACACCTGTCAGAAGTAGATAAGGAAATGGTCTACCTAGCAGGGATATTGGCAGGCTGCAGGTGGTGAAGGAGCATGCCATGGTAAGGGGCCCCAGATATTTGATTTGATTTTTGCTTTTATAAAGCGCGAACCGTCACTGCAGAAGGAGCATCCTGGCGCTAAGCGGAGAGGATGAGAAACCCATGTGGTCCCTATTTGAGGGATAAACAGAGTTTGTCAGGGACTACAAAGATCCAGGTTTTAAGTGCCTTCCTAAAATGTGTCTCGGTTTTTAACATCCTCAGGTGCGTTGGCAAAAGGATCCAGACTTTAGTTCCTAATGCGGCTACTGTTTTACCTCCTTTTGTTTTGCGTTTGAAGTTGGGAGGTGTGAGAAGATTTGCTGATGATGATCTCAAGAATTTGGATGTGGTGTATGGGGTGAATCTGGCAGAGAGATACGTTAAGCCTAGGTTTTGTGCGGCACTAAAAGAGATTAAGAGAATTGTAGATAGGATTCTCTTGTGCAGTGGGAGCCAGTGGAGGGTTTTGAGTGCTGCGGATGCTGAGGACTTTTGTTGTAGCTTCAGGAATAGGCGGGCCGCAGCGTGTTGTACTACCTGTAGTCTTTTCAATGTTTGTTTGTTGGCTCCCGCCAGGAGGCTGTTGCAGTAATCCAGGTGCGAAAAGATCAGTGCCACCGCCACTGTTTTCCTGGCCATTAGGGGAATGAAGTCAAATAATTTTATTAATGACTTAATGAGGTTAAAGCAGGTCCCCTCCACAGTCCGTGCATATGGTTGGAAGGAGAGGGCTGTGTGTCGAATTGTACTCCTAGGTTTTCTGCTACTTTCACTGTGGTGGGTGGTGGTGTCGTACCCTCTCGTGCCCACCAGACATTCAGCTGAAATGGATGGTCTTGCCCTATTAGTAGAATTTCTGTCTTGTCAGTGTTACATCTGAGGTGGTTGTTCCTCATCCAATGACTGACCTTGGCTAGGAAGAGTTTAAAATTGAGTTCAGCATCAGTGGAGTCTTTGTCCAGGGAAAGAATTTGTTGTGTGTTGTCTGCGTAGGACGTTACTTCTATCGCAAATGCAGTTATCAGGGAAATAAGCGGGGTCATGAACATGTTGAATAACAGCGGGCTAAGGGAAGAGCCCTGTGGCACTCCGGTTCTGATGGGATATTCGGTAGAAAGGAACGTTCCAAGGGACACTGCTGATATGACGGTGGCCACATCCTGGGCATTGGCCGAGTTACAGGGCGATCGAAAGGTGTAAGGGTACGGAAGGGTACCTCTTCAGGAGCACAAGAGGGGTGCTGTGACAAACTCCAGGAGTCTTTATGGCAGGACCCTGGGGGAAAAATAGTCGGTGGCCAGCTAGTCCTTCGGGCGGTTTTAAGTCTGAGCAACCGGGGGCTTGCCTTGCAACGCTCCACCCTTAAAAGGGCTCGAGTAAAGTGGTGGACCGGTGATTCACGGTATTCAAGGGAGGAATCCCCTTATTACTGGTAGCACTGATTGGGTTGGCCACGGTGCAATTTGGCTCTTTTGGCGGGCAGGGCAGTGTAGGCCAGTCATCGCTGCCTGCATTTGTATTGCCCGTAAGTTAACCCACCACGTTTGCATACTTTTGTACGGAATAAACCTGCAACAAACTTTTCCCAACAAAATTATGGTGCAGGAATATTTATTCCAAGTGCATGTTATGTTCGGCAAAGATGGGGAGGGTTGCCTATATAGGCACTATGAAGGTGGTGGTGCCAGTGGTATCAAAGGCCAATCAAGGAACATCACCTACTGCACATGGTTACCCAGATTGACGTATATGTGTGTGCATCCCCTTCTCTGTGCGAGCTGCAACGGTATACAGGACTGGGGATTGTGTAAGGCAGCCTTCTGCAGCATCCTCGATTTGTTCATAATCAAATGTCAAAGAGAAAGTAATTCTTAACATCCAAATGCGATAGGTGTATTGGTCTCATTGCTGTAAATCGACAGGCTTCATTCCCCCGGGTATTTCCACGAGTCCTTCGAGGCTGGTTCTGAAAGCCCGGAGCGCATCTCATGCCTCTGTCACTTTTCCCAACTCCCCGAAGTTAATTGTAGCAGGTACAGGGGAGCTTCAACAAAAGTGTGTGTGGGGGAAAGGGGGGGGGGGGGGAGTAGAGAGTGATCAGGGAGCGCAAAGAAAGGGGAGGGAGAGAGAATGGATGGATGGCTGGAAAGAGATTGCGTGAGAGGAGGAAGGGAGTGGGGGCAGGTTGAAGTATTTTTGGAAGGGCTGCTTTTGTTTGCCGAGTCCAAGCCTGCGACCGTTTTCACTAGATACTGTTGTCTTTTCTGCTGGCTGCAGGGTTTCTGTTTTAAAACAAACTGCAAGGCTGATGAGTCCTGCTCCAGGATATCTATTAAATTGCGCATGGCAAAAAAATGTGTGCATTCTGTGTGTCCGTGAAACATCTTCCTGCTCTCCTCCTATGTGCTGAGGAGCAAAGGATTCGTTATAGTGATAGAGTGAGATGATGGAAATGAAAGCAGAAGCAAAGTTCAAAGGGCTAGGGATTCAAATAGAAGGAAAACAGGGTGAGGCAGGGAGAGGAAATAGAAGGGAATGAAAAGAAAGTGAGAGAAAATGAGAATGGATAAGAAGAAAGAAAATAGAATGGTTGGCAGGAAATAGAATGAGGGAAAAAATATTTGGGAGAAGGAGTGAAAAAAGATTTGCTAGCAAATACACAAGAAATCTAGAGAAAAGAAAATAAGTGAAAGGAAACAAAAGAAAGGGAAAGAGCAAAAAGAACACAAATTGAAAGTAGAGCAGCTCAGGTTTGGTGCACAATGGCTAACAGTTAAGAACAAGCATTTACTATGCAATGGTTTCGCCTTTGGAAAAGTTAGAGCTATTGGCATTGTAAATGACAAAATTTGTATTTATGTGTTGGTTTTGAAAACCGATAAATAAATGGCATTGTCATTTACATTGCCATTAGCCTCTGCAGTCACTCTGCAGTCCCTAGCACTCCATAGCACTCCCTAGTCACTCTGCAGTCCCTAGCACTCCCTAGTCACTCTGCACTCCCTAGCACTCCCTAGCACTCCCTAGCCCTCCCTAGTCACTCTGCACTCCCTAGCACTCTGCACTCCCTAGCACTCTGCACTCCCTAGTCACTCTGCACTCCCTAGTGCTCCCTAGTCACTCTGCACTCCCTAGTCACTCTGCACTCCCTCGCACTCCCTCGCACTCCCTTGCACTCCCTAGTCACTCTGCACTCCCTTGCACTCTGCACTCCCTAGCACTCCCTTGCAATCTGCACTCCCTAGTCACTCTTGACTCCCTAGCACTCCCTAGCACTCCCTAGTCACTCTGCACTCCCTAGTCACTCTGCACTCCCTAGTCACTCTGCAGTCACTCTCTGAACTATGCGCTTAAATCGCTCCTGGTGTATTTTTTAATGTCATGGCTTCTTTCTAGCCCCCCCCCTGGACAATAGTTTTGACAACCCGCAGTTTTAAATGATGGTTAATATTTAATAAAAATGTGCATGGTTTGTTTTACAGAAGAGGGCACGTTTCCCAATGGGCAGTTATCGTTGACGCTTCCAAATTTTGCAGTGTTTTTAAATGGGCCAAAAATAATAGAACATTATTGCAATGTATGCCATCCCACATTCCAAGCGAAACAGCACCAATATTGAGGGGTACAGAAATGCTAAGCCCCCTGCCTCTCCTCACTCTGCAAGGCCTCCGTGAATGTATTTGTTCCCCTTGTCAAACCGGTAATACTGTGTTAAATGCACGTAAAATGTGGCACAAGTGCCCTTGTGTTCACGTGACACAGATTCCGTTCTGCGCCCCCTCCTACAAGAAGCTTCACATGCAAGGACATTGAATCACCGCCACCTGCCAGGAAGCGGAAACCTGGCACTGCCTCAACACACAAGCACAGCCTGCAGATTTCTGAACGAGACAGAATCAGCCGAGCGGCACCCTGCAGCCGACCCAGAAGAAAGGCGGGCAACCTTTTATAATGAGGAAGCAGCTAGCGGCGCGAAGCTGGACGCAGGCAGAGCCGGCGGAACGACAGACAGACAGCAGCGGGTGAGATGGAACCCTCGATACACTCTTAAACATTCTTTGTGTGAACATTCAACAAAGTGTAAAAGCTCAGAAATCCCGTCAACTGTATTTAGATGTGGACTTCACATAATAAAAATGATCCGCGATTATTTGCAAGACGTATTTCAACTGAGTTGTGCTCAACCATAGTTTAACCTTCGGCTGGCGAGTACCCAATGGTTGCAAATCCTCGGTTCATAAATGGAGCAGATCAAATCCAGTGGTGTGTGTGGCAGATGATACTGCCTACTTGTGCTTTGCTTTTACATACTATGTCATTCTTGCTCTGAACACGCCTTTCAAAATGGACACCGCTATAAGCTACTCACTCAACCTTACTACCGGCAAACATTGTTCATCTCTGCCAGGGATGTGGTGCTTAGTTTTACAGTCTCATCTGTTTCTAGGTAAGAAAACTATCAATGCCCTTTTGGCATACGCTCTTCGAAGTGAACTACAAACAGAAAAGCTCTTACTGCTGCAAACCCAAAGCCATCAAGTCCCAGGACACGACTGGTGTGTTCACATTAGTGCACCTCTGGCCTGCTTCTCCTTTAGTCTCTTAGTTACCAAAATCTATGCAAGTTAGCAAACAGCAACATTTTGCATATTCATTTTAGAAGACAGGGGTCGGGGTTTAAATGACATGCTCTATCAGTAATAGTATATGTGCGTCTACCACAGTCTCTGCTGACTTTGGGAAGACTTGTGACATTTGTATTACTTCTAAGAACATTTCTGATATTTATTGCATTTAGTGAGATTAGGGACCGCAAACCGAGTGACAGCGGGAGGGGGCGGGAAAGGCACGGACAGCGGGAGGGGGGACGGGAAAGGCACGGACAGCGGGAGGGGGGACGGGAAAGGCACGGACAGCGGGAGGGGGGGCAGGAAAGGCACGGACAGCGGGAGGGGGGGCAGGAAAGGCACGGACAGCGGGAGTGGGGACGGGAAAGGCACGGACAGCGGGAGGGGGGACGGGAAAGGCACGGACAGCGGGAGGGGGGACGGGAACGGCAAACGGCAAGAAAGGCAAAGCAGAAGGCAGCACTCACCTGGACTTCTTCCGGCGGCGGTCGGCCTGCAATGACCAAAACAAACCTTTCCCCCCCCCAAAAAAATAGGAACCGCCCACCACCGCAATGACGTTGTCAAAGGGGCAGGATGAGAAAAAAAAAATCGCCGGGAACGCCCACCAATCGCCTCGCTGAAAGACAGACGCCTCTCTCTTCCAATGGCTAGCCTCCATTTATGGAGCTAGCCAATGGAACAGAGAGGCGGGACTTTTGTCCATACTAGTAAACAAACGTTTTCGCCTTGCGCGAAAGTCTGCTGCGCAGCTTTCGGCGAGGCGAAACCTAAAAAATGCTATGGGGTGGCAAGGGAAAAATGCAACACAGACAAGGGGGTGGTAGGTGGGCAAGGTGGGTGGGGGGCGGGAGGGGTAAGAAGCAACATGGACATGAGGGGAGGGAGGGAGGGAGGGAGAAGAAGCAACATGGACAAGAGGGTGTAGAAGGGGGAAGAAGCAACATGGACAAGTGGGCGTGGGAGAAAGAAGCTACATGGATAAGGGGTGGGAGGGGAAGAAGCAACATGGACAACAGAGGTGGCAGGGGGAAGAAGCAACACAGACAACTAGAGGCACCACAGGGGAAGAAGAAAGAAGCAACGGGGAGACATAGAAATAGTACCTCAATCACAGTGCGAGCAGTGGAAGGATCCTAATAAAGATAACGCAATCAGTACTTGGTCCATGCTCCACACAAAAGAAGAGGAAGCGAAGCCAGCTAGCCCTGGGCAATTAGGAAGTAGCAAATCAGAGTGACACTGAAGACAATGAATGCTAAGCAATGGGTAGGCTCCAAGCTCCTTGTTGTATACAATATCTCATGCAAGCGACCACGCATGCATGCTGCCTTGGGCGAGACCTAAAAGGGGGAGATATTAGAGAAGAAGCCTGAAAGATGAAAATGGAAAGTCGGAGATCAATGCAAAGTTGTGAAATAAAGAGAGGCATAGACAATTAAAGAGGCATAGTTGGGTGTAGATGGGAAACCGGAAGCTAAATAAAGTTGAGAACATTAAAGAGGTAGAGATGAGGTGAAAGTGACGCTAATCAATGATGGGGAATAAAGTTGAAGATGAGAAGGGAACTAAAGAGATAGTGATGATTAATGACCAAACATACAGATGAAAGTGAATATTCACGTAGAAAGTACTTGAATGCTCTAGAAGTTACCCTTCAGAATAGTCAGTAATATCCCGGAATTACTAGCTTATTTTCATTATTCATTTTCTAGCTCTGTAGCCTAGTACAAGGTGCTGGAAAGTCTGCAGCAGCAGCATATCCCTTGAAGTATATGAACCCAAAAGCACTGCGAGTCCTCCATGAAAAGCACCCCCAGATGCAGGGGGAGATGCTTTGGGATTCTGGGTTTCAAGAGGAGGTGATAGAGAGGCTCGAGTATGGTGTGCTAAACATGTTTATCTAACGCAATTACGGTTGTCTGCGGTTTATGTGATCGAGGCAGCCCTTTTTCT
The DNA here is from genome assembly GCF_964261635.1 of Lissotriton helveticus. NCBI lineage: Eukaryota > Metazoa > Chordata > Amphibia > Caudata > Salamandridae > Lissotriton > Lissotriton helveticus. The sequence goes on along the minus strand of NC_136057.1, from coordinate 1,733,662,239 downwards.
CCCAAAAAAGATAGCAACCAAAGTTTACATGCTGCTGCACTTGCTTCAGGCACAAATTACAAAGATTCCATTATATACAGAAGAACAGCAGGTGTGCAGGTCTGGTGTCCGGCCCTGATTGGCAGGTACTGAGAGGGGACACTTGGAAACCTAAAATAGGCAAATCGAAAAGGCCTGTACTGCTAGGGCTTAATCAGGTACATGTCACGCATTCCTGACTGCACCAATCTTTCAGATGTTCTGTTTAATGGCAGCGAACAGTGCACCTACAGTGCTGTCCGCCTTTGGCTGCTTCTGTGTTTAAGAGGAGGCACAATGTGGGTGCCTGCAGATTATTGGTTTAAACAGGTCTGGGGAAGGCAAGCAGAGCACTATGGTGCAGAAGTGGCACTTAACAGATAAAAAGAAGCCATACCTCACTCCACAGCCCGAGGGGCACTGATAGATGTGGGGGATCTGAGACATAAAATTATTTAAACCACATTCATTTCTTTGGTTCCTTAGTTTAAAAAAAAGGCACACACATAACCACTATCCTCACATGTAGTCATCCATGCTACATGTAAAGCACTGGTGTTAGTGTGCGAGCAGCAGCCTTGTTTTTATGTTGTTGCTTCAGAAAGGCGTTTCTGAAGCATTATGTACTGACGGAGCCACCCGGCCCGTCCACACATGCACGCACACCCCGAGGGTGGGCTCGCCCGAGGGTATAAATAAAGGGGCGCGAGACCGCTCGTGATCTTCGGCCCAGAATAGTAGAGTCTGTGCGAGTCCTTGAAGTTTAAGTAGGCCCTAATTAGCGGCAAAGGTCTCCCTGACCCCCCAGGAGACACGAGTTACCACACTGGGGACGAGTCGGGTCTGCCCCATGTGGAAAATTAGTACGGTTTGGTAAACATTATCTGCGCCATCTTGCCTTTTCCCCTGATGCCATACTTTTTGTCGTGCGCACCCGCCATTTTAGGTGCCTCGATCAGAACCACCCTCTGCACGCCACTGGCCCCCAGCATAGCCCTTCGCCCTCACAAAGCCCGCACGCTGACAACCCCCGCTCACACATGCCTTGGGTCATAAACCCCTCTTCAGCGCAGCTCTGCCTCAGAACCCCATCCTGTTCCCAGCGCGACACCTCCCTCCATTCCTTTCATGGTCCCAGGCCCTTTTGATACAAACCCCCCTTTCCTGTGTGCCCGTTTGTCTTCCTCGTTCCCAGGCCACCACCTAGCTCTGCGGATACTGTTTATTGCCCCCCCCCGTACAGTAGGAAGCTTCCCTCATCAAAGGACCCTTGAGTTGATCAAAGCCCCCACCCTATGAGATCCGATCAAACCCCCACATTCCATGAATCGGCGGAATGTCCAGCTGCGCGATAATCATCACCTGTTGTGACCGGGGTGGGGACTTCAACTGTAAATGTGTGTGGGAACGGGCTTGAAGGGGAGATTCAGAGGATGTCCTTTCATACTTCAAAGCATAACAAGAATATGTTACCTACAATAAAGATGATGAAAATGTGTATAAGAGGCCAGGCCTCAGAGATGCGGTTAGAGCACCTCGTGACGATACTGGCTGTCTGAACTGATGTGTTCTCCTCCGGAGAGAATAAACCTTGTTTCCTGCTTTCCAGTCTCCAGCGTCTGCCTCTTCATTGATTAATATTTCGTGGGTTAAAGAGGCGATACCGCCGGGCAAATATTGATTGTCCCTGACCTGGTTTTAACAATTGGCGTCCCAAGCGTGGGGCCCATTAGCGACACGTGGATCCAGTGGGAGAGGTCCTGACGACAGAGTGAACGACTGCAACGATCGGGAGAGCTCTTGCCCAATAGACCCTCGTCTGGCAGCCGATCATCCGAACTTCACTAGTTCCGAACAGACCTCTCTCGAGTGATCTACGGTCCTGACTGGGAACCATCAGGAGTGTCGCGAGGAATACGAGGAAAAGAGGACGATCGGGCGCTGGATTCGGAAGATAGGAAACTGTCCATACGGTCCGGGTAAGGTCGTGTAAACACGACGAATTGCGAAATAATTGTTTAATTGACCGGAAAATACTAGTATTACTCTTTGTTGACCTATTTGGAGATTCACTGTCTGCACACGGAGAAACAATAGGCTCTTTCTCTTTGCAAACAGTGAAGGATAGGTAACGCAGCCAGCGTGCCTATCTTTCTCCCCCACTGATATTGATTATTTGTTTTCGGGAGATTTCCCTCTCCCACACTGATTAATTGTTTTTACCCCGAACTACTGTTCGCGGATTGTTTTCTGGAGATTCTCTGTCTGCAAACAGGAAAGAACAGGTTCCCCTTTGCAGATAGTGAAAGGGTAGAGGACGCAGACCTTTTGCGGGCCTACTTATTCTCCCCACTGGTCGTTTATTGTTTATTTGATATTGGTTCATGAGGTATTCACTGCCTGCAAACAACGTAGAATAGAAATATTCTGTCTAGTCTTTGCACGCAGTGATAAGATAGGCAGTGCTGACTTTTTGTCCCTCGTTGTGAGCCGTCATGTCTGTCTTCTCCCCACTGGTTGGTAGTTGGTTCAGCCCGGACCGTTTATTAGAGGTGGACCATCTAGCCCCGCTGGAAGGCACCCCTAATAAAGACATGTTCATAAACTATGGATTAGTTACCATAGCCTATAGTAAACTGTGGCACAGGTATACCAAAGAAAATCAAGAGAAACAGTGGCCACTGATAGGATCCTTCGATCTTGATAAAATAGAAACGTTAGAAATAGCCCTTCGTAATAATAAGACAACGCCTATTATGCTCGACAGTCTCGGTATGTGGCGCAAAGAAGCAATGCAACGAAAGAAAAGAGACGAGGACAGAGTAGGTAAAGGAATATATCGACAGGACAACCCCAGGACACAACGACCCAAAAGTAATCCCCCGACACTACGCACAGGACGACCAGACTTAGGGCAAAACAAATGTGCTTTTTGTAAATATGCCGGGCACTGGAAAGCCCAATGCCCGACTCTACTGAACGAGAGTAAGAGCAGAGGGCCGACAGGAATAACAGGCCGGCAGAAAGGGAAAAGGCGCGAGACAAAGATGAATCAGACTGACATGGACAGGCCAGATAGAACCACCACGTTTGATTATGCCCGATGGCACAGATTTCGCCAGGCCGATTTCAGCGACATGTTCGAGTCCTCATAGATCGAACAACGCTAAGACAAGAAACCCAGTCCAGCTCTAAGTTACCCGGTGACGAACCCTGTACTACCGCTACTGTTCCCTAACACAAAACAAAAGAAAAGCCACCCTTTTCGGATAACTTACAGAAAACAATACACAGAGTAGTCTCGGACAGATTAGTATACATTCCATTAATGAACTCAAACTTCAAGTGCAATGGGACTGATTACTCTCTGCTGCCCCCCCACTCTGTAAAAAGAAAGGAGCAATTACAGGCATGCATAGACAACCCCCCATTACCCAGACATGCCTGTCCAAACAAAATACCTACCCCCACTCCGGAAGTTCCCGAAATGCCGCAGGTCACCGGTCACGCCCATACGGAAGGTGAACCACACAGCACGTGTGGGGCGGGGCCTGCTGACAACCGTCGATCGAATCGCCAGTGGGATGTCCAGGAGGCACCACAGGCCCGGCATGAAATGGCTGTCCCATCCTCTTCTTCGTGGGGTGGGCTGGGAGGGAGAGGCGACGCGGACGGGCCTCTCCCACCTCCTTGGAAAGGAGGCTTCCCAGCCACGGTCCGGCCATCACAAATACCTCTGCTGAAATTGGTACAGGGTGGGCTGGGAGGGAGAGGCGACGCGAACGGGCCTCTCCCACCTCCCCGGATAGGAGGTTTCCCAGCCCCCGGCCCGACGCCGAAATCCTCCAGCGGTGGCGCCCATACCTACGCAGCACCGAACATACAACAGCGGCGCCCATACCTGCGCAGCACAGAACATGCAGCGGTGGCGCCCATACCTGCTCAGCACCGAACATGCAATGGTGGCGCCCATATTTGCGCAGCACAGAACATGCAACGGTGGCCATACTTCCGCAGTACAGGACATACGCCGCAGGTGGCCATACTTCCGCAGCACGGGACATGCACTGCAGGCGGCCATACTTCCGCAGCACAGGACATGGGACTTGTGGAGCACGGGATGTAGAGTGGCCATCATGCATGCCCATGAAAGAGGGCAGCGTGGAGTGCACCGGGAGAGGGAGACGGCGCGAACGAGTCTCCCTCGCCCCCCCAGGTGGGGGGGGGGGGGGCACCACAGCTGCACCCTAGCCGAATGTCCTGCTCCCACGACACGGAGTTCCATTTCTTTCACCCCAAAAAGGTCTCTTCCACTCTTGCAGACTCGATGAAGGGCGGCTGCTGCAGGGCCTCAAAATGGCGTCTGGGCCCCCTGGAGGGCGGGTCTAGGCCGCTAGAGTAACTTTGACCAGCAATGTAACTCGGACGCTTACCCCCCCGGGGCACGAGCCCCCACCTCCGACAGCATCTCCACAGCCTTGAAGATTCTACAAAAGTCCCCGGAGCCCTCGGCCCCTGCAGGCTTCCGGTGAGGAACAACTGCCTTGGTCGCTAACAAAATAACCACGACATAGCCACCCCTTCTGTTAGCACGAGTTTCTGAACTGCCGAAAAGGACTCTGGTCCAACCGCCGGTTGTAGGAAACATTTGTCCCTGATGCTACTTCCGGACTAACCCGGCCCCGCCCAAAATGGCGCCGGTATCAATGAGAACTTACGAACGCCTCGTGGTGTTTTTTTAGCTAAAAAGACTCGAATGTTCTGAGATATATATATATGTGATCCTTTGTACACTTGATGAAAACGAGGGAGGGTTCACTCGACGAACATGTAAAAGGACCCCGTGAAAAATGTTCTTTTCAATGTACGATTTATTATGATATTATTGTAGTCGATACATCACCTCGCTGGTGACACACACCCACGGTATGCATATAGGAAATCTGATTGTAACTAGTCTGACTGTGCTTCCGATTATGAAATAAATGCCCCTTGATCCCTCACCTTTTGATAGACCTTTTTAGTTTCCTGCAAAATGACAAAATAAAAACCTTTTTAATGTTTTTAATGCTGCAAAATAGCCCCCTTACTGTACGTACTTCAGCCATCGCCGTGTCCGGCCAAATACGATTGCACCCTCATATCTACATGCTGAACGATTGTGCAAATAAAGGTTTTCCAAACTATGAACAGGTTTTGCATGCTTTTTTAAAAATGTGGGATCAGCGGGAGAGTTTTTCTGTGCACCCTGTTTTGCTCTCTCTTTAAGGTTATTAGAAGATGGTTGCCCAGCCCCGGATGGAGGATCGAATCTAAGACACGATACTCTGCCTCCAAATATGCGACTGGCGCAGGAACTAACGCATGGAGAAGGACCTCGACTCCCGAGGATGGGTAAAGTGAAGAGGTGTAAATGAAAGAATGTTATAAAGGTACGGCACTCAAAAGGTACTAGGGAACAGAGTTGGCCGAAGAACTGATAAGCCTTAGAACATCACAGCAGTAGAAAAGATTTAAGGATCTCTCTCTCACTCACTCACTCTCACTCTCACTCTTCCGAACGACTAGCACCTAAATTGGCAAACCGCCACCCCTAGTGCACCACCCAATTGGCTCCAAATACCGCAAGTATTTGCACAAAATTTGTCTTAAATAAAATCACCCCGATACCGTGTCTCTACCTCTCCTTTCTGCTAAAAATTGATGAAACCAAGAATTGGCCATAAGGGAAAGGACAGGTAAGACGACTGAGGTTCCCTAATCTGACCCGTAATAAGGGAACTACATGTCAGCGGCTTCTATGATAAAAAAAATGCCTCAGATAACGCGACCTCCCCCGTCCCGAACTGTCGCAATCCCCAAATAGTAAAGGTGATCGAAACATCCCCATCTTCCCAGAACGTCCCCAGTTTTGTATCAGCTGCCCCAGACGAGATTTTTTAAAAATGTCACTCACCCCCGGTTGCAAGAGATGGGTCGACTTACGACTAACGCAGGCCAGCCGTTGTTCCTAGAAATGATTTGTTGATAAGCAAGCTACAGAGTTTAGAATTCGAGAAATGTCACTGAACGCTTACCAACTGAACTGTGGCCTTCTGCTAAATAACGCCCTTATGACACAAAGCAAGACGATAGTCCCTTACCACAGTTTGCCATGTCCCTAGTTGTTTTCCACAAAACCCCGGTTTTTTAATTAAGTAGTCAGGTTGTAAGAGGCTATGTAGGAACTAGAATGATGTTTTGCAAAGTTAAGATTAGACCAAAGTGAAGCCCTCAGAAAAATACCTATCAGACCATGGTGATAGCACGTTGCACTTTTTCGTAAAATATAAAGCCCTGGAGAACGGTATAGCTTTGTAAGGCTCGTACTAGGAGGGTGGGTCTCTATCAGAAGAACTGACGTAACTGTAATAAACAAAATGCAATAAAAAGGTACCAGATCTCGTACCACGACAATGAATGTAACACCAACGAACACCAAAGAAATTGTTACGAAGGAAAGTTATAGGAAATCCAACAAGCCCATCATCAATTATTTATATGCTGGTTGTGAACCCCAATGTAACGAATGTTTCTCATTTGCTTGGAGCTGGGAGAGAAATAGACTTATGTGATTACCTTCCTCTGCCAATTCTCTAAAGACTGTCTTTTCAAACTCATTTAAGGGTACCACTGTCGGAGGAGAAAGAGACCGGATGTGGGAGCACGCGGCCTGACTACAGACCATGGAACATCTGCGACATTGGCCAAGGCGAGACCGCGACAGTAAGGAGTTGCAGGACGAGGCACTGTTTCCGACAAAATGAGAGGAAAGGGCTGACCTGATGCCCCTGCTCGATGTTCAACGTATGCCGAAAAGTCCCCGCTCTCTGAACTCGGTCATGAGCCCGCCTACCTAAAATTTTCCGTCCCCGTGGTCTGTTCCCAATCTGGCCCTGCTCCATCCCCCTTTTTCTCCGACCTGCCCTAAGGACTACTCACACACACCCTTCTTCTACCTGAACTTTTTGACAATCAACTCAAAAGGACACAGGGCGAAAAGGACCTTTTTGACCAGAAAAGCGAGGAAAAGGTCATGCCCCGCAACGCGGGACCTAGAATAGAGCTGGACCCATAGCTCCACCGCCGGTGCTCCACAGTGCCAACGGAAGACGACAAAGAATGCTGAGAACTCACTAACTTCGAACAATGACACCCTTAATTATCGTTTTTACTATGTCTCATTTCTCTCCCAGCCACCATTGTATTGATTATACTCCAACCAAATATGAACATAACTTACATATGTAATAACCTATCAGTTCACATTCCGAATGATTATAAGCTTCTATGAAATGAACTCAATGCTCTCACTACAGAATCGTTTCTGTCCGACATTGCATTACTATGACTTTCCTGCAAACGAGTTTTATCGATAGACCCGCCTCCTAACACGAAAGATTTTAAATGTAATGTTTATAGCTCCTTCACCTGGGCTCCTGCTCTTTACTTATGACCACCACCGTAGACATGGATAGGAAATAGGCCAGCAAGATGTCTTGGATATGTTAAAGGGAGGACTGTGGAAAATTAGTACGGTTTGGTAAACATTATCTGCGCCATCTTGCCTTTTCCCCTGATGCCACACTTTTTGTCGTGCGCACCCGCCATTTTAGGTGCCTCGATCAGAACCACCCTCTGCACGCCACTGGCCCCCAGCATAGCCCTTCGCCCTCACAAAGCCCGCACGCTGACAACCCCCGCTCACACATGCCTTGGGTCATAAACCCCTCTTCAGCGCAGCTCTGCCTCAGAACCCCATCCTGTTCCCAGCGCGACACCTCCCTCCATTCCTTTCATGGTCCCAGGCCCTTTTGATACAAACCCCCCTTTCCTGTGTGCCCGTTTGTCTTCCTCGTTCCCAGGCCACCACCTAGCTCTGCGGATACTGTTTATTGCCCCCCCCCCCCGTACAGTAGGAAGCTTCCCTCATCAAAGGACCCTTGAGTTGATCAAAGCCCCCACCCTATGAGATCCGATCAAACCCCCACATTCCATGAATCGGCGGAATGTCCAGCTGCGCGATAATCATCACCTGTTGTGACCGGGGTGGGGACTTCAACTGTAAATGTGTGTGGGAACGGGCTTGAAGGGGAGATTCAGAGGATGTCCTTTCATACTTCAAAGCATAACAAGAATATGTTACCTACAATAAAGATGATGAAAATGTGTATAAGAGGCCAGGCCTCAGAGATGCGGTTAGAGCACCTCGTGACGATACTGGCTGTCTGAACTGATGTGTTCTCCTCCGGAGAGAATAAACCTTGTTTCCTGCTTTCCAGTCTCCAGCGCCTGCCTCTTCATTGATTAATATTTCGTGGGTTAAAGAGGCGATACCGCCGGGCAAATATTGATTGTCCCTGACCTGGTTTTAACACCCACGCCTCGCCCCCGCAGACGCACGTCTGCTTCTTAGTCTCGTGTCCACGGTGCTTGCGCTCTGTGCGCTCGAGCTGGTGCGGCCGGAAGACCATCGCGGGTGCCCAAACCGCAGAATGGCCGGCACCATCTGCCGCAGGCGAGAGTTCGTCCCGCACTATGCACTCCCCGGCCCGACCATCGCGCCTGGACCGGTGCTAAGGTGAGGCCTCCCCGTGTGGAGGCGTTCGGCGGCGTGCGTTTTCCAGGGCCGCGCCCGACTCACAAGGCCTCGCCACCGCCCTTCCGAGGCCCGGGTGTGTTCGCGCCTCAGTGCGCACTGACAGCAATCTCGCACGGGGGGGGACTGGTTCGGCCCCCGCAAGCCCAGCCATTGTGGTGCGTGTGGTAACTCCCCCCGCGCGGAGTGTGATCTACGGCCCAGCGCCCTGCCTTGGCACCCAAGGACCAGCCCCGCATTGTCCCAGCCGACATCAATCAATCACAGGCCTCAGTTGTGCCTACGGCCAGTGGAGCACGATAAAGGGAGAGGGGGAGAGCAGAACCAGGGGGGTACCATTTTCACACCAAAACAACAATGCTTCCAGGGGCGCTGTGCTAACGTGGACGTCTTTCACCTCAGCACCACGCCCAAGACGTGCTGCGCACGTGGTCACGCCCCAGCGCACCGTGCGCCGCCTCATCACCACGACGTGCCAATCTACCTGCAACTGCCCAGGGAGGCAGAGGAAGCAGTAGCGCAGCGGCTCCTGCACTCAAAAGGTCCCCGCCAAGCCACGCGGCCGGACAGCCTGCAGGATGAACACCGACGCCACTGGGGGCGCCGCCCTCTTGACAGCACCAGCTCCCCCGCCAGCTGTGCTCCAGAACCCTGCACCTCAGCAAGTCGCTGCTCAAGCCCCTGCTCCTGTCCAGGCCGCGCCCAACATGCCGGCCCCCCCTGGCCACGGAATCACTGCTCCGCTACCGCCGTTTAGTGAACTCTCAGATCAGTCTACCACGGCGGCAAGGTGGTGCTCCTGGATCGGTCGCCTTGACCATTATTTAATCGGCATCAGGTAAACAGATGGGAAGGTGAAAAGGTCACAACTCATGTGCTATGGCGGAGCCGAACTCTATAATCACTTTGAGACACTACCGGAAAGAGGCAACCATGATGACTACACCGGAGCGGCAAATGCTCCTTGAATCGCCACTTTGACCCGCAAATCAACCCAGACTACAAGTGGTTCAGACTGCGTCGAGCCCGCCAGGGGGTATCTGAGACCGTTGATGCCTACAATGTCCGTCTAAGAAAACTTGACACGTCATGCGAACTGCCAGATCAGAGACTGGAAATTTGCGCACAGCTCATTCAAGGCTGCAGATCTGGTCACCTCAGACGCCTCATACGCAGACAGCCCCGCATTTCACTCGATGACATTCTCGTGCTCGCTAGGTCTCACGAACTGTCCAATGCGAGAGCAGATGAGATGGAGGCAGCCCTGGAACGTCGGCATGTGCGCCCGTGATCAAGGAGGAGAGACTCGACGTGATCCGTAGGCGGCCCCAACCGTCGAAAGGAGGTGCGAAGGCCGTGCAGACCTCCATGTGTGGTAACTGCGGGATGGACCATCCGGCTGGAGGGAGGTGCTCCGCAAAAGGAAAGACGTGCTCCCAATGCGGCAAGCTCAACCACTTCGCAAAAGTATGCCGGAACAGCGGCAGACGGCACTCCATTCCTGGTGTAAGAGGGTCCACACAAGGCGTGCGTCAGCTAACGCTCGAGAACCCGAGACCATGCAGTGACGCGACGCGTTTAGCTTTCAGTCTGGAAGACGATGATGATGACTTATTCTGTGTGTCATTTGTCGGCAGAGAAGGCTCCAGGAGGCAACCGCCACCAATGTGCGATGTCACCATCGCAGGCTCTCAGGTACATGCCCTGATCGATACAGGGGCCTCGGTCAATGTTATGGACAGCGTCCAATACGACAAACTGTCTCCTCGCCCACCCCTTCGGCCGTCCAAGGCCAAGATCTACACCTACGACAGCGATGACCCGCTCCCTCTACGGGGGGTAATGGAGGTAAAGGTGGCCAGCAATGGCCAGGCGATGAAGACGGAGTTTCACGTTACAGAGGGGAAAAGAGGGACCCTCCTCAGCTGCCACACCGTGGAAGACCATCAACTAGTTTTCTTCGCTAATCAGGTGCACGAGCTACATGCGGAAGAGATGCTAAAGGACTTCCCTGCGCTTTTCCAGGGCCTAGTCCGCCTCCAAGGAAAGACTTTTAAACTACACGCAGACCACACGGTCAGGCCGACAGCATTGAGGCACAGGAGGGTGCCGTCTGACGCCCACGATGGACGACATAGTCGCGGATTTCAACGGAGCCCGTTGGTTCACTAAACTAGATCTCAACGCGGGATACCATCAACTGGAGCTCCAACCAGACAGCCGCAATATTACCACGTTCTCTACACATGTCGGCCTGCGCTGGTACAAAAGGTTAAGCTTCGGGGTCTCCTCAGCTGCGGAGGTTTTTCAAAACGCCATAAGGGAGACGCTCTCCGGGCTGTCGGGCGTAATCAACTTGAGCGATGACATTTTAGTCTTCTCCAAAACACTTGAAGACCACCACGTTCACCTCAGAGCCACCCTTCAGCGCCTGACAGGCCATGGCCTCACCCTGCACAAAGCCAAGTGCGCCTTTTACCAAGAATCAGTGGACTTCTTTTGCTACATTTTCTCAAGGGAAGGACTACGCTTCGACCCGAAAAAAGCTGAGGCCATACGCTCGGCGCCAAGACCGACAAACGCGATTGAGGTCAGAAGTTTCTTGGGGATGACCACATACTGTGGCCGCTTCATCCCCAACCTCGCATCCCTCTCCGAACCTCTTCGGCTCCTGACCAAGGTCGGACAGACGTGGGCATGGTCACCGAAGGAAGATGAGGCGTTCACAGCAGTCAAGAATGCCCTCATAGATGACAAGGTCATGGCATATTTTCACCCAAACAGGCGCACAGAAGTCGTCGTGGATGCAAGCCCATCAGACTCGGAGCCGTCCTCATGCAGGAGACGGAATCCCAGGAATGGGTACCTACTGCTTACGCCAGCAGGGCGTTGACGGCCATGGAAATGCGCTATGCACAGATTGAACGTGAGGCTCTGGCGTTCAAATGGGCGTGCCAACACTTTCACTTATACCTGTATGGCCACGAGTTTCGGGTGGTCACAGACCACAAGCCACTTGTACCGCTGTTTGCAGGGACCGCCAGACTTGGCCCTCCACGTATAGAAAGGTGGGCCATCCAACTGCAGACGCATCGCTTCGAAGTTATCTTCCGACCAGGTGCTGACAATCCGGCAGATTTTCTGTTGCGCCACCCGAATGCCGTTCCTCCTACTCCAGTGCAAGATGAGACCGAGGAAGTCGAGGGGTTTGTCGAGATGATATCGCAGGAAGCATGCCCCATTGCCCTTACGTTGGAAGACATCGGGAAGGCCACCTAGTTAGACGAATGTCTCAGCAAAGCGAAGACTACGTTGATAAACCGAAGTTGGAAACGGTTCCTGGACGGGGCCAGCGCTCTCACGACCGCCGAAAGAGAATTCAGACAGCAAATCTGGAGAGCTCAGAGTGAGCTCAGCGGGGGCCCTCATGGGATAATACTGTGAGGGACATCCCTTGTGATCCCAACAAGCCTGCAGAAGGAGGTAGTTCGACTTGCGCATCAAGGCCACCAAGGAGCATCCAAAACCAAAGCAAGATTACGCAGTAAAGTGTGGTTCCCCGGGATGGATGCCATGGTAGAGGAAGAGGTACGCAACTCTCACTCGTGCACCATCACAAGCAGGGATCCAGTGCCACACCCGGTGATCACGGAGGAACCATGCCCAGAGCCATGGTCTAAGCGGAGCATCGATTTTGGGTCATTCCCGGATGGCAGGAACACTCTCGTGCTCATAGACTCTCATTCACAATTCCCAATAGTAGAAGTGGTGCCCTCCACGGCATTCTCACATGTCAAACTGGTACTGGATCGGACATTCGTGATGATGGGCCTGCCTGAGTAAATCCGATCAGACAATGGGCCGCCGTTTCAGGGCAAAGACTTCCAAACATATCTGGCATCGAGAGGCGTTCGCCAGAGGAAGATTACTTCACAATTGCCTCAGGCAAATGGGGAGGTCAAGAGGTTTATACGCACGTTGAATCGTGCCCTTCGAATCGGAGTCGAGAAAGGAGAAGAGGAGGAGGAGTGTCTCTCAATTCTTTAGTGCGTACCGCCAAACACCCCATTGCACCACCAGGTGCGCCCCGGCACATCTACTATTCCGGAAAATCCCCAGGGACTGCGTTCCGGCGGGCCCAACCTGGAATCCACGGGAGCTTGACCAGAACGCCACCCAGAACAGACGACAACTCACAAATGACAGAGCCAGTCGGGCTCAAAGAGCTCGCCCCATGTCCCTTATGGTTGGAGATAAAGTGGTTCTCAAGGACAGATACCCAAACTGGAAATATCGCACCGCGTATGAACCAGAGATATGGGAAGTGGTCAATGTCCATGGTACCATGGTATCGGTAGCAAGAGGTACGCGAGCAGTTACCCGGAATGCTTCATGGTTCAAGTGAGTCTCGAGAGAGTGGGAGGCCGCAGAACAACCATCTGAAAACAATGAGGATGAAGATGAGGGACCTACACTCGCAGAAACCTCGCAATGCTAAAGTGGAGAAGCGGTGACACAACCAAGACCTGAACATGAACAGGCAGCCAACCAAGAGATCGCCACGGAGAATCGCATTGGGCCCTGCAGAACGCCCCAAGGAGTCAGAAGCCAGTGGGAATCACAGGAATTGGAGATACAGCTACGGCCAAATCCCACTCCCAGTCAGAGACTAAGGGCCCAATGTAGGTAATTATTTTTTACTGGTTCGTAAATACCGAATCATACCGAATCGGTATTTTTGAACCGGAAAACCAGATGTAGGAAAATAATCGGTTAAAATTACCGATTCGGAAACATTCGGTATCCACACTCGGTAAATACCGAATCGGTAATCTCCGATTCGGTAACACCCATTCAACCCTATGGGCCTCCAGTCCCATAGGAATGAATGGGAGACACCGACACGGAGATTACCGAATCGGTAAAATCCGATCTCGAAAATTCGAATACAGGACATGTGAGCCAGTGAACCAATCAGCGACACCCACCACACCCCACAACAAAGCATCTGAGAAATCAACCAATCAGATGCAAGTACCACACCCCAGTACCTGGAGGTGGCCACACCCATGCAGGTGCAGAGCAACAGAACTGTAGAGAGAGCTGGAGGGGAGACAGAGGAGCAGGCTGCACTGAGCCCAGCATAGCAACACCGTGGAGTCCCAGGAGGCCCAAAAGGATGGAGGTGACAGAAAGAGGAAGCTGAAATTCAGCACAACTGAGCACCAGGTGCTGGTGGAAGAGGTAGTGCAGCATTACAGTCAGCTTTTTGGGAGACAGTCCCTGCAAGTAGCAGAGTCTGTAAAGAGGAACACCTGGCTGGCTATCCAGAGCAAAGTCAATGCCCTAGGAGTGACACATCGCGAAATAGATGACATCAAGAAAAGGTGGTATGATCTGAGGATCACCACCAAAAAGAAGCTTGTCACCCAGAGGAAGGAATCTGCAGCCACAGGTGGGGGGGAAGAGCCGTGCACCAAGCCTCACTGAACTGGAGCAGCTTGTGGAATCCACCATGGAGCCTGAGAGCATACACGGGATTGGGGATGCTGATAGCTCAGCCAGAGCTGCAAGAAAGAAAGGTAAGATGCAGGGACATGTACCCCACCCATTCCCTGGCTCCTTCCCCAATGTGGGTGACTCACTCACAATCCAGCACACATGACAGTAGTCACCAGCAATGCATCATGGTAGTCTTAGTCATAGGTACATACATCAAAGCAGCCTACACCGAACACTGCATGCCATGCCACACTCCCCATACACAACCAGTTGAGGCATATGAAAATGTGTGTTAGGAATTTGTGTGATGAAAACACACAGCTGATCATTGTCCATGTCTGCCCACAGGAGAGTCATCGCGCAGAGCAGCGCAGGGAGGGGAGTCAAGTGCACCAACAACGGCTGCGAGGGAGAAGCCCACAGACACAGCAGGACCTAGCACTGTCCCTGAGGACACTACCACAACACACGCACCCACAGCAATGGAGCAAGACACCACTGCACAGCCACTGTCGCCCCTGCTGTTCGAGACACAGACTCCGGCAGCACCTGCAGATGCCACAACACCAAGCTCAGGGTCCTCTGTGCATGTGAGGCAAAGGAGGCAGGACGTACCACCATTAAGGATCCTGGAAAGCTCTGATGAGGAAGAGGTGGAGGCTCCCAGACCTAGCACTCCACCACTGGCTGGTAACGCAGGGCAACAGGGGTCAATGGGATCTGGCCGTGCAAGTGACCGTGGCCGTCGGGCACGTGAGCAAGACGAGGGGCAGAATGTGCAGGGGGGTCTTTACTGGTCTGGAAGCCACTATGGTTAAGGTCCAGCGCATGCAGGCCAAAGGGATCATGACAGTGCACAGACAGGTGCGCATCCTGAACAGCAGGATGTCAGACATTGATCGGAGGATATGCGCCATGGCAAAGGGAATGGAGTCCATGGTCAAAGGAATGGAGTGCATGGGCAAAGGAATGGAGTCTATGGCAGAGGGGGTGAGGGACATGGGTGTGCGCATGGGTTCCCTCTGTGACAGGCTGGAGAGTGACCACCAAGAAAGGCGCAGGTATAGGCGCGAGGTCAAGCAGCTGAATCAGTCGTTTAACCGTCTGGCAACTTCAACCACACTGCTATGCCGACGGTCAGTGAACATGCAGACTGACATTGTGCACTGCTGCAGTGACTTGTCCAGGGGGATGGGGAGGGTGACCTCTGCTATGGAGGTACTGCTGACACAGCAGACAGCCACTGCTGGTAACACGTGTGTTGGGGACACACAGGAGTCCACAAGCAGGAGTGGATTCAGCCCGCCTGTACAGGACATTCGTCAGAGCAGCAGACTCCATGCAGATGACACTGGCACCACTGCGCAGGTTGACCCCCAGCCCCGTGGCTCCCACAACATTATGCGTAAGCGCAAACATTAAGAAATCATAATGAACACAGGACAGGTCACAGTGAAGTGAACTTTGGCCACAGAGTGTGCAAAGTGAATTTAATTTGATTTTTGTGGTCTTGAATAGTGCAGTAGTGCATATTAAAGTGAGTGTTTCAAGACATGAACATGCCTGTGTGTCATCACTCTATTAAAAGTATCTGTTGGTGATTTCTGTGCATCGCAGTCTACCATCTGTTGCTGGTGCTGCTCCTGCTGCATTGTGATCGGCTTGTACTGTCCCATCATCTATGTCCTCATGATTTGTTAGTTCAATCTCTGTGCCCTCCTTGGTGGCAAGATTGTGCAGCATGGCGCAGGTCGCAATAATCTTGTATCAGATAATTGGCGTGTATTGCCGTGCACCTCCACTCTTATGGAGGCACCTAAATCTACTTTTCAGCAGTCCAAAAGTGCGTTCCACCACGCAACGTGTTGTTCTGTGTGCCACGTTATAACGCCTTTCGCTCCTGGTGGATGGGTTCAGGAGGGGTTGAGCACAAATGACCGCAGGGCATATGCACTGTCATCTGGGTGGAAAATGAAATTTTGATTAGTCACATACTCATGATTGCTCCTTCTGCATGGACTATTAGGGTGTCTCACACATACTTACCCAGCAGGTATCCATCACCAAAATCACCAGCCACAAGGTGTCTGTATATCCCACTGTTCTGGAATATGTAGGAGTTGTGGGTACTCCCTGGATATTTGGCTACAATGTCCGTAATTATGTTGCCAGCGTTGCAGATCACCTGCACATTGATGGAATGTGTGGACTTCCGGTTTCTGTATATGTGTTCAGTTGCTGCAGGTGGGCATAGTGGGATGTGCATCCCATCGATACAGCCTATGATGTGCGGGAACTGTGCAAGTTGATAGAAATCGGTTTTCGTCCTTGCTAGTTCTGCAGGTGTGTCAGGGAACTCAATGTAGTGTTCCATCCTCTGCATCATGGCGTCAAGAAATTTTCTGAAAAACCGTGACAGGTAGCTCTGGGACACCCCACCTACTGTAGCTATCACGTGCTGGTAGCTCCCAGAGGCAAGAAGGTGTAGGCAGCACAGCACCTGCACATGGGGTGGGATGGCGTGTGCTCTTGGGGTTGGGTGTTCCAGATATGGGTGGAGGTCCCTGATCAAGTCCAGGATGGTTCTGGGGTGGAGTCGGTACCTTTGCAGGATCTCGGCTTCAGTCAGTTGGAAGAGGGTGATCCTCTGCCTATACACCTGCTCCTCCCTTAGCCAGACCCTCTCTCCTGCTGCCTGTATCCGTAGCCGCCTTGCAATAACGTAGAAAGCCGCCATTGTGGTTGCACTGTTGCATTTTGGGGTCTTCTTATATATCCTGTTCCTGGTTTCCACCTGCTTCCAATCCATGGTAAATACCGACTTTCATGGCATTCAGTATTTTTGGGATTTGCTACATCTCAACAACCCATTTTTACCATTTCTTATTTACCGACTCGGTAAATATGAATTCGGTATTTTCTGATTCGGAAAATTACCATTTCTTAATTTCCGAATCGGTAAATATGAATTCGGTAAATTCCGATTCGTGTAATACCGATTCGGTGTTTTACCGACTGGTATTTACCGATTCGGAACGTTTTTAGTCACATACATCTCGATGCTCTTATACCGGTCGGTAAAGGCCGAAATTACCGAATTTCGGACGTTACCGACCGGTATTTGGCTACCTACATCGGGCCCTAAGAGACTACACCTGGTGCCTGGGCAAGACTCAAGGATCACCATAGGCTGGAATATGTGTCCGTAAGATTGGAGGGATATACTGACGGAGCCACCTGGCCCGTCCACACACGCACGCACACACACTCCGAGGGCGGGCTTATTTATAAATAAAGGGGCGCGAGACCGCTCGTGGTCTTCGGCCCAGAATAGTAGTCAGAGTCTGTGTGTCCTTGAAGTTTAAGTAGGCCCTAATAAGCGGCATAGGTCTCCCTGACACGAGTCACCACACATTACCCAATAGCGCGTCACCCTCACTGCCATAAAAAAGCATAGAAAGCTGTGTCCTCATTGCCTTGTCTCCATTTCCACTTGACATTTTCCCTTCCATTAAACATTTTAGACAATTTAGCATTTTCCTCTCTGTTGTCATTAATTACCTGGCACTCCTATACCTTCAGGATTGAATACTAAGAGCTGGATTGCCAGATAGCTCCATATTGTCAAGGCACCATTATTGCATTCCGGTGTTTTCTTTTGATTAATTAGCACATTTCATTCTGGAAGTTTTTGTTTTGTCTTGGTCCGTGCAGATTAATTCGACTAGAGCACCGGACATCAATGATTTACGACAGAAAAGGAAGACTGAAAACGTTATTCCCAGCCAACATTTGTTGATAATGTTCTAAGAAATTCCCTGTGCTTCGGGGGGAGCTCTTCACGGGCCATGAATTACACCCGAGCAAGGGAAGACTGTACTGGACATTAGAAGTCATGGCTATCTAAGTGAAGGTTTCACTGACCTTCAGAGAACATACTTGTGAATGGCGAGAGTTAACAGGATTTTAGAGGCCTTCGCTGTGCACGAGGAGACTGCAATGAGCATTTAAGTCTACACTTGCATATGGCGAGATTGCACTGTGTAAATTAAGAGCATAACTACACACAAGGAGATTGCACTCATCATTTGAAGTCAAACCTGTGTGTGGGAAAGCCGCAGTTTACATTTCAGACTGTATAAGCACTGGGAGAAGGCAATATAGGGCATTCGAGGGCATGTTTATTCTTTAAAGGATGTACTAAACATAAACGACATGCAACAACTACATTTTTTTTTTTAGAAATAGTATTACTATTAGTAAAGTACTATTTAAAAATGTAATATGCTTTATGTTATCATTATTGCGGTATGACAGGTGCAGTGACCCAAGAGAAGTGAAGTCTCGAGCAGGTCATGATGCACATATATTTTATTCCTTAGTGTTTTGTCACGCTTAGTAGTTATAGTCAAAGGTTCTAATCACAACAGGACTCAAAGGGTCCATACATGGATATAGAAATTACACTGAATATGCCTCCTGAATATTCGAGGGGTTTTCCTGTCAAATCATTTTAGCATGCATTTTGAGAAACAGCATTTCCTTACATTAGTTTGGCTTACCTATGAAGATTTGATGTGTGCATTTTATGAATAAATATTTGAATATAAATATATTATACCTTCTCTAAATAACATTCTATCAGGCTGCACTTATGTTTGGAAGGATGGCTGGATTGATGGATGAACAGGCAATACAGTATCGATATATCCAGCTTTCACATGCAGCAATGCAGTGGCAAATGCAAGCATTGTCTTTTTTTGTTCATAAGGGCTAGCCCAACAGTTCTGGATCTAGATATTCTACTGACCAGGCAAGTCAACGCCGTCTCCGCGTCCTGCTTCAACACCCTCCGAATGCTCCGCAGGATCTTCAAATGGATCCCTCCGGACACGAGAAAAACCGTCACCCAGGCCCTCGTCACCAGCAGACTCGACTACGGAAACGCCCTCTATTCAGGAACAACAACCAAGCTCCTGAAACGACTACAACGAATCCAGAACGCCTCAGCATGACTGATCCCTTAACTCCCCTCGACCCAGCCACATCACACCCCACCTGAGAGGCCTCCGCTGGCTTCCCGTCAACAAGAATATCACCTTCAAGCTCCTCATCCACACACACAAAGCACTACACAACACCGGACCTACATACCTCAACAACCGACTCAGCTTCCACACCCCCACTCGAAGTCTCCGCTCAGCCAATCTCGCCCTCGCCTCAGTTCCTTGTATCTGGAAAGCCACCGCCGGCGAAAGATCCTTCTCCTACCACGCCGCCAAGACCTGGAACGCCCTCCCTACCAGCCTACGACAGACTCAGGACTTGCTGGCCTTCAGAAGACTCCTCAAGACCTGGCTCTTCGATTAGTAGCCCCCCTCTCCCCCCAGCACCTTGAGACCCTCACGGGTATGTAGCCGCTTTAGAAATGCAATGATTGATTTATTGATCAATTTTCATTAGTAGCAAACACATTATTTTTCGCGGCAATGCAAGTAAAAATTATATAAACCTAAAACATGGATGCACCACATATTTCATAATGCAGAGTCAGATTTGCCACTTCACAGAACCGTCTCTCACCCACAGGGGCATATACAATATCATCTTTACATTAACTGTCCCAAATGCACAGTTTCCTGAGCTCGAGAGGTCACCCCATATCTAACAAAAACAGGAGTCACACACAGAACAATGGACAATCTTAAAGCTAATGAATCAGACTATTCTTGAGTTGCATGTTCCATGATACATTACCAGATCCCATCTTTTTCTTTACCCAGATTCATAAATGCCTTCAATTTCTAATCTTAATCTTTACTGATCCACCACCTATAACAAGCAATGTGCATCTTCCCTCTCTGGAATTCCTAATAATATGTATTATACATTGGAACCCTAGATCCCCATGTAACCTCTTGTCAGTTCTCTAAACATTATCTTTCTACATAATCAGCCTAACTTCTTAGTGTTTCTTCCACTAGTCATACTAAAGTGTTACCCTGGGTTGTAGTACAATCAGAATGGATATACGCTATAGTAAAAGACTTCCTTATATTCTGTTTTGTAAGGCTACAGCCCCTTTCATTTCACCACCATTCACTCTAGAATAAGGCAATACTGCTAATTTACAAACCTTACAATTGCATGACCCTATAAAAAAGTATTACTTGATACCTAATATCTCCCAGCTACACAGTATTTCAACCTCACAGCCTAGATCATTACGGATCTGTAAAGTATCAACTTAACTTTAGTACCTCCAATACGAAATGATGACTAAGCTGCCAGACAGAATTACCAGTAGAAGTGGAATGTATGACGTTACAACGAATTCCGTTGCAACGCATGCCTTTACCACGCATAACATTTACCTCGATTGCCTGCGTGGTGACGTCATACGTCGTTAAGAGAAAGCGGAAGTTTATTTTCCTTTTTCTCTTAAACGAGCGCTGATTAAATACATAACCCGACGTGACTTCAGGTGAGTTTTTTTTTGGGGGGGGGGGGGGGGGAGACCCCCCCAAGCCCCCCTTTTTTTACTTTTTACCTTTACCACATATACCTTTACTACAAACCTCGTAGTAAAGGTATGCGTGGCAAAGGCTTTCGTGGTAACCACGCATGCAGTGCAACGCATGCGTGGTTAACGATTTCGTGGAAGCAGCTTCGTTGTAATGGCCGTTTCCCGTAGAAGTGTAGCCTCATCAGATTTTAGTCTTGGGCAAAAAAAAAATCCTTATTATTGAGAATTACATTTTTGCAGCCCAAATGATACTGTCATGTAAATAAACCCAATACATTCAAAATGTGCATCTAATTTCACTGTAACAAGAATCCACACCCCAATGCTGATCATGATCGTCCACCACCATTTTAATGCATTTAGTCCAAAGTCGGAATGCCAAAAGCAAGAACCTTTGTTTTAGAGATGCTAATGTATTTATCAATGAATACTTATGCAACGGGTCCACCTTCCAATTCAGTATTTTTTCCTATGACATTGAAGGACAAAGCAAAAGTATAGTCCACTCCAAGGATATCCAAGCAACCCTTCCATAGTGCATCCACCTTGTTCAACATGTATTAAATTGCCTTTCTTCCTGATGGATTAAAAATACCTTTACAAAAAAAACGTAATGATTACATCCATTAGAGAAATACGTTTGCAACAAGAATATGTGAAGCAAGAATCTTAGTCAAAGATGGGTTGAATTACTTCCAGGGAACTAGTTCTGCGATAAATAGCTGGGTGCTATTCATCATAAGAAATTCACAATGACATCATAGGACGTGATATCACAAGAAGTGATTTCATGCTCCTACAATATACCTAACTTAAATCAAAGGTCTATTTTACAAAATAGACACATGACAATCACGGAGAAATGTTAATGTAACATTTTTAGCGGTTACTTTATAAAAATCACATACCTTTTCCTACATATCAAAAAAAATAACCGAGCTGGGGCGGAATATGACAATATTTTGAAACGGACACATGGAACTCGGTAATTACATGTTTAAATGCTTTTAGTGTGTAAACAAAATCTGCTGTTTAAAACAAAAAAAAATCAATTGTTTTTGCTAACGCAGGTTTGTTTCCTCCTGGTGTCTTTTTACTCGGCTTCAAAACACAAAAGTGCTTAGATTATCAACTTCGCAATCAAAAGGTTTATGGTGTGAAGTTCTCTATTCCTTAGATACGAGATTAAAACATAACCCCTTCTGGCCCATTTTCACAAATAAAAAGGATGATGCCAGAGGGATGGAGACTTAAATACATTGAGGCAAGGTTAAACGTTTGAAGTGCTTGAAAGTGCAACTAGCTGCATTGCTGGGGCAGGAGGCAACGCCTCTCAGCTACAGATCTCCCCTTTCTATAAAAAAAAAAAAAAAAAAAAAAAAAGAGGGGGGGGGGGGGGGGGGACTCCATACAAAAATGTCCAACCCAACTTGTGCCCTGATTATTTCCCTTTTCCCTTGAGGAATCATACTGCCACTACTACTTCTTTGATTAAAGTGCACAATATAGCTGCCCACCATTGCAGACGTGAACCAAGACCTTCCGCAGACAATGTCAGGAACAGCTGCAAGCAACAGATTAGCATACCACAATGTCCTGATGTTGGCTTTTGTTATAAGATTTAACAATTCCTCATCTGGAATATCTGGGGTAGATATAGGCTGCTACTTTTCACCATTATCAATTCACAGTAGAGGTTGGACCCCTTCTTTTTCCAAGATAGCACAATGCAGTTTCATTGGATCATCTGTTGCACTATTCTCCAAACGTTTTTGTCATCTATATTTTATAATGGCATATATCAAAGACGTCCATCCTTCATTGCTAAACTCCCATTTCCCATCTCTAGAAACTTTCTTGTTCTTTTATAATTCCTAGTAGCTTTTGTATTTAAAAAATGGCTCTGTTAATGTCTACCTTTTATCTTTTTGATGTCTGTGTACATTGAATGTTTGTAGTTGCTACATAAAAAATGGAACCAATTTCGGCCTTTTGTATTTAAACAGCCATTTGGGTCAGTGCTATATAGGTAAAGCATTTTTCCATTATATTAATCATTTTCCCATACCATTCAAGAATATTCTTCACAGGGGGGCGTGGCCAGGAGCATGCCGAGCTAGACGTGCAGCCCGGGAGCTCCCGGCCGCCGATGCCCGAATCCGGCGTAAAACTGATGCCACACACTCCAAAATTAACCTGCAGAGTGAGGGAGACCCACGGCAACTTAAGCGCCGTCGGAGAAACCAGCCTGGTGCGACAAGAAGCACAGAATCGGCAGTTTGCCTGGCTGACGGACGCGGGAGCCGCGGAGGCAAGATGGCGGCGCCGGCGCGACTTTGAAGCGGAGCGGCTGAAAGAGCTCCTGGAGGGACCCGCGGAGAAGAGGCGATCGATTGCGGACACCTGGGGGATCCGGTACTGAGGAATCGAGAGTGGCAGCCCGATAGTCTGCCACGGGCGACACCGGCACCCAGCCGCACCTAACTAAGATGGCGGAGTGAACAGGTCGGGGTGATCGGGAGCCCGCACCGCAACGGTCCTGCAGGGCAACGAAGAGAAACACTCCCGGAGCCAGAGAGCCATCGCAGCGGCGGCCCCGACAGGTCAGGTGCTGGCGTGAGAGACACCCCCCCCCCACCCGTCAAACCTACCCAAGATGGCGGCGTAACTCGTCGGCAGTTACCGGGAGCCGCGAGGAAGACCCAGCTGGGGCCGTGGGGGGTCCAGCACTGGCGCGGGGGAGGACTGTGAAGTGGGTAATGGGCTTGTCCTTCTCTCCCCCCCCTGGCCACTCGTAGCACTATTAGAGGCCAGGTGCACGCTATCGGCGATTACCAACAGCGGGATAGGAACCGGGAGCCCACGAGGAGGCACTGTGGGGAGAGCCAGATAAAGGAGGTGAAGGGCAGACGACAACGGCTACCTCGCGGGCGTGGAGCACCGGGGGAGGGGAGGGGACAGCTGAATCCACCCGGGCAACCATTCCAGGTGGGAGGACCTGGCGGCAGGATAGATCTCACGGTCACTGCTCCGGTTCGGTGACCGGTGGGTAACAGCTGGAAGCTCTGGGTAAGCCCCAGACTGTGAGCAGTTGGCAACGAGAGGCCCGCATTGAACCACGACCCACCTTCACTTCCACGAGGAACAGCGACGACGCCCCTCATATAGCGGCAAGGCAGCGAAGATAAGTGACGACACGGACAGACGGCAGAACCACAGTAGGGGCCCTGATAGCAGTCACGAACATTGTGGACGCCCTGCTGGGAGGACCAGGGCGGCCCCCGGAGGCGAAAGCACGTCAGCAGCAACCCGAGTGTACAGACCCACGCCGGATAACCATGGGGAAGAAGGAGGTCGCGCCCAAATCCCTGAAACAAGGCCCAATGGACAACTTCGCGACCGCCCGCCAGGGCAGGGAGAACACCACCACGACTCAGGAAGGAACGATTGACACTGATAGACTCCTAGCAGCTATTCAAGCCTCAAGATCGGACATCCAAGAATCTAGAGCGGCGCTGGAAGTCAAGATCGGCGAGGTGGGGTCGGAGGTCACCCTCCTGCGGCAGGACTTCAGGAACCTGTCAGCGAGAGTCACAGTCACTGAAACACGAATTGGGGAGGCGGAGGACTCGCTCACCACGCTCCGAAAGGACATGGCGGAACTCCAAGCATCCCACAGACAACTCCTGTGGAAGGTGGACGATGCAGAATATAGGGCACGCCGCAACAACCTGCGCTTCATTGGATTTAGAGAAGGAATCGAAGGGAACGACATGGCGGCTTTCCTCCACACTTGGCTGTCCACGACCTTCCCGACGGCGCGATTTTCCGCGTGCTTCGTCATTGAAAGAGCACATAGGGCACTGCTGGCGAAACCTCCTGCAGGCGCGAGGCCTAGACCGGCGATAGCCCGCTTTCTGAACTTTGCGGACAGGGACCTGATACTTCGGGAGGCTAGGAAACTGGGTGAGATAAGACTAGAGAACACTAACATCATGATCTTCCCAGATTATAGCCAAGAGGTCCAGAAGCAGAGACGCTCCTTCGATCTGGTGAAGGCAAAGTTGAGGGCTCTGAAGATCACCTACATGCTGCTCTTCCCAGCGAAGCTTAAAGTTATTTACAAGGAAAAATCGTTCTTCTTCAATCACCCTGAAGACGCTTGGCAGTGGCTCGAAGAGAGGCCTGTCCTCAACAGTAGAGAGGCGGCAGGGCGTGAGGAAATGGACAGGTCCCTAAGAGAAAGGGCGCAATGGGGGCTGCCAAAACCCCAACGACGGAAATCCAGAAGACTGCAATCTCGCGCTCCGGGGACGCCATACCAGGCT
This sequence comes from Lissotriton helveticus, assembly GCF_964261635.1. Taxonomy (NCBI): domain Eukaryota; kingdom Metazoa; phylum Chordata; class Amphibia; order Caudata; family Salamandridae; genus Lissotriton; species Lissotriton helveticus. The sequence goes on along the minus strand of NC_136057.1, from coordinate 1,733,637,227 downwards.
CGTACTCCCACGAGGGTCAGGAGAGGGCGATCGGAGTCACCGGGTCAATCTTCAACTGCCGACTCCAGACGACATGCCCTGCACCAATCGACATTCTCAGGAGGGGAAGAAGACGACCGAGCAGAAAACGGAGTAACAGAGCCCGAGGAGGAAGAGCCGAGGGAGGAACTGGACTCGCTACATCCGCTTGAGAAAGTGATCCGCAATTTGGAACGGGACACATCCAACAGACATAGTGGAACTGACTCAGCTACACAAGACTCACACTCATGAACGATGACTACGTGGCATGATGGAATCGGCGGCCGGTGAGGCCAGAACCACGCAAGTTGACAACCCCCTTTTGTACTCTTCATTTTGCCCAGTTTGTATGTTTTTTTGGCAGTGGGTACTTTATTCGGCTCAGCAAGACACTGGGCTAGTGCCCTCACAATCCTCCACGTTGGGGGCAAGGTGGGGGTAACTGAGTAAGGGAGGGCGAGGGTGGGCGACAGACCGACTCCCGCTGAAAGCTTCATCCTATATGGGGATGAGTCTGGAAGGGGAGGGTGGTGGGGAGGGGGGGGCATGAGGGGACACAGAGTTTCAAAAAGTTGGGGAAAGGGGGACCAAGGTTGGGGGAGGAAGACAGTTGGGGGAAAGCCACACACACACACATCTGGACACTCCATCCCAGACTTCCTCCGTCGACACCGATGGCAGGTGAGACTCGACCAACACAATGGCAGGTACATTAACAGCTCAGCCTAGGGAGGATAGGGGTCTCTCTATTCTATCGTGGAATGTGAATGGCCTGGGATCAAAAGTCAAACGGGGACTAGGGAACGCATACATTAAGAGAATAGCACCGGACATCATTCTTTTGCAAGAAACACACCTTAAAGGGGATAACTGTGCATTCATAGCAAGGGGTAGATACAGGGTCCTGGCGCATGCAGGGTACACCTCAGACTCCAGAGGGGTGGCGATATTGGTCAATACATCATCCCCATTCTGCTCAACACGCACATGGAGCGACCCCCAGGGCACATACGTGGGGGTACAGGGGTCTTGGAGGAGACAGCGATACACGATAGTGTCGGTATATGCACCACCGAAGCTCCAATCATGCACGCTTAAGGCGGTCACGTCCATCCTCATGGACACAGCAGACACCATACAAATAGCGGGAGGTGATTTCAATGACGTCATGTCAGAAGTCTTGGACCGCACAGGCCACACACATAGAAGGGAGACGCAGACCCCCCTGGCACAAACTATGGACACGGTCGGACTCACAGACACATGGCGCTGGCGTCACCCCACTCAGACAGCCTACTCCTTCTATTCGGGAGCGCACAAAGTCTTCTCCAGGCTTGACTACATATTCATGGCGAGGCAACACCTGACGGCAGGAGATGTGATTGAATACAAGGCGAGGGGTATCTCGGACCACTCACCCCTATATGCGAAGCTGGGGGGTGCGAGGCGGGGGAGAGGCGCGGAATGGCGACTGGCGGCATGGGATTTGCAGTCCCCAGAAATCGCACGCGGCGTTAGAGCTGACATCAAGGTCTACATAGCTGAAAACGAGGGGTCAGTCTCCTCGGGGGTAACTCTCTGGGAGGCGATGAAGATGGTACTGAGAGACAGGATTCAGGGGAGGTTAGGCGAAGCAAGACGCAAACTACAGGAGGAAGTGGCGGGATTGGAGGCTTCCATTTTGCAACTAGAGGAAGATTATCAAACACATAAGAGGGAGGACACTTTGCGTCTACTACTAGACGCCCAACGGACATACAGGGAGGTAGTCTCGAACGAGGCAAAGACCCAATCGCTGGCAACTCTTCATCGTTTATACGATGTGGGGGACAAATCGGGTAGACTCCTGGCCTGGCTGAGCAGAAGAGAAAGGGATGCACGGTGGGTGGAACAAATCAAATCGGGGATGGGGTCTTGCTGCGCACAGATGAGTGGATAGCGACGGCTTTTGCGACCTACTACGAACAATTCTATAGGGCCAGAGACCTGGGGGACATGGAGGGGGCGCTGCAATACATGGAACATATAGAGATTCCTACGCTACCCCCGGAAACCTGCTCGGCAATGGAAACGGACATAACACTAGACGAAGTGTCAGAAGCCATAACCAAATTGAAAACAGGCAGGACGCCGGGCCCTAACGGGTTCCCAGCGGAATTCTTTAAAAAGGCGACTGACCTCCTGACACGCCACCTTAAAAACCTGTTTATTGAATCATACCGGCAGGGAACTCTGCCACCGGACCTCACCTTGGCCACCATTGTGCCGATACATAAAGAGGGAAAACCCAAAGAGGATTGCGCATCCTATCGTCCCATCTCACTCCTTAATATGGAGGTGAAGGTGTTAGCGACAATCCTAGCAACTCGCATGAGAGCGGTGATCCCAGACCTTGTTCATGCGGACCAGTCGGGTTTTCTCCCCGATAGAGCGACAAAATTAAACCTCAGGCGCACGCACAACTGGCTGCAGGAAGTCAAAGGGAGGACCGAACCACATTGGTTCCTCTTACTCGACGCTGAAAAAGCGTTCGATGCGGTGCACTGGCCTTTCCTCATGGCGGTGGACCGAAACTGTGTGGATGGATACAACTACTGTACACGGCCCCGAGAGCACGAGTGAGAGTGAATGGGAGGCTGTCCCGCGAATTACGTATCGGGAGAGGTACCCGCCAGGGGTGCCCACTGTCCCCCCTTTTATTTACTCTGAGTATCGAAATCTTGGCACTCAACATAAGGCGGAACCCGGGCATCCAGGGCTTCTCGTTGGACCCCTCCATGGCGGAGCAGGAAAAATTTTTGTTGTATGCAGACGATGTCCTGCTGTACATCACAAAGCCCGACACGACAGTGCCAGAATTGTTAAGGGTACTGGACAACTTTGGGGCACGAGCAGGCCATACTATAAACTGGCACAAGTCGGTCCTTTATGACCCACAGGGGAGGGAGCAGTGGGGAAACGTCCCTGAACGCTTGGTCACTACATCCACGGGCTTTCAATACCTAGGTATATATATTACCCTAGACGGGAATCTCTCCTTCTCCAAGAATGTGGACAGAATAATGGGAGACGCAGTGCAGGACATGGCCAGGTGGAAACGGTTGCCACTCACGCTTCTGGGCAGGGCGGCGATGTATAAAATGATCACCTTGCCTAAGTTCCTCTACGCCCTCCAAAACGAATACTACCCATTACCGACCACGACGCTGCGAAAGATTCATGCCGATCTTCGCACCTTTTTATGGCTGGGAAAGCAACCGCGTATTGCCCTGCAGACGCTCCAACGCCACCAATATAGCGGGGGCATCTCCCTGCCTAACCTGGAGGCCTATTACTGGGCGGAGCACCTGACCCCGGTCAATGACTGGATACATGTTCCGGCGGACCACCCGACATATGTGCTCGAAAGATCTAAACTGTCACCCCAAAACATACTACACTATCTGTACGGCGGTAAACTTAGGAAGTCACTCTTACCTGCAACTGTGATCACGCTGAAAGCTTGGCGACAGGCTACCAAACGCACGGGTTGGGAGGGGAGACCCACCAGGCAAACACCGTTATGGCATTGCCGGTGGCTGACAGAACTCGACAAGCTCAGGGGATTCCAAAGATGGGACGACATCGGAATATCGAACATAGGCGATGTGATCTCCAGAGGTGAATTGAAGTCGTTCCAGGCTCTCCGGAGCGAATTCGGACTACACCAGTCACAGTTGTTCAAATACACACAATTACGGCACGCCTGGAGGGCACAAAATATCCAAGTCACAGAGATGCCCGAATATGCACCACTGGAAGGCAGACTCCTCCAGGAGCATATAATGAGCAAAGCGGTGTCCCTCACCTACAAAACCCTGACTAATAATATGCCAGGGGACTTGTCGAAGCTTAGAGGAGTATGGGAGGCCGAGGTAGGGGAGCTGGAGGATCTGGACTGGGAGATTGTTCTTATGCACCCCCGGGAAGTAGCGATCAAATCGAGGCTACGCCTCATTCAATTAAATGTGTTACACAGGACATATTTCGACAGAGTACGCCTCCTAAAAATGGGAAAAATAAGTGACCCAACTTGCCTCAGGTGCAGCCGACAACGAGGGGACTTCTATCATATCATTTGGGGGTGCACAAACATACAAACCTACTGGTCGCACATCTTTACGGAACTCGGGGAGGTGTTAGGGGTAGAACTCACGCTAGAGCCTAAGCTTGCCCTACTGGGCATGACGACGGATGTCGATCTGCCGAGACCTTTGCTCATTTTCTTAGTACTGGCTTTGGTAGTCGCAAAAAGGGACATAGCGAAATACTGGGGGGCCACTGATACACCGAGCATTGAGGAGTGGCGACGAGGGCTTGACCTCTATATGGCAGCGGAAAGGGTGACATATAAAGCGAGAGGGTGCCCTAAGAAATTGTGGGCCAAGTGGAGACAATACCACGGCTTGGAGGGGGGACAATGAGGGAATGTGCCTAGGGGGAGAGGAGGGGCCACACTGTAAATGAGTTATGAGCGCCAGGACTGAGTTCAAGGTCACCCCAGTGGTGAGATGCATGTGGTCACTGAGGCCAGGTTGTGACACAAACATGCTACGCAATGATGCCGGTTTCGCAGGGGAGGGGGGTGGGACGGGAGTGGGAAGGCTGCATATTAGTAAACCAAGGTACCCGGGGGATAGGCTTCGGAAGCAGCCCAAGGTGTAAGACGTGGTTTGACGTAAGACAGTCGCAGCAGCGACAACTCAGTTGAATTGTTGGGGATGGGGGGGGGGATAAGAGTTGGGTGTTTGTGGGGCCTTATCTTAAACAAAAAGCAGATGTTCACTGTGATTTGAGATGCCACCGCCAGCTCGGCTGGTAGGCCCGAGATGCTGAACCTACGCATGCCGCCCGACCTCCGGGGTGTGGGCTGAATGGCCGTGTACGCTACATTTCTGGTAACGACTTTCCCACGTCAGTGGCGGCTAAACAATGCATACTATGCTGGTGATTTTCTTGGTATCTGCAAATAAAAACTTATTTAAATAAAATTAAAAAAAAGAATATTCTTCACAACGCCATCACTGGTAGCCTCCAATAGCTCCTGCAATTTATAGGCCCTGTTAATCAATTCCGGAGTATACTTCATTGTGAGACTCTGGGGATAAGCAACCTCTCACCTCTGTATATAATAAGATATATGATCAGAGTTAGCAATAAATGAAGCTACAAGAGGAAAATTATTACTCTCTTCATGATCCCCTGCCCAGGGGAAAACACATTTATGGAAGACTAAGGATAGATTATATATATATATATATATATATATATATATATATATATATATATATATATATATATATATATATATATATATATATATATATATATATATATATATATATATATATATACACATACATACATACATACCAACAAGAAGGGGTCCCCCTGCGACAATCTATGTGATTGGGACGGAGTCCACTGGAGGAATTAATTGCAAGAGAAACCGACTATGAGTCCCAGAATGCTGAAGGACATGGACATTTATCAGGCCCACCAGGGGGCAATAAAACAATCAATTAAGAGACTCAGCGGTTTACTCTCTTCCAACCCAATCACTAACATTGCCAGTGAAAAAAAAGCAGGAGCTCCGAAACGCATTGGGCTGGGTTTAATGAACTGTTACAAGTAATCCTGGTTTTCTACAACAAAGAGCGCTACAAAAAAACTGCAGGACTCGGCTGTTTGAGTGCGCCCTCGCAGGGGGACTCCTTGTTGTGATAATATATATACATACATATATACACATACATACATATATAAGTATATATATATTCACTGAAAAAACCATAGGTTTCAGGCCTTATATAGTTAGGAATTAGCATTTAAAAAACCTTTAAAATTCACTCAAAAAAATATAGGTTTTAGGGGTGTTATAGTTAGCTGGACATTTCACTTATACAAAACCATTGAAATTGCTCCTATATAAGTTAGTTGTTGTGAGAAGTTGGCCTGATGTGCAGTGTTCACTATTCTAGTGATCACTATATATCAGTCCAAACAACCCTTATTGATGATTGGTTGTAAGTCAACCTTATAGACCAGCTATCCTAGTAGCATGGATACGAGCAGTCTAAGGCTAAGACTCTAGAGGGCGTGTTAAGCCAGCAGTTTTACCATCACATTACCCCTTGAACACCCAGTGAAAGGACACCACACAAGTGTTATGAAAATAAACAATGTATTTATTAGAATCACAACAACCCTGTACTCTTTATGAGGACAGGGTGCTAAGCACACAACAAAACTCTTATGAAAATACTTAAGTTAGCACGTTATACACAAATGCCGAGGGGCACGAAAAACCATATACTCTAAAAGTGGAATGCGAATTACTAGCAGGTAAGTAACGATTCTCAGAGGCTTTGGGATCGCTAGGACTGGACTACTGAACCTTTAGATTACTAGCAGGAGGCCTAGGGAACTCGGGTGCAGAGTGTGCACTCTCACGCGGGATGCGGGACCAAGTCTATGGAAGCTAGAATTCACAAAGTTAGTGTTCACGGACGAACCCGACCTGGTAGGGAGAAAACGACAGTGGATCCTGACCCTTGAATAGTGAGGCTATGCTGGGACACCGAAGTGCCGAAGTTACCTAGCCCAGGGGCTGCAGCTACATAGGTCTGAAAAGACGTCGGGAATCCTCGTGCCGGACCAGGAGCCTGGAAGAAGGAAGTTGCTGGCAGGCGACCAGTGAAGGAAAGTTCGATGGATCCAAGCCTGGATCAAGGAAGAAGGAAACCTGAAAGCAGAGGGGACCAAGTTCTTGAATCACTAGCCAGTGATTAAGTGGGTACCAGGATGGCACCGGGCGAAGTCACCGCAGTCAGGTGAGTGGGCGCTGCTGGGCTCTGCAGTCTCTCGGACCAGGAGGCGTTGTCGGTGACCAGGATGGAGGTGCGAGCTGTCCCACGAAGGTTCTTGCTGTCGACGTCGCTGGACCCAGGATTGGGCAACAAGTCTTGGCAAATGCAAGGCCCACGCGGTGGACCTAAAATGGCGTCTTAGCCGGACCAGGAGGGTCCAGGGTACTTCTCCGATGGAGGGAAGCAAGGGCCAGTCTGGAGCAATCAGACCAGCAGCAGTGTTGTCGTCGGGCGTCGTTCGGAAGGCCACAAGCCAGCGGGCTAGTAGCCAAACAACGCGGCGAGCAGCAAAAAGCAGAAGGGCCCCACGCCGATCGTGGAGATGCTGGGGGGCTGCTCTTCGGTGCTGGAGCTGCTCAGGGTGGGGGCTTCTCGGACCCCAAAGCACTCACCAGGAAATTACTCGGTGGGCTTGCTGTGCAGAAGTCGTGCAGTCTTGGCGATGGCCGGTCCCTCGAGGTCTCGTCGCACCCACGGTTCTCAGCTGTGCTGTAGAGGTGGGTAGAGGTCAGAGGTGCCAGGGAAGCCGGGTCTCATCGAGCTGGGCAGTCGGATTCCGGAGGAAGGACGTGCAGCAGACCGCAGTGTTCTTAGATGGTGCCTGCGGATGCAGGGTGACTACTCCTTAGCCACAAGGGAGAATCTTGAAGAAGAAATTGTGAAGTCCTTTCGTGGAAAGTGGTATCTTGATTCCAAAGATGATCTGATTTGGAAGGGGGCCAGTCCCTACCTTTATCTGGGAAAAGGGGGCTGGCACGCGACTAGGTCCTGCCCTATGGGTGGGACCAGGAGGGGGGTGGTTACACCCACTTCCTTGGCGGGATTTTCCCCAGCACAGGGTCTGGAGTGTCCCTGGAACTGGTTCAAGCCAGCCTATGCACAGTGAGCACCGGGGTGCCACGTGCAGTCACCTTCCTCTGAAGCCCTGCCTACCTACAATACACAAAACCCTGTCTGGGACGGTGCTGGCACCGTCCCTGGCAGGAAACCCTTTGTCCTTATCTCCTGCTCTGGGAGGACTCCCAGCAGCAGGAGGGCAGACTTGTGTCTCGGTGGCAGCATCCATTTTGTGGAGCTGAGGCTCTGTTCGACTTTAACCGGGGTTACAGGCTACATGCATGTCGTGTCCCTCTAGAAGGGTGGAATGCTAACCCCGTCGCCAGAATTGGCGAGGGGTTAGTATTCCAATTCGTATGACACCTTACTCGACATGTTTTGATAAAGCGATACCAGAGTTGGCATTTAACCGCGAGGATTATAATGCACTTAAGAGTATATGGTATGCGATATCATGGAAACGGCTAAGGGATAGATCCCGAAAGCTGCAGACAGGCTCAGCTCATGCCAGAGCACCATCTCACACGATTCCAAGCACTCTGCCTTCAGGATTGTTAAGGCCTGCCATAGGAGTGACTGATAGGAGATCTGCGTGCCCATTTTAGGGTTAGATATAGGTATACTATATCTAAAGCAAAGGGTGAGTACACCACCTTGCCCCAGCTGTCGTGCAGCCAGTTGTGTCAGTTTTAGTTAGTCAATCCAGGGGTGGCATAATACATGCTTCAGCCCCTGGGAGACTTCTGGGTGCACCTCAGCCCTGGGTACAGGGACTTGGAAGAGGGCCCAGTGCCAATTCAGTACCTGAGTACAATTTGGATAGAGAGAACAGCTAGGCTGTGGGTCTGATTAGCAGGCCCACAGCCAGGGAAGGTCGTAAACCAGTGCAGCAAAAAGCAAAAATCTGGGTGATCATAGGATTGCAGACCCTACTCTCCTACATGACCCCCCCCCAAACTTTGGGACAATAAACTAACCTTGACCAGGTGAGTCTTCTTGCTCTAAGTGGAAATACCTGGAGAGCCCATCAGCATTGCTGTGATCAGTACCAGGTCTATGCTCCACTGTAAAATCCATCCCCTGTAGGGAAATGGACCACCTAAGCAGTTTGGGGTTTTCACCCTTCATCTGATTTAGCCACAAGAGGGGCTTATGGTCGGTCTGAATGGTGAAGTGAGTGCCAAACAAGTAGGCCCTCAGCTTCTTCAGGGCCCAGACCACAGCAAAGGCCTCCCTCTCAATAGCTGACCAATTTTTCTCTCTGGGTGTCAACCTTCTACTAATGAAAGCAATAGGCTGATCATTACCATCAAAATTCAGTTGAGACAGAACAGCCCCCACACCCAACTCAGAAGCATCTGTTTGGACAATGAATGGCTTGGAGTAATCTGGACTCTTTAGGATAGGTGCTGTGCACATGGCCTGCTTTAGGTCATTGAATGCTTTCTGACAGCTTGCTGTCCACTGAACTTTCTTTGGCATCTTCTTGCTTGTCAGGTCATTAAGAGGGGTCACTATGGACCCATAATTTCTGACAAACTTCCTATAGTACCCAGTCAGGCCCAAGAAAGCTCGAACTTGAGTCTGGGTGATTGGAGGAGTCCAGTCCTTGATGGCCTGTATCTTACTCTCCAGTGGCTGAACCTGGCCTCCACCTACAAGGTGGCCCAGGTATACAACCTGTGTCTGCCCTATCTGGCACTTTGTGGCCTTGATAGTGAGGCCTGCCTTTTGCAGAGCCTCTAACGCTTTCCTCAGGTGGACCAGGTGATCCTCCCAGGTGGAGCTAAAGACAGCAATATCATCAAGATAAGCTGCACAGAAGTCATCCAGCCCAGTGAGGACTTGATTCACCAACCTTTGGAAGGTGGCAGGTGCATTTTTCAAACCAAAGGGCATTACCACAAACTGATAATGCCCACCAGGGGTAGAAAATGCTGTCTTGGGTTTGGCCTCCTCAGCTAACCTGATTTGCCAATACCCAGCTGTCAAATCAAATGTACTTAAGAATTTGGCAGAAGCCAATTTATCTATAAGTTCATCTGCTCTTGGAATTGGGTGGGCATCAGTCTTAGTGACTGCATTGAGGCCTCTGTAGTCTACGCAAAACCTCATCTCTCTCTTACCACCCTGGGTGTGAGGCTTTGGCACTAGAACTACTTGGCTAGCCCAAGGGCTATCTGAGGGCTCAATGACTCCCAGCTCCAACATTTTCTGCACTTCAGTTTTGATGCAGTCTCTAACATGATCAGGCTGTCTGTAGATTTTACTCTTGACAGGCAGACTGTCTCCAGTGTCAACATCATGGGTACACCAATCAGTTTGGCTGGGTGTCAGAGAGAACATATGTCTGTAGGATTGCAGAACTTGCCTGCAATCCTGTTGCTGATGTTCAGTGAGGCTGCCACAAAAGACAACACCATCAACTGATCCATCATCAGGATTCTGAGTGAGCAGGTCTGGGAGAGGGTCACTCTCTTCCTCCTGTCCCTCATCTGTGGCCATGAGCAAGCTCATGTCCTTCCTGTCAACATATGCCTTGAGCCTGTTAACATGGAGCACTCTGAGAGGGCTCCTGGGAGTTCCAAGGTCCACCAAGTAGGTAACCTCTCCCTTTTGCTCAATGATGGTGTGGGGCCCAGACCATTTGTCTTTCAGAGCTGCTGGGGCCACTGGCTCCAGCACCCACACCTTCTGTCCTGGCTGGTACACAGTCAGAACAGCCTTTTGGTCATGCCAAGCTTTTTGAAGTTCTTGGCTGGCCTCAAGGTTTTTAGATGCCTTTTCCATATACTCATCCATCCTGGAGCGGAGACCAAGTACATAGTCCACTATGTTGGTTGCAGGCTTTTTGAGAGGTCTCTCCCATCCTTCCTTCACCAAACACAGGGGTCCTCTTACAGGATGCCCATACAGAAGCTCAAAAGGGCTGTAGCCAACCCCCTTCTGTGGGACCTCTCTGTAAGCAAACAAGAGGCAGGGGATCAAGACATCCCATCTTCTCCTAAGAGCTTCAGGTAGTCCATGAATCATCCCTTTCAGGGTCCTGTTGAATCTCTCAACAAGCCCATTGCATTGTGGGTGGTAGGGTGTGGTGAACTTGTAGTTCACACCACACTCCTTCCACATTGCAGTCAGATATCCTGACATGAAGTTTGTACCTCTGTCAGAAACGACCTCCTTAGGGAAACCCACTCTGGAGAACACTCCAACTAGGGCTCTTGCCACTACAGGGGCTGTAGTGGTCCTAAGGGGAATAGCTTCAGGATACCTGGTGGCATGATCCACTACCACCAGTATAAACTTGTGCCCTGATGCTGTCTGGGGTTCCATTGGACCAACAATGTCAATCCCCACTCTTTCAAAGGGAACCCTCACCACAGGTAGTGGTATGAGGGGGGCCTTTGTTGTGCCACCTGACTTACCACTGGCTTGGCAAGTGACACAGGAGCGACAAAACTCCTTGGTATTCTCATTCATATGGGGACAGTGAAAGTGTGAGACAAGCCTGTCCCAAGTCTTTGTCTGACCTAAGTGACCTGCAAGGGGAATCTCATGGGCCAAGGTGAGAAGGAAACCTCTCAGAGACAAGGGGATGACCAGCCTCCTGGTTGCACCAGGCTTGGGGTCTCTTGACTCAGAGTACAGGAGTCCATCTTCCCAGTATACCCTGTGGGCACCTGTGGCATTCCCTGCAGCCTCAGCAGCAGCCTGCTGTCTGAGGGGTTCAAGGGAAGGGCAGTCTAACTGTGCCTTCCCCAGGTCTGCTCTGGAGGGTCCCCCTGAGCCCAGAAACTCAACTTGATCAAGTTCAAGCTCTTTAGGCTCAGTTTCCCTCAGTTCTCTCAGATCAGCCTCCTCAGAGACTTGATCCTCAACCTGGGGCAAGGGGGAAGGCAAAGCCTTAACCCTACTGCTCTTCTTCTTGGGAGGTGTCTGGTCCATAATTTCAGGATCCAGCACCTGTTCAGTGGGGCATCTTCTGGCCTGTGACCTAGTCACAGCAAGCACATGTGCTGGCAAGCCTAACATTTCCATGTGAGTCCTCTGCTCCACTTCTGACCATTGTGATGACTCCAAATCATTGCCCAACAAACAATCAACTGGGAGGTTTGAACTGACTACAACTTTCTTTTGTCCCTTCACTCCACCCCAGGAGAAAGCCACAATTGCCACACTATGACTAGTAGTGACATTGCTGGCATTGGTCACCAGGAAATCAGTACCTGGCATGATCTGTCCAGGGTCCACAAAGTTAGGTGTCACCATGGTGACACTGGCACAAGTGTCCCTATAGGCCTGAGCCATTTTGCCATTTATCAAAGGTGTCTGCCTGTATTTGCCCAAAGTATTGGGACTTATTTCAGGGGACATATCCATATTCCCTGTACAGACAAGGACAGCCTGAGTGAGTGTGCCAACTAAGTTGTCAGACCCCTCAGTACCCAAGGTTAACCCAACTAATGCCTTGGGAGGTACACTACCACTACTGACTGTACTAGGGGGTGCAGTTGCCTTGGGGGCTGTAGTGGCAGGAGTTTGTCCTCCTCTTTTGGTGCACTCACTAAACCAGTGAGATTTACTTTTACAGTACTGGCACCACCTTTTTGACTGGCCTTCTTGAGTCTTCTTCTTCTGGGAAGCCTGACCCCCACCCTCTTTGGTTTGTTGGGGACCTGGTGAAGACTTCTGGTCATTTTGCTCATTCTTAACATTACCCTTCTGGTCTGCTTTCTTCTGACCACCCTAGTTCTGGTTCTGGTTCTGCTTGATCCTTGTCCTGACCCATTTGTCTGCCTTCTTTCCCAATTCTTGGGGAGAGGTCAGATCTGAATCAACAAGGTGCTGGTGCAGCAACTGGTTCTGACAATTGTTTAAAATTTGTTCTCTCATCATTAGATTATACAATCCTGTGTAATCTGTAACCTTGCTACCCAGCAACCAGCCCTCCAACGCCTTAGTGGCACAATCCACAAAGTCAGACCAGTCCTGAGACTGAGTTTTCTGGGTGTCTCTGAACAGCAACCTGTACTGCTCAGTGGTTAAACCAAACCCATCAACCAGTGTATTCTTCAGGACCTGGTAATTGTTAGCATCCTCCACTCTTGTAGTGAGGAGCTTATCTCTACCTTTACCATCAAAGGAGAGCCACAGTATAGCTGCCCACTGACTCTGGGGAATGCACTGCACAGTGCAGGCCCTCTCCAGAGCAGCCATCCATTTCTGGATATCATCCCCTTGCTTAAAGGGGGGCACTATCTTAGTCAGGTGTTTAGTATCTAAACCCTTCTCTCTATCTCTTGGGAGATTGCTGCCACCAGTGGGAGCTAGCCCACTCATCTGCTGCTCTCTAGCAAAGGCAAGCTTCTCTTTGGCCAGGGCAAGTTCTTCCCTTTCAATCCTCAGTTCAGCTTGTCTCATCCTAGCTTCATGCTCCATTCTCTGAGGGGAAGAAAATCTCCTCTGTGGAGGATTCCTTCTCCTCTGGGAAGAGGCATTAGAGTGCAGAGATCTATTGGAGTCCCTAGAAAGAGATCTATCTCTCCTAACTCCAAGGTTAGGCCCACTTCGGGTTAGTACTGGGGGTCCCCCAGATCCTAGCCCAAGTAAGTCTAAGTTGGCCTTAGTTAGCCTTCTGACTACCTCAAGACCTTTGTCTACCTCATCCCCAGAGAGTTCCTCTTGATCCTCCTCCTCAACTGCATTAGCAATGTTGGGGAGATCTGGATCCTCAGAGGTTCCCTCTAAGGCTGGCATGTTCTCATGTAACTGAGAAAGCTTTCTGGCATCATATGTCTCTAAGAGACCTATCAGAAAGGGAGTGGTGGGGTTAGACCCCTGCTTCAGTTTCCTGGAGACACAGATTTGTCTCATCTCCTGGAAACTGAGAGCTGCATATCTTGAAGTGACCTGTGGAGGGTCAACACTGACCAGGGGAGTCTCAGTGGACTCTCCATGGTTAGACATGCTTTTTCTAGTGAGGTGTAAGTGGTGCACTTACCTACACTATATGTTTGCCTACTGATCCCTTGCTAGAGTTGTAGTTTAGGGTGTGCTAGGCCCTAGGAGCTACAACAGCTGGTTCAGTAGAACTCAGAGTATTCTAAGCTAAGTTATATGTACCTTTAGTACTTATGTGATCTTTCACAAGATATTCTTAGGGCATGTGTGGTAAAACAACAGCAAGCTCAAATCCCAACCGCTGCCACCAATGTGAGAAGTTGGCCTGATGTGCAGTGTTCACTATTCTAGTGATCACTATATATCAGTCCAAACAACCCTTGTAGATTATTGGTGGTAAGTCAACCTTATAGACCAGCTATCCTAGTAGCATGGATACGAGCAGTCTAAGGCTAAGACTCTAGAGGGCGTGTTAAGCCAGCTGTTTTACCATCACATTACCCCTTGAACACCCAGTGAAAGGACACCACACAAGTGTTATGAAAATAAACAATGTATTTATTAGAATCACAACAACCCTGTACTCTTTATGAGGACAGGGTGCTAAGCACACAACAAAACTCTTATGAAAATACTTAAGTTAGCACGTTATACACAAATGCCCGAGGGGCACGAAAAACCATATACTCTAAAAGTGGAATGCGAATTACTAGCAGGTAAGTAACGATTCTCAGAGGCTTTGGGATCGCTAGGACTGGACTACTGAACCTTTAGATTACTAGCAGGAGGCCTAGGGAACTCGGGTGCAGAGTGTGCACTCTCACGCGGGATGCGGGACCAAGTCTATGGAAGCTAGAATTCACAAAGTTAGTGTTCACGGGCGAACCCGACTTGGTAGGGAGAAAACGACAGTGGATCCTGACCCTTGAATAGTGAGGCTATGCTGGGACACCGAAGTGCCGAAGTTACCTAGCCCAGGGGCTGCAGCTGCATAGGTCTGAAAAGACGTCGGGAATCCTCGTGCCGGACCAGGAGCCTGGAAGAAGGAAGTTGCTGGCAGGCGACCAGTGAAGGAAAGTTCGATGGATCCAAGCCTGGATCAAGGAAGAAGGAAACCTGAAAGCAGAGGGGACCAAGTTCTTGAATCACTAGCCAGTGATTAAGTGGGTACCAGGATGGCACCGGGCGAAGTCACCGCAGTCAGGTGAGTGGGCGCTGCTGGGCTCTGCAGTCTCTCGGACCAGGAGGCGTTGTCGGCGACCAGGATGGAGGTGCGAGCTGTCCCACGAAGGTTCTTGCTGTCTACGTCGCTGGACCCAGGATTGGGCAACAAGTCTTGGCAAATGCAAGGCCCACGCGGTGGACCTAAAATGGCGTCTTAGCCGGACGAGGAGGGTCCAGGGTACTTCTCCGATGGAGGGAAGCAAGGGCCAGTCTGGAGCAACCAGACCAGCAGCAGTGTTGTCGTCGGGCGTCGTTCGGAAGGCCACAAGCCAGCGGGCTAGTAGCCAAACAACGCGGCGAGCAGCAAAAAGCAGAAGGGCCCCACGCCGATCGTGGAGATGCTGGGGGGCTGCTCTTCGGTGCTGGAGCTGCTCAGGGTGGGGGCTTCTCGGACCCCAAAGCACTCACCAGGAAATTACTCGGTGGGCTTGCTGTGCAGAAGTCGTGCAGTCTTGGCGATGGCCGGTCCCTCGAGGTCTCGTCGCACCCACGGTTCTCAGCTGTGCTGTAGAGGTGGGTAGAGGTCAGAGGTGCCAGGGAAGCCGGGTCTCGTCGAGCTGGGCAGTCGGATTCTGGAGGAAGGACGTGCAGCAGACCGCAGTGTTCTTAGATGGTGCCTGCGGATGCAGGGTGACTACTCCTTAGCCACAAGGGAGAATCTTGAAGAAGAAATCGTGAAGTCCTTTCGTGGAAAGTGGTATCTTGATTCCAAAGATGATCTGATTTGGAAGGGGGCCAGTCCCTACCTTTATCTGGGAAAAGGGGGCTGGCACGCGACTAGGTCCTGCCCTATGGGTGGGACCAGGAGGGGGGTGGTTACACCCACTTCCTTGGCGGGCTTTTCCCCAGCACAGGGTCTGGAGTGTCCCTGGAACTGGTTCAAGCCAGCCTATGCACAGTGAGCACCGGGGTGCCACGTGCAGTCACCTTCCTCTGAAGCCCTGCCTACCTACAATACACAAAACCCTGTCTGGGACGGTGCTGGCACCGCCCCTGGCAGGAAACCCTTTGTCCTTATCTCCTGCTCTGGGAGGACTCCCAGCAGCAGGAGGGCAGACTTGTGTCTCGGTGGCAGCATCCATTTTGTGGAGCTGAGGCTCTGTTCGACTTTAACCGGGGTTACAGGCTACATGCATGTCGTGTCCCTCTAGAAGGGTGGAATGCTAACCCCGTCGCCAGAATTGGCGAGGGGTTAGTATTCCAATTCGTATGACACCTTACTCGACATGTTTTGATAAAGCGATACCAGAGTTGGCATTTAACCGCGAGGATTATAATGCACTTAAGAGTATATGGTATGCGATATCATGGAAACGGCTAAGGGATAGATCCCGAAAGCTGCAGACAGGCTCAGCTCATGCCAGAGCACCATCTCACACGATTCCAAGCACTCTGCCTTCAGGATTGTTAAGGCCTGCCATAGGAGTGACTGATAGGAGATCTGCGTGCCCATTTTAGGGTTAGATATAGGTATACTATATCTAAAGCAAAGGGTGAGTACACCACCTTGCCCCAGCTGTCGTGCAGCCAGTTGTGTCAGTTTTAGTTAGTCAATCCAGGGGTGGCATAAAACATGCTTCAGCCCCTGGGAGACTTCTGGGTGCACCTCAGCCCTGGGTACAGGGACTTGGAGAGGGCCCAGTGCCAATTCAGTACCTGAGTACAATTTGGATAGAGAGAACAGCTAGGCTGTGGGTCTGATTAGCAGGCCCACAGCCAGGGAAAGTCGTAAACCAGTGCAGCAAAAAGCAAAAATCTGGGTGATCATAGGATTGCAGACCCTACTCTCCTACAGTTGTACTAACTATATTTCGCGCACCCGCAATCCACTGCTGATGATGTCACATATTACATCATTCATGACATGGTCAGTGACATCACTGATGACATCTCAAATGACATCACTGATGACATCATCTAGTGAATGTGGTTTACTTCGTTATTTAATTATGCATTATATATATAGCAATTTGCATTGAAGAATGAGTGGATATATAAAAATAAATATTTGGATGGAGGATTTAGTAGCAGTGTAATTGACTGTTTACTTGACCAATTTATAGTGTCTCACTAAATATAGTGGGTAGTGACTAAACTGTGTGAATATCTGTTTCACTTTGTCAGTTGTTGTGTAAACTGGTTCTCCAGTTGGTTACTAGCTATGTGAAAGTCTATATTAGTTATTGATCAGTTAACTGAGTATTTGTATGGGAGAGTGAATGTGTGTGTGGTTCGGTGGGGGGTGTGTGACTGCCCAAAGATGTGTGAATAGTTGATTCACTAGATATATGAAATTAAAACTACATGTTCGAACAGTTGTTTGGGTGAGTGAATATCTTTATGGGTGTGGTGATGAGCAAATATATTTCTCAATGGTACATGTCCAACAAACTAGAAAAATAAAAGGCAGTGTATGTGTCAGTTGTTGTATAAAAATAAGTATACATAAGACTCAATGATTGTGTGAGTGACTGTATGGATAACTGTATACTTGTAATAATGATTTTATAATTCACTAAGTATGACTTACTATCTAAATGAATAGATGAAGTTGTGTTTGTATAAGTGTGTAGCTAAGTAAATATGTAAGTATGATCCATTGTTTGCATAAGTGAGTAGGATGACTTCATATGTGAATAGGATGTGTGCTGGTGTGTAATGTCGATATAGGTGTATAAGTATTTTTGATAGGGTTCTATTGTTCATTGACAGCATGTATGAGTGAATCTACAGTTAAGTGATTAGATGTGTGTATACATCTATGAATCACTGAGTGGGTTTTTAGATACTTGTATTGCTGTGACAATGGATTCAAATATGATACTCTGTATTTTACAAAGAGTGATGAAAGATTTTACTAGTGTATGAAAAGGTGTATGTTATTGTCACGTGGATGATGTCTTCAGTGATGTCAACAGTGATGTCATTTGAGATGTCATCAGTGATGTCACTGACCATGTCATGAATGATGTAATATGTGACATCATCAGCAGTGGATTGCGGGTGCGCAAAATATAGTTAGTACAACTAACTATATAGGAGCAATTTCAATGGTTTTGTAGGAGTGAAATGTCCAGCTAACTATAACACCCCTAAAACCTATATTTTTTTGAGTGAATTTTAAAGGTTTTTTTAAATGCTAATTCCTAACTAAATGAGGCCTGAAACCTATGGTTTTTTCAGTGAATTTGCAAGGTTTTTTAAATGCTAATTCCTAACTATATAATGCCTGAAACCTATGGTTTTTTCAGTGAATTTCAAAGGTTTTTTTAATGCTAATTCCTAACTATATAAGACCTGAAAGCCCACCAGGAATCTCCAGTATGCACCAGGGGACTGCATTGCAGAGAGGTGTAATGAAGCCACTCCCCTTTTTACACCTCTCTGCAACGCAGCCCCCGGGCGTGTTTGCAGAGGGGGACCTAATTCCCCTTGCATACTGGGGGTCCCCAGGGGCCAACTAGCCCACTGTGAACCTGCAGTATGCGCCAGGGGGCTGCATTGCAGAGAGGTGTAATGAGGCCACACCCTTTTTTACACCTCTCTGCAACGCAGCCCCCGTGCATGTTTGAAGAGGGGGAACTAATTCCCCTTGCATACTGGGGGTCCCTGGGGGCCAACTAGCCCACCTGGAACCTCCAGTATGTGCCAGGGGGCTGCATTGCACAGAGGTGTAATGAGGCTATGCCCCTTTTTACACCTCTCTGCAACGCAGCCCACTGGCACATTTGCAGAGGGGGAACTAATTCCCCTTGCATACTGGGGTCCCTGGGGGCCAACTAGCCCACCAGAGCCTCCAGTATGCGCCAGGGGGCTGTGTTGCTTTGCCCCGGGGGGCGTCAGTCCCCGGGGCAGTGTGGGGGGGATTGGGCACCCCCCACACTTCTTTATCACTATGCCCCTGCGATTTGGTCCCCCTGGGGGTAATGTTTTAAAAAACATACCGGGTTTAAAAAAAATATATATTTGGCCTTGGGGGTCCTTGTTGGACCACCTTAGCAGGCCTAGGGGGTCAGGGTGTTTCTACCCTGCCCCCTTTTTGTGTTCTACACATTTGTTTTTCTGCTTTCTTGTGCCTCAGTCTAATGAGCACAAGATGGCTGCCAACACTTCCTGGTTTGGAGTGTTGACAGCCAATAAGCATGCAGCTTTCTCGGAAAGGTACGCGCACCGTCCGCATACCGTACGCGGACCCGTGTGCGCACGGTACGCGCACCCCGCGATTTTTCGAAAAAAACATTTATTTACCCTGCCCCCTTTTTGAGTTCTACACGTTTGTTTTTCTGCTTTCTTGTGCCTCAGTCTACCGAGGCACAAGATGGCTGCCAACAATTTCTGTTTTGGAGTGTTGACAGACATTGGAAGCCAATCAGCATGCAGCTCGCGCCCGCGAAGGTCCGCGCACGTATATATAAATATATATATATATATTATAGTTAGCTGGACCTTTTACTCATACAAAACCATTGAACTTCCCCCGTTATAGTTAGTTGTACTCACTATAACTCGCTCGCCCGCAATCCACTGCTGATGATGTCACATATTACATCATTCATGACATGGTCAGTGGCATCACTGATGACATCACTGATGACATCATCCAGTGAATGTGGTTTGCTTTGATATTGAAATATGTATTATAAATACACTAATTTGTATTGAAGAATGGTGGATTTAGTAACAGTGTCATTGATTGTTTCCTTGACTAATTTGTAGAGTCTCACTATATATAATGTGTAGTTACTAAACTGTGTGAAAGTCTTTATTGCTTGGTCTTAATTGCTATGTTAAAGACTATATTTGTTATTGGTTTCTTAACTGAGTATTTGTATGGGTAAATGAATGTCTATGTGGTTTGGTGGGGGTGTGTGATTGCCAAAAAATGTGTGAATAGTTCATTCAGTAGGTATATGAGGTTAAGACTACATGTTATAACAGTTGTTTCAGGGAGTGTATATGTTTATGGGTGTGGTGGTGGTGAAATATTTCTCTCAATGATACATCTCAATTCAACTTGAAAAAAAAGGCAGTGTATGTGACAGTTATATCTAATTAAGTGTGTCTAAGACTTAATGATTGTATGAGTCAATATGGGCCATATGTATCAAGGAACCAATTTGCGATTCTGTAATAGCGATTTTTAAGAAATCGCTATTTCAGAATTGCAAATTGGTATGTATCAAGAAAATCACATTTTTTTAGCGATTTCTTGATATTCCTTAATTGCGAATTCGCAAATTGCGAATTCGCAATTAAGGAATACTTTCCCATTCATTTCTATGGGCCAGGAGGCCCATAGGAAGGAATGGGAATTTTTTCTCAATTTGCGATTCGCAACTTGCGAATCGCAAATTGAGAATAATTTCAAGGGTGCAGGGGTGTCCAAAGGACACCCTGTTGCACCCCTGAAATAAGCATAGGTGCACATGTGGTGTACATACATGCCCTAAGGGCATGTATGTGCGTCACATGGCACTTTGAAAAATGCAAAAATTTGCATTTTTCAAGGAATTCGCAACTTACCACCAACTAGAAGTTGGTGGGAATTTGCAATTCCTTAAGGCCATTTAGCACATTTTCTTGACTTCCTACATTGCATTTAAGCAATCGCAAAATTTGCGATTCCTTAAATGCAATCGCAAAATAATCGCAAATTTTGCGATTCCTTATTTTGCATGCAGATTTGTATGATACATACCATTTTGCGAAAATATTTTACAGTGAGTGATGAAAGATTATACTAGTGTGTGATGAGGTGTATTTGATTGTCACATGGATGATGTCATCAGTGATGTCATTTGAGATGTCATCAGTGATGTCATCAGTGAAGTCACTGACCATGTCATGAATGATGCACTTTTTGTGACGTTCCGGTGGCGCAGAAGACTGAGTGATATTTATCAGGCAGGACTAAGCCACTTTTTGTGGCTTTTTGTGTCCCTTTAACGCAATGTCCTGCGTTAAAGGGGTGTGCAATGGGTGTTGCTGGGGGCGTTCCCAGCAGCTTCCATGGACTTGAGTAATTTATAGCATCCTCAAAGTCAGTCTTTCAAAAATTCCAAAGTATAGGACATGATAATCCAAAACCAAATGTTTCTCAAGAAAAGTAATAAACCGTGTCCGTGGGTCATATCTGCCCAAATGCCAATATTCCGAACGATTGAAAATGACTTTTTTTGAGAAACATTTGGATTTGGATCATCATGTCCTATACTTTGGAATTTTTGAAAGACTGACTTTGAGGATGCTATAAATTACTCAAGTCTGCCCGAATTGTGTGGGTAAAATGGATACCTAGTCACTTTGAATAAGAATGTACTTGCGTCTCGTCTAACATTTGGAAGAAATATCTAGTTATATGACAACAGGATACCGACATAACTTGAAGGAAATAAGAACGCCCTGAAGAAGTTCTGTTGTACAGAACGAAACGCGTCGGCTGGCTGTGGTACATAAACTTAAGGAAAATAAAAGCATTTGAATATACACCAAGATTCAGCGCTTCAATAAGGACTCTAAGTGATATGATTTGATTGGACTTGTTGTGCAAGTGGTGCTGTGCCAAACTTTGGAATATTCTCCACTACTCTCTACTACTCACTCACTCTCTACTACTCCACTACTCTCTAATACTCACTCTCTACTACTCATTCTCTACTACTCTACTACTCATTCGCTACTACTCTACTACTCATTCGCTACTACTCTACTACTCATTCTCTACATCTCACGCTCTACATCTCACGCTCTACATCTCACGCTCTACATCTCACGCTCTACATCTCACGCTCTACATCTCACGCTCCACATCTCACGCTCTACATCTCACGCTCCACATCTCACGCTCCACATCTCACGCTCCACATCTCACGCTCCACATCTCACGCTCCACATCTCACGCTCCACATCTCACGCTCCACATCTCACGCTCCACATCTCACGCTCCACATCTCACGCTCCACATCTCACGCTCCACATCTCACGCTCCACATCTCACGCTCCACATCTCACGCTCCACATCTCACGCTCCACATCTCACGCTCCACATCTCACGCTCCACATCTCACGCTCCACATCTCACGCTCCACATCTCACGCTCCACATCTCACGCTCCACATCTCACGCTCCACATCTCACGCTCCACATCTCACGCTCCACATCTCACGCTCCACATCTCACGCTCCACATCTCACGCTCCACATCTCACGCTCCACATCTCACGCTCCACTGCTCACGCTCCACTGCTCACGCTCCACTGCTCACGCTCCACTGCTCACGCTCCACTGCTCACGCTCCACTGCTCACGCTCCACTGCTCACTCTCCACTGCTCACTCTCCACTGCTCACTCTCTACTGCTCACTCTCTACTGCTCACTCTCTACTGCTCACTCTCTACTGCTCACTCTCTACTGCTCACTCTCTACTGCTCACTCTCTACTGCTCACTCTACTGCTCACTCTCTACTGCTCACTCTCTACTGCTCACTCTCTACTGCTCACTCTCTACTGCTCACTCTCTACTGCTCACTCTCTACTGCTCACTCTCTACTGCTCACTCTCTACTGCTCACTCTCTACTGCTCACTCTCTACTGCTCACTCTCTACTGCTCACTCTCTACTGCTCACTCTCTACTGCTCACTCTCTACTGCTCACTCTCTACTGCTCACTCTCTACTGCTCACTCTCTACTGCTCACTCTCTACTGCTCTCTCTCTACTGCTCTCTCTCTACTGCTCTCTCTCTACTACTCTCTCTCTACTACTCTCTACTACTCTCTCTCTACTACTCTCTCTCTACTACTCTCTCTCTACTACTCTCTCTCTACTACTCTCTCTCTACTACTCACTCTCTACTACTCACTCTCTACTACTCACTCTCTACTACTCACTCTCTACTACTCTCTCTACTACTCTCTCTACTACTCACTCTACTACTCACTCTCTACTACTCACTCTCTACTACTCACTCTCTACTACTCTCTCTACTACTCTCTCTACTACTCTCTCTACTACTCTCTCTACTACTCTCTCTACTACTCTCTCTACTACTCTCTACTACTCTACTACTCACTCTATTACTCACTCTCTACTACTCTCTCTACTACTCTCTACTACTCTACTACTCACTCTATTACTCACTCTCTACTACTCTCTCTCTACTACTCTCTACTACTCTACTACTCTCTCTACTACTCACTCTCTACTACTCACTCTCTACTACTCACTCTCTACTACTCACTCTCTACTACTCACTCTCTACTACTCACTCTCTACTACTCACTCTCTACTACTCACTCTCTACTACTCACTCTCTACTACACTCTCTACTACACTCTCTACTACTCACTCTCTACTACTCACTCTCTACTACTCACTCTCTACTACTCACTCTCTACTACTCACTCTACTACTCTACTATTCTCTCTCTCTGCTACTCGCTCTCTACTACTCGCTCTCTACTACTCCCTACTACTCACTCTTTACTACTCTCTACTACTCACTCCCTACTGCTCTCTACTACTCACTCCCTACTGCTCTCTCTCTACTACTCTCTCTACTACTCTCTACTACTCTACTACTCACTCTACTACTCACTCTCTACTACTCTACTACTCACTCTACTACTCACTCTCTACTACTCTCTACTACTCTACTACTCACTCTCTACTACTCACTCTCTACTACTCACTCTCTACTACTCACTCTCTACTACTCACTCTCTACTACTCACTCTCTACTACTCACTCTCTACTACTCACTCTCTACTACACTCTCTACTACACTCTCTACTACTCACTCTCTACTACTCACTCTCTACTACTCTACTATTCTCTCTCTCTGCTACTCGCTCTCTACTACTCGCTCTCTACTACTCGCTCTCTACTACTCACTCTTTACTACTCTCTACTACTCACTCCCTACTGCTCTCTACTACTCACTCCCTACTGCTCTCTACTACTCACTCCCTACTGCTTACTCTTTACTACTCTCTACTACTCACTCTACTACTCTCTACTACTCACTCTCTGCTACTCTCTCTACTGCTCCCTACTACTCTCTACTACTCACTCTCTACTCTCTATTACTCACTCTCTACTTCTCTACCTCTCTCTACTTCTCTCTCTACTAGTCTCTACCTCTCTACCTCTACCTCTCTACCTCTACACCTCTACCTCTCTCTACACGCACACGTATACACACATATATATGCATATATATGCATTTATATATATGTATGTGTATATATATGTGTATACATACATATATATATAAACATATATAATCTGCATATCTATATAAATACAAATATAAATGCATGCATACATATACATATATGCATACATATGCATGTTATTTACATGAAAGTTTGAAAAACACTAATAAAAGCAAAGCTAAAAAGCCAACTCATTACAAACAGAATGGCTTTAACTTAAACGAGGGCGAGATCTATTGCATTTTCAATGCTTGTTTACTTTGGTTCCATCAAGAAGGCATTCAGATGTGTCACACATTTGCCATAAATACTGAATGTTAGCACTCTAGTTGCTCATTAGATCACTGTAGTATAGCTACTGCTCACCAGGGAAGTCTGCTGCTGGTATGGTAGAGGATTTGAGAAGTCACTCAAAATGTGCCCTAATTTTTCTTTCTGAAGCACTAATCATAATTTCTATGGCAAAATGAACCCCCTCATTTTGTTCCTTTTTAAATTAATTGTTTTCAGACTTACCACTTCATTCCAATCAAGATGGCTTCTGGTGTGCCATACTTTTGTCATAAGTAAGACTGTTAGCGCTCTAGTTGTTCTTTAGAACACTCTGGGACATTCGGTCATTGGGCTATACTTGGGCTACATCTGGGTGATATTTGGGCTACATTTGGGCTCTTTTGTCTCTGGTGGCCATCTTGGGAGACTGCATGTCAGAATTTTTTAATGAAATAGAAAAGGATTTGAGAAGTCACTCAAAATGTGCCCTCATTTTTCTTTCTGCAGCACTAATCATACTTTCTATGGCAAAATATACCCCCTCATTTTGTTCCTTTTTAAATTAAATGTTTTAAGAGTTACCACTTTATTCCAATCAAGATGTCGTCAGGTGTGCCATACCTTTGTAATAAGTAGGACTGTTAGCGCTCTAGTTGTTCTTTAGAACACTCTAGGAGGCTGCAGTAGAACACAAAGGAATCAACTGACAGTGTCTGTCCTTGTTGGATGTACATGTTTTACTGAGAATGTCAGACTTCATTCTCAAATGACTGAGAAAGATAATGTGAATTTACAGAAAATATGCTTTCAGTTTAGCTTATAGATCCCCTTCCAAACCACTGTGGGAAAAGCATGAGATAATAGTTTTCTTTCAAACATGATTCATGATATCCCAGCAGAAGGCTTTTTCACATGGTAAAATCACCTTAGAACACACCACAATTCCTAAAATGAGTATGGTACCATCAACAAATGATTTAAAATGTAACTAAAGTCCTAAAACCTTCTATTAACTGCAATGCTTTTTAATGAGGCGCTAGCATGTATATTGGTCCCAAGATGGCTGCCAACACTTCTTGGATGAAGTGCTGACAGCCAATCAGATCTCACGATGAGATGGGTGGTTAGGCTCCGCCCAGATATATAAATTTTTTTC
Source organism: Lissotriton helveticus (assembly GCF_964261635.1). Taxonomy (NCBI): domain Eukaryota; kingdom Metazoa; phylum Chordata; class Amphibia; order Caudata; family Salamandridae; genus Lissotriton; species Lissotriton helveticus. The sequence goes on along the minus strand of NC_136057.1, from coordinate 1,733,611,695 downwards.
CTTTTAATTTTCTCAGGAACTACTGGAGGGATTTACACAATTTCAGCAAAAGCGTGATCTGCGAATCAGACTCTACCATTTTGCCAAATTTCTAGTAATTCCGTTCAGCCGTTCGGGCTGTAGGCGTGTCTAATCGTCCTATGGAAAATAACATGGGGAAAACACGTTTTGGGACCCCCCTTTTTTCTCAGCCCCCACTTGACGAATCCCCCCAAAACTTTCAGGAAAGGAGCGGAGCAGGCCATCTTCGTTGAGAAATTCGCGTAGATTCATCAATCGGCGCCAAAGTTATTCCCAATAGAATGTTGCGGATTTCCTATGGAAACTAGGTCCTTACTATATATACCTACTGGCGACCGCCAGTAGGTAATATATAAGTATATATATATGTATATATACAAAGAGGACGTGGTCGAGGAGGGAGAGGCGCCGCAAGAACAAAATTCGGCGGAATGGACAAGAGCAACATTTCGAGCCCAGTGGGACCAAGAACGAGGGGCCAACAGAAGGGAAAATGATGGAGACAATGACAGTGATAAATTTATCCGAGCGAGAGCTGAGTGGAATTGAAAAAGAGGTACTGTCCTTGGGTCTTTCCTTTTGCCCCTCCTCCACCTTTGATTATGCTAAAAGTAGAGTAGATCTGTTCCACTTTACCCGCAAACTAAGACTAAGAAAATGGTTCAGCACCAAAGTATCTAATGAGAAGGGGGGCTGTGACAAAGAACCAAGTAACATTGCAGTAGATGATTTGGATTTTCTCAAAATGATGTATGAACTGGGTGACAACAGGAACCCAGTAATCACCCCGATTTTAGAATTTATCTCTGATGACACTGATATTGATCAGAGTGTAAGAAGTGGTTTTAGACCAAAATCGGTGTTTCTTCCCCAGATAATCAATGACTCTATTGATGTTTTCGAAAGAGGGGTCATCAGTGAATTTGAGAAACTATCCAAAAGTATGAATTGTGGTAGAAAGAATCTTACTAGAATACAATTTGATGCAATTGACCGATTGAGCAAAGACAGCAGTATTGTAATCAAGAAATCTGACAAAGGTGGGAATATAGTCATTTTAGACAAAAAAATGAAAAGGGAGGTCTCCTCACAATCCGTTAGGGGACGAGGAGAAAAACAAATGTAACAAATGACAAGAAGTCCCTAGTTGGCCTATAGATCAGGCAGAGAGGGAGATTCCTCAGTTAGAATGACAAGGGGTGAAGGGGAGGGAGGGGGAAGCTAATTAGCCAGCAGATGCCATAACCACATGAAAAATAAATCACAGATATTGAGGGAAAATTATAAAAACACAATTCAAACCACAAAGTGTATGTACTTGTACAAATTTTTAATTCACGATATACAAAAGTTAATATACAATACCAGTTTAAAAAAACATAAAAATGTACTTGTAAATGTACATGGGTACAAAAGAATAATTTAAAAACACAAGAACACAAGTTGTCGACGCAGCGTTTCGGTTTCTATGATTTTGACCTTCATCAGGACAGGGTTTCTAGAAGAAGAAACATCTTATTTAGAAAAGGTTCTATTACATTTTAATCATCAGTTTGTTCACACATTATTAACATTAAAAGACCCATATTATCTGGCATGATTGCTTGACAAGTACAGTGTCACATTTTTCCTTTAACATAGGTGGGCACATTTCCGCCTCTTTTATTAAACATGTGGTATGGTCTTGGGGGGAAACCAGGGGGGAGGGAACCCTTGGAAGGCTAGGGTTTATAGAATATTACACAAACCCAGTGATTGAAGTAGGGGTAACACATGACTAATAATGTGTTGTGGCCAGTTTTTTAATAATTACTGGAGCAAGTGGTGGTTTACGAATTAACTGCCGTTACAAAAAAACCCATAATGATGCAGTTGTACCAGTACCTTTGGAAAGAGAAGACAGGATCCTCTCTATTGGGTTCTGTATACGTGTTGTTGCATCCAAACTTTTGGAGGCACGTTCCCTTGAGTGATGCGGTAGTTCTAAAAAGAATATTTGTATTTATCATCTCAGGTCATCATAGGGTTTACTGCTACGGTATTAAGACAACCTGAAGAATTACCTTTACAGTTAGTCTTATTGGTGTATCCTTTGGTTCTATTCACCAATGAGATGGTTCAAGTGTGAACTCTGTAGTGGCTATCTTCATCAATTAGATAGTCTCTGTCGGAGCCCTGTGTTGTGGCAGAGAACGGATAGATATACTGTATGATCTCTCTAGTAATATCTCGAGAATTTCTAATAGGAACAGTATGTTCGATTACCTTAAAAGAATTCGGTATTCCTGGTATACGTGTCGATATAAAACGTTACTCAGGTTGATCAGATGGATCTCTTTAGAGGTTACTCTCTTCAATTAGTAATGCTCTGTCGGAGTCCAAAGGCGTCCACTGTATTGGGAGAAGCCATATATACACTATTTAATTAATCCTGGTTTGGAATGATTTAACATGTCTATAGTACTGAACTTTTATTCTAATTACCTTATTTCTTTATGGAATGAAGTGGGAGAGTGCAGGTAGCCACCGATAATTCATTAGTCACTGGTCATTTCTGGAGAGAGGGTGATGGACACCAATTTAATGATTTAAACACTGTTTATATTCGCTTAACAGGTAAGATCAGAGTTGTTCAACACTTACCCAAATATGTATCATTTTGAATGTAGTTTGTTAAAAAAATATATAGTGGTCCAGGAACTGGTGTCGCGTCGCAGGAAGTAACTTGCTGCGGGGAAATGATAAATCTCTGCGCTGGGTAAGTAATATCACCAGGCTGGAGAAAGACGTGCATAATATTAATATATGCTGTTTTTCTTAAAAAAGGTTACAGTATAATGATTAACCCATTAGTACTAAAAACTCTTATTCAACATGTAGAACCACCCTATTTATTATTAAAGTTCCTCGCATGTTCCTTATAACGGGGGTATGCCAGTGTTTATGCATTATTTGATGGAGAAAAGTTAGTTGGGACAGACATTTTATTTACTTTATGTCTGGCCTATAGCAGGAGCCTATTACTCAGCACCGTGCTCCATTGTGCTATTGTTTAAGGTTAACAGCCCCACATTGCCTGTGGTAGGAGCTTACTGCTCAGCGCTGCACTTTGTATTACTATTCCTTAAGGTTAACAGCCCCACATTACCTTATTTTCGTAAATTAATATTTTTAAGAGAACTGTGGTTTAAAGCAGTTCGTTACTGCTTCGTGTGTCTATCCTGGTTTAACCAAACCCTCGGATAAAACTTACCTTGAGGATGCGCTTCGGCCTCCCTGCTACCTCGCGTCTCTCCGTCCACGAATGTCGGAGGACGGCGGTAGCCCTCTTTTTATGCAACAGATCGGCACTTAAATCAGCCGGTGTTCATTAAGGATAATTAATTCACGCGCGTTTTTTAACATGCATTGGACTACTGGAGTAGTTCAAATGAAAGAACTACTCGTGTAGTTTTCCTCTCTGTCATATTACGTCACTTCCTGTCGGGCAAGAGTGCCTTGGGTCGTGTATAATATTGAGTTACCGCGCGCTTTCTGCTGCGCGACGGACCGCTCCTGTAGTTCAAATGGAACTACATGAGTAGTTTGTTATTATTATCTCAAATAGAGGCTCCTCGTTTCGACATGTTAAAGTCGGGGGTTGGTCCACAAATGTTGATGTGTATTATCAACATAACAGTGACTACCTAGGTCATTGAAATTGCAAGCCCTCGTATAATGAAGCGAATACAATTTCAATGAGCTAAGCCTGTCTGCATTTATGAGAGCGTTATATGGAGATATGAGAAATATTTCAAAGGATTATTTCCAAACTATTTTTAGTTTTCTTTAATCTGACCTAATCTCCCACACTTTTGAAGACGACTAGTCTTGCCGCACTGCTAGAACTAATGTACAACTTTCTGGTTTAATCACAAATTTAAGCCCTGTGTTGATCGAGACCAGATGACTTTTTCGGCTTGGTTAGCCTAAGTGATAATCCATTTTCAGTGCTTCTCGTTCTTCTGGCAACACCAATTTTTATTTGGTCTATAGGATTTTCGTACATCTATGTCGTTATCACTACATATTAAATGCATACCTTGTTAGTTTCTATCAAAATGTCAACTGTTCCTATCTATCAAGGTGCACAAAAGTAATTTATATTAGGTTTATGACGCTAATGTACATTTTTATCGTCATCGCTACGCCTTCAGTGCATATATTGTCGGGTTCTATCAATATATAGACTATTTCAAACTGTGCAGGTACACGAGGGTACCTATACATATTAGGGGGCCATATTAGATTAAAATACGCTCCCAATCTTCTTTGTTATTCAATCCCTTCTTCACTGTTTTAAATTTTGACATGAAAAATTGCTCTCTTTTCCTTCGTTTTGTTTCAGTGTCGCCTCCTCTGGCACTCATGTGTATTTGTTCCAACACGCACCAGGATAGGTCTTCCAGTGTGTGCTTGGCCTCCTGCCAGTGTTCAGTGAGAGGTGCTCCTTTCTTTTTAGTTCTTATGGCAGATCTGTGTTCATTCAGTCTTAGTCGGACTTCTCTAGATGTTTCGCCTATATATGGCAAATTACAGGGGCATTTAATCAGGTATATTAAGTTTTTTGACCTACAGTTCATCATTGATTGAATTTTGTGAGTGTTTTTATTTACATCTATACAGTCACCCTTAATTATTGACTTACAGTTGCCACAGTTACCACATGGGAAAGTACCTGTTGGCAAGGGAGCATTGTTCATGCTTTGTTGTAGATCAGGTTTTATTTCCCTGTACGTATGAACTAAACTATTTCTTATCGTTTTATTGCGTCTGAACGCAAACATGGGTTTGGGTAATTTTTCTTTGTTCTTATTGGTCACTAGGTGCCAATTTCGGTTAATGATATTCTTTATTTTGTTACTAACGGAACTGTAATTAGTCACAAAAATGAGAGGTTTGTTTGCTTCGGTTTTCTTTTGTTTATTCTGCAAGAGGTTGTCCCTATTATAATATTTTGCTCTTTTATAAGCGTGTCTGATCATACGTTTTGGATAGCCACGATTGATAAATTTCTCGGTGAGGGTTTTGGCATGTTTATCGAAATCTTGCATCTTGGTGCAGTTTCGTCTCAGCCTGAGAAATTGGCCGAAAGGTATATTGTCTTTCTGGCACGGTGGGTGGAAGCTATCATAATGCAGCATGGTGTTGCGATCGGTTTTTTTAGTGAACAACTCAACTGATAGTTTATTCTCGTCATTCTTGATCAAAATGTCTAAAAATTCACACTGCTGTGTGTCATAATTAGAAGTGAATTTCAAATTACTATCACCTAAATTTAGCCATATGATGAATTCTTCCAATGTTTCTACTGGGCCTGTCCATATGAAGAAGACATCGTCTATATACCTAGACCAGTTGGATATGTTCTCATAGAATGGTGCCATAGTATTAAAAATGTGGTTATCTTCGAATCTAGCCACGTATAGACATGCCAGGCTCGGCGCACATGTGGCTCCCATGCTGGTCCCTTTGGTTTGTTTAAAAAAATCATTTTGAAACATAAAAATATTGTTTTTCAAGACTAATGTCACGCAGTCGACTATAAAGGTTTCTTGGGCATTAAGGTCCCTCTCTTGACTTACAAAAAGGCTTTCTATCATTTCAATGGTACTATCTTGGGGTATATTTGTATACAAAGCCTCTATGTCGAGGGTTACCAAAAATTGGGTGTCACTGTTAAAAGGAATTCCCTCAAGTTTCTGAATGATGTCTCCTGTGTCTTTAACATAGGCTTTTTGGTTAATGACATAGGGTTGAAGAAAAATGTCTGCGTATTGACTTAAAGGCTCTGTAAGGGAACCGATGCTGGACACAATGGGTCTCATTGGTGGGTTCAAGATGTCTTTATGTACTTTCGGTAACCCGTAGAGAGCCGGAATCACCGGATTTTCGTTGAAGAGGTATTTATATTCTTCGTTACAAATCACCTCATCTTCTAATGCTAGGTCTAGTGTTCTTTTGACTGTGGTTTTTAATTGTAACCAGTCTTCTCTTTTGACCTGTTTATAGTGATCCTGATTGTCTAATAACACACGCATTTTTTCAGTGTATTGTTGCGTGGACATAATCACAATGCTACCGCCTTTGTCTGCGGGTTTAATCGTCAGAGTTTGGCAATTCTGTAGTTTTTGTAGCGCCTGTTTTTCTTCTTTTTTTAAATTTAAGTTAGTCCAATTCTTTTGATCTAGGAGATCAGAAATACCCTTCTCAACTACTATCTCAAAGGCTTCTATATTCTTGTTTATTTGGCCTATGTTTGGGGTCCATGAAGATTTGGGTTTTAGCCCGGATTTATTGGAAGAGGGTGTTTTTTCTTTATCTTCAAAAAAAAGTTAGCAATCTGACTTTCCTAAAGAAAGCCTGAAGGTCTCTCTCCAAGTTGAACCTATCTACGGGGGATGCAATAGCAAAGCCTAAGCCCTTTTCTAAAAGTTTTATTTCTATCTCTGTTAGGTTAGTCTCTGATAGATTAATTACAGGTGCTTTTTTTATGTTTCCCAGGTTTTCTGGCTCCTTGTCTGATATCGGTGATTGTATTGAGGTCGAGGGGTGTAGTTGTTCTTGCCTCTCGCTCTCCCTCGGTTGTGGGAAAAGTTTTGTCGCTGCTCTAAAAAAGAGAGGGTATCTCTCGGTTGAGCTCCAATAGTGTCTTTGTCTTTTAGGGAAGAGTGTTGTCCGTTCTCAGTTACTTCGGTTTCTGAGTCGGAACTTGTGTATGAAGTGTCGAAAAACCTCACCTTTTTACGTTGGAAATTTTGTCTTTGATTTTGTGGTCCTGGTCTACGAGACTGGGGGTATTCACGTGGTCGCTCATAATAATCTTTCTGCAGATAGGGATAAACGTGTTCCGGATTATATTTTTCTATATCTTTCTTTAGTTTATTACTCTTTTTGTTAATCAGATAATCCCTATAGCCATTCACATCATTTTGGATGTCTTCTAGTTTTTTACGAGCTTCTTCCAGACCAGTGCATTCTTCTAATTTTTTCTCTAGGTCTTTTAGTTCCTCTCTTTCTATAATCAAGATGTCGGTTGCCGTTTCTATTATTAACAGCATCCAGTCTCTGCTACATCTGTTTGCTATAAGGGTCCAATTCTTGATGAATTTTTGATTATTTATGAAGATACCGGGCTCATTAGCCACCTGGAGGCCTTTGGGGATAGTCCCGTGTCTGCAGTAGTCTATTAGGAAATCTGAATGTAATTCTGTTCTTATTATTCTCTTTTTGTTGTTCCACAGAATGCGCCATTCTTCCTCATCGCTGTTACTAGTATTGATGGTTGTTACATTTTTAATAGTGCTATTTATGATCTTGTTAAATTGATCCTCACTATAGCTGAGTGTTTTTAGGCCTTCCATAGTGGCCTGGGGAGCTAAATTTGCTCTGAGGTATGTTAAGAACCACCTCCCCGGTTGACAAACCGTATAAAGACAAAAAAATGAAAAGGGAGGTCTCCTCACAATCCGTTAGGGGACGAGGAGAAAAACAAATGTAACAAATGACAAGAAGTCCCTAGTTGGCCTATAGATCAGGCAGAGAGGGAGATTCCTCAGTTAGAATGACAAGGGGTGAAGGGGAGGGAGGGGGAAGCTAATTAGCCAGCAGATGCCATAACCACATGAAAAATAAATCACAGATATTGAGGGAAAATTATAAAAACACAATTCAAACCACAAAGTGTATGTACTTGTACAAATTTTTAATTCACGATATACAAAAGTTAATATACACTACCAGTTTAAAAAAACATAAAAATGTACTTGTAAATGTACATGGGTACAAAAGAATAATTTAAAAACACAAGAACACAAGTTGTCGACGCAGCGTTTCGGTTTCTATGATTTTGACCTTCATCAGGACAGGGTTTCTAGAAGAAGAAACATCTTATTTAGAAAAGGTTCTATTACATTTTAATCATCAGTTTGTTCACACATTATTAACATTAAAAGACCCATATTATCTGGCATGATTGCTTGACAAGTACAGTGTCACATTTTTCCTTTAACATAGGTGGGCACATTTCCGCCTCTTTTATTAAACATGTGGTATGGTCTTGGGGGGAAACCAGGGGGGAGGGAACCCTTGGAAGGCTAGGGTTTATAGAATATTACACAAACCCAGTGATTGAAGTAGGGGTAACACATGACTAATAATGTGTTGTGGCCAGTTTTTTAATAATTACTGGAGCAAGTGGTGGTTTACGAATTAACTGCCGTTACAAAAAAAACCATAATGATGCAGTTGTACCAGTACCTTTGGAAAGAGAAGACAGGATCCTCTCTATTGGGTTCTGTATACGTGTTGTTGCATCCAAACTTTTGGAGGCACGTTCCCTTGAGTGATGCGGTAGTTCTAAAAAGAATATTTGTATTTATCATCTCAGGTCATCATAGGGTTTACTGCTACGGTATTAAGACAACCTGAAGAATTACCTTTACAGTTAGTCTTATTGGTGTATCCTTTGGTTCTATTCACCAATGAGATGGTTCAAGTGTGAACTCTGTAGTGGCTATCTTCATCAATTAGATAGTCTCTGTCGGAGCCCTGTGTTGTGGCAGAGAACGGATAGATATACTGTATGATCTCTCTAGTAATATCTCGAGAATTTCTAATAGGAACAGTATGTTCGATTACCTTAAAAGAATTCGGTATTCCTGGTATACGTGTCGATATAAAACGTTACTCAGGTTGATCAGATGGATCTCTTTAGAGGTTACTCTCTTCAATTAGTAATGCTCTGTCGGAGTCCAAAGGCGTCCACTGTATTGGGAGAAGCCATATATACACTATTTAATTAATCCTGGTTTGGAATGATTTAACATGTCTATAGTACTGAACTTTTATTCTAATTACCTTATTTCTTTATGGAATGAAGTGGGAGAGTGCAGGTAGCCACCGATAATTCATTAGTCACTGGTCATTTCTGGAGAGAGGGTGATGGACACCAATTTAATGATTTAAACACTGTTTATATTCGCTTAACAGGTAATTTCAGAGTTGTTCAACACTTACCCAAATATGTATCATTTTGAATGTAGTTTGTTAAAAAAATATATAGTGGTCCAGGAACTGGTGTCGCGTCGCAGGAAGTAACTTGCTGCGGGGAAATGATAAATCTCTGCGCTGGGTAAGTAATATCACCAGGCTGGAGAAAGACGTGCATAATATTAATATATGCTGTTTTTCTTAAAAAAGGTTACAGTATAATGATTAACCCATTAGTACTAAAAACTCTTATTCAACATGTAGAACCACCCTATTTATTATTAAAGTTCCTCGCATGTTCCTTATAACGGGGGTATGCCAGTGTTTATGCATTATTTGATGGAGAAAAGTTAGTTGGGACAGACATTTTATTTACTTTATGTCTGGCCTATAGCAGGAGCCTATTACTCAGCACCGTGCTCCATTGTGCTATTGTTTAAGGTTAACAGCCCCACATTGCCTGTGGTAGGAGCTTACTGCTCAGCGCTGCACTTTGTATTACTATTCCTTAAGGTTAACAGCCCCACATTACCTTATTTTCGTAAATTAATATTTTTAAGAGAACTGTGGTTTAAAGCAGTTCGTTACTGCTTCGTGTGTCTATCCTGGTTTAACCAAACCCTCGGATAAAACTTACCTTGAGGATGCGCTTCGGCCTCCCTGCTACCTCGCGTCTCTCCGTCCACGAATGTCGGAGGACGGCGGTAGCCCTCTTTTTATGCAACAGATCGGCACTTAAATCAGCCGGTGTTCATTAAGGATAATTAATTCACGCGCGTTTTTTAACATGCATTGGACTACTGGAGTAGTTCAAATGAAAGAACTACTCGTGTAGTTTTCCTCTCTGTCATATTACGTCACTTCCTGTCGGGCAAGAGTGCCTTGGGTCGTGTATAATATTGAGTTACCGCGCGCTTTCTGCTGCGCGACGGACCGCTCCTGTAGTTCAAATGGAACTACATGAGTAGTTTGTTATTATTATCTCAAATAGAGGCTCCTCGTTTCGACATGTTAAAGTCGGGGGTTGGTCCACAAATGTTGATGTGTATTATCAACATAACAGTGACTACCTAGGTCATTGAAATTGCAAGCCCTCGTATAATGAAGCGAATACAATTTCAATGAGCTAAGCCTGTCTGCATTTATGAGAGCGTTATATGGAGATATGAGAAATATTTCAAAGGATTATTTCCAAACTATTTTTAGTTTTCTTTCAGATTAAAGAAAACTAAAAATAGTTTGGAAATAATCCTTTGAAATATTTCTCATATCTCCATATAACGCTCTCATAAATGCAGACAGGCTTAGCTCATTGAAATTGTATTCGCTTCATTATACGAGGGCTTGCAATTTCAATGACCTAGGTAGTCACTGTTATGTTGATAATACACATCAACATTTGTGGACCAACCCCCGACTTTAACATGTCGAAACGAGGAGCCTCTATTTGAGATAATAATAACAAACTACTCATGTAGTTCCATTTGAACTACAGGAGCGGTCCGTCGCGCAGCAGAAAGCGCGCGGTAACTCATTATACACGACCCAAGGCACTCTTGCCCGACAGGAAGTGACGTAATATGACAGAGAGGAAAACTACACGAGTAGTTCTTTCATTTGAACTACTCCAGTAGTCCAATGCATGTTAAAAAACGCGCGTGAATTAATTATCCTTAATGAACACCGGCTGATTTAAGTGCCGATCTGTTGCATAAAAAGAGGGCTACCGCCGTCCTCCGACATTCGTGGACGGAGAGACGCGAGGTAGCAGGGAGGCCGAAGCGCATCCTCAAGGTAAGTTTTATCCGAGGGTTTGGTTAAACCAGGATAGACACACGAAGCAGTAACGAACTGCTTTAAACCACAGTTCTCTTAAAAATATTAATTTACGAAAATAAGGTAATGTGGGGCTGTTAACCTTAAGGAATAGTAATACAAAGTGCAGCGCTGAGCAGTAAGCTCCTACCACAGGCAATGTGGGGCTGTTAACCTTAAACAATAGCACAATGGAGCACGGTGCTGAGTAATAGGCTCCTGCTATAGGCCAGACATAAAGTAAATAAAATGTCTGTCCCAACTAACTTTTCTCCATCAAATAATGCATAAACACTGGCATACCCCCGTTATAAGGAACATGCGAGGAACTTTAATAATAAATAGGGTGGTTCTACATGTTGAATAAGAGTTTTTAGTACTAATGGGTTAATCATTATACTGTAACCTTTTTTAAGAAAAACAGCATATATTAATATTATGCACGTCTTTCTCCAGCCTGGTGATATTACTTACCCAGCGCAGAGATTTATCATTTCCCCGCAGCAAGTTACTTCCTGCGACGCGACACCAGTTCCTGGACCACTATATATTTTTTTAACAAACTACATTCAAAATGATACATATTTGGGTAAGTGTTGAACAACTCTGATCTTACCTGTTAAGCGAATATAAACAGTGTTTAAATCATTAAATTGGTGTCCATCACCCTCTCTCCAGAAATGACCAGTGACTAATGAATTATCGGTGGCTACCTGCACTCTCCCACTTCATTCCATAAAGAAATAAGGTAATTAGAATAAAAGTTCAGTACTATAGACATGTTAAATCATTCCAAACCAGGATTAATTAAATAGTGTATATATGGCTTCTCCCAATACAGTGGACGCCTTTGGACTCCGACAGAGCATTACTAATTGAAGAGAGTAACCTCTAAAGAGATCCATCTGATCAACCTGAGTAACGTTTTATATCGACACGTATACCAGGAATACCGAATTCTTTTAAGGTAATCGAACATACTGTTCCTATTAGAAATTCTCGAGATATTACTAGAGAGATCATACAGTATATCTATCCGTTCTCTGCCACAACACAGGGCTCCGACAGAGACTATCTAATTGATGAAGATAGCCACTACAGAGTTCACACTTGAACCATCTCATTGGTGAATAGAACCAAAGGATACACCAATAAGACTAACTGTAAAGGTAATTCTTCAGGTTGTCTTAATACCGTAGCAGTAAACCCTATGATGACCTGAGATGATAAATACAAATATTCTTTTTAGAACTACCGCATCACTCAAGGGAACGTGCCTCCAAAAGTTTGGATGCAACAACACGTATACAGAACCCAATAGAGAGGATCCTGTCTTCTCTTTCCAAAGGTACTGGTACAACTGCATCATTATGGGTTTTTTTGTAACGGCAGTTAATTCGTAAACCACCACTTGCTCCAGTAATTATTAAAAAACTGGCCACAACACATTATTAGTCATGTGTTACCCCTACTTCAATCACTGGGTTTGTGTAATATTCTATAAACCCTAGCCTTCCAAGGGTTCCCTCCCCCCTGGTTTCCCCCCAAGACCATACCACATGTTTAATAAAAGAGGCGGAAATGTGCCCACCTATGTTAAAGGAAAAATGTGACACTGTACTTGTCAAGCAATCATGCCAGATAATATGGGTCTTTTAATGTTAATAATGTGTGAACAAACTGATGATTAAAATGTAATAGAACCTTTTCTAAATAAGATGTTTCTTCTTCTAGAAACCCTGTCCTGATGAAGGTCAAAATCATAGAAACCGAAACGCTGCGTCGACAACTTGTGTTCTTGTGTTTTTAAATTATTCTTTTGTACCCATGTACATTTACAAGTACATTTTTATGTTTTTTTAAACTGGTATTGTATATTAACTTTTGTATATCGTGAATTAAAAATTTGTACAAGTACATACACTTTGTGGTTTGAATTGTGTTTTTATAATTTTCCCTCAATATCTGTGATTTATTTTTCATGTGGTTATGGCATCTGCTGGCTAATTAGCTTCCCCCTCCCTCCCCTTCACCCCTTGTCATTCTAACTGAGGAATCTCCCTCTCTGCCTGATCTATAGGCCAACTAGGGACTTCTTGTCATTTGTTACATTTGTTTTTCTCCTCGTCCCCTAACGGATTGTGAGGAGACCTCCCTTTTCATTTTTTTGTCTTTATACGGTTTGTCAACCGGGGAGGTGGTTCTTAACATACCTCAGAGCAAATTTAGCTCCCCAGGCCACTATGGAAGGCCTAAAAACACTCAGCTATAGTGAGGATCAATTTAACAAGATCATAAATAGCACTATTAAAAATGTAACAACCATCAATACTAGTAACAGCGATGAGGAAGAATGGCGCATTCTGTGGAACAACAAAAAGAGAATAATAAGAACAGAATTACATTCAGATTTCCTAATAGACTACTGCAGACACGGGACTATCCCCAAAGGCCTCCAGGTGGCTAATGAGCCCGGTATCTTCATAAATAATCAAAAATTCATCAAGAATTGGACCCTTATAGCAAACAGATGTAGCAGAGACTGGATGCTGTTAATAATAGAAACGGCAACCGACATCTTGATTATAGAAAGAGAGGAACTAAAAGACCTAGAGAAAAAATTAGAAGAATGCACTGGTCTGGAAGAAGCTCGTAAAAAACTAGAAGACATCCAAAATGATGTGAATGGCTATAGGGATTATCTGATTAACAAAAAGAGTAATAAACTAAAGAAAGATATAGAAAAATATAATCCGGAACACGTTTATCCCTATCTGCAGAAAGATTATTATGAGCGACCACGTGAATACCCCCAGTCTCGTAGACCAGGACCACAAAATCAAAGACAAAATTTCCAACGTAAAAAGGTGAGGTTTTTCGACACTTCATACACAAGTTCCGACTCAGAAACCGAAGTAACTGAGAACGGACAACACTCTTCCCTAAAAGACAAAGACACTATTGGAGCTCAACCGAGAGATACCCTCTCTTTTTTAGAGCAGCGACAAAACTTTTCCCACAACCGAGGGAGAGCGAGAGGCAAGAACAACTACACCCCTCGACCTCAATACAATCACCGATATCAGACAAGGAGCCAGAAAACCTGGGAAACATAAAAAAAGCACCTGTAATTAATCTATCAGAGACTAACCTAACAGAGATAGAAATAAAACTTTTAGAAAAGGGCTTAGGCTTTGCTATTGCATCCCCCGTAGATAGGTTCAACTTGGAGAGAGACCTTCAGGCTTTCTTTAGGAAAGTCAGATTGCTAACTTTTTTTGAAGATAAAGAAAAAACACCCTCTTCCAATAAATCCGGGCTAAAACCCAAATCTTCATGGACCCCAAACATAGGCCAAATAAACAAGAATATAGAAGCCTTTGAGATAGTAGTTGAGAAGGGTATTTCTGATCTCCTAGATCAAAAGAATTGGACTAACTTAAATTTAAAAAAAGAAGAAAAACAGGCGCTACAAAAACTACAGAATTGCCAAACTCTGACGATTAAACCCGCAGACAAAGGCGGTAGCATTGTGATTATGTCCACGCAACAATACACTGAAAAAATGCGTGTGTTATTAGACAATCAGGATCACTATAAACAGGTCAAAAGAGAAGACTGGTTACAATTAAAAACCACAGTCAAAAGAACACTAGACCTAGCATTAGAAGATGAGGTGATTTGTAACGAAGAATATAAATACCTCTTCAACGAAAATCCGGTGATTCCGGCTCTCTACGGGTTACCGAAAGTACATAAAGACATCTTGAACCCACCAATGAGACCCATTGTGTCCAGCATCGGTTCCCTTACAGAGCCTTTAAGTCAATACGCAGACATTTTTCTTCAACCCTATGTCATTAACCAAAAAGCCTATGTTAAAGACACAGGAGACATCATTCAGAAACTTGAGGGAATTCCTTTTAACAGTGACACCCAATTTTTGGTAACCCTCGACATAGAGGCTTTGTATACAAATATACCCCAAGATAGTACCATTGAAATGATAGAAAGCCTTTTTGTAAGTCAAGAGAGGGACCTTAATGCCCAAGAAACCTTTATAGTCGACTGCGTGACATTAGTCTTGAAAAACAATATTTTTATGTTTCAAAATGATTTTTTTAAACAAACCAAAGGGACCAGCATGGGAGCCACATGTGCGCCGAGCCTGGCATGTCTATACGTGGCTAGATTCGAAGATAACCACATTTTTAATACTAAGGCACCATTCTATGAGAACATATCCAACTGGTCTAGGTATATAGACGATGTCTTCTTCATATGGACAGGCCCAGTAGAAACATTGGAAGAATTCATCATATGGCTAAATTTAGGTGATAGTAATTTGAAATTCACTTCTAATTATGACACACAGCAGTGTGAATTTTTAGACATTTTGATCAAGAATGACGAGAATAAACTATCAGTTGAGTTGTTCACTAAAAAAACCGATCGCAACACCATGCTGCATTATGATAGCTTCCACCCACCGTGCCAGAAAGACAATATACCTTTCGGCCAATTTCTCAGGCTGAGACGAAACTGCACCAAGATGCAAGATTTCGATAAACATGCCAAAACCCTCACCGAGAAATTTATCAATCGTGGCTATCCAAAACGTATGATCAGACACGCTTATAAAAGAGCAAAATATTATAATAGGGACAACCTCTTGCAGAATAAACAAAAGAAAACCGAAGCAAACAAACCTCTCATTTTTGTGACTAATTACAGTTCCGTTAGTAACAAAATAAAGAATATCATTAACCGAAATTGGCACCTAGTGACCAATAAGAACAAAGAAAAATTACCCAAACCCATGTTTGCGTTCAGACGCAATAAAACGATAAGAAATAGTTTAGTTCATACGTACAGGGAAATAAAACCTGATCTACAACAAAGCATGAACAATGCTCCCTTGCCAACAGGTACTTTCCCATGTGGTAACTGTGGCAACTGTAAGTCAATAATTAAGGGTGACTGTATAGATGTAAATAAAAACACTCACAAAATTCAATCAATGATGAACTGTAGGTCAAAAAACTTAATATACCTGATTAAATGCCCCTGTAATTTGCCATATATAGGCGAAACATCTAGAGAAGTCCGACTAAGACTGAATGAACACAGATCTGCCATAAGAACTAAAAAGAAAGGAGCACCTCTCACTGAACACTGGCAGGAGGCCAAGCACACACTGGAAGACCTATCCTGGTGCGTGTTGGAACAAATACACATGAGTGCCAGAGGAGGCGACACTGAAACAAAACGAAGGAAAAGAGAGCAATTTTTCATGTCAAAATTTAAAACAGTGAAGAAGGGATTGAATAACAAAGAAGATTGGGAGCGTATTTTAATCTAATATGGCCCCCTAATATGTATAGGTACCCTCGTGTACCTGCACAGTTTGAAATAGTCTATATATTGATAGAACCCGACAATATATGCACTGAAGGCGTAGCGATGACGATAAAAATGTACATTAGCGTCATAAACCTAATATAAATTACTTTTGTGCACCTTGATAGATAGGAACAGTTGACATTTTGATAGAAACTAACAAGGTATGCATTTAATATGTAGTGATAACGACATAGATGTACGAAAATCCTATAGACCAAATAAAAATTGGTGTTGCCAGAAGAACGAGAAGCACTGAAAATGGATTATCACTTAGGCTAACCAAGCCGAAAAAGTCATCTGGTCTCGATCAACACAGGGCTTAAATTTGTGATTAAACCAGAAAGTTGTACATTAGTTCTAGCAGTGCGGCAAGACTAGTCGTCTTCAAAAGTGTGGGAGATTAGGTCAGATTAAAGAAAACTAAAAATAGTTTGGAAATAATCCTTTGAAATATTTCTCATATCTCCATATAACGCTCTCATAAATGCAGACAGGCTTAGCTCATTGAAATTGTATTCGCTTCATTATACGAGGGCTTGCAATTTCAATGACCTAGGTAGTCACTGTTATGTTGATAATACACATCAACATTTGTGGACCAACCCCCGACTTTAACATGTCGAAACGAGGAGCCTCTATTTGAGATAATAATAACAAACTACTCATGTAGTTCCATTTGAACTACAGGAGCGGTCCGTCGCGCAGCAGAAAGCGCGCGGTAACTCAATATTATACACGACCCAAGGCACTCTTGCCCGACAGGAAGTGACGTAATATGACAGAGAGGAAAACTACACGAGTAGTTCTTTCATTTGAACTACTCCAGTAGTCCAATGCATGTTAAAAAACGCGCGTGAATTAATTATCCTTAATGAACACCGGCTGATTTAAGTGCCGATCTGTTGCATAAAAAGAGGGCTACCGCCGTCCTCCGACATTCGTGGACGGAGAGACGCGAGGTAGCAGGGAGGCCGAAGCGCATCCTCAAGGTAAGTTTTATCCGAGGGTTTGGTTAAACCAGGATAGACACACGAAGCAGTAACGAACTGCTTTAAACCACAGTTCTCTTAAAAATATTAATTTACGAAAATAAGGTAATGTGGGGCTGTTAACCTTAAGGAATAGTAATACAAAGTGCAGCGCTGAGCAGTAAGCTCCTACCACAGGCAATGTGGGGCTGTTAACCTTAAACAATAGCACAATGGAGCACGGTGCTGAGTAATAGGCTCCTGCTATAGGCCAGACATAAAGTAAATAAAATGTCTGTCCCAACTAACTTTTCTCCATCAAATAATGCATAAACACTGGCATACCCCCGTTATAAGGAACATGCGAGGAACTTTAATAATAAATAGGGTGGTTCTACATGTTGAATAAGAGTTTTTAGTACTAATGGGTTAATCATTATACTGTAACCTTTTTTAAGAAAAACAGCATATATTAATATTATGCACGTCTTTCTCCAGCCTGGTGATATTACTTACCCAGCGCAGAGATTTATCATTTCCCCGCAGCAAGTTACTTCCTGCGACGCGACACCAGTTCCTGGACCACTATATATTTTTTTAACAAACTACATTCAAAATGATACATATTTGGGTAAGTGTTGAACAACTCTGATCTTACCTGTTAAGCGAATATAAACAGTGTTTAAATCATTAAATTGGTGTCCATCACCCTCTCTCCAGAAATGACCAGTGACTAATGAATTATCGGTGGCTACCTGCACTCTCCCACTTCATTCCATAAAGAAATAAGGTAATTAGAATAAAAGTTCAGTACTATAGACATGTTAAATCATTCCAAACCAGGATTAATTAAATAGTGTATATATGGCTTCTCCCAATACAGTGGACGCCTTTGGACTCCGACAGAGCATTACTAATTGAAGAGAGTAACCTCTAAAGAGATCCATCTGATCAACCTGAGTAACGTTTTATATCGACACGTATACCAGGAATACCGAATTCTTTTAAGGTAATCGAACATACTGTTCCTATTAGAAATTCTCGAGATATTACTAGAGAGATCATACAGTATATCTATCCGTTCTCTGCTACAACACAGGGCTCCGACAGAGACTATCTAATTGATGAAGATAGCCACTACAGAGTTCACACTTGAACCATCTCATTGGTGAATAGAACCAAAGGATACACCAATAAGACTAACTGTAAAGGTAATTCTTCAGGTTGTCTTAATACCGTAGCAGTAAACCCTATGATGACCTGAGATGATAAATACAAATATTCTTTTTAGAACTACCGCATCACTCAAGGGAACGTGCCTCCAAAAGTTTGGATGCAACAACACGTATACAGAACCCAATAGAGAGGATCCTGTCTTCTCTTTCCAAAGGTACTGGTACAACTGCATCATTATGGGTTTTTTTGTAACGGCAGTTAATTCGTAAACCACCACTTGCTCCAGTAATTATTAAAAAACTGGCCACAACACATTATTAGTCATGTGTTACCCCTACTTCAATCACTGGGTTTGTGTAATATTCTATAAACCCTAGCCTTCCAAGGGTTCCCTCCCCCCTGGTTTCCCCCCAAGACCATACCACATGTTTAATAAAAGAGGCGGAAATGTGCCCACCTATGTTAAAGGAAAAATGTGACACTGTACTTGTCAAGCAATCATGCCAGATAATATGGGTCTTTTAATGTTAATAATGTGTGAACAAACTGATGATTAAAATGTAATAGAACCTTTTCTAAATAAGATGTTTCTTCTTCTAGAAACCCTGTCCTGATGAAGGTCAAAATCATAGAAACCGAAACGCTGCGTCGACAACTTGTGTTCTTGTGTTTTTAAATTATTCTTTTGTACCCATGTACATTTACAAGTACATTTTTATGTTTTTTTAAACTGGTATTGTATATTAACTTTTGTATATCGTGAATTAAAAATTTGTACAAGTACATACACTTTGTGGTTTGAATTGTGTTTTTATAATTTTCCCTCAATATCTGTGATTTATTTTTCATGTGGTTATGGCATCTGCTGGCTAATTAGCTTCCCCCTCCCTCCCCTTCACCCCTTGTCATTCTAACTGAGGAATCTCCCTCTCTGCCTGATCTATAGGCCAACTAGGGACTTCTTGTCATTTGTTACAATATAGTCATTTTGCCACTACAAATGTACATTGATGAAGGTCTTGCCCAACTTAATGACAGGCTCAAGTAACAGAGTGGTGTATAAGAGATGTTGTGAAAAATACCAAAACCAATTGATTGATTGGTATGATAAAGGTTTGATCGAGAAAGAGGAATTGAAGTTTTTACAGTGCAAAAATCCTAAGTTACCAGCTCTGTAGTTACTACCCAAAGTGCACAAGTGTCTTACCAAACCCCCAGGTAGACCCATCGTATCATCCAGGGGTAGTTGTTGGGAGAACACTTCACGATACGTGGATTTCTTCCTTCAACCACTCGTACAAAACCTTCCATCATACCTTAAAGATTAAAGGTGATTTCCTCAGAAGAATTAATGGCATCAAATGGGCACCAGGGTGGCAACTGGTGACTTTAGACGTAAACAGTCTTTACACCTGCATCCCTCATCACTTAGGGATACAAGCGTGTAGACATTTTCTGGGAGAGAGATCCATTTCATACTTGACGCACACTGAAATGATTTTGGACATGGCATTATCATGCCTTACCCAAAATTATTTCATTTTTAACGGTGAGATCTACCATCAACTCCTCGGGACCGCGATGGGATCCTGCTTTGCTCCCAGCTTTGCTGGACTATATTTGGGCTGGTGGGAGGAACAGGTGGTCCAACAGTCCCATGATTTTCAAACTAAAGTCATAACCTGGCTTAGATATATTGACGATATCTTCGTCATTTGGAATGGCACTGAAGAAGAAGCCCTCAATTTTGTGGAAATGCTCAACACCAATGAACTCAACCTCTCCTTCACGTGCCATGCCAACAGTCAGGAGATAGATTTTCTTGACCTCAAAATCAAGGTTATTGACAATGCACTCACTACTGTTTTGTTCAGAAAGGAGACTGCAGGGAACAGTCTCCTTCATGCTCAAAGCTGTCACCCCAAAAACTTGGTCAACTCAATACTGTAGGTGAATTTCTTAGGGCTAAAAGAAATTGCTCCAAAGAAGACGACTTTACCAAGGAAGTCAAGACCATGACAGACCGATTCAGGGTCAGGGGATACAGCAAGAAATGTATAAGGTCAGCCTTTGCCAAAGTTAAGACAATAGACAGAGAAAAAACTCTGCAAGAAAAGAAAGTGACGGATGATAAGGTCACTAATACCACCAGATTCATTACTGACTATCATGGTCAGACCAGAGAGGTGAGAAAAGCCTTCGACAAATATTGGAATGTCCTCAAATTGGACAAAGACCTTGCCACAGGTATCAGTTCCCACCCGCAGATCACCTTTAGGAGAGCGAAATCTCTCAAAGACATGGTCTGCACTAGTGCCATTCCTGGGAAAATCACACGCAATCCTGTAAAAGGATTTTTTGTCTGTGGAAAATGTAAGGCCTGCAGACACAGTTCTATCACCAAATCTATCAAACTGTCTAGAACATTGGAGGCTTTCAAAATCATGTCACATACCTCTTGCCACACTGATTATGCCGTCTATGCCCTCACATGCCCATGTAAACTGAATTACATCGGCAGTACGAAACTTCAAGCCAAAGATAGGGTATTACAGCACATGAGGGCAATCACGAAAAAAGACAAAAGTTACCCCATAGCCAGGCATTTTGAGGAACACCACAAGAGTAATGCCAATCTGTTGTCCTTTTGTGTCTTGGTGTCAGTCCCTCAGAGAGAGAGGGGAGGTGATAGACTCCAAGAATTACGCAGACTTGAGTCAGGATTAATTATTAAATATCACACAATGCAGCCAGGTGGACACAACTTGGATGAAGAGTTAGAAGTGCACCTGGGTTAAGCTTTTTGTGTCTGCAACATGGTATCATATTATGTCCATCAAGCTTGTTAGATTTTATAGTATGTGAGATGTTTGTCGTTTGTGTAATTGACTGATATACACTTGTTTTTATTTTTTCTATTGGATCACATCATTTTGTTTTTTATTTTTATCAGATCTCTGAAAGGATGCACAAGAGAATTCACTGCACCAGCATCTAACTTCACGACACGTATGGCAGTTGAGCACGTATGAATTGGGACATTGGCGGTTTATCACCCCGTTGCGACGATTATGCCTGATCAAGTATGCTTCTTGATTATGCCCACTGGGGCGAAACTTTGAAAATTGATACCTTTTGCCCACTAGGGCGTGTTTGTTTTGATTCAAGAGTCCACACTCGTGGATACGAGTATAGTCGTGCAGCGTGGGACTGTATTACTTAAATCTCATTTAATTTCATTATTGTTTTGGCATTAGCACGGGGCAGCCCACTTGGGCAATATCTGAAATATCAAGTATTTTCATGGTACACCGCCTGTTTGGTTGTAGGCCAATTAGCTTTTCAAGCTGGTCTATTTCTTTTAAATGTTGTTATGTATTGTTTGACATTTATGGCAAAATGTGCAATTCCTAACCACTGCCTTCAAATCGTGTCTACACTCATTTGTTTGATACTTATTTTGTAAATCTCAAATGTGCAAGGTAGCTCATTCCAGCATACCTGGGAGTCTGTTTATTATGTTTACACACATGTGACCATATTTAAAGCACCAGCACACTGACACTCACGCTCGTGACCAAGAGAAAGTTTTTCTCGAAACGCGTCGAGTGGAGCTGAAATAAAAGCTCGTAATTCTGCAAAAAGCTGGACTGGACATTCCATTTATTCATCAAAATTGTGGATACAAGTTTGAAGAGATAGATATATATATACACACATACATATATATATATATACATATACATATACATATATATACATACATATACACACATATACACACATATACACACACACACATATATATATATATACACACACACACATTACCTGTAGGCGGTCACCAGTAGGACCTTGTTTCTATTAAAAAAGGGCTTTTCTTTTGCCAATATCTTTGGCGCCGTTTGACAAACCTTCGCGATATTTTCCAAACTGATGACCAGCTCAGGTCAGCTCCTGTCTTGAAAGTTTGGGGGTGATTCATCAAGCGGGGGCTGAGAAAAAAGGGGCGTCCCAAAACACGTGTTCCCCATGTTAATTTCGATAGGAAACTCTAGACAAAGCTACAGCCGGAACTGCTGAACGGAATTGCACCAAATTAGGCAAAAACATAGGTCTTGGTGTAGAAAGCGTGCTTTTTAAAAAAAATGGTTAAATCTGTTCAGTAGTTGCTGAGAAATTAAAAAAAACGAAAAATATCAATGTCTGAACACCGAGGAGGATTTGCAAATCCAACCGAGCAAGAGCTTCATTTTAATTGGCTGTCAACACTCCAAACCAGGAAGTGTTGGCAGCCATCTTGTGATTTAGTAACCAAGTCACAAGAAAACAGTAGAAAAAAGATAAAAAAAACAAGAAAAGGGGGCCGGGTAGAAACACCCATCCCCGAGGCCTGCTCAGGGGATTCCCACCAGGGCCAAAAAAAGCATTTAAAAAATGAATCAAAATCAAGCCGAATTCGCGCTGGGTACGCAAATCCGGCCGAGAAAATTTAAAAAACGTAGCCCGCCCTTCATTTTCAATAAGCCCCCGGGTGGGCCAGGTCCTGAGGGCAATGTGCAATAAATAAGCAGGGGCCCGTGGGGTCCCCACAGCCCCGGGGACCGATACCTCCCCGGGGCTTAATCCATTATGTGCGGAGGGAGCATGCACCCCCCATAGCCCTGGTGACTGCCACCTTCCCGCAGATTGAATACAAAAATGCTTTGGGGGCTTCTGCCCCTCATGCTGCCCCAGGGACCGCCACTTCCCTGGGGCATTGATCATTCTGGGAAGGGGG
The DNA here is from genome assembly GCF_964261635.1 of Lissotriton helveticus. Taxonomy (NCBI): domain Eukaryota; kingdom Metazoa; phylum Chordata; class Amphibia; order Caudata; family Salamandridae; genus Lissotriton; species Lissotriton helveticus. The sequence continues at coordinate 1,733,588,502 of NC_136057.1, read as the reverse complement.
GCCTCGCAGGCCACCCAAGCCCTGGGGTCTGCCACTTCCCCGGGATTAAATTAAAATTATAAAGTCTGGGGGGCTCCTGCCCCTCTCCACATTGCCCCAGGGACCACCATCTCCCCGGGGTATTGATCATTAAGTGGGGGCCACGTGCCCCCAGCCCCCCGGGGACCACCTCTTCCCCGGGGCATTGATTATGTAAAATAAGTGTTGGGGGGGCTCCTCTCACCGGAGGCCCCACCGACTCCCTGCAGCAGACTGCAAATGCACCTCCTCGTGCTTTGTGGGTTGGGGGATTAAGTCCCCTAGGTCCTTAAGGGTCCTTGTGGGCCAACTAGCCCACCAAGTATCTCCAGCAAGTCCCACACAGTGGGATTGCTGAGAGGTGATCCCAGGCCACGCCCCATTTTTACACCACTCTGCAAATGTGCCTCTTGTTGCACTGCTGGTGGGGTGATGAGGTCCTCTTGTGTCCGGAGGACCTCAGGACTAAAGTGGACTTCATCCCCAGAGCAGCAGTGCGCTAGGAGGGGCATTTGCAGAGTGGTGTAAAAAGGGGGTGTGGCCTCGGTCCACTCAGCAATCCAGCTGTGTGGGGCTTACTAGAGATAACAGGAGGGCTAGTTGGCCCCCAGGGACACTTAGGAGGCAAGGGCATGCCAGGAGGTGTGTTTGCAGACTGGCGGAGAAAGGGGGCATGGCCTGTGTCTACCTCTCAGTAATCCCACTATGTGGGGCTTACTGGAGGTAACAGGTAGGCTAGTTGGCCCCTAAGGACCCCCACAAGTGAAAGGGACTTCACCCCCCACCAAGAGCGTGCCAGGAGGCACATTTGCAGAGTGGTGGGCAAAGGGTGCATGGCCTGCTATGAGAACTTTAGCAATCCTGTTGTGTGGGACTTTCTGGAGATAATAGAAGGGGTAGTTGGCCTGCAAAGATGTCCTTGGGGGCCGACTACCCCTCCTGTTAGCAATCCCAGTCTGTGGGACTAAATGGAGGTAACAGGTCTTTGGAGGCCAATGCCCCCTTTTTCCACCACTGTGCAAACGGGCCTCCTGGCACACTACGGGTTGAAGAATGAAGTCCACTTTACTCCTGAGGGACTTTGGTGGCCAATTAGCCCTCCTGGTATCCTGTAAGTCCTACACAGCGGAATTTCTGAGCAATGATGGAGGCCCAGCCCCCGTTCTCCACCAATCTGCAAATGTGACTACCAGTTAAATAAGCATTTGTAATGTAATAGGTCTCACATTTGCAAAAGTTAGAGCTATTAGCGTTATAAATCTAAAAGTGTTTTATTAATGTTTCTTGGAGTGGATGTAGGTTGTGTGTAGTGGAGTTATGTAGTATGTTGTGCAGTGAAATTATGTGGATAGAAAGTATGTGGTATTTAGTGTATAGGAATTATGCAGAGTGGGATTAAGTGTTATGGAGAGTAATTATGTGGTATGGTAGTCTTTGTTGTGGAGTGGTAAGAAAACAAGTTACTTACCTGTAACTTCAGTTATCCAGTATTGGTATCTTTCATAGATTCACTGGCCTGAATCATTACCCATCGCCGAGGCGGGAGTCCCACGGTATATAAAAAAGCAGTGCCAAAAGTAAATTACAGTAGTAGGCCCTATGAGAAAGGACTGAGGCCTAGATTGTAGTAGCCTATCTACCTCATTATACTAAAAAGACCAAAGTCTTTTTACCAACCAATCAGCTCACAGCACACTCTAGAACCCTCTCTGCAGAGCCAGTTCTTCTCAGATTTTCGTTAGCACAAGTGGGAATGAGTATCCCAAAAATTGGAGAACTGACTCTCCGGGGAGGAGGGTGGGTGCATGTGAATCTATGAAAGATACCAATACTGGATAACTGAAGTTACAGGTAAGTAACTGGTTTTCTTATCCAGTATTGAGGTATCTTTCATAGATTCACATGCCTGAATCAGAATAGCAACCAGTATGCCAGACAAAGTCGGTTACGGATGGTGGGAGACTTATTGTGATACACTCCCATAAACACTTGTTTAACAACCAACAATTGCGAAGTAAATACATTAGTAATGAAAAACATGGCCAAAGAGCAGTCATATAATATTAAACAGGAAAAGTAATATCACTACAAAAGAAGCAAGTTATCTATAATTAAGTATGGGCGAATTTTGCGAATTCGCGATCCGCAAATTTGTGGATTTGCGAATTAGCGACCTGCAAAATTCACGAATTTGTGCAAATTTGCGGATTTTTTATTTTTGCGTGTTCGCGGGGCGCTTTGCGTGTTCGTGGGTTTTTTTTGTGCGAGACCGCGATGCGCCCTCTGGTTCATCACTGCCACCCTCTCGTTTTTTATGCCCTTCTGCCCTCTGCCCCACTTGTGTTTGTGCCCTTTTGCCCTCTGCCCCACTCGTTTTTGTGCTCTTCTGCCCTCTGCCCAACTCGTTTTTGTGGTCTTCTGCCCTCTGCCCCACTCGTTTCTGCCCTCTGTCCCACTCGTTTTTGTGCTCTTCTGCCCTCTGCCCCACTCGTTTTTTTCCCCTTCTGCCCCACTCGTTTGTTCCCACTCTGCCCTCTGCCCCACTCGTTTTTGTCCCCTTCTGCCGTCTGCCCCACTCGTTTCTGTGCCCTTCTGCCCTCTGCCCCACTCGTTTTTTGTCCCCTTCTGCCCTCTGTCCCACTTTGTGCCCTTCTGCCCTCAGCCTCACTTAGAATGGCGCCGGCAAGCTGCCAGCGCCATTCTAAAATAGCTACAAAGTCAGCTTCAACAGGAAGCACTAATAGATAAAGTAAAGCAGGTGCTCGAGTTAAAGGTCAAATTAAGTTACACAATCATTAATCACCCCAAGTGAAGCAAACAGGCGAACAGAAAGTGACTTTCTTTTTGACAGTTTTATGGCCAATGTCTGTGGACGGAGCTGCCTTTCTTGAAACAAGAATGCCTTGCATTTTATCGTGTCCAGATGAGCCCCTAGGAAAAGCAGGATTCTTCTCGGAAGCAATTGAGATTTGTTTTCGTTAGCAGTGAGAAATAGGGATGCAAAGAGATTGCGACACGCTGCTATGTCGCTCTGTACTCTGCACTTTGATGGACCTTTGACTAGCCAGTCATCCAAGTACGGGAAACCCTGGATCCCTGAAGAGCGTAGTGCTGCCGCCACCGGGGCCAGGCACTTCGTAAAAATCCTTGGAGCCGACTTGAGGCCGAATGGGAGTACTTTGAACTGATAATGGGCGCCAGCCACAGTGAAACGGAGATACTTTCGATGTTTTGGGTGAATTAGGATGTGGAAGTAAGCGTCTTGCGTGTCCAAAGAAGCCATAAAATCTCCCTCATTTAGGCAACTTAGAATTTCCGAAAGAGTGACCATGCGGAAACCCTGATTCTTCAGATATATGTTGAGATTGTGCAGGTCCAAGATCGGTCGCCATTCCCCTGATTTCTTCTTTATGAGGAAAAAACGGGAATAGAAGCCTGTCCGTCTCTGATGAACTGGAACTTTTACTATAGCGTTCTTGAGGAGCATTGAGTAAACTTCCTTGAACAATAAGTGAAGACGAGGGTGAGGGGGACCCCTGGGCAGAGTCATTGGTGGTTTGGTGACAAACTCCAGGGTGTGTCCATGATGAACTAGTTCCAGGACCAATTTATCGGATGTAATCTGCTGCCACTGTTTTTGAAAGGCAGATATTTTCGCGCCCACAGGGAGGGAAGGAAATAAGGTTGGCGCCCGGCTGATCTCACTGTTTTCTGTGAGTGTCTCACCCTTGATTGTTTGTGCACTTTCGTCTGTCTTGGCAAGAGAATCTAGCTGTTCCGGACTGGCGATAAGAAGACTGATAATTCTGCCAGTATTGAGGCTGATATTGTCTGCCTTGTTGGTAATAGCTCCCTCTGGAGGAGTATTCACGCCCTCTAGCACCTCTAAAAGATCCCCGCTTGTACTGTAGTGACCCTAGGGATCTTGCGGTGTCAGTGTCCATCTTAATTGCCTAGAGAGCCTCGTCGATGTGCTTCCCAAATAGAGACTCTCCGTCATAATCCATGTCCAGGATTTTTAGTTGGACCTCGGGTCAAAAAGTGGTAGCCTTTAGCCAGCCCTGACGTCTGAGAACTGCAGCTCCTGGCAGTTGTCTAAAGTTTGTATTTGCGATGTCCAAAGCGCAGTCGATGGTTTCTGCAGCTGCACGTTCCCCTTCCATTAAGATCTTGCCAGCCTCCTGCCTTTTATCTTCCGGGATTAGATTAATCATACCAGCCATGTCGGACCACATTTGGCGATCATAGCGCCCTATAATCGCCAAAGAATTTGCAGCTCTGATCGAGGCAGAAGCCATGGTGGAAAGTTTTTTTACCGATAAGGTCCAAACGACGCCCCTCCTTATCTGGTGGTGTAGTGATGGGGTGGCTGGGTTTTTCGATCTTTGTTGTGCGGCCTGTGAGATGACCGAATCCGGCCGCGGGTGTCCAGTGAGGCATGAAGGGCTATTGAGAGGAGCTCGATATTTTTTGTCAATCCGCGGTAAATCGGGCGGCACAGAAGCAGGATTTTTCATCACTTTGATGCCTTCTTTCCAGATATAATCTATATTAGGAATGGCTCTAGACACCTTCCTAGTTTCTTCTTTAAAATCATGAAGAAAACATTCTGTCTGTTCCACTGTTACCGGCAATTGAAATCTTGTTGCAGCTCGCTGCATAAGATTATGGAACCCACCTATGTCTTCAGGTGGTGAGTCTGAAGGTTGTGGAGTTGGTGGAGACGGCATGGGAATAACGTAACTATCCCACGGAGGATTATCTAGTAACTCGTCCTCCTCTACTTCTTCATCCGAAGAAGTATCCGGGGTCTGAGTAGGCAAATCAGGTTGTGGAGTTTCCGTGACCAGGGACCTAGGTGGTGGAATCTCAGGTTGAGGAACAGGAACTGCAGGTTGGGGTGGAGGCACGACCTGCTGTGGTGGAAAACATTGTCTATATTCTGCCAGCGTGGCCTGTAAATCCTGAATGAGGCTCGGTGGCAGATGGCTGGATTCTGAAGGATAAGATCGCCTTTGGTATTCTGTCTAATGAGGCACTACAATGTCCTCCTGATAGTAATGCTCAGAATAGTCATCATCCTCATCATCATCCTGGCACTTAATGTTCGATTCTGAGGGATGGAGAGCTATCCCAAAAGCTCACTCATTGTCATCATCCTCAAAATCATCCTCCTCTTCATGAGCATAAGTTTCCAAGAGATGAGAGGGCGTAAGTGGTGAGATGTAGGAACCTTCTTGCCTCTGGTACGATATTAATTGAAAAGTTTTTGAAGAAAGTGGCGCAGAAAAAGCCTGTATTGTGGTTGGAGGCTTTGCTAAAGCAGCATCTATTGGTCTTGTTGGCACCGTTGACCATGGTGACTTTGATAGCTGGATTGTTGCAGGCGTCGTCGACGGGACCGCCATCGACGGGACTGCCGTCGACGGGCTCGACCGCCGTCGACGGGACCGCCGTCGACGGGACCGCCGTCGACGGGACCGCCGTCGACGGGACCGCCGTCGACGGGACCGCCGTCGACGGGACCGCCGTCGACGGACTCGTCGTCTACTGGACTACCGTCGACGGACTAGTCGTCCACTGGACCACCGTCGACGGACTCGTCGTCCACTTCGACGGGCTTATCGTCAACGGACCTTGTTTCTTCGTCGACGAGACGCTCGTCGACGGTACTGTAGATGACTTCGTCGACGGGGGCTTCGATGGTGTCTTCGTCTACGAGTGCTTCTTCAACGACGAGACGGTCGGCGACGGATCATCGACTAGGGTTCTTTTAGTCACAATGGAGATCTTAGTAGACAGGATAGGAGAGGTGATGGCTGTGGTGGAAATCATAGCCATCGACGAAGGAGCAGAAGACGAGATGGTTGTCACAGGTGAGGAGACAGAAGAGGTCTTACTTACAGTTTTCTTTGTAGATTCCTTGGGAGCTGGGGCTTCAGGGAGAGATGATGGAGATCTCTGTGAAGAGCCCGAAGTGGAGTTGGAGGTTTTAACATGTTTTCTCCCCTAACTTGGATAATCCTCTTGCGATCATGCTCTCTTACTTGAGGTCGAAGCACTGTCTTCATCATCAGTAGAAGAGGATTTGAGCCATAAAAGGACTCTGGCCTCCCTATCCCTTAAGGTCTTGGAAGGGAAAGTGCAGCAGATCTTATAATTTTTTGCCTCATGTTTTGGATAAAGACAATAAATGCAGTCCTTATGTTGGTCATCAACATGGACCCTTTTCTTTTGACATGTTCTGCAAGGTTTAAATAAGGCCTTTTTGTCAGACATCCTAAAGTTGTAGAAAAAGTGAGTAAAGACTCAGCGAGACTCCCTTCCACACGACGTGCGGTGAAAATCGGAGGAGAACTGGCTCTGCAGAGAGGGTTCTAGAGGGTGCTGTTAGTTGAATGGTTGGTACAAAGACTTTGGTCTTTTTAGCATAATGAGGTAGATAGGCTACTACAATCTAGGCCTCAGGTCTTTCTCAGCGGGCCTACTGCTGTAATTTACTTTTGGCACTGCTTTTTTATATACCGTGGGACTCCCACCACGGCGACAGGGAATGATTCAGGCACGTTAATCAATGAAAGATACCCCAATACTGGATAACCTCAGGCTTAGTCTTCCTCATTTCCATAGAAGCTAAACTATGAACTCAATGAGGCAAAAAAAGAAGGAATCACTGTGGAGCATTTCTGGATCTAGTCAGAGGTATGAGCAGGGCCACTGGAATTCTGTGACTGTTTGGCTGCATCAACTTTTGCACAATTATACATTTTCCGCTTAAGCCCCATAATTCATCATCTGCTGCCTAATCTGCAGATTTGAACAAACAAAGCCTGGTTTCTAGCTCAAACGGCTCAAACATTACAAAAATGCAGTGACACGCGTTACAGTGTGGTGGAAGGTCCTTTGTAAACCTAGAATGGTCATCTGTTACTTATTGCTAAATGTGGGGGTTAAATTGATACTAATGGTGTGCAAGCCACTCTTGCTTCTTTCTGCGCCACACTTGCCTTTTGCTTTTTTCTGCACCTTTCTTTTTTTCTGCTCTTCTCTTTCCTCTTTTTGCACAGCTCTTCTACTTTCTGCACCTCTTTTGCCTCTTTCTGCACCCCTGTTGCCTCTTTCTGCACCCCACTTGCTTCTTTGTCCACCTCTCTTGCTTCTTTCTGCACCCCTCGTGCCTCTTTCCCCACCCCTCTTCCCTCTTTCTGTATCTGTTGCTTCTTTCTGCACTTATCTTGTGTCTTTCTGTACTTCTCTAACCTCTTTCTGCACCACTCCTCTTTCTGCACTCCTGCATCTATCTGCACCTCTGTTCCTTCTTTCTGTACTTCTTATGTTACTTTCTGCACCTCTCGCTTCTTTTTGCACCCCTCTTGCCTCTTTTTCCATCCCTCTTCCCTGTTTCTGCACCTTTGTTATTTCTTTCTGCACCCTTTGTGCCTCTTTCTGCACCCCTGTTCTTCTTTCTCCTCTTCTTTTGTTTTTTTCTGCACCATTTTTTCTTCTTTCAAACCCCTATTGCCACTTTTCCCACCCCGGTTTCCCCTTTTTGCATCTGTTGCTTCTTTCTGCACTTCTCTTGCCTCTTTTTCTATCCCTCATCCCTCTTTCTACATCTCACTCCTTCTGCACCCCTCTTGCCTCTTTCTGCACTTCTCTCCCCTTTCTGCTCCTGTTGCTTCTTTCTGCACTTCTATTGCTTCTTTCTGAACTTTTTGCTTTTCTGCACCTTTCTTCCCTTTTTTGCATCGCTCTTGCCATTTTCTGTACTTCTCGCCTCTTTCTGCACCTTTGCCTTTTCTGCACCTCACTTTCCTCTTCTGCACTTCTCTTGCTTCTTCCCACACCTCTCTGCACTTCTTTTGCTTGTTTCTGTACCTCTTGCATCTTTCTGCACATCTGTTGCCTCTTTCTACACCCCTCTTGCTTCTTTCTGTACCTCTCTTGCCTCTTTCTGCGCTTTTCTTACCAGTTTCTACACCCCTCTTCCCTCTTTCTGCACCCCTGTTGCTGCTTTCTGCACTTCCCTTGCTTCTTTCTTCACTCCTCTTGCCTCTTTCTGTACACTTCTTCCCTCTCTATGTACATCACTTGCATCTTTCTGCACGCCTGTTCCCTTTTTCTGCACCTCTCTTGCCTGTTTCTGTAACTCTCTTGCCTCTTTCTGCAGTTCTTGTGCCTCCTTCTGCACCTCTGTTGCTTTTCTGCACTTCTCTTGCCTCTTTCTGCACTCCTGTTGCTTCATTCTGAAATTCCCATGCTTCTTTTAGCAATTCTCATCTCTTTCTCCACTTCTGTTGCCGGTTTCTGTACCTCTCTTGCCACTTTCTGCACCTCTCTTGCCTCTTTTCTCTTTCTGCACTTTTCTTGCATGTTTCTATACCCTCTTCTCTCTTTCTGCACCCAGGTTTTGTTCTGCACTTCCCTTGCTTCTTTCTTCACTCCTCTTGCCTCTTTCTGCACCCCTCTTGCATCTTTCAGCACCCCGTTCTGTTTTTCTGCACCCTTCTTGCCTTTCTGTAACTCTCTTGCCTCTTTCTACAGTTCTCGTGCCTCCTTCTGCACCTCTGTTGCTTCTTTCTGCACTTCTCTTGACTCTTTCTGCACCCTTCTTGCCTCCTTCTACACCCCTCCTGCCTCCTTCTGCACATCTGTTGGTTCTTTCTGCACTGCTAATGTTTCTTTCTGCACCTCTTTTGCCTGTTTCTGCAACTCACTTGCCTGTTTTGCGCTTTTCTTGCCTCCTTCTGCATCTCTGTTGCTTCTTTTTTGTACTTCGTTTCTTCTTTCTGCACCCCTCTTGCCTCTTTCTGCACCTCTGATGCTTCTTTCTGCACTTCTCTTGCTTCTTTCTGCAGCCTTCGTGCCTCTCTATGTATCCCTTTTGCGCATCTCTCCTGCCTCTTTCTGCACCTCTCTGGACTTTTCTGCACTGCTCTTGCTTCTTTTTGCACCTCTTTTGCAAATTTCTGCATCCCTCTTACCTTTTTGTACCCTCTTTCTGTACCTCTCTTGCCTCTGTCTGCACACCTGTTCCCTCTTTCAGCACCCATTTTGCCTATTTCTGCAACTCTCGCCTCTTTCTGCAGTTTTCTTGCCTCTTTCTGTACTGCTCTTGCCTCTTTCTGTATCCCTCTTGCCTTTTTCTGTACCTCTCTTGCTTCTTTCTGCACCCCTGTTGTCTCTTTCTGCACCTGTCTCTCCCCTTTCTGCACCTGTCGCTTCTTTCTACACTTCTATTGCTTCTTTCTGCACTTCTTTTTTTTCTTTCTGCACCCTTCTTCTCTTTATGCATCGCTCTTTCCATTTTCTGTACTTATCGCCTTTTTCTGTACCTCTCGCCTCTTCTTACACCTCACTTGCCTCTTTCTACACTTCTCTTGCTTCTTTCTGGACCCTTCCTGCCTTTTTCTGTACCTCTCGCCTCTTCTTACACCTCACTTGCCTCTTTCTACACTTCTCTTGCTTCTTTCTGGACCCTTCCTGCCTCTTTCTGTACCTCTCGCCACTTTGTGCACCTCTTCTACCTTTTTCTGCACCCCACTTGTACCTCTGTTGGTTCTTTCTGCACTCCTCTTGCTTCTTTCTGCACCTCACTTGCCTCTTACTGCACTTCTCTTGCTTCTTTCCACACCTCTGTTGCTTCTTTCAGCAATTCTCTAGCCTCTTTCTGTAAGTCTTTTGCCTGTTTCTGCACCTCTCTTGCATCTTTCTGCCTCTGTTGCTTCTTTCTACACCCCTCTTGCCTCTTTCTGCAGCCCTCTTTTCTCTTTCTGCACCTCTCCTGCCTCTTTCTGCAACCGTTCCCTCTTTCTGAACCCCTGTTCCCCCTTTCTGCACCTTTCCTGCCTGTTTTTACACCTCTTGCCTTTTTGTGCACCTCTGTTGGCTCTTTCTATACTTCTCTTGCTTCTTTCTACACCTCTGTTGCTTATTTCAGCAATTCTCTTGCTTCTTTCTGCACCCCTCCTGCCTCTTTCTGTACCTCTTTTACCGCTTTGTGCACCTCGTCTACTTTTTTCTGTACCCCACTTGCACCTCTGTTGGTTCTTTCTACACTTCTTTTCGCTTCTTTTTACACCTGTTGCTTCATTCAGCAGTTTATTGCCTCTTTCTGCACTTCTCTTTCTTTCTGCACCCCTCCTGCCTCTTTCTGTACCTCTATTGCCTCTTTCTGTACTTCCCTTGCCTCTTTCTGCACCTCTGAGTTAGAGGTAGTTTTAATCCCCCTGCCCTATTATGTACTAGGGCCTTACAGGGGAGGTCATGCCAATCACAGGGGTAGCTCAACCCATAGTGTACCCAAGTGAATATAGGTGTTCTTTTCACTGTATTCTAAGTGTCTTTCAGCATAGCACTGGCTCCGGGCCTGGTTAGCAGAGTCCGTTACCACCAGTACCAGTCAGCAAAAAGTTGGGGGCACAGGATGACTTTGCAACAAGGCCGCTTTCTGCAATCGGTTGGTTCCTTCTGTATTTCTCTAGCATCTTTTTGCACTTTTCTTCGTGTTTCTGGACTTCTGTCGCCTCTTTCTGCGCCTTTCTCCCACTTTTTGCACGTCCTACCTCTGTAGGCATAGTTAGAAATTGGCAATTAAAAAAACCTTTGAAATTCACTGAAAACACCATAGGTTTCAGGGACTTTATAGTTAGATGGACATTGCACTCATACAAAACTAGAGAAATTCAGCCATTATAGTTAGTTGAGCTAACTATCCTCGCACACCTACAATGAACTGCTGATGAATTCACATATTACATCATTCATGACATGGTCAGTGGCATCACTGATGACATCATCCACGTGATAATCTGATGAGCCTCCTCACAACCTAATATAACCTTTGATACACCCACTCTAAAATAAAGACTACCATTTTCGAAACCATAGATGCACCGATACCAGTTACTACATACCCACTCACTTATTCCTAGGTCTACACACACATCCACTCATTCACCCATACATGCAGTCACTCATCAATACAGCACTATCATATGCACTCATACACCTATACAGACACTCACAGACCGCCACTCATCCAAAGAGTTACACACCTAGTTAGTCATGCAAAGAATCAATCATACTCCCATTTACTCACCTATACAGTTATACACACACTACCTCACTTATTCATACAGATACGAACACATACTTATTTTCTTATACAATCACTGATACAAGCATACACTCATCCACACAGCCACTCACAATCACTCACTTTCACTTATTTATATACTCAAACACTCACATATACTGCCTTTCACATACGTAGTTACTCACACATGTACCACTGAGACATACATTAACTCACCAACACACCCATACACACTCACCCACCCATGCAGCCCTTCACAGATGAGCGCTTGAACCCATACACCCAGTGAATCATCCACTCACACATCTATGCATAGTGTCACACCCCCCTGCCCCCACCCACGCAGACACTCAGACAACCAATCAATAACCTATATAGACACTCATGTATCTACTCACAAACCCATGCAGCCGCTTACACACCAACTGACAGGCTGATAGACAGTCACACAGATTAGTCATTAACCCATGCATTCAGTAAAACACATTTAATCACTCACTTATAGAGTCAATCACACACCTACTAAATCATCCATTCAGACACTTACACATCCACTCATTCTTTAATACACCTTGGCATATATACAGTGAGCAAGGGCGTTCACGCCCGAAACACGTCTGTCCGATGCTCTCATGTGCACCCCTGCACTTATGATTTGAATAAAAAAAACACGACGAAATCAAGACTGGTCTTGGAGCCTTATTTTGTGTCTGCGCGCTGGAGGAAGTGCTTGGGAGGTTTCACTGCACTGAAACCGGTTGGAAGTATATATATATATATATATATATATATATATATATATATATATATATATATATATATATACACACACACACACACACATATATATATATATATATAAAAACCTTTAAACTTTACAGTAACACACAGTCACTGGATGATGTCATCAGTGATGTAAGTTGAGATATCAGTGATGTCATTTGAGATGTCATCAGTGATGTCACTGACCATGTCATGAATGATGTAATATGTGTCGTCACCAGCAGTGCATTGCGGATGCGCGAGTTATAGTATATAATCACTTTGAAATTCCACCAATGAAGCTAAACCCCAAGGCAATTTATCTCTACGTAATTGTCACTCTTGATTATATCGGTCTACAAGAGAGTGATAGTGCCACCAGAGGGCGGCATCCATTTCTTTCACAATTGGGAAGGAAAAGTGCGCAAAATCAATGAGAGATTCTACTTTCAATGTTCCCAGCTTCTTGCAGCAATATAATCTGGTGGGAATAGTGGTAATCCATAAATATTTCTTTATCTCACAGCCTTGATAATCCATGTATATGCCCCACCAAAACATTCAGGGTACCACTAAATCTATCGACTCTATTGCACTTTTGACAAAGGCAAGTTAGTTACACTTCCAGAACCGTTCGAGCGGAGTGTCTTTCTTTGTCACAATATCAGCGAAATTGCGGACACAGGCAGGGTACACATCGAGGTTTCACCCACAATCCCTTTACGTGCATCCGTATCTTCTTTTTTGCTATAGTTTGAGTGTTCATTGAACTGATGTGCATCCCCCGTGTCCATGTGTAAGCAATGACTCCTTCTCCAGTATTAGTGTATTTCCTTTGCCATTTTCAGCTTATTGGGTTTGCCACTAGTGTATTCATAACCAACTCTAGCTTATTTGCCTGTCTATGACAAGTACATTTCATACCCCAGTTTCAGTTTACGCCTTCTCCCCATGACAACGTATTCCCAGCTCGGGGGCACGTTACCATGTATTAGCGTTTTTAACATGCTTTAACAGTTTTGGAGAGCCAAGCCCTTCTAGAAAATGATAAATATGCATTAAATTGTGGGATAAAAATTACTTTTGTGTAAACATACCTGAGACGAAAGGACTTCCTTCCTCTTCGGAACTGCTGGTTCGACTGACTTCTTGCGCCAGACCGAGTTCCCTTGTTTTCAACTTGCAGCTTTTTGTCCTACATTTTACACTGGAGAGCAATGAATTTTCAGTCGGGATACAATAATGACTAAATACAAATAAATGACACGTCATGCTATGAAAGTGTGCACTTAAAGGAGGCACGGTTGCTGTGCTGCTACACTTGCAGGTCCATTCATTGTTTCAACTTTATTTCGGCTAATATAGCCATAAAAGCAGGAAGTACAAAAAAAAAAAAAAACAGACAAGTATATACAGTACCCTATACCAACAAATAGTCACATTATCAGGTTACAATAAATAGAGTGGGGCAAACAAACAATTGATCCATATCAATAATTTTACAAGTACCACCTTAAAATCAAGATTTCACTTCATAATTTAAATAAAAGGGTTATTTTTCATGATTTAAAAGCCAGAATTTAAAACCTTTAAAAACCACATTTAGAAGATAAGATCAGTGCATTCTATGGTAACTTATGCAGGGTGAAGAAGACTATGGACCCCATTATTAAGTTACAGCTTGTGGCCAAGCTGTTTTCTAATTAGGTACACGTTAAATAAAAACCTACTTATGCAAACCACTACCGGTTGTGAGGTATTGTACTTAATTATACGCTCTGCCTCTTTGTAGGACCTAACACCCATATTTTTACAGAGGGGTCTAATCCAACGGTCCCTAGGTGACTTATAGACCGGACAAAAAAACATTAAGTGGACGTCGTCTTCTTTTGCCTTTAGAGAGCAGAGGATACAAAGGCCACTATCATTTTTACCCCCCCACCCACAGGTATTTGCATTCGTTTGGAGCACCCCATATCTAAATTGCAAGTATAACGTTTTTGCTAATGGTGGTCCAATCTCGTCCATGAATGGTTCAAATGCAGGATTATCCTTTACAATGAGGAATTTCTGGGTCATTATGCCAATGGATGAACTATGGAGTAGCTCACCATTGACATAAGACCAGAAAGTGGACTTTAGGAGCTTTTTACACGGGGGTGTCATATTCTGAGGTTCTTCCCAATAATTGGACAACCCTAACCTGATACACCAAAAGGAAATATGTTTTAACCATGCGATTTTCTTATACTCATCAATCTGAATAATTTCTATCAATCCACTTTTATAGTTACAAAGCTCCGGGGTTGTCCAAAGCCTTACCCAATACAAAAATGGCCTTAAGATTGCTTGGTAATCTGTCCGTTTGAGATCAATATCCAGGAACACTGGGACTAGGGGAGTTCTAGTTGGTAATTTGAGCAACCTACGTATAAAGTGATTTTCTTCCCGTTGAAAGTTGCTTTTACAGCAATGCCCCCAAACCTCAGCGCCATAAAGTGCCGCTGATTGGGCCTTTGCCTTAAATACTTCTAGTGCCGGCGTGATAGCTTTAGAATGACTTGCGCCATGCACTTTTAGGAAGGGCATCGAGTTTTGTTTGAAAGACAATCTACTTTTTACCAGATGCCCCTTCCATGAAAGGGTACTATCCAACATAATACCTAGATAGTTGAAACTCCCCACATAGTCCAGTTTTTGATTATTTAAGGCCAAATTCTTCCTAAAGGACTTTTGCGGGTTTATGGACATGTATTTTGTTTTAGATGAATTCATTTCTAACCCCTTCTCTACACAGTAACCATAGAATGAATTTACCAGATTTTGGAGACCCTTCGGACTCTGTGAGATGAGGATTCTATCATCGGCAAAAAGTAGTGCCGTGATCGCCTCATCTCCTAGCTTCGGGGAGTCATGATCGCAGTCCCTTAGATATGTAGGTATATCATCAACATATAATGAGAAGAGCGTAGGCGCCAGCACAAAGCCTTGGCGCACGCCTTGACTCACAGGTATGGGCTTTGAAACTTCACCTCCCTTCCCCCATCTGACTTTGGCGTAGTTCCTTGTGTGTAGTCTAACGAGTTCTTTGAGTAGCTCACCGGGGACCCCCATATTTCTTAGTGTGGTCCACAGGAGATTACATGGGACGAGGTCGAAGGCGGCCCTCAAGTCTATAAACGCCACGTACAAATTGCCCTTTCTTATATTAATGTACTTCCAGCAGATGCACGTGAACCTAAATACTTGATCCACCGTACTGGTTTTTGATCTAAACCCTGCCTGGTATTTAGTCAATATCTGAGTCCCCTATATCCATTCTAAAAGTCTATTTAAAATGTGTCTGGCAAAAACCTTCTGTAAAAGATCAATTAAACTAATTGGGCGGTAATTGCCCGGATCATAACGATCCCCTTTTTTAAAAATTGTTACGATTTCTGCCCCTTTCCAACTATCGGGAATTGGCGTTCCAGCCACTATAGAGTTACATAAAAAGTTAATATAAGGCCCCCATATTTCCACGTCGTGCTTCAATAAGTCGCCGGGGATCTTATCAGGTCCCGGGGCTTTGCCTGCTTTGATGGCCTGTAGTGCCTGCATGGTCTCCTCTATGCTGAATCGTTAGGGAACAATACTCAATGCTAAGTTGCTCTCTTGGTCTCGTATGGGCAACCCCTCTTCATCGTGTGAATAAAGTTTAGTAAAATGGTCACACCATGTTTTTTCGTCTAGGTAAAGGTCCTTAGATGATCTACCCTTTCTATTCCCCTTCGATATTAAACTCCAAAAGGTACCCTGATCTCTCAATTTAGCTGCAGTTAGTGGATCATCCCATAATGCGTCATCCCATGCTTTTTTCGCCTGAGTCAGGATTTTATTATATGCATGCCTGCTATCTCTTATGCACTGGAAATTCTTGGTTTTAACAGCCTGAATCAAATGGGACTTAGCTAGACGACATTCTTTATTGTGCCAAGGATTAGCTAACTCTAAGTGACTTTCATTTGAGTTCTTATCCCTTTTGCAAATTTTACTCAAAAAGGGAGTTAGAGCATCTACCAGTTGATAGTGTAGGTCTAACACACCCTGGGTGCCCAATAAGGGCTCCTGGCAAGATGCAATGGTGTCGGAAAAAGTATTATAAATATTTAGCATCGTCGCATCTTTAGCCAGGATGTAGGGCCATCTCAGAGCACGCCTATTATTTGATACCTGAAGTTCCCCAAAAGAACTATTTAATGCGACCTCTTCAGCTAATTTAGATATAAAAGGCTGAGGATTTAGCCATAGTTGAAGTGGAAGATGGTCACTCTCTGTCCTAATATCTATTTTAAAGTCAATAATTAAATACCATAGACTCAGAGAGACCAGTATAAAGTCTCTATGTGACTTACAGTTACCTTTACAAAAAGTTGGGGCTGCTGGTCTATCAGACTGTAAGCGGCCATTACATGCCCTTAAGTCGTGACCCACGGTCAGCTGTAGAATTTGAATTGCTGCTACGGTACTTTTAACTGACCCAGTGGAATCCAAAATCGGGATATCATTTGCCATGTCCTGTTCATCGAGTAGGTTATCGAGGCCCAACACTGGTTCATATTTACAGTTGAAGTCCCCTCCTACTACCACTAGCGCATTTGGTCCTAGTGTATCTAAAAAGGAGTCCAGTAGCTCTACTACCTTTGATTCCTTATTGGATGGATGTGGTCTATTATATATGTTTATTAGATATACAGATTCTTTTTTACTTGACACCATCTTTAGTCCCAATAAATCAGGGGAAGGAATGGACAATGGAGTAACTTCTATTTCTAAATCAACTCTTACCCAGATCACCAGCCCCCCCCCCCCCCCGACGCTCTCCCTCTTACTGAGGGAATTGCATCACAATGAAAAATGTTATACCCGAGCCTATGCGGAGTTTCTAAGGCCCAAGCCTCCTGGAGGAGGATGACATCATAATCCTCAATGTAGGTGCACCAAACTATGTCCCGTAGATTTCTAGCTAAGCCTGCTATATTCCATGATATTATTCTTGCGGGTAGATTTTCCTTGAGACTGAGTGGGGCTGCATCCAACAATATATCTTGCATAGGTGTACTATCTAGAGGAATAGTTATAATACTTGTTCCTTCCATTGGAATGTTTCCAGTAATGTTTCCCTCAAGCGCGGTACTACTGATACAGCATAATCCAACCTCTCCTGGGCTGCCATTGCTATCCCCAGCACAATTAGAAATCTGATCACTCACCGCTGCCATTAAAGCAGAGCCAGGTCTAGGGCTATCATTATAATTCAATGTGGGTGCCACTGTCCGTGATTGCTCAAACTCTAGGTTATTCATATTTAGCTTCCCAACCGGAGTATTCGAAGTTACCCCCAAGCCAAGGCTGACAACCGACAAGAGTCAATCATTCTGATCCAAGGTACTCAATGCATGACATCCATTATGAGTTGGGATCTCGAAGGTTGGGCATGTGCTGGAATTTGGAGGCCTACTTGTGGTATTATGCAGAGGAACCTTGGCTAAATGGCTATAGAAATATCCCAAGGGATGCACACCCACACTATTCTCACCCAGTTTCAAGGATGCTGCTCTAAGTAGCACAGTCGCAACGTGTTGAGGGTGTCTAAAATTGATAATAATACATTCACCCCTACAAGTTTTCCTGGCATTACCGATCCAGGGTACCCGTCTAGTTGTTAATATCTGGTCTGAATAGTTTATCGGAAACCCACAGTTCTTATTCAGCCAGGCAACAGTTTTGTGTTTAAGCGAATCGTGTGATTCCTGGCTGAAGTTGGGCTGTGTAGAGTCTAAGGGTGGGACATTGGAAAGTACGACAACATATGGTTCACAATCTGGTGGGAGATTAGTTGGGCGCATTTTCCTCGGTGGGACTGATGACCCCACTATGCTCGTTGGGACCACTTTAATCTGTGTAGTCTGGCCGTCCGATCGGCCCGTCTCCCTGACTTTAGCCGTACTTACCCTCCCCACCAATGGCTTCTGTACAACATTATCAGGTAGATTGTCCCTTTCCCTTAATTTCAAGCTCTCATCACTAGTTATCTGGGTTAGAAGACCTCCCAATCTAGACACTTCAGCTGTCAGGAAATCTATTTTTCCACTGATAATGGTCATGGTCTCCTTGTGACCAACGGTGCTCCTTTGCACTGTTTCAGGTATTTTCTTGGGGTATGTTCCTCCCCGCTTAGTCTGTTTTCCTACATTTCCTTACTGCTCTCTTAACTGGAGAGCACCGTAGTGAAGCGTCCATGGAATCATCTGGTAAATCCTGGTCTGGTATGTCCTGATCTACAACTGATATTGCCGGAATTTCCACCAGTGGGACATCAGTAATAACATCAGTAATAGGAGGAGAGGCCAAAATCGAACCACTACTGGCACCAGGGGGTGTAGTAATTATCACTGGCGGATTTTCCCGACCCAGTGATTTCCTTCTATCATTATTAATCTTACTCACCATTTTGACTAAATAATTGCAGGTCCATTCACATCAGTTGGTGCAGGTGGAATGTTAGGAAACATTTAGGGTAGGAAGATACAGGGGCATAAGGCAGCTCCCTTGGGCGGGAGATTACTTCCCTATTGCTTTCTGTAATATGTGCAAAAGGTTACACTACTGGAGTGCAAGCTGGGCAACAGTTTCCTCCTTCTGCTGAGCCGCAATATGCTCTACACAACAATCTAACATATATTACTAACTCTTACCGCCACCCCTACACATTCCCCACCCTCTTTTTCCTTGAGGAAAGCCTTCAGCCCAAACGATGACTTCTAATATTCATGTGTGCTTGTATCTCTTTACCCATCGTTTCCTTGATTGACTGCTCTGCCCTCCCCTGGACCACCTCATTGATGAACTTTCAGGGTTACCCACAAAAAACCTTTCAGCCCCCCCCCCCTCCCTCAGCCCAGGGCCAGTGGATATCTGTGAGCTCTGTGCCCTCCTTAAATTCTGCAGGGGTGGGGGAACTATCATTTTGCATAATGCCACTCAGCGAGCCTTAAATGGTGGCTACATTCAATGATCAACAGCAGGTCTCATCACACACAGCAACACTGCAGAATGTTCATTGTTGGGGACTGAGTAAGGAGAGCAGCTTTTTCTCTTTACTGACAGTCCCTTTTAAAGTGCTCGAGCCAAATCATAGTTTGAACCTTTATATTAGTAATTTACCCAGTACAGCGCTCCACTGTCTTGTGGATGGGTTTGCCCTACAGAAATAAGGCATACACGCATGTAGGGAATAAACAGGTTTACAACTCCAGGGCTACTACAAAGCATCACGTCTGCCTTATCACTAGAATTAACTTTCCGCCATCATGAAGTTGCCCCTACCCCTCACTAGCCATTACTATGGCCTTTTGCCATGTAGTAGGGTGACCAGGTGTCCCGGATTTGCCGGGACAGTCTCGGTTTTTGACAGCTGTCCCGGCAGATTTCAGAAAATTAAGCTAATATCCCGGTTTTTAGAGAGGGTTAGCTGAAAAGGGTTGGAGGTATCTTTTTCTGTTTTCAAAGCAGGGATAGTTAGCAGCGGCTATAAGAAGGCAAATTAATTACCAGGCATGGTACTGGCTCTAAAACTGACATTTTATGTATGTTTTTACTTTCTCTTCTTTAGTTCTCTGCTGATGAGCACTGTCATTCTATGCACTAGGTTGAAGTAAAATTCTAGTCCTATTTTTGGGAAATGTCCCGGTTTTTGGCGTTAAAATTCTGGTCACCTTACCGCGTAGTGATGAGAGGGTTGAATTCCATGCACTCAGCAGGCAAGTGCCACCCACTGCTACTGGCAACACGGGCAGAGAACTGGCA